>NC_088884.1:49726947-50351947 GCF_037157495.1 Lathamus discolor
AAGACCACACGAGTGCTCTCAATGTTGCAAGCCCACTGTCATCTCTCAGGGATGCAATTTCACAATGGATACCAGTTCCAGCCATATGCCTGCCAGTCCTCAAAGCCCTGAGAAGAAGACTGGAGACTTCTGCGGTGCATATCAGCCCCACTGTATATTGATCAGCCCTTAAATTTGCCTGTGGGCCTCCATGTCAACAGTGGGCTGCTATTGTCCAGGCACATAGTTCAGAAGTCTGTTCACATGGCTTTGTTCCAGGAGTTAGTATGGGGTATGGAACAGCAGTACCTCATTTTCTAGGCCCAGCCTGTTTCAGAAATCGGTATCACCCCTTGGGTATTTGTTACACCAGAGCTGTGTGGGGATAGATGAGCAGTTCAGTATAGCCAAGGACCTTCTGCTGTTGTTACTGAAATTCTGCAAAACATTCCCCAACTTGCTACTTTCCCTGACATCCCAGCTGTCATCACTGGTGTCTGGAAAAGTGAGGTGTCCAGCTGTGCTGAGATTATTAGTGAAGCTACTCACAGTTCCTGTGATTATTGCAGCTGTAAAGCTGCTGTCCCACTTCGGGTAGGTGAACCTCAGCTGCAGTGAGTATATGCGTAACACTCACACCTTACAGGGATCTACCCAGTTCTCCTGTGGCAAGTGGAGCACCCTTTGCTGCTCTTTTCTTCCATTAGTGATGCATGATGGTGTATGTGACATCAGCACTGGCATTACCCCTGCTGCTGCAGGACCCTGTGTGGATGGCCTGATAAGCACAGACCCTAAACGCAGTTCAGAAGTATCCATATGTCCTGCCTGCTGCCTGGGAAGGGCACTGCCCATCAGAGGAGTTTGGTGGAGAACTGAATCTGATGACCTTCATGGTCTGTGTTAGAATGTAGTGCTTGGTGGTTAGTGCTCAGTGGTGACTCACCAGTTTTAGCTCAAGTTCCTTTGTAATAGTCTGCATATCTGAACCCCAGCTGGCTGCTGGGGCACCTTGTGAAGATGCTTCTGAGCTGCCTGTGACTTTTCAAGTCTTCCTCTACTTCTGAAGCTGCTGGCTCTGTCCATCCAGCCACAGCCACATACTGTTGCCAGCAAAATTCTGAGTTTAAGATTGCCTCTTGCAAATATTTGTAAGGGTTTTAAATGTCTTCCAAGCCCCAAGTAGGTCCCCTACAGAGAGCTGACACAATAGAGAAATTACCAATTAAATAAAATATAATTACATTCTCTTTCAGTTCCCAGAACAAGGATTTTCTGGGGAATCAGCCAAAGGACAAGAAGATGGGAGTAGGCAACATGATGTAATCTCTTAAACCCAGAGCATGGGGTAGTCCCTAGACAGATTCAGAGCCCTGTAAAACCCTTAGGATGTGAAGCACTGAACCTGACTGCAGTTATTTTTTCAGCTCCTTCAAAGAAGTGCAACTGGTGACTGTGTATTCTGCAGCCTTCATTCCCTGTCAAGTATGCAAATTGAAGTTTAGAGGAGGCTTTGTCAGAGACAAGCTCATCCCGACTTTCCCATTTGGTTTCTGAATAGCCTATGAAGAAAAATTCAGCAAAATGCCATAGGGTAATATTGGAGAGTAAAACTGTGATAGAATAACATGAGTGACTCATAGACTGCAGTAGGAGTTTTAGTTTTTTCTGGGCTGTTATATCCAGGCTCTGAATACTGCAGAATAACAATGCAGAAGAGCAAGGAAGTAAACTGGGTATTGCAGGCTTTGTGCTTCACTACTAAACAGATCTTTCAAAAGCCTTTGTGTTGTTAAACCCAGTGTTGCAAACACTGTTACAGAAATTATATACTATAGGCCGTAGAAAATGAGGTGAAAGTTCTAGATTCCAGAAACAAAAGGATAGATCACTATGAGTGGCTGACATGCTCAGAGGGAAAAAAAAATCCTTTATGAATTCTTGACCTACATTCAAGTACAATGTTACTTTTGAACTGCTTTTAAATCTTTTCCTCAGCTTTATTCTAGAAAGAATATTGCAGTTTATAAGAAGCTTGACTGCTGCAGCACATCTGCTGCTTTAGTTTTAAAAGGCTGAGATTGCAGAATTCTAAACAATTGACAGAAATTCTGTCTCAAATGGTAAAACACATTCTTATTCTAGAGAAGAGCTATACTTGTTTCAGTCTTGGAAGAGCTGATAAACATAGAGAAATTATTTGCAGTCAATATAAAGTAGATGTTACTTTAATTACAGTACATTTTTTTCTCTTCCTTTTCTGATCAATTGCACATTGTTCCTCTTTTTCTCCTCCTATTGTCTTTACTGGGGCTTTCTCATTCAATCAAGTTTATTTTCTTTGGATGCTGCATGTCTATTTCTTTCCATTTTTTCAGCTTTAATGTCTGTTAGTCCAGTATTCTAGAAATGAAATGTCACATATTAACCTGTGTATTCCAGAAATCCAACTAGTAGAAATTACTTTTCCTGTTTTAGGCTAAATCTGAATGAGTTATTTTCTCTTATGTTAAAATTTCTGACTCATTCACTCTTTTTTTGAAGACTTTTTTGCTTTGTATGACTCTTGAGCCACTTTGCATTGATCACCACTGCTGGACATTCCATATTTAATATTAATCTTTCCATTCTTTGCTGGATGGACTGATTCAGAATTACAGAGCAAATTATTCAGCTGTGAATAAAATGCAAGAATCCAAGATTGTTAACTCTTATAACTGCATTGTAAATCTTTTGATAACAAGTAGGTCTTTAAAAGACCTATCTGATCTTCAAGTCTTGTAAATGTGTGACAGCACAGAACCATGAGAGTCTCAGCATTCACTCAGTGTGAATACATCTCAGGAAACACATGAAAGAGACAGAGAGAAATATGCTTTCTATTGCATTTAGCAATGCTGTTTGAAATTAGTTCTATTATTCTGGGGGAACCTAACGTACAGTGTTCAGGCACCAAGTGTGTGATGATTCTGGTGGTGCTGATTTCAGTTCCCTCTACTGTTGAGACCTTCAGTGTTTGGGAGCCAGTCATTTTACCAGTTCTTCCACTCCTAATTAGGATTTGCATCTGTTACAAGGAAAATCAAGACAAATTCTCACTCTAAAACTTTTTCTGTTTGAACTTAGGGACTGAAATGTACTGCAGGATTATTCGTATGAGTGAGGCTTTTTTAATGCTTGATGATGATTTATGAAGCAACAAAACCAGCACAAAATTGTTTGAACTCTATAGCAATAAATAATGTAATTAGAACATTTCAAGATAGTGAAAACTGCAAAATAAGCAGGCATCAGTCACTAAAGCAATAGATTGATTTTTCAGCATGTGTTCCAGCGCTTTTATCAATACCATGCCTTAGTGCTTTCAGACTATGTCATTCTCCAGTCTACTCTTTGCTGGCTAAAAGTCAATAAAAAGCATAATATCTGAACTTATTAGTGCTTTTAATCAACTATAAATAACAGGGTACTATTACCGGATACTATTTGATGGTCAAAAGCGTACAGGCAAGCATGGAGAAATTGAAAAGGTCAGTGATAGAATGACACAAATTATATTAAGCAATTAATTTACCCCTTTCGGGCCTTTTTTCTATTCCTTTTGAAGGGACCTTCCCTTAATATGCTGCCTTCTTTCCTTCCCAGAAGGGACAGGGAGATAGATTACATACATATAGATAGTTTCCTCAATTTGCTTCTCAAACCTGTAAAATGTTTCTTTGATTATTCTCTGATCCACTAAGAGATAATATATAGCTTTTGCTTTGAATACTTGAGTAATGTCCTCTAGTGTCAGTATGTGGCTAAGTTTAACCAAACCTAAATGGGAACTGAGACACCTAAAATAAAATTCTGTAATACATGAAGCAACTAATTGAAACATCTGTCTATGTTAAAATTCAGGATAGTAGGGGTTTTTTTCTGTTAAGACTAGAAGTATTACCAAGGGGAAAAGCTGGATTCGAGGTATTGCTTACAGTATAAACATTTTCATACTTAGTTTTGCTTAAATGTGCCATCAGTAAAAACAGATGAGGGTCCTCTACTCTTATAAATATTCACAGTTTCTTTGATGATTGTGGACTGCTGAAAAATTATCCCAGGTGAGGAACATGGAGCTTGATAGTCAGAACTCTGATCCATCTGGATGTGAAGAAAGCTGACCTGAAATTGGGATGGTACATGCTGGGATTTTTCATCAAGTGAAATATACAACTTAGGACAAACACGAGATGAACAGAACAGTCTGTTAAAAGCCTTTAAATCAAATTGAAATAAATAAAAGCCTGTCTTCACAACACAGAACTTTTAAATTAGTCTTCACTGCAGAGGATTCTTCCTGTCAGACTATGGTTTTCTGGTTAAAACTTTCCAAAAGCACAAAGAGACATTTTTATATACCATGAAGTAGGCTTTAAAATAGATGATACTGTTGTATAAATTATTTGTATGTCTATGAATTATAGAAGCATTTCATCCCTTTCCATTAAAAAAATAAAATAAGGCAAAGCCTATCAGCTTAATGAATGAAGACCTTGATGATAAATCTTAAGATAGGCCAGCAATACTCAAAACACATTGTTTACTGACTGGCTGAGCTAAAACATTATTCTCAAGAGAACGTTTTGCCCTTTTAGTAGAGTTAAATAAGTAGTGGAAATAATATTTAGAACAACCTTTTGCACAGCAGAACAAGAAGATGACTTTTGCTTGGTAACTGTTTAACTAAGCCCAGCTGCTTCCGTCACTTGGGAGCTGGATTGTGGGAGGGTAGCAATAGCTTTTCTTTGAAGTAAGGCCAATAGCCCTTGTCAGGGACATCTGTGATACTCAGCAAACCCTGAGAATGCTTTGGGGCAGCTTAAAGTCTACTCTTATTGTAAAGGACCTGAAATAGGAGACATTTGGGGTTTACTGAAATAGTTTCCATATTGACAGTTAATCCACAAAAGCCAGGCAGGTGATGTTGCTTGCAGTGACCAGGTTTGCTCCATTTGTACCTTCCTGCTTTTTTTTTTTTTTTTTTTTTTCCATATAATTAGTGCTCTGGTGCTTGGATCACTTTTCTGTTATCTATGGAGCATAGCTCCATCAGTGAAATCCTGGCCCCAAATGAGGTCCTCCATGGCCAAGTTCTAACTGTGAAGTTGTTATTACTGTTTGTTCTGCTGGGACCAAAACTGCAAATGTTTCAGGGAAGACGGATGCTGTAACAGGGTGTGAATGTTATGCAGAAAACCAAAGGATGAGAACAGGGTGCAAGAGTAAAGCTGAAAACAATGCCCAGGAGGTATAACAGAGAGAGACTTTAGTCTGTGGGTGGAGCACAGGTAGCTGACAAAGGACTGTGTACTTTAGTACTTGCTTCAAGCTGAAAAAGTAATATTGTCTTTATTGAGCAAAAATATGAGCAAGTTTTGACTATAATAATGGGGTTTGGCTATCAAACTGCAACTCCCCAGTGTCTGTGTGGGGTGCGTGTCCCATGACTATGCTATCCTTACATGGGTCTGGTGGTAGCCTGCATCCCAGCTGTGAATGGAAGTTAGCTACCACAATCAAGATCTCAGTGAAACTATGCAATTCTCAAGGTGTCCACCCGGATAAACTGCGCTGGTGACCCTGCACGGAGCAGTTCCATGAAGCCTGAATATGCTTAAGAGAAAGGAATTATTTCAGACATGCTTCTCAGGTCTGTGCCTGAGCAGTTATTCTTATTTCCTAGCTCTAGGCAGCTCAATATGTGGGTTTGATGGGATTGCCATTCTGAGTCACATAATTCTCCCTCTATAACAATTGCAGGCATCTAATTCTGTCTTCTCACGTAGCAGCTGGTCGTTAAATATAAGGTAGAGAAGTGCTTAACTCAAGACATCTCTGTCCTGTACTGCATGTGGCCAATGAGAAGAGCATTACTAGCCTTCAATCCCTGTGGGGCAGGCTAGCAGTTCAGCCATGCAATTCATTTCACAGCCATGTAAAGATCACCCCTGGGGGCTTATTGTAAGCTAAAAGCAGAGCTTAACCTTAAACTAGCTTGGCCAAATTTGACCATTTAAGCAGCAGTAGATTTTTATTGTGTTTGGATTTTGTATCAGTCATGCATTTTTATGGTTAATTATAAAAGCTTTTTTTTTTTTTTTAAGAAAAAGGAAGATGATCACATAGTGACTGTGATCTGTATGTTTACTGTAAATTTTGCAAAAATGAAGGATGAAGACATTTAAAATATTGTGACTAATCTGTTTCACTGAGGAATCCTCTGCATTTACACCATTTATGCTGGGGATTCTACTGAGAACTTTCCAAGGTTTGGCCCCAGTGTAGTATCAGTGAAGTCTGGACCAGTACCACTTCACTCTCTGTGGCAGTGAGATTGAACCTTTTCTTTATTTATATTGCCTCTGATACTTGGATGATGTTTTCCATTGTTAGTTTTTCTCCATACAGGGAGAAATGAACCTCCCAGCCTATTTGCATCCACCAGCAATAAAGCCTCATTTTAATGAGAAAATGAATATTTGGACTTTACACTTTAGCCAGCAATGTATCATTTCTGGCAGCTGTGCTTTTTATACACTCTTAGTGAAGCAGCTTCAATGACAGCAGCCAGGATCCTCCCCTTCTGTTCAGCTTTTCCATAGAAGGCAAAATGAAATAGATGCCTCTAAAGATAGGCCAGCACTATTTTGAGTCCCTTCTTTTTCATGGGATCATGCCAATAAACAAAAGAAAAAACCTCATTCCTACCTTTATCCTTTGAGCCAAAGCACTCTTTCAGGAATATTAACTATTTCTTTCTACTTATTACTTCAAATTCACATTCTTCCTCTTTCCATTTATCCTTCTTAGCTTCTCTTATCATACTATAAAAAATGTTAGGTCTGTGCTAGGTTTTTGAAAAAACAAGTGTTATTTAACTGTTCTAAAAGGTTTTAAAGCTAATGATCCAACACACAGATCGGAAAACAACAGTGATTTGTATCTTTCTCTGTAAGCAACATTGCCCAAAGGGCATTATGCAACTCTAGTTTAGATAGGGTTCTTCTTTTTTTCCTCAGGCATAAGAACTCCAGAGAGACTGAACATAACCGTGATCAATTGAGCTGCTTTCTTTTCCATTCCAGTTTTACACAACAAAAAGGGTCTGTTGATTTTATTTATCATTTATTTACACTTTTAACAAGCCTGGTTTGGAAAATATTGGCTTGTCCAGTAGGCACACTTCTGCTATTGGTGCCTCAGCATAAACACGTTGTTTCCCCTGTCTGAGATTATGAGGCAAGGTTGTCTGTGGTGTTACTGAGCTGAAATAAGCAGCGATATTGAGATCTGTAGCCTTTTCTAGTTACAGCTAGTGAGAATTCTGTTGCTGGGAGCTGACTATAATGGGATACAAATCAGGAGTTAACATGTTGTTTGTTGACTTTAAGCCAAATCTAAAACGTGCTGTAATTCTGCACCAGTCCAAAACTGCAGTCTTGAAAAGCCCCACTTACTTGCATTTGCTTCTGTGTTTGCCTGAAGTACTGAGACATTTTTTCAGGTGGACGCAGGTAGATCTCACAGCACCCACAAACAACCACAATGTGTCTATGCCTGTCTAATCAAGCCAGGGTGTGAGACCTGGGAAGTGCATGTCCAGCTCCTACATGCTGTAGATGCTGTTGTGGTGAACTGAAGATCTCTGTGCAGGATTCCTTGCCAAAATTAAGCTGTGGTTCCCCTTGCCTTTAAGACATAGCCAAAGGAGATGGTGGTGATGATCATTCTCTGTCTAGCAGTTGTATTATTAAACTCATCTTTACAGCAAACGGATGTCCCAGGTTTCTGCTCTTTTCTCCGAGCAAGAGATTTAAACCTCTTTTCCAAATATTTCAGATGATTGCCCTAATCAGTGATCTAGCAAAGCAACAAAGAGGGCAGTTGGAACATTATGATTGAAAGGGGAATACCTGCCTCCGTTACTTTCTCCCAGGACTGTAACAGAAATAAGCTGGTGTTTAAATGGCATGAATGCTATTCTTCTGCCCCTGTTTGAAAACAGGATGAGTGAACCTGGCTCAGTTACTCAAAGAGACAGTATGTACCTGTTCTTGGGAAATTCCTCCAGGCTGGGTATCCTCATGTTCTGCAGCCTGTGAAACAGGAGCAAGGCTGCCTTGACCCCTGGGGGCATGTTTGAGACTCCCTCCTTGTAACAGAGGGCACAAGTCTCAGCAGTGGTGCCTGTTGACCAGCTCAAGGCATCTTTCTGCTCTGGGACCCATGGGGTCTCCTCTGAGTGGCCCCCATTTCCATACATCCACTACGCACATTGGAAACCTAGGTACGATTTTCAGTTCTTCATTGATGCCAGAGCAGTAAGAACTAGGTCTTGTAGTGACCAACAGTGTGATAGCAGGGCAGAAGGGTGCCTGTAGCTCCTTAATCTAAGAATGTCACTTATTCACATGTGGCTGCAGAGCCCCATCCCGTGACAGCAATCACACGCTGTCCTGCAAAACTCTAAAAGCCAAAATGTCCTACTGATTCTGGCCCTTTGTTCTCTTGCCCAAAATATACATGGTGTTGATAAGCCTTTTGCTTTGTTAAAATTCTGTGCACTAGTAGCACAAATTTTCTTACCACATATTGGTCACAATAGCCTCTTTATAGCTACTGATATCTCTGGCATAAGTAGTTTCTAATTACCTTTATTCTCCATGGTGAATATGTGAAAGCAGTGACACATACGTTATTAACATGCAACTGGAGAAGTTTGAAACCAATGTACTGCTGATTTTTCCCCTCACTCTTTCAGAGGGGGTCTGCTAGTTCATAGCAGTCACAAGGTGTGTATTATGTATCTAAAAAGGGGAAAATTATGAGTAAGTTGCCAATTATTATAGAAAAATAAAAACCAAACAAACCCCCCAAAGAACGTACTGTTCATTAGCTGAGAAATGAAGCTTTATGTTTCAAGAATGGTACAGTTCATTTAAAATACTGCTGACCTAGATTTGTACTTCTGTACTGAATTGCTTCAAGTGAGTAATGCACGGTCTATTTATAGGTTCATTATTAAATTGGCACTTGCGTGGCTTAAATGCCTTTGCACCAATTCACAAGGGAGACTCAGGCACTCTTGCTACCAGTGGGTAGCAAGCTTGGGTTACTGTTCACAGAAGTGGTAGTCGCAACTAGTTTTCCAAAAGAAATAGCTAACAGTTTGAGTTGCAGAAAGGGCTTGCTGTAATATGGAAACTCATCTGACTTATTTTGGACTTCTACTTTTGGGTGAAATAAAACACTCCTAAGTGACTCTTTTCCACAACTTATTTTCCATGGCTGGCTTATTGAGGACTGTAGGTTTCCAGCATCTGTAGTGAGTTTATATAAACCTACCCCAGGGTCCAAATTGGAGGTAGGAAGACCATCACTAGCTATTGTCGTAGTGTTGCAGTGCGGTATCTCCCATTTGTTGAAGTTGGCAGTAGGCGGTTGTGCCAGGGTATGTTCCATTGATCATTTCAGTATATGCAGTTTTGTGCCTTCTTTTAACTAATGTAATTGCTACAGCAGTCAGCATTGCAGGCATCAAGACAATCCTTATGAAAGGGCTCTGAAGCCTATCTCCCTTGGAAATGATGGGAGATAGGTGCTTAACTTCTCTGAGAAATTCAGTGAGTAGAACATATTTTGGAAGATCTAGCTAAGAGTGTTATTTTCAGACATAAGCTAGGCATCTGGAAAGCTTGCCAACTTTGATTTCAAACGCAGAGCCAAACAAAATGAAAGAGACAGCTGACATACACAGATCTGTCAAATTAATTTTGTGGGCAGTAGCCATAAGAAATGGAGTTAGGATGGAGTCCTAGTCCTGGCTTGGTTTTGCTTCCATTCTTCCGTCCACTCTACTTTTACTTGTAAGCTGGAATGTTTGGGGCAGGGGCTGTGTTTCATGTGCATGCAGTGTGGTGCTTGTCATCATGGGGCTCTGATCTTGATTAAAGTCTTCCTGTCGAATCATCATTTATGTAAGTAATGGTCATACATAAAATGCCAGTATCTGAAAAACTTATTTGCTATTCTAGCTTTGCCTGTCAGTTCAAATCCAGCTTTACTTTTTGTCTTGCTACTCAATGTCAACTTTGGGTTTAAGTGCATTTTTCCTGCAGCTATGCGGTGACTTTAATGCCTTAATGCATTTTCGATATGAAGCAGTGCAAGAAGCAGAATCAGAATACGCTCCTTAGAAAAAAGTACTCTATAGGCCAATAAAATTTCGGGACCTTTTTCAAGTGTGTATCTACATCCTTGACAGAATGAATTAAAATGAATATCCCCTAACTTTAATGGTACTCCATCAAGAATAGTCAGTATCTTGTGCTCCAGCTGAAATGTGATTGTGCGGACTTATACTACAGAGTAAACAAAAGCGTTATTATTATTATTATCCTTGTTATTATTCACAAAAGTGTTAGTGTTGTCACTTTGAGGTAAAAATGTTGCTAAGAGCATTAAGAGCCAGCAGAAAGGTTGTTAACATAATGGACATACACACTTAGAGGCAGTCATTTTTCTGCCAGCATTAAATCCTGAGACTTTTATAAGGATGAACAAAAATAGTAATAATAATATTATTAATAATTATTATTATTATAGTTGATCATAAAATTTATTTCATCAACATAGAAGATTTTGCAGAAATATATACATTCAAGGACCTGCTTTTTGAGATCTTGGAAAGTTTCTATTGAAACACCTAAGGAAATAGATATCATGATGGACAGAAAAAAACCCTAATCTGCAACAATACAGCTCCTTCATCATTGGCAAATATGTATTCAGAGGTGAATGATGTTTCTTCAAGCACTATTTTCTCTTGACTGGCCAGGCTTCATTTAATGTGCCCAGGCATAACTGACTTGGGAGAGAACCTTCTTCCCTGACCTTTGAGGCCTGAAATGAGGTATCTTTCATCTGATTTAAAGGGAGATGGCTATCTAATGCAGTTTAGATTCAGCAGAAGTCCAAGGGATAAAAATAGGGAAAAAGAGATTAAATTCTTCACAGCAAAAATGCAGTACTTACTTTGGATACAAACATGTCCTAATCCAGCCTGAAACTTAGCTACTTGAATTCTGGTGTGAAATGTCTTTGCATTGCTGGGAATACTACTCTTCTGTCCAATAGCAGTTTCAGAATAGGATGTAGAAACAAATCCAGAGGCTTGTCTTTGACCCTGGGTGCATTATTGCACAACAAGAAGTTTTAAAAAGACAGAGAAAAGGACCAAGTCGATACTCCAAGGCAATGGCCATGGGCATGGTTTGAAAAACCCTCAGATATCCACTTTCCAGCCAGCTCAGTTTAGAGCGTCTGAAATCCCTTCTCACACTAAATGTTGTTTCAGGAAATTATGGCAAATGGCCAGGCCAGGGACTGGGTGTGGCTGTGGACATTCCAGCAAGGTCTACAGGCTAATGCCAGAGCTGCCTGGCAGAGGCCCGATGTGCAGCTGACATGAGCATCCAATTCAGCCTTCATTGCTGGAGCAACACCAATGCTAGGTTTTCCACTTGGGGATTTTTCCTCTTAAAAAAAATTTACAATCACAATAAAGATAAAAAGGAGTGTTTGTGTGGCCTTTGTGTGGTGTGAATGCATGCAGCTACCAAAAGACTGTTAGATTAGATACAGAATAAGTAAAAGTTGTCCTTTTTAAAACTTCCCTCTTGATTTAAAGCTATATGTTTCCATGTAAAAGATTTTGTTCACTGTGTGAATCGTAAACAATTTATCTGATAATGGGTCCTCTGAAACCAAAACACTGTTTCTGTGAGTAGACTAGCATGGTGATTTTGTGATCTATGTATATACAAAGTGGTTAACAAAATAAGCATATTTGGTTATCAAAATATGCAGTTATCTTCTGCAAAAGGCATTCCTTTTTTTTCTTCTTGTGTGTAACAATTTAACATGAAAATATTATTAGATATATCAAAAAACACCCACAGGTACATATTCTGTGAGTCAAAATATGTTAAATGCATTTTGTTTTATTTATGAAAAGGAATGATTTAACAGAGTTGATGCTAAAAGGGTGTTTTCTAAAATTCTGTGTCACAAATGAAAAAATGAGGACATGCGTGATAGCTTCAGCTGAATAATTAAATTTGTGGCATAAATTTACAATAGCCAGAAAATTCACAGATAGGACATGCTTTTCAGTGCAGAATTTCCTGACTTGTTGGTTTCTATCTCATCCTTTATGTTATCTAAATGCTGTTTCAGCCTGTGAATTGAATTTTCTTTTAATTTGAGGAGATCATATATTCATTTGTAGACACTCTATCTTCATCAATCAATGCATTACGCCAGGCAGCTTCATCTCCTCCCGAAACATAACCTTGGATTATGTCATGGCTCAATTCTGTATTGCCCCTACAGAGATAATGAATTTGCACATGTAAGAGGATCATTTACCAGTGGGGGTGGGATGCTGTTTTGAGCATATCATTTCCATCTGCTACAGGATGATTCCATTTGCAAAAATCGGTCTCCTGGAGGAGGATTTCTTAGCTACAGTAAGCACGCTGTAGGCACAGCGTAGCAGAGTGTGTCATCTAACAGGAGAGAAAAAAGGGATCACACTGCTGCTGTTGCCCCCCAGAGAGTCAAGGCTGCAGGGATAGGTTTGCATCTCTTCACACAGAGGCCGGGAAAAGGAGCAAAGATGGGGTAAACAAGCCCTTCCCTCTCATACCAAGGGGTTGCAGCTCAGAAGGGCTGAGAGAAGGAATGCACCCGCATGTCGGGGTGGTACGGTGCAAGCACAGGCATAGTTAAACCACTTCTGAAATGGCTCAGCTCCAACTGTGCCAAACTCTGTTAGATGCTGAAGCAGGCACTGCTGTGAGATGACCTCTTTTAAACAGCTTTAGGATTCAGCTTAATGGCTCCCAGAAAGGAATTAAGCCCATATTTAATTAGTGTGAATAAAATTATGCATTTCATCAGCTGTAAACAATAGTAATCACACATATCACAATGAAAAATTATGCACATAAAGCAACTCTACTTGTGTGGAGTGGAGTTTGGCAAGAGGAGTGCAGATGGATGCTTAAGGAAGCACTCTGGGGACTCCCAGGGTGGACCAGGAACAGATACATACCAGTTTGATCCCTGCAAGCCTTAGACTGCCACAGGCATCAATAAACAAGGTAAAGTAGATCTTGCATATTACATCAGTGATCATATGCCAGCGATACCAAATTATGCACAAGACAAACGGAATCACAGCCATAGCTGAGTAACTTGGGCACTGTAAGTGTTCATACCCCTTGCCAAAATTTGCCAGAATTACACCCCCTCCTGTTCCAGAGTTTCCCCCCAACCCTACCCCAGCCATGTAAGGCAAAAGACAGTAGTGAGTTTGCAAGAGCAGTGTGTCTTCGAATAGCCTTGGAAGTATAGAGGGAAGTCATATGACTTCCAGAGCGGCTGTGCACGCGTAGCAAAAAGTCATGGGTTGAGTATAGTTTCGAGGAACCCACCGAGTCCTGCCATTTCTATCTGTTCTCAGTGCTGTGGAAAGAACAGACTCATTCAGCATATTTAAAATAATAAACCTTTTTTTGCTACAGAACCAAGCCTTCAGAGACCTGTAGACTGCTCCCTCAATGCAACTGCCATCATACTGACAGTTCTTCTGGCTGCTCCTCTCACACTGGTTGCAAGGAGATTCAGGTGCAGTCCTGGTCCTGGTGACACATACATGTCCATGCAACATGAGGAGGACAAGATGTCTCTTTTTAATGAAAGTTACTGATTACAGGCAGACATTTTGTTCAGTGTGTCTTCATGTTCATTTTCAGAGAAACATATATATTTTTTTCCCAGGGTCCACCTTTGCTGTCATATTTTGGTATATTGCATGTCACTGTTCAGTGGGCATTGTGTGATAGTGTGATAGTATCAGCTGTCATAAAAGATAATCTAATATGACAACCTAGCTCCTAATGCAGCTTGACAAGATGAAATTTGCAAAAAATAAACATGATTCCTGCCAATACCCACTGTTCATAATGATTTCAGGTGTACCTCCCTTAATTAATCACTAACTAATGATGGTTTCCCAATTAGTTGCTAGAAACAAGGCACAGTATGGGTACTGTGTATCTATGTGACATATTTCAGGCTGGCATACAGACTTACAGAGATATTACCTGTGTACCATGTAGTTCCTAACAGGTTTTTCAGATTATTTTTTCTGGTTCTTTCAGGCAGGCAAAAATCTTAATCCACTGAAACAGCTTTTTCTTTTTGATACACATGAATCAATCAGAATTCTTTGAAATTGCATTTTTTCTAAAGAGTGTTCATAAATCTTGGAAACATAATTTATGTTTCTAAAGATCTATATTTTCTGAAAGACAGTTTGAATTTTCACCTGAGACCATTATAGTTTCTATGACAAGAGAATGGATAACAAATTGAATGGATGGACTCTCATTAAACATAAAATTACTCGACAAGAGCCATTCTGAATCAATTAATCATAATGTAACAGGACTCTAATATTCTGGCATTCTCAAAATTAAAAGTAAGCATTTGAATCATTTTTCATTATAACAAATATGATTATTTTTATTTACAACTGACGAAATACATTATTTTAGTCACACTAATTTAATACTGGCTCCACTTTTTTATTGGGAGCCATTAAATTGGATTATAAGGTTGTCTAAAGAAGGTTGTCTCACAGCAATGCCCTCCCATCCTTTACTCTCTTGCCTATATACTTTCTATGAGCATGTGCAAAAAGGATCAGAAAATCCGATCTGTATGACATAGCATGATGCTGTGAAACATATCTGTAGTACGACTCATAAAAAGTTCAATTTATGTATTTAAACTGAATTAATTTTTTGACTTCTGTTGAGCTCTTCTATTATGGTGTAAGTTGTTTGTTCCTGAATTCTACTATTCCATTTTCCCTGTACTGTTACTGTGTATGCATAAGTCCAATATTTGATGCCTTTCAATAGTTCCTTAGTTTATCATAACATCAATTTCATTGACTATACACAATTTACACAATAAACAGGTCATCCAGGCAGGATTAGCCTGAGTTACAGAATCATAGAATCACAGAATAATTAGGGTTGGAAAGAACCTTAAGATTGTCTGGTTCCAACCCCCTTGCCATGGGCAGGGACACCTCACACTAAACCATCTCACCCAAGGCTCTGTCCAGCCTGGCCTTGAGCACCGCCAGGGATGGAGCATTCACAACCTCCCTGGGCAACCCATTCCAGTGCCTCACCACCCTCACAGCAAAGAACTTCCTCCTTATATCCAATCTAAAATTCCCCTGTTTAAGTTTGAACCCGTTACCCTTGTCCTGTCACTACAGTCCCTGATGAAGAGACCCTCCCCAGCACCCTAATATGCCCCTTTCAGGTACTGGAAGGCTGCTATGAGGTCTCCACGCAGCCTTCTCTTCTCCAGGCTGAACAGCCCCAACTTTCTCAGCCTATCTTCATACGGGAGGTGCTCCAGTCCCCTGATCATCCTCGTGGCCCTCCTCTGGACTTGTTCCAGCAGTTCCATGTCCTTTTTATGTTGAGGACACCAGAACTGCACACAATACTCCAGGTGAGGTCTCATGAGAGCAGAGGGGCAGGATCACCTCCTTCGACCTGCTGGTCACGCTCCTTTTGATGCAGCCCAGGATACGGTTGGCTTTCTGGGCTGTGAGCGCACACTGAAGCCGGCTCATGTTCATTTTCTCATCGACCAGCACCCCCAAGTCCTTCTCTGCAGGGCCGCTCTGAATCTCTTCTCTGCCCAACCTGTAGCTGTGCCTGGGATTGCTCTTACCCAGGTGTAGGACCTTGCACTTGGCATAGTTAAACTTCATAAGGTTGGCATCAGCCCACCTCACAAGCATGTCAAGGTCCCTCTGGATGGCATCCCTTCCCTCCAGCGTATCAACCAAACCACACAGCTTGGTGTCATCGGCAAACTTGCTGAGGGCGCACTCAATCCCACTGTCCATGTCACCAACAAAAATGTTGAACAAGACAGGTCCCAACACCGACCCCGGAGCGACACCACTCTCTATAGGGCTGGAACTAGATGATCTTAAAGTCCTTTCCAACCCTAACTATTCTATGATTCTATGATACTGCTTTTTGGAGAAATATTTTGGTACCTTTGGAACTGGCTAAAGCAGCAAGAAGATAAAAACTAATGTCCTTTAAGCTTGAGAAAATACGGAAGAAATGCTGATGTGTACAGTAGGCTAAAATTAACTCAGGTACTTAGAATGATCTTCCATCAGCATAAAGGTCTTGATTTAGAAGGTCTTGATGGCTAATTACTTGCTGAATCAGGGTCAGAATGCTTATGCAGAAAACCTTTACTAATTTGGCAGAGCGCAAGTTCAGGGAAAATGTGTCACTGTTGAAATGTGTATGAAGCTTCTGACAAAATTAATAGGGTCATTCCTCTATCAATCAGTGGGAGGTACCAGCTTTTCATGCCTGCGGCCCACAGGTTATCAGTGAGCTTTTAAAGACATTCCCACACTCTCCTCCAGTTTTAATTTTTCCAAAGCAGGATTGTTTGTGGGAAGATAATATAGGGAGCTTACCTGTAGGGCAGGCAGGTGTGGGCTTAAAAGGAGTAGAGTGATCAGCTGCTGTTCATCATCCATTTGCTGCAGCTCTCAAGCTGTCTCCAGACTGCGGTGTTTGGGGGGAAGCTAGTTTCAGTCTTCTGGGTGGTTGGCCCCAGTTGAGTATCTTCCATGGCCAGTTGGTTGCAAGCAGAGCTTCATCCTTATCCAAGGCAACCAGAGTCCACTCTGAAGTGGTCTCTCCTGGGGCACTAGCCAACCCTTTGCCCAGGCACAGGGTCACTGATAGGCTTTCATTCCCATGGGAGCTCTCAAGAGCCACCAGCAATGGCAGGGGAGAGGGAAAGGCTTGGGCTTTCCCACTTGGCCAAGAGCTCTGTTCCTGCATGGGGAAGCCCATCAGGCTGATGGAGCATGGCAGGCTATAGAAGAGCTTGCTTTCAAGGAACAGTAAATTTAAAGGAATGTGAGTTTTCTGGCTTAATAGTTTGGTATATCAGAATGCAGCACTTCTCTGCAGGTAAGTAACAGTGAGAGAAAGGACCAAGAAAGATGCTAGAAAGGCCTGGTACACACACATCTGCTACTAGCTCCTAATCATGAGTGAAGACATAACAATGCCACTCCACAACATCTTGATGAGGAAGAAGGAGTAAAGAAAGACACAGGAGACCGGATCAAGTGGAACTCTGACCCTTCTGTGGTCAATAGGGCTTTGGTTGCAGTGTCCAGGGGGAATTTCTTTCCTAGGGAGGCTAGTTAGTTCATGCTCACTGCTCAGCTGATAACTTAGGATTCAGTGGGGTCTTATACTGATTAGCAGAAGATTTAATTTCACCCTGATTAAGAGAGAGCAGATGAAGTAGGATGCTGAATAATCCTACAGCAAATCTTAGGCAAACATTCCTTTTAATCTACTGTGGTGAATAACCCATGCACTCAATTTTTACTCCCTTGACATATTTTTTCTGAAGGGCTTTTCTCCATAAATCTCCCGGGCTCTTGGCTTTTTTATAGTGACATTGTCCCAAGTGCAGACAGAAAGCAACCTTGCTTCTGGTATTCATTAGAATCTATATTTAACTATTTATATCATCCAACCAGCTTTGTCTTATTTTGTAAATTTTGTACAAAAATATCCTGTAAATATGCTCTTAATAATGACTAACTTGATTTTTAGAAGTGCAAGTTGTAAATGTTAGGCATAAAAAAAAAATCTTACTGTTTTGCTAGTTTTAAATATCTGTGCATATTTTAATACATTGAGTCATACACAAATGTAATTAAAAGATATATTATTTTCCTTTTGCTGGGAATATCACTCAGAAATGAGAAGGACAACATTTGTCTCTTGTGAATAACTGTTCAAAAAATTAATTCATGTCAAACGTTGCCTTTTTGGGGTTGCCTGCAAGAACCTGAACTGTAACACAGGATGGCACCCATATGTGTTTACACACTTCCCACTCCCTAGCACAGCCACTGCCATGAGAAAAATGCGGAAATATGTCTGAGCTAACATACATATGACAGCTGCTTCCAAGGGTTACAAAGGTGTGCACTAGTTTAAGGAACTGTATTTGACATAGAGCTATTGTTTGAAAAGTGAAAGAACCCACAATATAGAAAGATGTGGACAGCTGCAACTGAAGACATGCAGATGTGGCACTTGGGGACATGGTTTAATGGTGGACTTGGCAGTGCTGGGTTAATGGTTGGACTCTCTGATCTTAAAGTTGTTCTCTAACCAAAACAATTCTATGATTCTATAGTGCATATTATCATTACAGTTTTCTTACAGTGTTTTCCAAGTAGGGAAAGAATGTGAATAATGCTCTTCAGGGAATTTTCTTCTCAGCTAGGCAAGGTATAGGAATAGGTATGCTAGCTGTACAAAACATAACTGCTTCACTCAGGTTGTGCAACCCAGGGTCAGAACCAAACCAAATATATCTTGGGACTTGAGGGATACCTTCAACTGGATAGATTGAGGCTCTTCTCTAGCACAGTTTCCCAAGCTTTTGAAGGTTCAGTAAAGCTCTTTATCAGAGTACTCCTCCCTATTTAATTCTCCTAAGCTAGCAAAGTACATTTGCAAAGAGAAGTTGCTGCTGGCTGGAGCACTGACGCCAGCAAGGGGTGGCGTGGCTGTCGTGATTGTGCAAGGTTCTTGGCCACGCCAGTGACAGCAGAAACCAAGGTCATCCACCACTCTGCAGGAGTGACCCTGGGGGCCAGGCCAGCACCACCAGCCAGTGGTTGCAGCCTACAGCAGGATCTCATTCTGTGCTATGGGTTGATTCAGTCATCGTCTTCTCCGCCCTTCTCTCCTTTTAATTTAAGACAGAGGGTGACATTTTGGCTCCAAGTCAATAGTTTTTACCATTGCTTTCAATGTTGCAAGAATTTTGTCCAAACCCTTCATGGCTCACTGAAGACAATAACACAAAGAACACTGTTTTGGAACAGAGAAAGGCATCATGTTTGCCAAAAGCTTTGTTTATTGTGTTTGGGGGCTTCATGATGTAGTTGCCCACCCACTTCTTTATTAGTTAGGCTTTTGAA
The DNA here is from genome assembly GCF_037157495.1 of Lathamus discolor. Lineage (NCBI taxonomy): Eukaryota > Metazoa > Chordata > Aves > Psittaciformes > Psittacidae > Lathamus > Lathamus discolor. Next base: position 49,746,122 of record NC_088884.1, read on the forward strand.
AGTTTTATAAGCTACAGTATAATAATAATTACAATTTTGTATGCCATTTCCAAAGCTGTTTTTCATTCCTTAGAGATTATTAATTCTGGTTTAATTTGTTTCTCATCTTCATTGTGCAACAAAACACAGTTTGTTTTTAAAAGGAGGATAAAACGGATACTGAAATAAGCATACATGTGTTGGCAGGCATTTCTTGAGGAGAGATGCAGCCCATGATCTTGGACTTCAAACAAGAAATGTGCAGAGTTCACATGAACTTGAAGTTGCTGTTTTATTTGTGACATCCATAAACATTTATGATGCTTTGTTTTTAATCCCAGTAAGTCTATGTTGTTACTCTGGGTCTTTTAATAGTGTCTATTTATATTGTGAAATCATGACAACTGTGTTGTCTTCCCATAAAGCCAAAGATCAAGGGTCTGCTACAGCAAATACTAACACATGTGAATAACTTCACCCATATGAATAATCAAACTGATTTTAACAGGGAGGTGTTTTTAGGGTCAGGCTCCCAATATTTTGACATACTTCCTGAAATGTTTTGTGGGTAGGAGTTATTGACTTTCATATGGTGATGAAATGCTCTGAACACACAAAGAACTCCCCCCACAAAATATAGGAATATGTTTGGGTTATCAAGTTTTAACAATTACAGTTTTACTTGTTAGCTTTCTTTTTCTGGGTAGAAGTAGTGTTAGAAGAACATGTAGAAGAGATCAAAAGAATTATTGCTAGCAATTTCTATAAGTCAATGTATATAAAGTTCATCTCCCCTCACCAGCAAGCCAATGCGTAACTACATGTTTGGGATCTCAGTGTATTTTTTATTGCCTTCATCTTCTGGGAAAAGATGATGGAAATAATTACTATTACAATAGCGATGTATTACATTTTATAATTTACTTTGTGTACAGATTATCACTTTGATGAAACAGATGTATGTAAGAGAACTTTCTTTAAATCATAAAACTAAAAATTTAATGCTTTCTACAATAAATATTCTATTTTTAAGGCTATACCTTGCTGTAGTGACTCTATAGTGCACTATGTGCTGTGAAAGTAAATAAAAGAAAGACACAAAATTCCAGATAAACAAGGCATACATAAACTTTAAGATAGTCAGACTAAGTAGCTTGCCTTATAAAGAGAATTTCCTAGTTGTCTTTTGAGATACTACAGTGATCCTTGGAAAGTTTTTTGATGAATTTACTAACCCAGGTTTTCCTGTTGCTTGCACAGATTCCATCTGTGAATGCAGTTCTTGCAAAAACTTGTATCAGAAAAGCATGTCAGGGACAAATTGGCTTTCTGCTTTTTATTGGAATTTATTCAAGGGTTTGCTGTGTTGCCTTCTGAAACTTATTCTCAAAATACATATTCTATATCTATTTTATTAATTCTTGTTGTTAATTTGGGGAGGAGCTTTACAAATATTTATTTTTCCTATTAATGGTGTAAAAATTTTGGAAGAGCTGGAGTGTAGATGAAAATCCATGAATGTCAGTATCTTTTAAATTTGTAAACTTTTATTAGTTATTATCTTCATATTACTTTGCTAAAATACCCTTCTTGAAACATTTCTTTAAGTAATAATGCCACAAAACTCACAAAGGACTTGCCATCTAGGTGTCATAACCTTCCTGATAGTAAAACGAGCACATTTTCCATTAACGTGGAGTCATGTGCATGGTCTGTCCAGTGATACGCAATGTCATTTAATACATTCCATCATTCCCTGCTTGAACACTCTTCTCTAATCTCATGAGGTATCCAGGGAAGAAACAATGATAGCCAAGGCATTAAAATGTAATCAAGATATGCAAATTCATATCTAAATGTGATTTGCTTGGAAAGAGAAATTAATCTAGGCATGGTCAAATAAACAGTGTGTAATATGGATAATTAATCACTAAATTAGCAGCTGTAGTCCCATGAGAAGATTATGCAAATGAAAAGGGTCCCCATCTACAGTCACAATTAAACTACTTAATACCAAACTATAAACAAAACACAGCCTCTAGGAACACCATGATACAAGGGAGTCAGACTTAGTGGGTCATCCTCCAAATTTCACAGACAGATTTTGTAAGTACTTTATTTCTTCTCAGTTACAGAAATCGATTTATTTTCCCAGGAATGTACTAGGCTCATTGAACAACTTGTAGTGTGACTAATGTTGCTTTACACAAAACTGAACTTCCATTCATACAGTGTAAATCATCAGTTAAAGGAGGTAGGGAAATTTTTTGAGCTTTCCTGTGCTTAAAGCCAGGTTGTTTTTTTAGATGCTGGCCAAGATCTAAGACAGACAAGAAAGTAACAGGTCAGCTTCATCTCTAGAAGTTCATTGGGCTTGGGCTGGACTGTCCCTGGGGCTTAAAGTACAAATGGTTGATGGCTATGGGCTTGAGGACTATTAACAAAGGTATTTCTTAAGAGTCCACAAACAACTATGAAACAGGCTGGAAGGGTAGGGCTAGGTTTGGGAGTCCTGTTTGTAAGCAGCTCCAATGAACTTGCAAAAGCTATTTGCCTAGTAAGGTTATCACCATTTGTGAGTAAGGTACAACGCAAATCCATTTCCCTTGAAACAGAAAATGGAAGCACTGCTGCAGCTGCAGATTTATGAGGCAATGGAAACCAGTCAGAGCCAAATTGTAACCCAAAGTGTCTCCTGACCTCTGCCAGCCCTGCTGAGTTTCATCCTATCTGGATAACTTCCTAACATGTGACAGATTATTGCATCCACAACTGCACGCTGACCATGGCTGACTTTGGAAACTAGTAATTTCAGAGAGGGAGTGCCAGGGAGTCCTGACAGAAGCACTCCTTCAGCCATTCGTGTAATACGACAGCCCCCAGTGCAGTTAATCAAGCTGTGTCCTGTTCGTATTTAGTGTTCCCGGTGTTGCTGCAACTGTCATATGTTAGCCATTATATACGTATATGCTACATATAACACTAAGTTCTGCGCTCTGTTACAATTGGTTTAAAACTAGAAGATTCTTTCTTATAAGTGAGCCTGCCCTGACACTGAAAAAAAGCGCAATTAATATGCTGGTTACTCAAACACCAGCAATGGATCAAACTGGATTATTACCTTTTATATAACTGTTTGTTATAGCTCAATGAAACGTAATTCCAAATGAAACAAGAAACCTGCCATAAGGACACAAGGGAGCAGGCAAAGTAGATTAACGGGTAAAACAATGATGTTGACAACATTTTCTTAAATTGTTATTAGGAAGGTAGTGTCATCCAGCACATCTGAGCAGTGTTTTGAGGGGAAATGACTCTCTCCAGGGGAACATTTTAATTAAGATAAAATAGTTAGATTGCTGTGATATTCTAGGTTTGACAATCTTGTCACAGAATTATTTTTCTACTAATAGTGTATACACTTTAAAAAATCAAGCAATAATTCTGTGAAGAATACACTACCTTGTCAAAAGTGCACAAGTAGAAGTTAGTTATTTATGTTTTGATATCAGGAATGCCAGCAGCAATGGGAACACACTAAGAGGAACACCTTTCCAAACAGCCTGATTACTGAATCTGATTACTAATGAACATCGAGCATTTTCATCCTTCCAGTGCTCCCAATTTACAATAATTAAACATCAATGCTGGTAGGAAAAGATTGGACCTGATATCATACCTGGAAACTAATTTAATGGGAAATGGGATAGTGACAAAGTGATGATGGTTTGTTTTTAATGGCAGATGCCTCATTAGTTATGATTTATCTAGATGACCTTCTCAGTCCCATGGTATTTTCTTCTACGGTATTTTCCTTCTCTTTGCACTCCAGCCCCTCAAAAATTCTGTACACTCTAAAAAGAACAGAAGTAAATACTGCTGATCAGTTGCCTCATTCTGTGGACATTTATTCCTGTTGGTTAGATCCATTAATTCCCATAGTTCTGCTCATGTATTGAAAAAGCACAAGACAGGCCCCTGGATCTTTATTACAAATCCCTATGTATCCCTCATAGGATGCTTATTATAAAGTATCCTGAGGCAACAAAAGGAATTTTGTTCTTTTTGATTCTATCTTTTTTTTTCACATGTCTTACTTGGATTTTCGCATTGGTGATGAAAGTGACATTTTGTTTTGCCTGAAATACATTGAATAATCTCCCCGGCTCTCACAGGAATTAAGAATGCCATGCTTGAATCATTATTTAAAGTGCACAGCTTTTTATATTTTTTAACTTCTTCATCCAGTGAAATCAAGTTAATGATTGGTTGTTTAAAATGAAAGTCTGAGAAAATAGCCCGGAGAGTAATACTCAGTCTCCACTAAGCAAGAAGAAGAAAAAATGAACAAAAATAGAGCATCTTTGTTTTAGGAGCAGGGCTAGCAGGCTCACAGGTAAGCAGAGCCAGAAAGGGTCAGCTGCTCTACTCTAATGTCCCAATTTGAGATATGAATCCCAGCCACAACAATTCAGAGGAGAAACAGCTTCCAATGTCAAACTGCATGAGGTTCTTTGCAATCTGCTTTTCAAAATAAGTCTAGTTTTAATTGTCTCTTTCCCTGTTTTCTCCATCTACCATCTATTGGTTTAGCCTGTTAAGGGAATTAAAGGGAATTGAAGTCTGATTGATTTTCCTGGGTTCCTTATGCTGATTTCAGAGACATCTCACTAAGAATAGAACCCAGTCATCACAGCACTACAGAGGGACTTATATCCCATCATGTTAACCTAAGACAACCTACTTTATGTTCCTGGTTCCAGGGGCAGAATTCAGATCACTGCCCCAGATCACTTCAGGCTGCTGCAAAAGTCTCTCCACAGCTTTATACCTTGAGGCTCAAGGCTTCCCTGGCTTCATGTAGCACCCGGTGAACACAGGTGGTGACTCAGCACAGCAACCAATGCAATATTAAATATGTTGCTTCCTGATGTGCTGCTGGCTATGGACACTGATGTACCTCCTAATCCAGAGTGCCAGCTGGGTTTACAGACAAACTGAGTAATTCTGTATGAGAAAGTTATGCACTGCCTGGAGCTAGGTATGAGAGAAATTATGCGTCCTAAATCTTGTCTCCTCTAGTGCGCTTGGCTCGTTGCTAAATGTTTCAGCAAAGTGATTCCACCCATTTAAGTTGGTCTCCCAGATCTGCCACTGAAAGGATCATTAATTCTTCCTTTAAAAAGGGAAGTATAGGTGATGTTTTCTCAAATCAGTCCTTGCAGGTTAAATTTATGTGGTGGGGGCAGGAAGCCAGGATCCCTTTTGTGCACTCCTGCCCTTATACAACATTTTGCATAGCTATGTTCTCTCTCCCACCTACAGTTTCAACAGGTATGATCTCCCTTCCCCGTATCCTAATGCTTTGAGCGAGAGAAATTGTTATGATAACAGAGAAACAAACTCAGATTTTCCTTTGCCTTGGTAAATATTTGAGCCGTTATGGGAAGGAACAGCACACTCCAGGTCTATTAAGAATATTACGAGTGCATTTCATATGGGGCCTGATGGTCTCAAAATAAGGTCTCAGAGCAATGAGAGTCAAATTCCTGAACTCACATTAAAAAGACTTTGTCTTTAGATTTTGCCTTAGGTAAGATACAAGATGCTGGCAGCTTTGGCCAAGTGTCAAAACTTGCATGTCTTTTGTTGAAATGTTTTCTTTTGAAAGTTTAGGTTTTGGTGTTTGGCTTTGCAGCCAGCTTGTCAGATCTTGCCAAAGGAAGATGACTCTTTCCAAGAGTCTGAAAAAAAAACCAAAAAAGCATGTAGAAAAACAATTACTCGGAGGTATTTATCTCCTCAAAGCCTGTCAGAGAAGGAATTTTTTTAGTTCAAGGTGTCTGAGGACATATTCTTTAAAGAATATTTGTGCCTGTATTTATTTGCCAAATCATGAGTTTCAGATTCCTTTTTTTACTGTGGAATCAGATGATAGTATCTGTTACTGGTTCAACAGGTTTCCTTGTTTATCAGAAGCCCTTTTTTCTTCTGTGACTGCCTGATTCACAGCTCTGGACTCACCTTTGCCATGGAAGAAACACCCATGAGCAGCACAATGGGAGCACATCTCCCAAGCAGGAGCAGCGCTTGCATAGAGCGGAGCTGCATGAACTTTTTCCATATGGATTGCTCTGGACTTTTTTCTCAGCTACTGTTTATTAAATCCTGTTGCACAAGTGGCAGTTCTAAACAGATCTCCAGTTCTTGCAGCTTTTCCATTGCAACAGAAACAAAGAAATATTCCATTTCATTTCTCTGAGATCCAAAGTGTTGAAAGCACAATGCATATGGGAAAAAGATCATTCCAGTGTGCATTTTTTTCCAGGGACTTTATGGTAAAAACTGAAACCAACCGTGAACCATTAAATTACCATGAATTTCGCTGGTAATTTAATAAGAGTTAGATTCAAAGTTTGAAAATATTGAAAATAATCTTACCATTCTTTATCACTACAGAAAATGGAGCAACATAATATATTTATGAAACAGAGGAGAATTAAACATCTGACAACCCTAGTTCCAGCTGCAAAAAATCCATCAGTATAAAACCAATCATGCCAGACTCGGAAGCCAAACTGGCTTGCAGAGCATGCTGAACATTAACTATTAACACTTTTTTTCTACCTAGAGCCCCTTTTTTTTGCAAATGGCAAAACCATTAGCGAGCTGCCAAACTATATTTTCCATGTAATTTCAATGTTGAAGAATCTAGGCATGACAAAATTTGGGTTATCAGTGGAATATGAGGAAAATAAGAACTCAAGGCTCTTATGACATTTTTTCTCTCTGAGAACTCCATAATCTTGTCTAATTTGAATAATTATAAGCTTCACAGGGCTGACAAGGTTCACACAGGTAAATCACTGTGTTATCTGCTGCATCTGTGATCAGTTGAAGCTTTAAAGGCACACAACTGAACATCAACTTTTTGTCCATTCTTCCCCTTCTGTAAATATATGAGTTGCATAGTTTTATGAAAATATAATATTGAAGAATATCATTGTGATCAAAATAACCAGGGATATCTCCAAACATGAGTTAAAGTTTCATACCCAGAATATTCAGTAAGAGATATATTAGACAATCTCTTCCAATTTGGTCTTTATTTTAAAAAGTATAGCATTTTTTGAACATAAGCATTCATTTTTTTTGATATCTTTTAGGAGTCTCGTCTCAGTTAATTCATCTCCCTCTCACAGTGTGGCTGTGTGTGTATAATTGTTTATCTTACGAAGTCATCAAGCAGTTTTTTCTATCCTTTTGGATGGATGCATTAGAAAGCTCAATTTCTTATATCAAAAGTTAACTTCCTTTCATTTTCCAAAGATCCTTGAACAGCACATAGAACTCAGCAGCCAAAAGAGAACATTCAAGATGAGTTTTCAATGGTGGAGAATAACAAAACCAGACTCAGATTTCCTGGAGCTTAAACGGATTTGATGGTTTTGTAAATCTTTTGCATTACAGCAGTAGATAAAACACACATGTTGAATATTAGGAAAATATAAGCAAGGGTAGGAACTTGCAGAATTTGTGTGATGCACAAGAAATGTCTTTCTGAGTGGAAGAATGCATCTGCAAGCCCTGAGTATCAACGCTGAGGTTTGCATGCATGTTTCCTCAAAAAAAAGTTAGCACCCTATTGAGCCAGCTCTAAAACTTCCCAGAAACAGTGGGAGGACTCCCACTGACTTCTGTAGGCTGTCTTTCGCTTCTATATGTTCATATGCAAACTTCACTCAAACAAAGTCAATCCATAGAGACCACTACTTACCTCAGAGGCCCCTGCTGAATGCATTTTGCTTAGCAGAGTAGGTCCAGCAGCAATTTTGTCATACTCTGAGTCCCCAGAAGGAGACCTCAGTTCCGGCTCCACCTACAAACCTCACTGAGAAATTGGTTACAGCATGAGTCTGGCACCATGACACTCTTTAAAAGAATTAAAATGGCTGTGGAGCGCTTCCCCCTCCCAGCAATGCTAGCCAGAAAAGGTCAAATTACAAATACTGCCAGTTCTGCCAGGGTCCTGCAACATTTGTCCAATATTTTTTTGCCAATTCTTACCTATTGTTTCATATACCCTGCAGAAAAGCCAATTGGGTCCGGGAGGCTTCTTCTGGAACTTTTCATGAGAAGTTAATTTAGGGAAGGAAGGTTTGACTCTGAGCAGGCTATGGGAAGAAATCCACTGATTTCTGGCATTTGCATAGCTTCTGGAGGAAGCCAGAAGCACCTACAGGGAGGGTCTGTCCCCCCAGTTTAGATGGGGACACAGCACAGAGAAAACAAAACAGCTAAATTTCAGGCTGATCAGCTCCTCCTTCCTGTCCTTTAGCAGATGTCAACCAAACACCCTTCCAATTTTGGGAAATATTTTAAGATGGGGTAGTTGTTTTCATTTTAGACCTTATCAAAAAACCTTGCAGATGCTTTCCAGCTCCCAAAGGAGCAACAATTCTAATGAAAACCTTATATTCACTTCTATAGAGTAGGTTCCACATGTAGGGCAGGATTTAATCTCTGGGTCCAGATGTTCATGTTCATTTAATTTCTTTGTGTCTAAATCATTTGGGTTCTTCTCAGGTAGCAATGATTTGAGGCAGGAACATGATACTTCAGGTCAACTAGGCTGGAGATGGTCTTTCTGTATGTTTTACTTAAAATGAGTCCATCAAGGACACCAAAAGTATTTTCAGCATCCAATATGGTAGGAAGGCAGGAAGGACAGAATAAAAGAGAAGGGATGACAGTCAATCCTCTCTCTGTTCCACATCTCCCAGGAGAGTGACAGCGTTTTCCCTCCAATCTCCTTTCTCTCAGACCAGCAATTTTTCAGTAGTTTCCTCCACTGCAATAGCCACTATTTTTCTCCTTCAAATCACAAGAGAAATGTTAGTTTTATTTCCCTAGGAGGCTTGGCAAAGTGTTTCCATCTTTGCCTGTCTCCCCCTGTACTTCATTTATTATTTCTATGATTTCTCTTTGTCATTTATATTATGATACCTGAATACCAACAATAGGAAGTATCACTGACTCCTTGATCTATTCTTATCCTCTTTATCACACACAACTAGCTGTTCCTGGAGGTATGGAATACTGGTTTTGGCAGTCATTTTGTCTCAAGTATGGACACTCAGATTCATGGCCAGCATGGTAACTTCTCACTAATCTTGTCAATATATGAACATTCAAGGAGCACATCTCTTCCCAAAACATGTTTCTACAGTAGTAGTAAGATAAAGAGCAACTGATAATTAGAATCATAGAAAGGATCCCTGGAGGTCATCTGGTCCAGCACCTCAATAGAAGAAGGGCTTCATCATTAAGACTGTATGGCTCAGGATCTTGTCCTTGCAACTTAGAACTATTGTACCACTGCAGGACTTTCCACATTCTTTTTTGTCCCCATGGGACTGAAGAGACATATAGGTCAGATCTCTGGATATTTATTTGGGGGGATGTGTTAAAAGCATGATTGGGATGGTCTTGTACTTGTTAGAGGATATAAAAGTACTTCCATATTCTGCATGCCAGCAGCTTTTATACACTTCTCCCCGTCACCATGTGACACCTTGTCGACATGTGGGATAAGAGGGTATATAGAAATGAAATAAAGGAAATCAATTTATAAGTTGTTATACTTTTGTCTTCAAATTCCTCTTCTGCTCTTGCAGTCTTCCTGATTTGCCATATGGGCAGTTTTAAGTGGAAATGTAGTCTTTTTAAGCCTTCCTTCACACAGGTTTACCTGAAATTTATTCCATCTTTCAATGGCATTTTCATTTGAGTTTTTCTAACTTTCCAGCCAAAGTGTTCTGTGTTTATATCAGCTGTTCCCATTCAAGATTGACAAGAATCTGATTCACTGGGTTTTATGGTTTAAGTTAACTGTGTTTTGTCTCTATCATTCTGTTATGCTGAAGTTAGGAATACATGGGGTGTGTGTCTTATGGGAATCATCATAAACATACACCCCCAAAGTAACCTTTGCATTCCAATATTTTCCTATTAAAAAAAATAAATAGTTAATATGGTTACTACAGAATCAGATTCGGGGATCTCCAAAATCCAGCTCAGGTTATGCAAGTGGTGAAGCAGACTGGACATGAAATTGATGTATTTTAGCACCCTCCAACTTCAAAGCACGTGACAAATTCTAAAATCTCTGCTTTTGGCACATGAAACATCAGGAATGCTGGGAAAGAGTTGTACCACTTGAGTGGTAGCAGATGGTGATGTTAAGTTTGCAGATCATACTGAGCTAGCACTGAACCTGGTGCCAGAAACACAGGGAAAGCAGTACAGATCCAGCAGAGACAGTTCTGTTACCAGCTCAGCAGATGAGTCATTGTGTGACCGAGAGAGTGACCCATAGGATGATTTCAATTACTCATGTCCCAGTTCTTCTAAAACAAACAAACAAAAGCCTTAGGAATGAGCATAATTTGTAGCAACCCATCAAAGCCAATTGAGTTATCTGCATGTTGAATTTTTAACTATCAGCATGTACCTTTTCTGGATCAAAATTTTGTGCTTTATTTTTTGGAAATGGCAGCTAATTGTGATGTGTTGGATTTTTTTACAGCATGGATCTCTAAGGAGACTGTGATCTAAATACTTGAGTCCCAAATCTCTGTCTCTTCCTCATATGAGAGGGTATTTGCCTTTAGATTTTGATTGCTTCAACTTTCCATCCCATATATGTAATCACAGACCTAGACTTGTTAGCTTCCTTAAAGAATACTGAATAAAGCATTAGCCTGAGAGTTGCAACCTTTAGTTCTAAGGCACATGCGATATGTTTAACTAAAATCAGCAAGACTTTCTTTGGAACAGCTCAGACAGTTTTACCCCATGTGAAGAGTTTCTTGCCAGAGCCTTTAATAATACTATGGTATAGAATCTTCTATTATTCTACAACTATTTTACTAGCACTTGAGCAGATATATCAAGTGCTTGTCTACTTTTCAGAGGAAATTGTGAATTCGGGGTTCTAGAAACACTGCAGTGAGCTCCTTGTGTGAACTAGAGATTAAAGAATCCTCATATTCCAATGTTAAGAAGATGTACATTTTAAAATAATTTTGAAATCCACAGGTATGTAACCTCTAGAAAACATATCGTAAGACTGTATGTACGGAAACACCCATGGATTCTTTGCTTTGCTATTCTCAAGCAAGAGCATGTGACAGGTGTTTGCCACAAAAATATACACCAGTGAGACAAAAACCGCACAGAGTGATGTTTATTGTTCTATGGCATCATTTGTTCAGAGCTGTAGACATTTCCAAAGATAGCACAAGGGAAGAAGGCAGGAAAGTTCCAAGACAGAAATACATTTTTGTAGAACAGTTTACTCAAGGATACTATGTGGGAAAAGGTATTAGTAACTTGACCATGTTACTAGCTCAGAGCATCCAGAATAACCTAAAGGCTCTTCAAAAAAACTGTGATTCAAACTAGAAAGGAAGGATAAAATGGTATCTCTTTTCCTGTCTTACTCAGAACTGCTTTGGTTTTAAAGGACACAGTCCACCAACAGTCATGGATATAAAGCCTTTCTGTTCATTTCACTGGAGGCTGTAAGCCAGTAATGTAACTGGAGAGAAAATCTGGAAAAAAAACCCAAAAAAACACAATTTACTTCTCAGCAACATATGCTGTTTGCATTCCTCTTAACATGTTAGTCATCCAAGCAATGAAATGACAATGCATCCACAAAGTAAGCTGATAAGAGGGAGATTTCAAAAAGCATTGCCAAAAGTGTGCAGGCGTTTGAACCCATCCTTCATATTCAGAACACCAGGTCTTGGTCTTGCAGCCCTGCATTTCAACACTCATATTTGTGTATGTTCATATGCAAATCACCCTCTGCATCGACATGAGTCAGGCATGCATTGGCTTAACAGACAGCGTTGCAACCCTATCACTGGTCTCACACCTTTCTCACTGTATGTAGTAACAGAAGAACTTCCCTTTGTTGCAGGTATTGAAAGAAAAATATAACTTATGTACAGGTAAACACATTGATCTGAATGCAGCATTATGCTTTCTTGAAAACAGTGGGACATCTGTAACTGTCATCAGTGATATACATACAGAAATGCCTTTCAGAATTACTTCTTTCAATATAGTATCTTGATTTTTTTTAGTGAAAAAAAGGAATATTGCAGACATTTCAATTAAGTACAGTATACATCTGCTGAGAACAATATGGCCAGAAGCTATCGAATCTGGGAAAAAAAAAATCCCAGAAGAATGAACAAAAAATCTTACATATGAGACTGCTCCAGACTTTTGAGTGTTAGATGTATTCACTACAGAAATGGATTATTGTGCAGAACACAGGTGAGAGGTTAAAGGCTGTGATAATTCATCATACATGGTTTAGTAGGAGGTGTCCCTGCCCATGGCAGGGGGATTGGAACTAGATGATCTTAAGGTCCTTTCCAACTGTATTCTATGATTCTATATGGATACTGCCATTATGGATTGAAACTGAAATATATGCTTGCACAGATTTCCATTTATTGTGAAACCTCTGAATTCTGTCAAATGCTGCATCTAATTTCTTTGCCTCTCCTTAGTGAGCATAAACTATAGTATCTATTTCCAGTACTATTTTTATATTGTCACAAGCTCTAAAGCGGTGGTGTTGTGGAAAGCAAACCAACTTACCAATGGAAGCATAGAGTACTCACATTCAAGATTCGATTCTCAAGAAGTCTAAGCTTTTAAAAACATAGAAACCCCAAAAAATCAGAAATCTGCTTCTATAGTGGTGATGTAAGCTATAAAAACATTGGCATGTTACTCTTGTGGCAAACTTTCTTATCAGTGACTAGAAATACAAGCAATTTTGCTCTTACTCCTGCAGAAATTCTGTAAGTATTGACCACATTAAGCCATATATTGTTTAAAGAAAAAACAATATACTGTATTAAAATATAATAAAACAACAAATATCTTCATTTAAATAATGTATGCCAAATCAGCAGTGCTATTTGCAAAGAAAATTGGAATTGACTGAACAGTTGGAACACCATGATGTTGGTACTGCAAAGCATTTCTTTAGCAAAGCCACAGACTTCAGTTCAAGCCAGTAAAATAAAATGAAGATTGTTACATAAAAGGTCTATAAAAAGTCAGGCAATATGAACCTCATCATCTTGGCAGGTGAGTGGAAGCGGGGGGGAAGTTCAGGCATAAGCATGCTGAACATATTTGAGGGAATGTTGACCTGAAAAATCAGAAACAGGAAAAATCTTGTGTCTACTTTCTTGAAAAAAAATTTACTGGATGCTTTAAATTACCTTGTATGCTCTGCAGTCCTATAAAATAAGAACTTTTTTTTTCTTTTCATGGAGATTGTATTCAAAATGACTGTCTTCTATGCCTTCATCCCTGTGTCTTATAAAATATTTATATTTGTCATGTTTGTTTTTTCTTCCCAATGCCTTTGAATCTCATCTATGTTAGCTATCAAAGATGAAGCTTAGTTGTTGAAATGCTGTTTTAGTGATTTTCTGAAGAGTATTTCATCAGGATCTTTAGTCTGAAAAATCTAACTACCCTAAACATTATTTCTTTCATAATTCTGGGCTGTATGAGGATAACTGTTCTTTTTTAGATCTGGAATAAAATATAACATTACACAAAATATTTGTGTTTAAACCTGCATATGGTTCACAGTTTGACACCCTGGCAACCACAGATTTCTCTTCTACAAACTTCCCAATGCTTATTAGTTTACTTTTTTTACATTAAAGTTGTCAGTGTTGGTCATATGCTCTGACACAGGATTCTGATTAAATAATACTACCCTCTATTTTTCTTATTGCCTTGCTTAAAACGATGTTCAAAGCTAAGCCTTATTTTAATCGCTTACAGGAATGCTTTATTATGAAGCATCAAATATGTCATCCTTCCCTGGATAATAAGCTGTTTGTCCTCCTTCCTCTCTCAGATGTGGGCCTACATTTTCTCTTATAATTTTTGCATTTATGAAAATTTGATTTTCCCGTTTATTTCTTTTGTTCTCTGTGACTTATTTGGCAGCTTGTCCCTCACTCACACTGTTCCCATGCATTTCCACCTGCAAGGAGAACTTACCAATGTGTCATGTGTGTCTTCACTGCTTAGGAAGATAGGAAGTTGGCAGTTTTCTAGTGGTTTGTATTTTACAATGAAGTAATAAAAGCAAAGAAGTTGTTTTACTGTTCAATCTAAATAGGCACTGAACCTATAGTTATAGGAGAGGTAGCTATATAAGATTAGTTCTGTAACCATGACCATACCTGTTTTTATTTATTCTGTCTCATAGTAATAGTCTATTGCTCCCAACAGGATTTTACAATAACAAAGGAAAAGTTTTTAAGCTCTATTACAGCAAAAATATATGATTTGATGATCACCAGAAGTCCTGCGCTCCCCAGGGGCACTTTGCTGGTCTCTAGCAGATACAGTTCCAGGCTGCTCTGGAAATGGTGATGTGAGCTAGAAAGAGGAGTCAATACTTATATGACATGCAATTTAAATTAAAACCAGCATATGCTGTAGACATGCATATGTAAAATACCTCAATATTTTCAAAGGTTTCCTGAAAATCATGTGCTCAGAGATTGGAAAACAGAAGTGTAAGTCAGACTTTAATAGCAGTAGAAACATAAAAAATCTAATAATAAAAAAATGATTGCCCTCTCTAAATAGACAATCTTTTTGTTACATGTTATTGCTAAGTCTAAAATTCACGACTTGGAATTGAATTCAATATTGAGTCTCAAGTAGAAATAAATTCCCTGGTAAAATATTTATCCTCAATGAATAGTGTGCTACCAACAGAACAGAAATCTGGGGAAACAAAACCCAGTAGCAACTGGCAGAATAGCCATATGTAGGTCAGGAACTGGAAATGTTGACATTGTATATTACATTCGGTCTGTTCTAATAATCCTTGTGTTCTCAGACATGAAATTCATCTAAACCCTTTTTCCAAAATAATGAATTTGACTTAAAATAGAAAAATATCTATGTGGGAGAAAGCTTCTAAAGATAGAACTAATAATATTTCAACACATTTATTTATCAGAAATGTTATTTTTGACTTTTGGGAGTGCTAGTTGTTAAAAAAATTAATTAAAGAAGTCTCTTTTTCTGCAACCCATCTGCTGTTCTTTTTCAGTCTGCCATGGAAGTCATGGTACAGACACAGCAGTATCACAGGTGTTTCTTTGCAAAGAGATCATACCCTCAAAATTAGATACGACGGTATCACTGAGAAGTTCAGTCAGTAAGAAGGATGTTTATTCCTGTAGTCTGGGTGTTTTCCCACTTTTTCATACTTATTTCTTTAAAAGCAAGGAGAACATTAAACTCTTCCATAGGCATCCACAGGTGTTTTACATTGTGTGTTAATAGAAGTCTCCTTAAAATTGTGACCACTTAGATGAAACTTTGAAAGGAAAATTATTGCATGCTGGAATTTGATCTGCAAAAATTGGTGTATCTTCATCATATTTACATGTAATTATGTAGGTTTACACTGTCTGTTAAATTGATCTGCTATTAATGCAAACTGTCAAACATTAGTGTCACAGGAATACTTCATAAATAAGGAAGTTAAGAGGTGGTGCAAAATTCTTATTTTGTTGATGCGTTTAAATTTGGGATAGATCTGTTGGCTTTAACCCTATTTCACCCATGAAACAGTAACAGAACTTGGCTCACAAGTTCAGCTTTGTTCTTTGTGCAAGTCATGTAGGACCTCGCAAAGCAAACAACAACAATGAAAGCTGCTGACTTTGAAAGTCTAGGTATGGTACCTGCATGGAGGAACTGCCAGTCAACAGTGGCTTTTAAGTCAAAATGTATTTGGTGAGCAGGAGCAGCAGAAGCCAGCTTGCAAACCATGAGGAGAGATACCTGTTGAGCAGGTCTCATTGCTCCTTTTAGTATGCTTTCTAAGGATAAGGTCCCCTAAGATTTTTCAAGATTATCTCTTGTTTATTTTAAAGAGGTTTCTGTGATGTCTGTTACACATTTTTTTTTTCATCTGAAAGCATGATGATGAATTCTGATGATGTAACTGATGCTTGTTGTCTTTAACTTCATAATTATGGCATATATTATACGAACATGTGGAGATGCTTCCTCTTCTTGTTCTTAGGTCATTTTTGTTGATGGTAAGAAAAAAGCAGAAAAATCAAAATTGGAGAGTTAAAGGGTTGAAATATTTATTATGCTTAGCTCCTTAAATTATATAGCAGGCACATCTTTATCCCAGTGCTTCTTTTTGGCTTGTTTTGCTTTTAATTGTGGAGGCTTTTTTTCCACCTGAGTGCTTTTCTGATTGACTTATGAAGCATCTTGTTTCCTGAGCAGACTAACTGTTTTTTAGTGCTGAGTAATTCACATAAAAAGTAAATTAAGCCTTTGACCTGATGTCCCAGATGCTTCTTGGCACAGGAAGAGTCTAGGCCACTTAGTTTCCTAGGAAACCTACAAGAAAGTCCCTGTTACTGTTCCGAATAATTTAACTTTCCTGGAGTTTTTACTGCAAAATATCATGCTATGGTAGCTGTATTATTTTCCATTGCTTATGCCCTTCACACAAGTGGGAAGAGAAAATTCTTATTGTCTCTTTCTCTTGGGAGGTTATAGTTATCACTCAGAGATGATATAGGCCTCTACACTTCTAAGCTTCATTTAACAGCCAGAAAAATGCTGTGTGATTTTCTTTTTTTGTATGGACAATGCAATTTACTATGTTTTTCCTTACAATGTGCCTTTGCCCACTAAAACTGATATCTGGTATTTTGCTCAGTCAATGCCATAGTTGAGTCAGTAGACATTATTGAGACCTCATATTCAAATCACTCAAACAGTTCACTCCTTAAAACCTGTGTAAAGTAGTATTATCTGAGGCCAAATTATTCTGTGCTGCATTTCCATGAACCTCTGAGAAGTATATCATGCTTTAGATGAGTGCTAAAGGAACTCAGCAGATGAAGAACAAATGTAGATCACAGGTAGATCACAGTAAATTTGCTGGATCAAAACCTCAGCTGTAGCAGGCAGCACAATTGAATCCTGTAGATTCCTCCAGTTTACACTAGCTGGATTTAGCATCCTAGTGTTGAAATAACAGAAGGAAGTTTTTCTGAGCATCGAGTCAATGGGATAACTTCTTTTTTTTTAATCTGATTAGAGTAAAATTAGATAAATTAAGATATATTCTATTCTGAATTTCTGTTTAGTTCCAGTCAACTGGTTAGAAGCCATGGCTCATTACAAAAATAAAAAGTAGATTCAAACTTCTTGTGTCTTCAAGATAGTCATTGAGCTCAATATTTTCACCAAGTCTTCAACCACTCATACCATGTAGCTTTAAATAATTATCATTCATCAGCTGAATCTTGTTGTACTGCTGTATGTCTCTTAATTAGATTTATAGCAAATATATATGCACATAGTCATAGAGAAAACTGTACTACATGGGGAAGTGAAGCAATTGCCAGTAAAATGCATTTTGAAACTATTGCATTTTAATGAGTTTCCAATTAAAACAACAAATCAGAGGAATTGGCATCAGTGAATACTGCTCGTATGGACTTTCATCTTTTCCAGAAGATCCCATTTCTTTGATTAAAGGAGGTAAGAGAAGGCTTTACATCTGGCTCTGATGAAATAATTAGCCAAATAGGCCAGGATTTCATGTGTTAATGTCAGAAAGAAAAGTACTAGTCCTCTTGAAGAATTATTCAGTTTACTTTATAGTTATAGTATGCATTTCCTATTGCAATTCTAAACAATCTTCAGAATATCATTTACTTTAAAGTGTGTGTTATGAGGAAGAGCCATCACTATTTTCTATGTTTAACTCTATTTATAATAGGCTCTTTGATTTAACAGATTAGAAGATGACATGTATAAAGTCTTTTTATTTGTACCTTGTTATAGACAGGTATATAACAAGGAAGATTCCTATCTTTCTAAGCCTACTAGAAAAAAGGAGCTGTTCAATACTTTCTTCCATGATTAATGACTTCAAGCAGATCTACAATGAAATAGACTACATCTGAGTGGAGACTTTGCCTCGATGTCTTGAGACAGCAGTACTTGAAAGAGAGGTGGCAGGAAAGGAATCCTTATGTTGCCAGTTTTCATGGGAAGTGATTATACTGCATGCAAATAACTGTACTTACGGTCTTAGGCAATAAGCACATGGTTTTTTATGTAAGTGAACAGGACGTAATGAACAGGACAAGTGCTGGCATCTGAATTTATGGTTTGTTTTTCTCAGACATTTTCTTTCCTCTCTGAAAGTGTCTCCCTGTTCTCTCCACTTCTGTAAACTGTGTTAGCTCCTAAAATAACTTTAGAATAAGCAGGATTATTGTAGTTTTCATCTACTGCTATAAATATATCATTCTGGGAACTATATTCATGTGATTTACCACCACCATGAAATCTAGGATCTTATGAAATCTGCTTGATTTTTCCTTGTATGGTTTAAAGTACTCTCTGCATACTCTGTTTAATAAAATCTAGTCTGAGGAGAACGGAGACTTCAGAAGTGCATGTATTCTTTAGCCAGTAGTCTACATGATATTTCTTTGTTAATTTCACATAAAATCTACTGATATTCTGATTTTTAATCTTTCAATATTTTTAGTGTTATTATCTATTTCTTCCCCTCCACCCTGAGCACTCAGTTGATATTTTATATTCTAAAGCTTCATATTCCTGTATTTATATTTTGTGTTATATATGGAGGTAAATAGTAGTGGGATGTCTTGTCTTGGTGCTGAGCCCTGCAGGACGAGTTATTCAAGATCTGTCTGGCTTTGCTGATGTCTAATCTCAAATTGAAGTTGGAATGTGAAGTAAGATGTAAAAGCTTCATCTTCTTCTAACCCCCAAACACACAAATATCTTCAGCAAAGTTATTAAAAAAAAAAAAAATCCACTTTTTCAGCTGTTGTTAAAGCTTCATTGTCAGTTCATGCCAGCAATAAGAGAAGTATAACGAAAAGAGGGAAGGACTATTCCTCCAAATTCTCTTAAATATTTGTAAAACTGTTTCAGGAACTTATCCTTAATACTTGCACATAATATATATGATAAGCACTTATGAAAAGCTTCCCAAGCCTCTATTTCTTAAGAAATGCAAGTTTTGAGTAAGCATTGGTTTCATTTTTGTTAAG
Organism: Lathamus discolor; assembly: GCF_037157495.1. Taxonomy (NCBI): domain Eukaryota; kingdom Metazoa; phylum Chordata; class Aves; order Psittaciformes; family Psittacidae; genus Lathamus; species Lathamus discolor. Next base: position 49,765,309 of record NC_088884.1, read on the forward strand.
AAAGTTATCATTATAGAAGCATGTTAAAAAGAATTCTGTGGCTATCTATGACATTTTATGAAGAATCTATAGCAACAGCTGGTGATATAGACTCTCACAAAAAGGTTAGGTTTTTAGACAATTGTAATTTTATTATCAACTTAAATAAACCAGATATTTAGAGGGTTGATGGGGTGGTTTTTTTCCCTTTCATTCCGTTTATTTTTCTCTTTGAATTGTATTAACAGCTTCCAAGTTCTGGGTGCCAGGGTAATAGAATGTGAATTTTGGCAAGAAATGAAACAATAGTAAACATAGTTTAGACTCAGTATGAGTGATGTTGTTTAATGTCAACAGTGACTAAAACTGCCTTCCAAGTGACTGAGGTTTTGCACTTTTTATTAACTTAAGGTCTGTTCTACTTAAATTAATTTCTGCTTCTCAAAGGCCATTACTTTAAATTGCATTTCATATAACTAGTGACTCCTCTCCATATCACATCACCATTTCCAGAGCAACCTGATGATGCATATTGTGGATAGATTCACATTTCAGGGTTATTTTCTATTAATTTCATTTCATTATGCCTGCCTGCCCTTTTACAAATCTTAATTTTTTTAATGCTGCTAAATCTAAAAAGGAGAGACCGCTATTTTAATTTTAGCCTCTGTGAGTACTTTTGGTTTTGAGCACCTGATACTGCAGAGCTAGTGACTGAGCACATTTCAGCTTCCATACAAGCTAAAGCCAGTGAAATAAGATACCTAACATTTGAAAAGACAGTTAAATACAGTAACTGCAGTATATACAAACACAGTAACTATTGCCTTCTGATTTCCCTATTCACATGTTTGGATAAAGATTGTAGGACATGGGAGAAAGAGGGAAAGTCAGAGCTCAGACACAGTAACTGTAATGAAGAAAAGAAACAGTGCAGAGGTTGTCTGATGCTGTTGAGATGCAAAAAGTTAAGATTTCATACTCTTTTAGGCAATGCAATTCTAGAGGTGAGGGGTTGCAAAACCCTCAGATTTGCTTTGAGTCCTCCTCCATTCTCAGGAGGTTTGTAGAGAAACACAACCCCCATGTTTCTCATTTATTTAGTTAAGCCTTCTTTATGGTCAGAGATGAACTCTAGATGAAATCCCAGCCTGAGTGAAGTCCGTGAACTAATTCCTGGCAACTGTGTGGAACAGAGTGACACAGTTTATGCAGCACACCCCCTGTAACTTTTCTCCTTTTATCTTCAGTACTATCAAGATGTAAATATTTCCCTCTCTTTAATGAGCATAACTTCCTGGTACAAGTTGTATAACAGTATTTGCACAAAACCAATCTATGACAAAATGTAATACAGAGGGTTAAAGACAAAGGTCTCAAAGATTATCTATTACTAGATGTGGAAATACATTGTTACCTTACCAAGTCTTTATGTGAATGACAGGAAAATATCTTATGTGGTGGTCAATCTAACCTATGGCACTTCCATATTTAAATTTGCACAAAAGCAGCTTAAATTTGCTAGGGATTTGGATCAGGAATCTCCTGAAGGCTAAAGCCTCCAAGTATTATTGGAACAAATAAAAAAGGGAAGAGGACATGCTAATGATGGTTTGAATGCATATTGGAATACTGAAAGTGTGAGATACCACATTTTCCCAAATCCCACCTCCTTTTGGGACTGAAAGTAGAAGTTATCTACTTCAATAGGTGGTATATCTAGCTGTCCTGTCTCTCAGGCAGAGCAATCTGCTCTTTGCAGCTGCCACACTAGTAACTGGAGCCTGCTCAGACCAAAAAGCCTTTTCCCTCAGACAAGAATGCATTTGCTTTGAGTGTAACACTACTGCTTAGAGGAGAAATCTTTAAAGGTTTTAAAGGCAATCAATCTGTGAATCACCTGAACTGTTCCCATCTTCATGATATCTGGGACAGGGTTTTCCTATGCTATGCCTACCTGCAAAAAAGTTTGAAAGTTTTTTTCCTTGGTTAGTTTCTTTCTTGTCATGCCATATTTCACTTTAAACATTCTGGCAAAGTTCAGATTAAAGTTTTGGTCCCCTCCAATGGTTTCATTATGCATGTGCTAGTCCTGTGCTCTCATGTAAGATCTGAAATCTAACACATACATTCTAGTGCAATTAGGCTATGATTCCTGTATCAGTCAAAACATTAGGGAAGAATTAAAGTTTTCAGTTCCCAGGGGGAATCAGAGAATAACATGTTGGGCCATTCACTGCCTGTCACTATCTGATATCCTAGGGATTATGGCAAACTTGAAATTCAGGCTTTTCCAGATAAGGCAGGCTACTTTATGAAACAGTAGCTTCTGTCTTTCTGGGAAAAATGAATTTAATATGTTGCCTTAATCTTAGGCAGATGAAGGACTATTGTACACATCCACCACAAATTCAGCAGAATGAGAACAAAATTTCCCATTCAGGTAACAGCAGTCAGAAGAGTTTAAAATCAATATATTGCAACCGCTTTATTCCTGCATCATCTTTCACTTTGTTTTTGTCTTCCTGTTTTGGTTAATTAACCTGTAGGAACACAACCTCTGTTTTTCTCTTTTTCTTTAAATATATAAAAGGAAACCCTGCAATAACCTGTCGTTACCCCATGAAGTTACCCCTCTTTCTCTCTAGCTAAAATAACACTGAGCAGTGTTTAGCTGTCCTGCTAAAAGGCAACGAAGGATGCATGAAGACTGAAGGAGGCATGAAGCAGAAATCTTCAATGAAGATAAAAAATCAAATAGGGTTGGAAAAGACATTGAAGTTCTTAATTTCACCCACTTGACTGGTGGCAAAATCATACCTGCAGTATCTGCCAGGCAACCTGGCAGAAATCCCTCTTATTGTAAACTCAGATTTTCAAAATTCCCAAATTTTCAAAAGATCATTGTTGTTTTAACTTTGTTCTGCTGCAATCAGCAGTAAAGGTCATACTAACCACAGTGGGGACAGAGCTAAGCAAACTCTGACAACTCCTGGAAATCTCATTTGCAACTGTTATCACCCTGGAACAATAATGGATAGAAACCAACCACAAAACAATGTGTTGGGAAGGGGGACACTTTTGGGACTGGAGGCCAGAACTGAGAGGAATTTTCTCTTCTGCCACAAAATAAAAACATTCTTAGCATCTCTAGCAGTAAAATCTTCCCCATACGCAAGATACAGAAGTACGTATTCAGGCAGAAGGCCCTTTGAGGGCTCTGAGCTGAGGTCTGATTCATTACAAACTGATTATGAGCTTTAGGATTTTACCTGTTGATCCTGATCAGCCTGCTTAGATACTACACAGAGCTGCACTCTTGGGAAGTTTGAATGACAAGCAGAAAGGCAAATATTCTTCTCTCTGATGCAGTTAATTTTGCATGCCTGCAAGTTTACATGTAGGCATTTACTTTGACTAGTTTCTGTGGCAGGCTGACCCCAGCTGGGCACCAGGTGCCCACCAAAGCTGCTCTATAAATCCCCTCATCTGTGCAGGGGGAAGAACTTACAATGCAAGGCTCCTGGGTCAAGACAAGGTCACACTTACCCATGTCTCTTAAGGGCAAACCAGACTCAACTTGGGGAGCTTAGTTTAATTACCAATCAAAATCAGAGTAGGATAATAAGAAATAAAACCAAATCTTAAAAACTTGCTCCCCCACCCATCTCTTCTTCCAGGCTTAACCTCACTCTCGAATCCTATACCTCCTCCCTGCCAGCAACGCAGGGAACAGGAAATGGGGGCTGTGGTCAGTTAACCACAAGTTGTCTTTGTTGCTCCTTCCTCCTCAGGGGAGGACTCCTCACACTCTTCCCCTGCCCCAGTGTGGGTCCCTCTCATGGGAGACAGTCCCCATGAACTTCTCCAGCATGAGTCCTTCCCAGGAGCTGCAGTTCTTCACAGACTGTTCCAGTGTGGGTCTCTCCCATTGGGTGCAGTTCTTCAGGAGCAGACTCTTCCAGCGTGGGTCCCCTGTGGGGATACCCGTCCTGCAGCAAGCCTGTGCCAGCGTGTGTTCCTCTCTCCACGTGGGCACAGGTCCTGCCAGGATCCTGCTCCAACATGGGCTTCCCACAGGGTCACAGCCTCCTTCGGGCATCGCCCTGCTCCGGCGTGGGGTCCTCCAGCAGCTGCAGGTGGAGACTTGCTCCACCATGGACCTCCATGTGCTGCAGGGGCGCAGCCTGCCTCACCGTGGGCTGCACCCTGGGCCGCAGGGGAATCTGCTCTGGTGCCTGGAGCACCTTCTCTCCTTCCGCACTGACCTTGGTGTCTGCAGAGCTGTTGCCCTCACATGTCTCACTCCTCTTTTCAGCTGCTGCCACACAGTTCTACCCCCTCCTTCCTTAACTATGTTATCCCAGAGGCGGTACTACCATCACTGATGGGCTCAGCCTTGGGCTGTGGTGGATCCACCTCAGAGCCGCTGGCTTTGGCTCTATTGGACATGAGGGAAGCTTCCAGCAGCTTCTCACAAAAGCCATCCTTGTAGCCCCCTGCTACCAACACCTTGCCATGAAAACCCAAAACAATATATTCTCTCTGATGCAGTTACTTTTTTTATGCCTGCAAGTTTACAGGTAGATATTTACTTGGATTGTCAAATATTGGCAGTGTGGGACTATTGCTGTAGGGAAGAAAAAATCCCTGGGCCCTAGTAAATCTTACATGCTGAGCTGTTCACACTCCACTAGCACTTTTCTGTCACCCAAAGTTTCCTTGATAAGATTTCTACTTCTTTGACTTTAATTTTTTTATTTTGTTTAGTTGCTCTTTAAGCATACTTTTTTCTTAGGGGAAATTAATTAATTCCTTCTATGATCCCATTAAAAATTCTGATCAGTTATTTTATGCTAGTTTGCTTTATTTTATGCTAAATTGCATATCTTAATTGTGATTGTGCAGTCAGTCATTTTAAATTGAATTGGGTGCTTTGCTCACTGCCAGGGTTACTAGGCTTCACAAACCAAGATTTGTGGCAGGGAGCCTGGATCAGCTATCTATACAGTCGTGTAGGCTCAGGTTCAGGTCTTGGCAGGGTATATGCTCACATCAGAATATACTGATTGCCCAAATATGTTGGCTTTTAGCCTAGTTCTGTCCCACACAGAGGATCTCGGGCCCCTGGCAACTCAGAAACTCGTGAAATAGAAAATGGAAAACAAGCAGGTTGTCATTGGAATACAGTTCGAAGAAAGAACCTGAAACAGCCATATATCCGCTTCTGCACAACTGGCAGGACAAATTTAGGAAAGAGGATGCATTGGTCAGAGAAAACTTGGTGGGAGGAAAGCAATCAACACAACAGTATATTATGAAAGTTGGAAGGAACTATGCAAGTGATAGCTTAGTACTACATGCCAAGGAGAGCTTAAAGTCAAATCCAATTAACACCCTAGCTGCTTCAATGGAGTCTGCATGGGTTCATCTGTGTGGAATACCAAATCTATATGGATTGAAATCTGTGCCTAAGCAGCAAATACAGTCCTGGGTCTATATCATTGATGGCCTAACCAGGACAGCAGCACTGAATGTAATGTGCAGAGACAGATCAGGTCGAAGAGGCAGCAATGGCAGAAAACACAGTTTTATTGAATTACTTCAATTACCCCCATCTTGACTGGGAAAATGTCACCGGGGTGCATGGAGCAGAGTTTAAATGTTTAGATGCTTTCTGTGGCTGCTGGTTGAGTGCACAAGAGGAAGTAGCATCCTTAACTTAATGCCAAGATATGTCCAAGATCAGGGTCAGAAATCTGGGTTTAGGTGTGCTGCTCTGTAACAATGGACATGAAATTCACAGGTCATCCCAATACGATTCTCTAAAGATCCACCACAGCCATGCTCAGCTTCAAAGACAATCATTTCAAGGTGAGGAAGTTTGTTTAAAAGCAACCAAAAGGGACAGCTAAAATACTAAATTTTACTAGGCAGCACTGGCAGTACCTGGCGCTGTTCAAGGGAGAATCAGAAAAGTACTTGAAAAGTAGGGCTACTTCCTCAGAGTAAAAGCTAAGGACCTTTCACAGGTGGCTTAGAGGAGAAGTGATGGAGTCAACCAAAGCATGTGTAGCACTGAAAAGGGGGAGGGAGGTCAACTGTTCATCATCCCTCCCAATCAAAAACTACCGACAGTCAAATGGATTTAGCAGAGCAAAGTTCAAAACAAGCAAAAGGATGTGGCTCTTGAGACAACAGAGAGCCACTCTGTTGACTGCCTCACCAAAGGGTTTTGTGGGTGCAGAAATTTCAACACAGTTCAAGTGGAGGCTGGTCTTGGAGGAGAGATATTTTGTGGGTTACCAAACATACAAATCATACTGGGCTCAGGAATCATTCTTCACTGAATGTGACTGGAGAAAACTGTTAAGGAGAAATATCACAGAAGTTTGCTCTATTCTTAGTCTTCGCTAGGCATCTGTTTATGGTAACTACTGGTTTTTTCCCCTGATACAACATTTATTGTGCCAGGGAAAACATTACTTAGTTCAGGGAGGCTCAAGGGAGGACCAGCAAGTCACAGGGAGAGTTTATCCAACTCTGTTTTTATAGGGGATGGTTATTATTAGAGACAGAACACTGGGCTAGACAAAGGAGAGTTCACAGGGTCTATACTGCCCCAAACCAGTAAAGCAATCTATTTTCCAAACACATAGTGGAACCATTTGGAAATGAGTTTAACTCTGTAAGTACAGGAAAGCAACTAAACTGAGTCACCTGCCTCTGTGGCTGCAGCTGAGACCTGGACACAGAAGCATTTTGGGTGCCTGAGGACCCTGGTCACCCCTTCACTCATCAAGCCCAGGTTCTTGAGACCCAAATGATAGAAAATTCAGAGAAACAGACAAGGCAAGGAGAGGTGAAATCCGTGTATTTTTACAGGAAAAAAAAAAAAAAAAAAGTGTCCTTTTGATGAGTCCACAGTTGTCATGGGAAAGAAAAGCAGAACAAAATTGCCAAACAGCTGTACCTAAGTCACTGGGCACACTTTCAGAAAGCAGAATTTCAGCAGCTTCAGCAAAGTGTGAATCACACAGTGCCAATCTCTGAATTCAGAACAATAACATCAAAGACACTGGTAGTCCCTCAAGAATAATTATTCGGCTGGAGTAGGAAATATGAAGACTGCTTCATGCTGTGTTTAAAACCAGTTCTTATCAATATTGCTGCTTAAAACAAAAATTATGTACAGATTCTATTAATCTGCCTTGAATTGATAGATATATCAGCATTTATTGTCTTGCACACCTGCCTGCCTTTGAATAGAAGAGAAATTGATACTACAGGTGGTCCCAGACTTGCCTTTTCCCTGTAGTATTTTTGACTGACCATGTAAGTATAGGCAGCAGTAATTTGCATGCAACCTAGGAATTTCAGTATGTTTTTAAAAGGATGAAATCTATAATGCTATGTAGAATTATTTTTTTCCCTAGAGATTGAGGGCATCAGAGTCCACAATGAAGTATTTTATGTACAGCTGTAGAATACTGAAGATTATAATTTTCTATTAAGCTTAATAAAAGGGTCCCAAAAGTCCATAGAAAAGCTTTTTCTTCTTTCAAATTGAAACCTGTTGTGCTTTTCTGCAAGGGATTATTTTACTCAGTTTTCAAATAACAGACCACACAGTAATTTGCTTTCTCAAAATCCCATCTCATGTTGCATGGCCCAGTGAAACAAACACTGAAAATCAGTACCTATATATATCAGTATATTTACTTAACTGTTTTGTAAGAAAGCAGCCTGCATAAAAGCTTGAGCTTTTGAATTATTTCAAAGACCCAATGGACAATTTGTATCTGATATTTATGCACTTCTAAGAGCTTGCTTCTTTAGTAAGTGAATCATCATTAAAAGTTACAGAAGCATTCAGCAATGAGATGCAGCATGTTCTTTTGGTAATTATGTCATGAATACAATTATCAAACTCAGTGAATGCACACATTTACATTCTCCTTTATGAGAAGACAAACATCAGTGTCTGGCCATACTTCATAATGCTATCTGTAGGGCTGTTCTTTATTTTTCTTGTTCAATGCTGCTTTAAGTAAAAAGACTGATTATTACAGTTAACGCATGGCGATAATTAAACCTCTCAAGAAAAATACTTCTTAATTACTGTATGACTGAACTGGAGAGAGGATAAAGAAAACAAAGCTTTAAATCTGTTTTATGGTACTTTCATCATATGAAAGGAGACCTCTATAAAGACTATGACCAAAAGCTCCTCTGTAGTTGTTATAATCCTAGCCTTCTTAGAGGCACTGGTAAAACTCGCTATAAACTCAGTTACAGTCTTGTCAAAATTGTGAACCAGCAAATACAAGATTCAGTTGGTAATAGCCAAAATTACATTGATTTTTCTTATCTGTATTTTTAAATTGCACTGAATGCAGAAAAAATGCTATCTTTTCCCTCCATTCCAAAGAACAAACACATTTAGTTTTTATTATAACTCCATACAGCACATTGGGGTGAATTGAAATCCCATAGAGGTAAATGAAAGTGATATCACCAACTTCAAAGAATTTGGACTAAGACTGGGGTTTGACATCATTAATGCAAATGCTGAAAAAATTTCCAGCCATGAATAACAACACGATGCATCAAAATGGATATAGAGTGAAAAGACAAATTTGTAAGGTCCAGATTCTCTCTCAATTACTCACACTAATTAGAACCTTATTGTTGAATAGACACATTCATTTCTTCGTGAATATTCAAGCTGTTTACAGTACTCCTCAGCAATAAAGGCAGCAGAATCTCCAAATAAAATTAGGCTGGAGAAAAGAACCTGCATTTTTGCTTTTATCAAATTAAGTTTCCACAAACATTTGTGTAAACAGCATTTTGTTTTCAGGGATGCTGGCAGGAAGAGTCTAAGGGATAATCATTTGTCTGGGCTGTCCTGTTATGATTTTACATAGGCAAATTCTGCACTAAGTGAATGAATGTGTGAATAACATCTACTTTAATTTCAGAAGCAGTTCTTCCAGGGACAGAAATGTACATTTATAGCTAAACTACTAGATTCCCACCCCCCTCAAATTTTATTTAACAGAATAAAATTTCATGTATTTAGTTTGAAATGCATGTTTGCTAGTGAGGTAAATGCTATGCTTCAGAGATATGTATTTGTAGTGAACTGAATTTCAAAATTAAGCCTTTTTTTCAACTTCCCCAATTCAACATTTTATCCCCAAAGCATCTGAGTGCATGTTTATCAATTAAGGAAAAATGAATTTTAAAAAAATAAAGAAACATTTGTTGGCTGAAGCAAGTTGTAAAATTCAATCCACCTCAATCTCACTAAAATAACAACAAAGAAGAAAAATGCAGCCAAGTATTTTTACTGCTACTTATTTAGCATAACTAGCCTAAAAGCTCTTTAAACTAGATAGATAGGATTTAAGAAACTTACCGCTGCTTTCAAAATTTGGCTCACAAACACCTCTTTCCCCACTGCCAATGAGGCTTGCTTATGAATGTATGTTTCTTCAAGGATGTGTACAGCCTGGAGGGATTTTTAGGGATCCATAAGCTAGCTCTTGTCTTAGGCCAATGCTGTGATGTGAAGAGGCGCGAGGGGATGAGGAGCTCTGCCAAGGCACCCCCTCGCCTTCAGCAGAGTTTGGAAGTTCAAGCATAGCGTGGCACAGCCACACTGTTCCCAGCTGAGCACTAGTGGGTGCCAGCCAGGGGACCTCACCATCATGCTGAATTTGGGTGATGATGAAGGGTGTGTGCCAGAACACATAGGAAGATTTCCTTAGGTCACTAGATTAAAAATAATCTAAAGTGAGAAAGGAAGGGCAAAACCACTCTGTATTCCATGTTAGTAGGAGCAAGTGCCAATGGACTTTAGGAACAATAGCTGATTAGAAGCAGGATGTCCCAGTTTCTCAGCAGCCAATTTACCCTTAGATCTACCCTTTCCAAAAGACCTCTGTGTTCTTTACGTTGTAAGTTTTCCATTGTTACTCCAACCAGTTTTCCGTCTACTCCATCTCTTTTGAGTAGTTCCTGAAAATAACTACTGATGGCTGCTGAATGAAAGTCTCTGAAATGTTCATGGAGCTATGTGTTGCTGCAGGGTGTATTACAGAACCCTGCATCACTGTGGGAAATATGTGCGTGCTTACTCCATTTCCTTAGCGGAATGGAAAGTCTTGTCTGTGGGCATTTGCATTAGTTTCTTGCCGATGCAGCTGTTCTGTCCACAGGGTACAAACTGTGATATCTTCTACACCAAAATGCATTCTACTTCTTGCAACCTCAGTCTGGTTGTGCTTCTCAGATTTTCTCTTAATGCTTTCAGTATATTCTTGTTTCTGTAAGTTTGTGGTGCGGTAATACAAACCATCATAGAATTGTCTCCATTTAACTCAACAGCTTTCATTCTTTGGTTCTGCCGAGAGGCCTCCCAGTCACCATTGTTTCTTCAAAGTTTAAATCAGTCTCCAAAGTTACAAACCAAGATCTGAAATTACAGAACACAACTGTGTAATAGGTTACAGAGGTTTCAGAAATGCCTTTTAGTTCTTTTCTTATGAGGCCGATAGCATTCAAAACACCATTCTTTAAGGGAGTGTTATATTTTAATGAATTCATTATCATAAGCAAAAAAAATTCCTGACCAAGCAGATCTTTTTAAGGGAAAACCCAAAATACTTCCGGTTTTTTGTTTTCAGACTTTTTCTCACCATCTTAATTTCTGCTCAGTTTTTACTTGTTAAGCTTCTACTCCTGCTTGTATATACTGATGTTTCTCAACAGCACATAGCTGACACTATCCCATGTTCTCAGCTGGGATTTAAGAGATGTTAAAACTAGAGCCAATACCCTACTTGACTCTTTTCTGTATCAAAATGAACAGAGAAGTAATAAAACCTCTTGTTCCACTAATCATTGCCAGCATCAATGAACTTTCCTAACAGCTGTTGGCTCAAGGCAAACTCATCTTGCATAAGGGCTACAAGGCTGGCAAACTTTTTTGTCTGTATGTTCCTGCATACATTTCCGAAAAACCTGATTGATTGTCACTCAGCTTGGGCAGTGCTGAGAGCTTTTGGAGGTAAAGAATTTAGTGACTTACAGACCACGTGTACCTCCACCTAAAGGATGCATGCAGTTCAGTAGCCATTTTTCAGAGCATGTCTAGTGGAAAGGACCCTGCACCAATACACACTTCTTGGATCATGTTGAGAAAACAAGAAATAAAAAAAGCTATACTAACTTTCCTCATATTGACCAAATAGGATCACTTTTCTGTGTCACACAACATTTTTCTCTTTTTATAGAACAGTGACTATTATATGGCTTTTCCTTTGTCTCATCCTGGCCAGACAATGGTGATTTGCAAGGAAAGTGATGTTTATGTACCCGTTTTCACTCTGAGAACAGACTGCTGCTGTGTCTCAGAGAAATGTTTAAACTACTTTTGGTTTGCTATTATGTGTGCTGTTGTTTCTTCTGTTGCCTGTGTTGTCCTTTATCTGTCACACCAGCTCACCACTTTAGTTGTTTATTATTCTTTAGACTTTTTTCCCCTGACAACATATGATTTCATCTCTGATGACCTATTTTACCACAATGTTTCTCTGTAACAGATACGTGTAAAAAGCTTATTTTCTATTGTCATCTTAAATCTTCTGTTATAATTAAATAAAAAAGCTAAAAGTTTTGGTTTTATTTTATTTTGTATAATTGATGTCTCCCTTTTCTTAATGATGTAAATAAATCCAATCAAAAGGTAGAAATAAGGTCATTTGCTGATTCAAGTGTTAAAATGCCTGTAACCAAAATGTTAAAACATGATGTCGTTTTGTTTAAGGCACCTTACTTTAATGATACAAATCTGAAAAGTCAGATTACTTAATAGGAAAAAAAGTATTTAAATATTTGCTGAAACATATCATGTATATTATATATTCATGTGTATATACCGTTTATGTCTATGTATGTGTATGTATATACCGTTTATGTCTATGTATGTGTATGTATATGCTGAAGCATCCTGTCTGTGTATGCACACATGCATATGTGTGTGTGTATATTCTCCTGTTTGATGAGCACATTTTGGCAAATTTTGAAACTGAAAAAAAGAGGCTACAGTTCATGCACATAAATCCACCATCTGAGATGTGTATGTGTGCATTTTATCTGATTTTAGAAAAAAACATATTCTGAGTTGCACGTTGTTTTTCTCAGAAGGAATAATTTTGTAGGGTTTTTGTTGTTGTTGTTTTGTTTTGTTTGTTTATCTTTAAAACACAAGCTCCTATTCATGTTATACACGTTTGAATTTAGTTCAACTCTGGAAAAAAATTGTTAAAATAAAGGCATTTTCTGCTTCATTTAGAATGAGAATTTTTGCAGCCACAGATTTCTAGGGCATACAACCGTGCCCACTTACTCCCAAGATTTTTCTTGTTTGTATTTTAATAATAGTAAATGCACATGAAAAGTAGCTAACCATAAATACATAAGAAAGAAATATATCTATCTATTACAAGCAATCCGACTTTCCTCATAAGAAACAGTTTGGAATTGTTACTCAGCTGCATTTGAAATGTATTGATTAAATTACATATGTCAACACATTCTGAGGAATATATGCAAGTCACCAAATGCTTGCTTTGTTACTAGAAAACCTCATTACCGCAGGAATAAAATAGCTCATAAGTGAATCTCATTACTTGTCTGTCTCCTTCTGCCATGTCAATAACATTCAGAGTTTGAAATAACATATTCTGATGTGAGGCACGCAGCAGGTGTGTGTGTGATGGGACTACTTCTGTTGGATGTTGATTACTCTCTGTGTAATGTGAAAAGCTTCCTATTCCCACAGCTTTATGCAATATATCAATGGTAATGGATTCATAATCATTATCAAGCTTGATAGAGGCTTGACTACCGTAACAGATGTCTTCTCAATTTTCCTGTTGCGTATGTTCTTTTCCCTGTGGAATAACGCTTACATAAAATTCCAGTATTAATGTATGTCTTTTATGTTGTTTTGTATCAGTCGTTGACTGCTGTGATCAATCTTTTAATTCAGATGAATAGGTAATTACTACCAAATGCCAAACACATCAGAAGAAATTCAGCAACTGTCAAGCAAACCATAGTGACCAGAAATATTGGTCTCTGATAAAGATAGCATAAGGATGTTATTGCATGTTTATGCAACTGAATAGGGTTTCCACTGGCAACAATAATACTTATTTGATACTTTGCCCTAGCAAAAGGAGACAAGTAAATCTATTCTTTTGCATTCTTATCATGAGTTTAATGCAAATGAGTGCTGACCAACTGCTGTCCCACCTTTACCAGGGTAAATTTCTTCAAATATATAAAAAACTTAAAGAGCTCAATCGTGTTCTAAATCTTAAAAGGAAAAAGGAAAGAAAGCAATCTCAATGTTTTCTTTAGAAAAACAATGTTTTTCTTGTCTGAAATATATGTTTCCATGTACTTCCTGTGTTGATCATTTGATACTGAATTTCCAGAAGACTGCTGTGATAAAAAAACAGATGTCTACTATTTAAAGGATGCTCTTTCAACTCCTGAGCTTGATATTTTTCCCCTTTCTTCACTTCTGGCTCTATCTTTCATGGTGCAGCTATACAGATTCTAGACAGTTTCAGAGCACCTGGTTCAGCTTTCAGCACTGATGCCCTCGGGCACCAACATATATATGTTTGTCATATGTACACGTACCTTTTTTTCCCCAAAATTATTCATCACTTGTTTAGCTGTAGTCTAAGACCTTTTCTCACTGTAACAAACAGCTCTCTTCTGCTGATAACCTCCTGTGACCTGTGTGTAGTATAGGCTTCTCTGCTATTCAGAGCATGCAACAGAAACCTCTGCTCCCTGGGACAAAAACAACAAAAAAAAAGAGGGGTCTTTTTGTTAACAACAGCCTATTTTAGACTAACAGAAAAGTAATGAGAGACAAAGGCCAGTGGGTTCAGCTTTCGTAATAAAGGTTATTACGTTTTTTTCAGCAAGTTAGAAAATACTTGCAAAAAGCTATCTTTTCTATGTGAACTCATGTGTTTCTGTTATTTTCATACAATAAAATCACAGGAAAGTAGGATCCAAAAAAATTATCATCCACTGCATTCCTCTGCTACAAGACAGGAGAAACTCTACGTATTCTGACATACAGTGATCTAACTAGTTAATAACTTCTACTCCTGGCATATCCACAGCCTCCTTGGTCATCACTTACACTATTTCATAATCTTTACATGCAAGGTTTTCTAACATCTAACTGTAGCATTTTTTGATGCAATTTAAACTTATCCTTCCTAATTTTTACCAATTCTGTACATGCATAGATGATTATTCTCTTCCTCTTGGCAAAAATGTTTACATGCTTAGTCTAGTCTTTTTCCCTATTCCCTGACTAGCTCCAATCTTCTCTCCTTTAGGCTACAAACAACCAATTATTTCAATCTTCCCCCAAAGATCATGTTTATTCTATTATCTGCGAAGTAATAAAAGCATTGAATGAAATTAATCTGTTTCCAAAGGTTTTGTAGAGAATACTTCTTGCTTTTATGCCCTTGAATATTTCCATAACTATCTCTAGTTATGTATAGGCAGACAGGTTTGCACCTTCCATACATCAGTTTCTTAAAGACTGAGTTCCAGGCTTGCTCGGAAGCATGCATTTGAAGCAACTGCCTCCAAATATCTGGTTGACTGATTGTTCCAGGATTTTCCCTGGGAACTTAAGCTGATCAGTCTTTAATTTCTTGACTCATTGTTAAAGTTATACAGTGTATTTGTCCTTACGTAATCTTTCAACACCTCATCATTCACCACTGCTTTTTAAAGACAGCAGCTTTGCGATTACTTCAGACAGTGTTTCAAATACCCTAAAATGAAATTCATCTGGAAGAACTACTTTGAAAACTTCATAATTATATATGGACTCATTAACCTGCTTTTTCCTTGTTCTTCCCTTCATTTCTATGTATCTATCCCATTTAGGAACCTCTTCACTGAATTTTGAAATGGGAAATTTAGACCATACAGCATAAAATCTCTGTTCCTTGTTTCTATGATCATATGTACGAACCAAGATACTTGCCAAGAGAATTCCTAAACCAGTCAGGGAGTTGTCTAGTGAATATAAATCGCTTCAGGGCTAGGCAGTCCTGGCAAAAAGGCAGATGTTGCTCACAGGCTAGGGATTACTTAGGTTCTAAGCACCTGATCTCCAGTTCAGGCAAGATTTAAACAGACTTAATCGCTATACTCGCTTTCTTGGGAAAGTCAGTTTTTCCTTATAAAAGAAAAAATAAATTGAAAACAATTTTACCAGTGATCTGCACGTTTCCTTTTTGAAACTGTTGCCATTCCAGGGAACGACTAGATGAAACTAAAGTGAAAAATTATGACAACCCTGCACTTCGAATGACTATTGTATGTTTACTGCTGGTGAGTGCTTTAATAGCATTAATTCAAATATGTTGATATTTCCAGATAACTTCAAAACTGGAGAGGCTATAAACATTCAGGGAGGCTGGGCTTTGATGTGAAAATGGCCTTGAGGGTAATTTTAGGTAAGTAGGTGAGGTTCACTATCAACAAATGCTAAGTCTCACAGGCAATGAGAGGAAATAAACAAGGTACAAAAGGAGACAATAGAAAAACTTCAGTGAAGCAGTATCCAGTTTGTGAAATCAAATTTATTTCCCATTTTGCAGCTTTTCTAAGGTTGTTTTTACAGACCACACAAAGCTGTGACCAGAGAGGGCTCAACATTTGTTATCTTCTGTTGAGCTCAGACTATTAAAGAACTAGGGGCAAAGCTAATTTACTCCTGGACCTGGGCTCGGCTTCAAACAAGGGAAAGGAGATTCAAACATGGATTTCAGCTCATAGAGACCCAGATAACATCCAGAGATCCAGAGAAGCTGTTGAAGAAGTAGAAGGGTTAGGGGCTAAGGTGCAGCACCCAGACATGGCAGAGGTCTGCCAGAGGAACATCCAGCCCTAGAAGCTGAACCTTCTGCCTAGTGCTTGCTGAGTGGTCAGAGCTAACGTGAAGCCACATGAACCATGCTACAAGCCTGCTGCCACTATAACCTCCCCACCCCTGTTCTTTAGTTGCCTTCAGCAAAATTTCAGAATGAAACTTGGAAATACCCATGGGGGAACTTCTCTTTTAAGATCTAACATATGAAAACATTTGATGTACCAAGTATAATAAAAATAGTATAAGTTTGAGACATGATCAAAGCCTCTTTGTGCTTGCTACTATTCAAAGCATAATGGGTCAAATTTAACCTAGAAGCACCCATAAAAGTTGGCCTGGTGTAGTATTCTTTCACATAATGAGTTGGGATTTGTAAAATGCATTTGTGCCAACGCTAGCAGGTCAGGAAGTAGTAAACCGAGTGCCTTTTGGGTTAGACCTACTGAGCATGCATGACAGGCCTGATGGGCCATGGCCTTCCAGACTGGACTCCTGGGCTACCAGAGTTAGATTTGTCACTTGAGGAAGTGGCAAATTATTTTCAAAGTGAATTCAAGAAACTATGCAGAGGCTATGAGGGACTTTCCTTCTCTGTAACAAGAACCTGTCACAAGAGGGACTGGGCATCTGCACAGGGACCTTACCACCACCACCCCCCCCTACACACACACATACTCTGCCTCCCCAGATAAGCAAAGTTGTTTTTTACAGGAGCAGGGTTGATGACATCCCCTCCAGCACTGACAAACCAAACACTCAAGCACAAACATGGATGCTTCCCACTCTTGGGAATGGCTGAATTCCAGGAGGAAGGTTTGAGTTTGTACCACCCATCTGAGTCTTTGCATATGCATATGCACAGAGGGCTACAGGTTGTGACACAGTTTTCATTTAATTAATGAAATTAAGAGCTATACAGTTAATTAAAAATATACTAAAAAAAAGATAATCAAATGAATTTCAATGAATTATTCCTCTCATCCATGAAAAGATCATGTTCTTCATTACATGTTCTTCATTAGTACAATCAGACATTTTAGTTCCTGTAAGAGGGTGTGTGCAGTTCACTTTAGATTTTATTTATCTCCTCATATTTCATAATCAGTAGTTCATACTTCATTAAGGAATCACTGGCATATTCAGAAAGAGGCTCATGAGATAGACCTGACTTTAAAGTTTGAATTGAGAAACTAGTTTGTATTGTGATTTAATCTAAAATAAAACTGAAAAAAAATATCTAACATAACTGTCAAGCCATCACAGACCTTCCCATTTTGCCTGCCATCAGGGACAAAAGATGATCAGTGAACTTTTCTACAGGATATCTAAAACTGAAATTAAACAACTGTTTTATAGTAAAGGAAAATCTAGAATGATCTAATGGTTAAGACACTGTCATGTATGTTGGAAATATGCAAGTGCAGGCTTTCTTAAAGTCACATCGCTATTAGTTAAGAATGTAACTCTAGGCACTAGGTCATACCATTGTTTCTTTGTTTCTGATAAGCAGCTCTGACAGCTCTCTATGCTTAGGGCCCCAGTGCTAAATAAGGTTTAAAAAAGTAGAGAAGGAAATAAGATCCTATGCCACAAATCCATTAAATATTTAACAAGCTCACAAGTGTTGTTTGGGTACCTTTCTAAGATTTCAGAGTTCAGATTTAAAACAGTACATTTAAAATGCTCAGTTCTACAGTGCTTGAAAAATAGCTCCTGGTTTTAGGTCGAAATTCATGATGCTACATCTGGTGCCTAGGGTGTAGCTCCATATTGCAATATCTCTGCTGGCAAAGCTGGTTTGAGAGGTTCCCATCCTGAGGTTTTGTTCCCACCATTACCTTCCTGAGTTTTCCAGTCTCTCAGTAGTGTTGATTAAGCTCTTTGTAAAACTATGCCACAAAATGGTATGAGCAATCAAGCGGTAGCACAGTCCTATAGCACTGCACATATCCATCTGAGGGGTTGGCAGTGCAGTGGTAAGGGAAGGTAGGACCTTCTTTAATCAGGATTGTCCATAGTGACAGTGGGAGGGGACACCACGCAGCAAGTGACAAACATATTAAACTGTGATTGAAGGGTAAGGAGCATAAAATTTGTTTTCTTTTTCTCAAAGCCTTATTTTGGAGAGTTCAGTTCCCTGATCTAGTGTACAGCACATAAAAGTGGCAACGGCTCGGGTGTAGGGGAGAATCCCATAAGCAAATACTGATGCTGATTGTTTTGTACGGTGAAACCACAGGGTAGGCTCCCCGTGGGAAGCTGGTGATGAAGCCAACTGCCTGAGGCAAACCACAAGGAGCCAGGAGCATCACCCTGCAGCCCACCATCAGGACACATGGCAGAAAGAGCCCACGGCTCATCCTCCACAAGGGTCTTCTGCTTCCTGTGAGGGCAACAGTATGGTGGATCACTCTCCTGAACCGAGTTGTCCAAATCCTGCCTGTGTCCTATTTTCATGTCAAGGAGAGGGTTGGGTCTAGTTATTACCAATCTTTTGAGATATTGCGCTGCTGACACAAGCTGTAAAAGTGGTTTTCTAATACAATAGGTGGGTGTTCGTATTATTATGGTGCTTAATCACAGTTTACATGACAGTTTATTGCACTTGGAACTATTATCTCAGATCCATAATTTAAAAGTGCCATATGTTTAGAATTATTAAATTAGCATTTCATTAAGGCAAAGGATAAGGTATTAGGGTTTCTTGTCTTATTTATTTGTAATTTAAAAAATTAATTTGATATAAAAGGTGCAGCACTTATAAAAGCCAATAAAAAAAAAATCTAAGAAAATCTAAGAAAATTTTATTTTGCATTTAGGAGCCAGGATGTTGCTATCTTATCTGACAAATAAAATTGAAAACCCTCAGCCTCTTATTCTCAGGTTTTATTAAATACCCTGAATTTTATCTTTCTAATCACTCTTTAAAGTGATGAATCGGACAATTTAATTGATTTTTAGACTTGTAGCAGCTCTGCATTTCTCTGGGAGTATCCAGAAACTTGGTATTTTTCTTTACCAGCCAGGTAGCTCAGCAAGATATTGACACAGGTGTCACCCTAATCTTTTGAATACCTTTTTGCATATGAGTATTTTCTTTTCAAGACATAGGATGTGATCTTCATCAATGAAAACTGGACAGTCCTTCACCACAGAGGTTGACAGGGGATTTCTCTTTTGCTGAGGACCTCTGTGGAAAGAGCATCATATTATACACATATATATATTAAAATATATATAAGTATATATCTTATACTTTCAGTACAGAGGTGTATATTCTGTCCTATAGAATGAGCAATATGCATGGTAACACAATGGCTGCTGCTTCTGGATCAGTCTCACAGGACAGGGTCAAATCTTGAAACCAAAATTGTTTAAATAATTTTGGCACCACTGCATATGGATTATCTCCGTATGCACCAAATTTCAGCATGACTGCTCTTAGATTGGAGTCCTTGGGCTTCTCTCAAAGAGCCTCTGACTTGCATTGCAGTTTAATATTTTCGTGCACTAATACATTTAACATCTTTAAGCTATTTAAATCCAGATTAGTTTTCTCTTAATCCTTAATTATATCCTTTCAAAACAAATTTCCATCTGTTCTTCTCTAAAGTTTCCGACATCTTATCTTAGGAAACAAACATAACAAAATGCAGTCTATTTCTTTGATGATAAAATAAAATAAAATATAACCCCACTGAATAAAATGTATCCTTTTCCCAGGTTCAGAAGTGCTGTATTTCCTCCATTCTTGAGAGCTTTACAAATGGAAATCCAAGGCATTTTTGATATTTATGAGACTCCCAGTTTTGACAACAGATGAACAGAGCTTTTTCTCACACTCTTGGCTTTAGACACACCAGCCATTTTTTCAGCTGGACCTAAACACAAAATGAAACAGCATCTATATAGCCAGCAGAATCTGCTAAAATTTATTTTAATTAATACCATGCATGCTTTTAGCTGCCCTTTTAAGTATATCTCACAAAACAGGTCTACAGGTCTTTTTGTATGAAAAATAGGAATCTGGAAGCTAACAACTCTTTTCACACTATGAACGCCAAATGACTTTTTTTCTCTTATAAGGTGGCAACTGCCACCTCTCTGGGCAACCTGTTCCAGTGTTTTATCACACTCATCATAAAAAAAATCTTATTTATATTAGCCTGAATCTACCCTCTTCTATTTAAAACCATTACTCCTTCTCCTATCACTACAGGCCCTACTAAAAACTCTGTCCCCATCTTTCTGATAAGCCCTCTTCCAGTATTGGAAGGCTTCTGTAAGATCTCCCCGGAGCCTTCTCTTCAGGCTATACAAGCCCAATTCTCTCAGCCTTCCTCCTGTAAGAAGAGGTGTTCCAGTCCTCTGATCATTTTCATGGTGCTCCTCTGCAGCCTCTCCAGCAGGTCCATTTCTTTCCTATGCTACAGACTCCAGGGCTAGATGCAGTACTCCAGGTTGGATCTCACCAGCATGGAGTAGACAGGGAAAATTACCTTCTTTTATAATAAACACTTCTTTTATAATAAAATAATTTCCTAAATTGCATAGTTCTAAGAAGAGTTGTAGCAGCTGAAGTGGGAGTAACCAATAAAGAAATGCTTAAGGGCAAAACTACATGTAGAAATGTTTGGTGGCAAATCCACACAGAATCATAGAATTGTTAGGATTGGAAAGGATCTTAAGATCATGTAGTTCTAACCCCCCTGCCATGGGCAGGGATGCCTCACACTGGACCATGTCACTCAAGGTTCTGTACAACCTGGCCTTGAAAACTGCCAGGGGCGGAGTATTTACCACTTCTTTGGGCAGCCCATTCCAGTGCCTCACCACCCTCACGGTAAAGAACTTCTTCCTTATATCTAATCTAAACTTCGCCTGTTTTAGTTTAAACCCGTTGCCCCTTGTCCTTTCACTACAGAAGAGTTTTCATGAAGAGTCCGTCTCCAGCATCCTTGTAGGCCCCTTCAGATATCAGAAGGCTGCTATGACATGCTGCAACATAATTCAGTTCAGTCTCACATTAGATTAAATGAGCTTTGATTGAACATTATGCTGACTTAATCTATTGGTTTTTAATATTGGAGTGACCATACCAGGGAAAAGGTTTAGGAGCTCTGCACTCTGTTGTCTGCTATAGACTGGCACAGTACAGGTTAACAGAGGACGCAGAACTATGGTACTACGCAGCATCAGCTTCCTCACTCATTTCAGTGAAGTCTAAATTCAGCTGCCCACTGATAACGATCAAGGATTAACATTTCCAGCTGTTGCAACCTCGAGGGCATGGTATCACTGCAGAGTTTACAGTGGGTGAAGTCTCATTTTGCTGCCAAGTAGGGAATGTTTTGGAAAGGTGCCCATCTATTGTTCCCCTACTGGGAGGCAAGCACAGAAAGTCTAGAGAACAGGGTCTGCAGTCTACTGTGAGTGATGTCTTATTTATTACATCTATAAGAATTCATATTTCCATTATGGCAACAGTAATAGGCAAACTCAGGAAAAAATAGTCCTCATATTGCCCAAACTTTTAACACAAAATTTGGAAAGTAACAGAATTCCAGAAAAAGAACCATCAAATCCTACTGAAACTGAAAATAATGATAATTAGTATTTTTCCAACTATCTACTGTGCTTGTCAGGCACATTGTTCTAGCTGAAGTACAGATTACAGCATTTAAATAATAGCTTGTCTGATTCCAAAAATATATGTAGGCTGTGTTAAATATTTGGCAGAAACCCAGGCAAATCTCATGTGAATATACTATGTCCAATCATGAAATCACATTTTCTGCCAAAAATGCCAATCCATGATGCAAGTAATTTATTTACTGGTGAATTGATTTTTCTAGTTCCATTCCGAGATACAGGAAATAGCTGTAAACAAACCTTCCACACTGATGTTTGCCTGTTAGTCAAAGTTAAATCTGAAAGCACAGCAGATGCAATTCCACTATAGTTCACTCTGTCACAAGGCTCTAAGTCAAAGGCTCACAAGTTAGGGAGGTATTAGTCAGTACATTTACACCTCAGTGTAAAACAGAAAGTATTTTGTAATGGTCTTTGAAAACCTAGAGAATACAATGCATAATTTTTTGGCTGAACAGCGTGCTGGGACATCTAGTCTATACTTGCCTATAAAGGTTGGACAAAATGATCCTTGAGGTCCCTTCCAACCTAGTATTCTATGATTCTATGATAATTAAAAGCAGAAAATATACATGGGTAGCTCATGGGTAGCTGATGTAAATAAACATTTCTTGGAGGAGCTGTACTGCATGCCCTAAGTTTTCTGGGTTTTGTTTTATTTTTAAATTGAGCTGTCAAGTGAATCATTCCTCAAACATCAAGTGTCTGAAAAACTATGTCATTGTGTGACAGTCACCTTCATGAAACTCACCTGTGCTTTGAAGTTTAGCAGAACTTGATGATGAGTACAGCACAGATTATGGCTGTACTGTGATACAATACTAGTATATCAGTATTGTGTAATAAAGCAGGATGTGTGGATACTCAACCTAAACAATCTGGTGAAACCAAGGAACAGTGAGGTGATAAAGGTTGCTGATGGCAAAGTTGTTCAGAATAATCAAAATCTACAGTGAGCTGTGAAGAGCTGCAGAAAGCTTTCACATTACTGGAGAGACAGGGTGATAAAATTGCAAATTAAATTCAATGTTGATAAAAGCCAAGTGCTGAGGAAAAAATAACCCTAACTCTACATTTTCTAGTGGTACTCTACCTCTACTTCAGTGATACCAGCTGTCATTTTTTCAGAGATGATCTAATTGATACATATTTAACTAAACTCTGAGCAATTGGTCTGTGCTTGTCTTTAGCTTTGAAAGCTGCTGTTTTCCTTTCAGGTCTGCGTATCTTATGTGCCCAAGAGATTGTTTTTTATTTTTCAATCTGTACCAGTTGTCTAATGAAAGATATTAGTTCTGCTCAGATTTCATCCCACTCAGCTGCATATACATAATGAGCTCTCCTCACTGTATCTCTTGAAGACACCCTTGTTTTGTCTAGACCCAATCAAGAGCCACTAATGAACTCCATACATTATTGGTATGTGCATGTTTGCATAAAATAAGACTGTAAATCTTTATATAAAATATCAGGTCTGGTGTACTGGAAAGATTCACACACAGATTTATGAAGTGGGTTCTGCTGGAAAAAAAACATTTTACCCTCCACAAGTTAAGACTTTAAGTGTCCTGAGGAGAGAAGGAAATATTCTGAAGAGTGCAGTTAATAGTGCAGCAAAACATAGAACAAACTGTCTCTTGAATAAGCCACAGCTAATGAGTGTTTCTGCAAGACGCAAATGCAGAATACATTGATCTAGAACATCCCAAGAGTGAGAATACATAGTGCCATGTCAGCTTCACAAGTCACTTGAAGTGGATGTCTATGGAAAAATGTCTTGCATTTGCCAGAAAACCTTTCCAGCCTCTAGCGATATAGTGGAGAGTGTAACTGAACCCAAATACTCCAGGAGGAGCTTATGACAACTCTGCATTACATTTTACCACATTGTCCTGGGTTCAGCAGTAGCAGTCATTTTTCTCCTTCTTAGCAGCTGGTGCAGCACTGTGTTTTGACTTTTGGCCTGGGAACAGAGCTGATAACACAAATGTTTCAGTCTGACCAAGGACTTTCTGAGCCTCCTGCTCTGCCAGGGAGGAGGGAAAGCCGGGAGAAAGCAGAGACAGGACACCTGACCCAAACTAGCCAAAGAGGTATTCCATACCACAGCACATCATGCCCAGGATGTAACAGAGAGTTACCTGGAAGGGCTAAGTGCACTGTGGGGTTGGATGAGGTATCGGTCGGTCCTCGGTCGGATGGGGTTGGGGGAATTATTGGTCGGCTGGTGGTGAGGTGTTGTATTCTCTTCCCTTGTTATTTCCTTCATCATTATTATCATTGGTGGTAGCAGTAGTGGCTTGTGTTATACCTTAGTTACTAAACTGTTCTTATCTCAACCCATGGGAGTTGCATTCTTTTCGATTCTCCTTCCCGTCCCTCCAGGAGCAGGGGGAGGCCAAGAAAGGGGGGGGAGTGAGTGGACGAGCTGTGTGGCTCGGTTTGAACCATGACACACATTCAGGAAAGTGATGTTAACATCACTGTGAATAGTTCTCTGAAAGTGAAAGCTCAGTGCTCAGCAGCAGTTAGAAAGCAAATAAGATATTAAAAACTATTGGGAAAGGAAGAGAGGACAGAACAGAGAGCTTTGTTAGGCCACTGGATAATTACCTGATGTGCCCACAGCTTGAAAACTACCTGCAGTTCTGCTTATCTCACCTTTGATGGCACTATTTAAGGACAGGGAAGGTTGTCCAGGATAATAAGGGATGTGCTACTATTTGAGGAGCAGTGAGAACTCACTGCAGAAACGTCTGAGGGAGATAAGGGTGCACAGTACACAAATCCATGGAGGACAGAGTAAGCATGGAAGACTGGATGTAGCTGCCAACATGAGAAATCATTAAATCACTAATTGATGGAAGCAGGAGGGATCTTACTACACTCCCTTCCTAAGCAGACACTGCAGGTGAGTGCTGAAAATGGTCTCCAAGGCCAGGATTGCACCCTGACATGCTGCACTTCAGCTTGTCTTTTGCTAGCACAGACCCACGTCAGTACATTCAGAGAGGAGAGGGGCTGATTTTCTCTCATTTCCTGGGGGAAAGTTTGAACTTTACAGTGCTGGAGACTATTTCTGGATCTATTTCCAGGATGCTCTAAAAAACAGAGATCTAAGCCAGAGAGTGCTTGGTCAAAGATCATGTGCCTTTAGTGTGTCGCTCTGGTTGGTCAAGTTTTGTCTCTCCTGGCTTTTCCGACTAGAAAAGACTCTCATGTCCCTTGGACAAAGTTTTGGTTCCTTGGTGGGAGAACTTACCGCTTTGTCTAAGGTTAATTACAGTAGCAGGAATACAGGAAAGAAAATTAGGAAGTGAGCTCTAGAAACAGACCTAGCCCCGCTGCAGTAACCAGTGACTGCCCTAGGAGTAGCCCAAGAATGAAAAGGCACAAGAAAATTTTGATCTTTCCTAGGAAACTAGCAAGCCTCGTTAGCTAACCAGAAGAAATATCACTTAGCAGATGCCTATTTCAAGTGTTGAACGTTCCTAAGAGGAAGCTATGTTTCATCTTCACATTAGTTCCAACAAAGTGCTAGTCTTCACTACAGTCATCATTAATGTATGCTCTTTGTGCTTCCCAAAAGAGTGTGGTGGGGGGGAGAATGATTTATATATGCATTTCCTCCCACTTTGTGGACTTAAAATAGTCCTATTATGCATCATTAACAGACAGCTCCTGGTACACAGGAATAATAAATTAGCACCTGACCAAAAAAAAAAGAAAAAAAGAAAGAAGTTAAGTACACATTGTCTCAGAAATATTGACACCGAATTTTATTGTTGGGTAATACAGATGAGCCACATGAAAGAGTAATAATATTCATAAAGGTCTGAGCTCTGTGATTTACACTGTCTTGCTACGGGTGATTGAAACAAAACACTAAAGAAAAAAGAAAAATACAGAAGTAATTAAAGCCTCCAAATGTTGGAGGTTTATTGGTTGAACACCATTAAGTGTTCATTCATAAAACTCTTGGCACTCACAAAACAAATTACAGTCTGTGAAACTATTTTGCATTTTACATATTTCTTGTTGCATTTTTCCCAGGATGTTTCTGTTTATCTATTAGCTCTCTGATGGGGAAGGAAAGGTAGGCCACTCAAGTTATATGATGCAAGTATGCTAGAAGCACGGGTGCAGAAATAACTTGCTCCCTACTCACATGGGTGCTGCAATCTGACCTATATAAGGTACAAGACTGTGAATCCAAGTAGACACTTAGTTTTGCTTTGTCTGCACACAGTGGTGTGTGCTCACTCAGATTTTAATCTATTTTACTTTTATAAGCTTGCTGTCCTGTTGTTTTTTTTTCCTCTTCCAAGATAGAATTACAATGGACCAATGCCCTGACTTTTTAAATTAGAAACTCAATAGGTTAAACAGCACAAAACGCTTAGTCTATGCTAACGTTTTATTTAGGGAGGTCATATTTGCCTGTGCTTAGTCTCTCACACTCACACACATATTCACACATATCTTGCAAGGTCTCAGGAGGAAAATAAAATATTCTTAATTGTATTACCAGACAGCAGGAGCAATCTTACATCTTTCATAGGTAAACTCCATAGGCTGGCTGAGATTGAATGGGAGAGAGCTGCACTTTGTTATGTCTACACAGACACCTTCAAGCAAGCCTGAAGTCTGCCTTGGCATGTAACCAGCCACTTCAAGGTTGCGTTCAGACCTTTGCTCTTATCCCGTTAGCACTGGCTAATTGACGGGCAATTCCTGCCCTTGGCAGGGGCAGCTCTGAGAGGGAGGTGTGAATCACCAGCCCGGCCTGGCATACATCCTGCTGGTCCACGACCAGCAGCGCAACTCCGCAGGGTGAACAAGTGGCTTCTCTGCCAGCCAGCCCTGGACTGCCTGCTGGGGCTTGAGGGGAGATGGAAGGGCTCCAGACTTGAACTTGGACCTGGGCACTGCCCATGTGACAGGAGATGGTGTGTATTCCACATTGGCTGTTTTGGACTACTCCTCTGAGAGCGTAACAGCTCAGGAGTTCAAGTTTCGGAGACTTTTCCATTCTGACGCAGGCCATGCCGTTAGATCTTGCAGAGCTCCATGTGCTTCCTGTCTTCTGCTCGTGCTCCTTACAATGTCAAATTCCCTTCAGATTTTGAAATAACTCAAGATCACATACTGGTCTGAACTTTCCGCAGTGAAACAGCAGAAAACTTTTGATGGGAATCACAGGACCAGTGCTCTCAGGAATGAATCTCCATTGCCTGGTCACAGGCATATCACTAAAAATTTATTTGCAAAGAGTTCTCACTCAAATTTAGAAAATTTAGGTAAATTGTAATTCTCAACCTACTGACTATAAGCAGTTAAGCTTTAGAATTTAAATTAACTATTTCTGATTAAATGTGATCCATTATTGCATCTGTGCCAAGTACTAGTTCCAAAATAAGTATACTGGAACATCTTGGACAGTAATGCACAGTTAAGATTCTCATGTCTACATAGAAGACAATATTTATTGTTTTGCCCTTCGCATTTAATAACTAAGCATATCCCCTTTAAAACAATTCCTTTGATGAAATTACCCCAGTAATAAATTTACCTGGTTTTAAATTCTAAGAAAGACTCTTGAAAAATTCTTATTTGACAGATTTTTATCTATTTTGTTTCAATAAAAAATAGGTAGTTATTTCATTCCACCTCTTTTTCTGTTGTTATGGTGATTTTTTTCTATATGACTATGGCTTGATTATAGGCATATTCTCATCATAAGACTCATAATATTTTTTTTCTGGAAAAGTATAAATTGTAATTTTGAGTTGCATCATAATCATCTTTTGCATCAACACCTTCTTCATTGTAGCCAGAAGAACACAATAATTTCCTCCTCCAGATAAAAAAAAAATTGATGATTTTTATATTTCTCATGTATTGCAACTTCCTCTTCTCTCTCAGAATGTGCTACGGAACACATCGTGAGTCTTGAAAACCGGTTCAAATGATTATAAAGGAACAATGTTTTGAAAGAAAAAATCTCCAAAGCAAATTCCTGGGGGTGGTGGTGGGGTGGGAGGGTGGTAAATCAGATACCCATGGAGGTTCATGAGAACAACTATTGTGGAGTTCAACAGGCTTTGAGTTATGTGGCACAGGCCACTGGTACATGAATGAATAAATGGCGAGGTGATGAAATGCATTGAATGCATCTTTCTAGAGCAGGCTGAGGTTTGCTTTCAGAAGTACCAGCCAGCTGAAATGCCATGGAAGAGCCCTTAGGTTCTGCTCACACCCAGTTTTAGGAGACACCACCCTCAGTTGTTATTAAATGTACAGTCCCATAGAAGAAGCTTTTAAATGCAAGAAGCTGATTAAGAGCCAGATTGTGACATTTAGCTACAGGCCTAAAAATGGTGACTGTGCCCTTCTCAGCTCCAGACAGACCATGTGTGAGGCGTTTGCAGTCCCTTCCCCACAGTTTCAAGCCCTGTAGTGTGGACGAAGTGTCATGCTTTTGCCTACCCAGATTTCAAAATAAGGCAGAATTTAATGCAATTTTTTGCCTTTTCTTTGCTTTTATTTGGACATTAACATCCAAAGTAAGGATTTGAGGAATAGGCACATTATTAATTTATGTCGCCTGACACAGAAGACTTTCCCCAGCTGTGTGCTGTAATGCTTCTACTGCCGTGTTGCATGGGACAGCAGACAGGAGGAAAGAATCTGTGTTTTCCTTATCAGCTTCCTCCATCTTGAGCTAAAAACACAGGACCTGATGGGAGAAATCCTTAAACCTGTCATTAGGAAAATGATGAGAGTTATTAAACCTGATGATTGTCCACTGAAATGAACCACTCCTGAAGACACTAACTGCAATTGATTGAACCTTGGAGAGAAAGGGGAGATGACCAATAGGGTATTTGAGGGGAGTCTATCATTTTTTGATTAGATTAATTAGGAAACTCCAAAAAAGGAGAAAATATGACAGACTGCTCTTTTTAGAGAGCAAGTGGAAAGATATGGAAAAGAATACGATATTGGATAAAGAGATGAAAAAAATAGTCTTTCAGAAAATAACGTATGTGCTAGAGAGAGAATGTTTGTTTTCTTACAGCCTGAAACACAAGGAATAAAGACTGCTGGAAAACCAGAGGTACAGAAAAGACTAAGGCTTTAGCATTTTTCTTCAAAGTTATGTATGGGATCCTTGATGAAGTTTGTAGTCTGCTTCAACTGTAATGCTGAATCCCTGCACCCAGAATATCTGTCACAAGAGAGCTGTTGGAAAGACTGCTCTGAAGTTGAGAAGGTTTTTGTGAGGAGGCTCAGGTCTGTTTCTAGGAGCCAAAAGCAAGTATCAGTTTATTGAAAGGCCTAAAAGAACCCTGGAAACAAGCAAAGGAAATAAAGAACCTCAAAACTAAAGAAAAGCCAGGGAAAGGGGCAGAGCTGCAGCCTAGTCAAGTCAAAAAAAAAAAAACATCTGAAGATGCACAGGCCCCATATGGTAGGGATCTCAACTCAGTATTGTCCAGCTGAGGATTTCTAGCTGTTGGTTCCAAATGAAGTCTTTGCAATTCTGTTCTTGTTCCTGACTTACTGTGCATATAAATATACAGATATTTCTTGATATCTAGAATTAGCATAGCAAAGCACACGAATGTTCCCATTTAGAGCAATGAGTTTATTTCCGTAGTTGAATGCTTTATTTGACAGGGTTTATGAACCCAATCCAGCAGCACTTGGTGAGGACAATGAAACTCTTTCCCCTGACATGAACGGATAGAGGCTTGGGTCTGGTAAAGGTAACTATTTATGCTTGCCAGGCTGTTATGGGAAATAAGCATAATACTCTTTTATGAGAAGGAAGTACAATTATACCATACCAAGAAACCATGTCCCTCAGGCTTTCAACATTCTTCCCAAAGAATGAAGCCTTATAATTACCACCACTACCTGTGAGAGCTTGCTAATATTGCATGGATAAGACTCAGAGTTTAATATCTCTCTTTCAAAAAAGCAATAACGACAACAAACAAACCCCTGTGAGCAGTCTGTGGCTTAGAAACGATGCTGTGTTCCTGACACTATTACCTTACATGCAAATATTTTTCTCTTCTTTGCTGTGTTTTTTTTCTTGATTTGCTAAGATGGTAACATGAATATGTAGATGATCTAACACAAATGGCTCAGCTACCCCTGTAGGCAAGTCTCACCACAGGTTCTTACGTAAAAGGATCAGGAGATAAAAAACAAAGGATTTGCTCCTGAAGAGGCGCATTGCTTTACCTGGGAAGACTGAGTAGAGGACTGAGAAACTTTCTTAGTACTCAACCGTGCCACCCTTCTGTCCAGTTGCTCTTGGTACACAATATTTCCCCTCACAACCTGAAACAGATTCTGTAGCAGTTGTAAACTCCTTCCAGAAGAGCTGCTATCATGAAAAAAGAATAAAGTATTATTTGAACAAACACATAATATATAGAATAAGATTAATCACTGTATCCTTATTAGATGGATATAGATGTTATGATTCTGCTCTTCCCTTGTCTTCATGGGTTTAAGAGTATTGGAGTAATGGTACCTTGGTGACAAATGAATTTTAGCTTTCTGCTTTTACTCATGCCTCAGTATCATGAGTAAATTTCCCAGGTAGGGAGCCACATTTGGGAAGTTTGGTCAAACTCAACTGATTCTGGTGAATTTGCTTGGTTTCCACAAGCTCAGATTAGATTTTATGAACCAGTCCAGAAAGAGCCATAACTATGTGAGAGGTCCTGTTGACCTAAATTGCAGTTGCCCTGAAATCTCCAGTTGTTTTTCTCACTTACTGGCAGGGACCTGCTACTCATGTGCCTTCTAGTGTCCCTGAATGCTTTGGTAACAGCTTTGGTAACATGCTTTGGTAAAGTAGGCCAGGAAGACAGCTTTGTTGGTTTCCAAGTGAAAAGATCACAGCACCTGATATCTCTTGGCTGTACTGCATCTCCAGTTTTAGCATAAACTGCATTCTTTTTCCTATTTTGTCTTTGTTGGTAGCATTTCAGTTCCTGCAGCAGTGGGTGAGCATGATGTGAAAACACAGAATAAAAGGCTTGGGTAAGCACTGGGTTACTAGAAGGACCAGTAGGTGTGACACGTGGATCAGCAGATGTTATGGTGTCCGCAACAATAACTGGAGCTTCAAGGACAGTTACTCCTGTGTACATCATAATCCTTTACTCAGGAGCAGCAAAGAGGTGAGGAGGCTGGAGGCATGGCTGCAGCAGCCAGTGCTGCCATCCCAGCCAAACCCAAGGCCTTCAAGTTCAGGGAAAGGAGATAGCTGCTTCTGATGACTGTGACCTTAGCCTGCTCTGTGCCTGGTTTTTCCTACATTTGTCCAAGAAAGCAGATTAGCACAACTGTGCAGCATTTCCTATTTAGTTCCTGCAGACCTAGTTCAGTACACCACATGAATTTATCAGAAGAAAAAATAAACAGATGTTCTTATATGCCTTTATGTAGCAACCATAAAAATTGTTATCGGCACCTCCAGGTTGTGATGAGAAGAGAAAAACACTGAGACAAGTCTAACAATTTTAAATGTTAAAAATAATTTAAATAATATACAGGATGAGGTCTAGATTCTAATAAACACCACAGTAAAATGGAGAGCACCTACTGATCAATGAGAACTGATTGTCATAGGCACAATTTAGTATTGCACTAAACATTAATTGCTAGAAACCCTAACTGTCACTTTTTGACCTCACAGTACTTGACCTCGTAACCTTAAAATTTCTGGAATGTCTTTCAGGTTCTCTACTACTGACCTGGAAGACCATTCGTTCTGGAAAAAGGAATTGCAAGAGCACTACAAACTAAGCCCTTTTTCAGACAAATGTTTTTCATTCCTCCTCCATACTGTAGGACTTAAGCCCGTTGCTTTCAATTGATCTGCACGCACTGCAGTTTAAAATTTAAGAAAGGTCAGAAAATAGATTGTAGAGACATTTTATCTTCCTCCTAGGTAAGTGTTCTGTCATAGATTTATCTTCCTCTGTTGGATAGGTTTTCTACACTTTGCAAGGTTACTAACACCAACTCAATTTTCCACTTTGGTATTAGTCTTTTAAAGTGTCGGCTGAATCACAGTTTCAACAGCTAATCATAGAGTGTCCTGTGAAATACCTTCATAAGTAGTGGGAGTTTATGAAAAATCTGTGAAAACTGTGCAAAGTAAGAGGCTTCCGTACCAGAGGTACTTTTATTCCCGTTGCTGGCAAACATACCTGGGAAACATAGATCTCATGAGCAAGGATTTAAGACTTTGTTTGCTTTAGGAGAGAAGGTAGGATCTGTTTTTTCTTTTCTCACAAAATACCTTAGCAAGTTGATAGCTTAAAAATATTTTTAACAATTTCACTATTAATTTCTAAAGTTTATGTCATTTATAATTTTAATTAAAATATTTAAATATTTTAAAGAATTTTATTATTCTCCTAAGGAGTTGTTTCCGCAGTGGATGTGCTCATGTGGCTCACGTGGCTCATGCTTCAGTAGTGCCACTTCATGCTACTTACTTCTCACTTTCTGTTAAGAGTTAAACAGGGAAGACTTCACAGAGTCTCTCCTTTGTAAGGAAGCCCATGCTCAGCTCAGGGAATCCTGGTTAGGTGTGCCTGCTCTACACAGTCCCAAGAGAGAGTCAAACACCCTGTCCCTTTGCTGGATGTCAAATTCTTTTCTTAGGCTTTATGTTTGAAACAGTGGTAAGCCTCCAGGGGTATCCCCTTGTTGAACATGTGAGGTGAGGAGCTGAGGCGTGAAGGACCTATTTCTTAGTCAGTGCTGGGAAGTGCAATAGAAACACCACAGTTCACAGTCTCACCCATTTGCTTGCAAATTCTGATATTAGCTTTGTCTAAAACTGTGTTTCTTTATTTGATTTTTCTTTCCTTACAAGAAAGTCTGTTATACAGAAACCATAGCTATTTGCCAGTAAAAACATCATAAAACCGCTTCCAAGTGAGCAAAAAGGAGGTGTTGGCAGCAATGAGTGGGGTGAAGGTGAAGACAGACAAAATATAGGATTAAGACTTTTCTTACTGTAATTTCTATCTATGATTCCACTGATATCACTGTGTTAGCAGTAGACCAACGCCGTTCCCCTCCCCATGGAGCCAGCCTGGCATTGACCAGGCTCCAGACCCAGCAGGAAAGTATTTTTAAAGAGGACTAAGCAGAACAAAGCACATCCAATGACTCTCCAGGGACAAACCTGCAGCTGTGTGACACTGTCGATGGTGCTGGTGGGTGAAGCAAGCGAGGAGGGCTGATGCCAGTGCCCTGGCAGAGACAGGAAAGCGAGGAGGGCAATACTGCTGAGGGTAGGTGGGGCTGCAGAGCAATGCTGAGGGGCATCCCTGCAGGGAGCCTCCACTCCCACAGCCTCCTTGGGGATGGATATCCCACATCACCCCTCAATGTCTGTGCCCTGATTTCTCAGTCTCCCCAGCAAGAATGGGTACAGGCATACCCATTAGATGGGTAAAAGGCACAGTGAGCTTCCTTGTGTCACTTCCTTGCCCACTGCAGCACTCAGCATGGCTCACTGCTCACTAAACCTGGACACAATTTTAAGGTAATCACATTGCCTTTAGAATAAGGCACAGGAAGCAAGTTAAAACAAACAAATAAACAAATAAATAAAGTAATTTTTAACCTTCCCCTGTTTCCAGAGTTTTGTAAGGCATTCATTCTTGGAAGGAAAAAAGGGGGTTAGTCAAAGGGTCTTTTTTCCTATCCCCACCCTGAGAGACAAGGCATACTTGTAATGAAAACAGGTATTATTAGCTATTGTCTAACCCACTTTAAAGGCTCTGATGTATTCCCCCAGCGCTAAGACTTTATTGAAGACTGCAATAAGAGAACTTTGCAGTTTAAGCATTTTCACCCTTGGGACTTAAACTTCCATTTAGGTTTTTATTTGCTACAACCCCAAAGAGCCTACAAGGTCAGTGCCTGAAGAAATGAGGCTTGAGAGGTGATTATAGTTTTATGTGGAACAAGAGCTGTTATGAATCGGAAGACAGATGCTAAAAACTGAGTCAGATAAAGGTACCTACTTTGCACTTGCAATATAGCACAACGCCTTCTGCTGTGTTGCAATCTTTTAATCTCTGTCAGCACATCTTGTACTACAAAATAAGTGTGGATCATGCATATGGATATATGGGAAATATTTATTTTAGGAAGACTACAAACTGCCATACATACATGTAAAATGTAATTAAAAAGTACACCATAAAAGAGCTACTTGAGGATTACAGAAGCTTAGCAGTATTGAATTGTCAAATGCTAAAAATATCTTGCTATCTCGTTCTAGATGACTTTCAGAATTAATTGTACAGACACCAAAACATAACCTAAATACTAGTAATGTCACTGCTTTTCTTTTTCTGTTCTCTGAATCAGTTCTTGCAGATTTATTCAGATGTAGAATTTATCCTTCTACTGTATTTTGATCACAGATATATTCCTCTTCAGCATCACGTTTCAAATTCATGATAAGACCTAGCCAAGGGTAAGTTAAACAATGAGAAAATCTAGGAAAAGGCACATTTTGTGTATAGATAAAATCAGAGGGCAAGGGGGAGAATGACAGCCACAGGGAAGTCCCTTCCTCTTTGGCTTCTTTGCTCACACACTTAGCCAAAGGTCTGTCTCTAAAACAGGGGAAAGAGCCCACAGGCAGGATGGTGTGCGATGAGGTGTTTTGTGAGCATCACTGTGAACTCAGCCATCAGTGGTACAGAACCAGGAGAGAGCTGTGAGCTTGCACAAGGCACTTGGTGGTACCAGGTTTCTGAAGATGCTTCTTCTGGCTCATGAAAGCCATTACGGGTGATGAGCACGGGACAGAAGGAGCTTCATTTGGCTACGAGAACCCCACGTAAACTTCCTGGGTGCAAAACTAGCTCATAAGAAGCAATACTTTTGCTACAGTTAATCTGACGATCAACGAAATATGATGATCAAGTAAAGGGGAGTGTGGGGTGGGAGGATGTCTAGGCATTTCATGCTGCTTCAATAGATCAGTTCTTTAGAATAAACTTGCATTTACTTGTTGCTGGCACTGCCAGACCTTTGCTACAAAATCGTGCTTGTCCCAGTCTACAACAGTATTACCTGTATAGCTGTTAGGACATGTGCATTTCACTTACCAACAGCTTCCATTTGTGAGTAACTGTATTCTGCACTGCCTCACTTCTCAGATGACAGTGCAAGGGTGGTTACAGATTTGGATGCCTATTAAACAAATCTGCAAAAAGTACAATGCTTCACAAAGGTCAGAAAAACATGTCTCTAAGATGTCACCTCTTCCTGACCACCCATAACAGAAGGTAAAAGGTTGCACTCTAAATCTGGGAAATTACAGAATAAATGTATCTGTGAATCCTTAATTTGAAGTGGGATCCTCCTTGCCTAACTTGCAGTGTCTTTGTCATTGTCCACACACCCTTTCTGGTCTCTGGTGAGAAACAGACATTTCCAAAGCATAGTGCATTTTCTTCTCCCAGACTCATTTAAAAAGGGTGAGATAAAACTGCCTTTTAGAAGTGCTTGTTTCTATCTAGTGACTATAAATGGAGTCTAGACAATTAGCTCAAACAGGAGTCTGTGCTGTAAACTTCTAAATAAGGAGTGAGGAATCTCACCCTTCTATCTATAGGACAGTTGCTGCATTGGGCAGATCTCTTCCATCACCTCTCTTCTCCCAGACAAATTCAGTCATGGCTGTGGATTATAAACAATGGTTGAAGTGAGATTTCCAGTTCCCAGTCACTTCAGACACCTGCAGCCTTCTCTGGATGTGGCCCTTGCAATCCCCACAAACTATCATACTACTGTATAAATAAGACCAGTGGCAGGCTACACCAGTGAACTATGGCTTCTATCTTGGTAAAATACGCATGCAGTAAATTTCATTCCTTTGGATCTGAACCTGGCAAAACATGTCACTAGTATGGCTGAGGTTCTCTGAGCTGTGCAATAGCATTTTATCATGGCTTTGATCAAGACAGTTGCAAAGTTCTACAGGAAAAAAAATAATTCAAGCAAGCATCGTTTTTGTTTGCACTGGTATCAGTCCAGACCACTTTATTGAACTCTTCCTCCTCAGCTGCAAAAAAAAGGCTGGATTTCTACCATGACAGATGGGTGTTACATATCAGCTCTTCAGTACAAGATTCAGAGCTAGTACAAGCATTCACATTTTCATCTACATCTCACCTTTGTTGATACATGTGATGCAAATTAAGGTGTCAATGCAATAAAGCATTTGATTAATAGAGCTTAATTTTAAGCACACAAATACTTTTCTGTGTTCAATAGGGAAACTCAGGAAGCATGCGAATAAATGTTTTGTTGGATTGGTATCTCTATTTTCACGAGAAAACAGAAAAGAAAATGGAAGATGAGAACACAGAATCCTGGGTATGAGGAATCCTTCTAGGGAAGGTCCAGCTCTCACTAAGCAGGGGAAATTCATGGAAAAGGGCATCACATGGTAACCTACACACTGACACACATTAGACATAATATAGGGATCCAATCAGGGATAATACAGGGAAGAAAAACTACTAGCTGATACTCAGATGTTGTTAGAAAGAAAAAGCTCCAGTGGTATGATGCACAGTTATCAATTAATCACCAGTCTCTGCCTAAGCTGCATAAGTAACAATGCCCTGTGCAAATACTGGGTGTAAACGAATAGCAGCAGAATGGAGGATGAGTAGACTGTGTGCAGAGCATGCCAGGAAAGTAATATGAAAGCCACAAGGGACGCAGAGTAGTAAAAATAGACTCAGCTGATACTGTTACCCAGAAGACCAGAACTGGACAACAGATATTACCAGGAGAACCAGGAGAGCACCTCTGCTTTCTGCAAGTAGATGCTTTTTGCCTACTTTGCTTGCAGAATTATTCACAGTCCAGTGGACACGAGTCATTAATTTTATGGTGCCTGTTCATGCCAGCTTTCTCCTACTTGACACCAACATGCTTTTACACAGGTGGATTTGCAAATCCACTTATTTTTGGTCCTGTTCCTTATTTATTCAGAGGAACTTCTCAGGAATGCAAAGCTAAGAGGCTGCACATTTTCCAGAACAGAGGACTCTAGACATATTTTGCCAAGTTTATCTGTCATATGCATGTTTCAGCCTCTGTCACTTGTACTGTACACTCAAAACAGCAGTATCACTTCAGTTTTCAGAATACAAAGATTTGTAATGTTTAATGTAGACCACCTACATAACATCAAGCCACATCCTTTCCTGTTGACAGATGTGATTATGACAAATCGAATACTTTCAAACACTTTCAGAAAGGAGAAATTACTCCAACAGAATAGTGTAATGCATAAAAATAAATGCATTGAATAGAATAGATTTTTTTTTTCCCAGGATGTTTGTCTTTGTGACTTTTCAGCATGTCTATGTACTGTTTTTCAGCCTCTCACTACACCCAAGATACACAGATAAATACACAGGTGTGCGTGGTTTGGTAAGTATCTCTAGGATCTGATGCTTGCCTTATCTGTTAGCTAAGGAGAGCTGTGAGAAACGATGAGATTGGCAGCATTACTCTGGATAAATTAGATTGTAACATATGCTTCTCTCCTACAGCAATGCTGATGTAGTTCCGGGGGCTGTTAAAGACTGTGTTATTACTACTGGGGCATGGGAGTGCCCAGATGAAAATTAAGCTGTAGTCCTCTGTGCATCTTTCTGAATGGGAGTGCTGTTGGGAGTACCCAGGCCAGTTGTGACCCTCTACAGCCACCCCTGCTGTAGCAGCCCAGCTTTTCACGCAGATGTGCTGTGAACACAGGATCAGGGTGAGAAATAGTCTTCACCACATGGTCAGGCAAACACTGCCCTGGCACAATGGAGGAGGAAGGGCTGGAAAGAGGAGAGCAAGGATTTCTTAAAAAGCTCTGTCTGTCCAATACAATACTAAGACCCTTTTTAAAGTCGGCTGCATCCCAAATAGCCTGCTCCTATTGGTAATCTAGACCTTGTAATGGAAATCTGAGCAGAGCTGTGACTATTACTAATGCACTTAATACATTAGGAGTTCAATTTTGAATGCCTTGAGCACTTAGTTCCCCTGCTAAAGTGGATCAGAGCTGTGGTGGTGTAGTGTAACAGGCACAGTCCTATAGTCTTTGTGACCTTTTGTGAGCATCTGAAAGAGATTGCATTTAATGATTTTAAAATGTCAAGGCTCATTTCAGGCAAAAAAGGAATCAAATTGGGTTTCTGGACTGTGTAAGCTTTTGAAATGAGTCCACGGACATCCTCAGACATAAAACACTGGTCTGAAATACCATGGAGGCTGAATACATTGTATTTCAGAATCAGGTCTCAGAGACAGTAATTTTGAAATCCAGGCCTGCAGAATAATAATGTTACAGCACATGCCTGCCGTAATTTGCTTTTTAGTTCATTCTGGATTACCTCAGCACAACAGAGTAATTCATCAGTGCATAAAGCATGCAGTGACTGGAAGTGTGAATTATGCATGAAGGATTATTTTGCTCTGATGTTCTGCTGGATGTGTATGCTTGTGCAGTGTACACTGGAAAGTTGCACTAACAGACCATGATGACTGTGTGTTGGTTTGTGGGATATATAGGGTGCTGTTTGAAAGCATAGTAAACTGTGTTATGATGCTAGTACGAAAACTGCATCAAGAGTATAAATAAATGATGGTTTTAAAATATGAATTATGCCATAAATAAATGATCTCTGCTTCTCACATTCAGCCTCCATAGAAAGCTAGCTAACCAAATTTGTTATTCACTATCCATAGACAACCTGGCCAAACAAGGTTTTTTACTTCATTGACGCAGACAGATCCACCAAAGAGTGCAAACTTGTCATGTAACCAGTAATAAAATATCTGTTGATGACATAATTTGTCTGGCTGGTTCTGGCATGTCTTAGATTTGAATGAAGCTCTCCTGGGATTTAAAATAAAGATGCAGAATTAGACTTCTGAAGATGGAATCCAAGTTAATCATCATAATTAAAAACAATAACAAGAAGTCATTTCTGATGCATTATATAATAATCACGTAATAACATGTTCAGTTGAAGCTAAATTTGCAGGCATATATTGGTTGATGTGAGTGCCTATTAACTTTTCAAGAACATCAGCAATGAAAGCAACAGAAAATACAGGAAATGTAGAATTAACATGCAATTTCTTTAACAAGTTAGCTTGACCATCTTAATTTTAGAACTGATTAAAGAATAGATCTATTGTATGAAATGCTTTTAAAAAGTCACAATTATTTTTATTTTATAAACTCTTTAGGAAATTATACTTTTCTATTATTTTAAAACTATACGAGGATGCTACTTGATTTAGCAGATTTCTGGCTTTTGTTGCTCTGTCTTGCATTTTTCCGTTTTCACTTCCACTTTGGAAAGCAAGATGATTCACACAGAGAAGGAATATACAGCAAATAGATTTTTCTATATTTGGTTGATAGCTGCGTTTAGAAATGCAAGAAGGTAATTTCAGATTAAAAACATCCTTTTTTATTATTTTTTCATAAAAGCCTTGACACACTTTATGTAATCCTGACCTTCTGATTCTATCTGGTAAGAAAAAAATTCTGTCAGCTTTTCCTGTCATATTTTAGGTCATTAACTTAACCTAAGAATTAGTAATGCCAATTTTGAGGGTAAAACATTGGTGTAAATTTTAAGGAGGGGAAAACATTTCCATTTTTGCAGTAAACAAGTTGCAGCTCTAACCATGCAGCTATTTTCATTCACCTGTTTTGCTTAAAAGCAAATGGTCTATTCTGTATTGAAAACAGTACTGAAAGCTATATCTTCAATAAAAATAACATTTTAGTCCCAGATATCTATTGGGGAAAAGAATAAGATTCCAAATTTATATGGTGCTGGGATCACTGCCAAAGGTAAAATTGATTCATGAGAGATGTTGGGAAAAAAAGCAAGAACAGAAACCAGAAGCCCTCTTACTCCCAAACCTGCAAGGTGCTTGAAAAAATTATCCATGGGATGTGTACCAGCCCATGATGACAACAACCAGAAATAGCTCCATGCTACCCTCAGGAATACAACTTTGTGTTTGAAACAGCTGTTTCTCGAAGCTCTGGTGCAGTCAGTCACTGCTGGATGGTTATCCTGCCCATGAAGGTCGCTCCAGACCAAGATAAACATCTCAGTACTACAGCGATGAGGCAAATGGTTCTATACTATTGCCACTTTCAACAGCCAAGAAAGGGATTGCAGTGAGACAAAGGGACTCGCAGATCAGCCCCCACAAATACCTACAACTGCAATTGCTGGCTGTGGTGGTGGCTTCCTGAATGGGGAGCAGAGATAGACACTATTGCACCATTTTCACCATCACCCCCAAAATAACTGCCAAGTAGTCTCACGAATGCAGGTTCTTGCTTATTTTTTAGTTATTTAAGGCACAGTAAGTTCCATTTATCATAGCCTTTTCTGTGAGGGTAAACTAAAGGCTTTGGGGTAGGATTTGTTTAACGTGCTTTTTGCTACCTGGAAGTCATGAGGCTAGGGTGAGCTAACTGCCTAGCTTCCAAGCTATAGTCAATGAACAGACTTGGACGTATCTAGAGACTAATTCCTCCTGCTTATATTAAGCATCTATGATTGGCTGGAGGTACCCTTTTTAGCTCAGAAAAGTCTAATGTTTGCATTCCTATAGATAGGCTGGCTAAATTAGAATCCTTAAAATACAAGTTTTGAAAACAAACTGACAAACCCCAGCATAATAGGAAACAGAAAAACACAGCTGACTGTGAGTCCTTGCAAAACATCCATGTATCTTGCTTACTCCCTGAGCTATTATGCTTTGTGAAAATGTCTAGGAATCATTCTGTGAGGTAAAAGTTAATAAACACTTTCAACATAGGTATGGCAGAAATAATTCCTCTTATCCTACACTGCTCACCTGGGCCCTGAAAGGTTGTTAATTAACCTCAAACAAGTCCTTTAGCAAGGACTGACATTTCATGGGACTGCCCCAATGCAGAGAAGTCAAGCAGCCTCCTCTTTCCCCCTGCAGCTGAGGACAGAGTTATCGTTTGGATGCAAACACAGAAGAGGTTCCTGCTTCTGATGCTGAAAACGGGTTGTGACGTGGCAAGATGAAATTCTGCTCTAATTCCCCTATGCTCTACTTAGGCCAGTGAAAGGAGCCTGTAGTTGGTTTTTCTAAAGGGACAATGTGAGCTGCTGTACATTGTGTTTCTGTCTGATCTCCATGTTCATAATATTTCTATCAGCTGCCACTGGAAAGCACAAGTCCCCAGCGGTCAGGACCCTCAGCACACCAGCCCCTCCATCACTGAAATTCAGAGGTGATTAGAATCCTGCAAAAAATCAATATTTTTTAATAGGTATTTGCTGA
Source organism: Lathamus discolor (assembly GCF_037157495.1). Classification (NCBI taxonomy): domain Eukaryota; kingdom Metazoa; phylum Chordata; class Aves; order Psittaciformes; family Psittacidae; genus Lathamus; species Lathamus discolor. The sequence goes on from NC_088884.1 coordinate 49,806,377, forward strand.
GTTTTATTAAATATCAAACAGAACTGAGACATCCACTTATTGTTTATATCTGCTGTCAATATTGCTTGCTTTAGTTTTATTTTTTTTATTAAGCTAAAGCAGATGTGAGTCACTGGCAGACTTCTCATTAAAACAATGTTTGCTGCCTCTTTTGTGGGTTGCGTAGGAAGGCTGCGATAAACACTTCACATTGTGTCGCCATCAGTTGCTGCCATTGTTACTAATGAAATACTAATGCCCTGATAATGCAATTGTAAGTCTAATTTACCTCTTGGGTTTCAACATTATTCACCAAATAAAAAAACATTCTGAGAAATCAATTCCACTGAGCCATGACAATTTGCTCCAGCTGAAGACCTGCCCCCCCTACTCTTGAGGTAGGTTTGGACTAGAAAAAGGAGCTGTCTGGCTAATACAAGCATACTCTGTAGCCTTTGTCAAAACAGTTTTTATTCTCATCCAATGCAAACCTCAGGCATTATTACAGGGTTTCATGGAACAGATGTTCTTGAATTTGCATAATGACAGACAGACTGCCTTTTCTTTATGAAAGGTCACTAAAAACCAGTGCTACTGTGCAGTCAGTCCTGCCTTCGTTAAGCAATTTTAGGACAAAACTGCTTTGTCTTCACTTACAGTTTTCATGACCACTGCTCTACATACTTTAATCAGACAAAATTAAGGCCAAATGATTGGCTTATGCCACACCACATGGCTGTCTAGCTTCCCCTAATTCCTAAACATTGGCCATTCTTGCATGATTTTTCAAATAACAGGACCAAATCCTCACCTGCTGTTAGACAGAGTAACTCCAGTGGAACTAGATGATCTTAAGGTCCTTTACAACCCTAACTATTCTATGACACTGGTGAAGATCTCTTGGTTGATGCTGGCTAAGAGAACCAGCTCTCAAAGAGAACATCCCAAAACTGGGTGATTCTCCTCAGTTTAAATCCACTGTTTATTGGGTTGGGGTTTTTTTTTGGCAATAATAAAATTAAATTGACATGAAGTTTCAAAGCAGAATTGCTATTTCTCCTAAAGCTGATTTCTATTTAACAGCATGTACCCCTATGTATAAGCAAGCTGTTCTTTTCTTTGTGATTTGTATAAGCATATCAAGTATGTGACAGGAAAGTTTTAAATCTTCTACATATAATATCCCAGTGAGAGACAAACTCCTCCATGGAGATTCCCAAACAGAAGTGCATATTTGCCTTCAAGGCAAAAACTGAACTTTGCATTGTGGTCAGCATGCAGGTGGAGCCTCATTGAGAAAGCTGATAGCCTGTAAGAGTCCTCATAGAAAGTCTTTGGGAGGGGCAAAACCAAGGTAAAAGAGAAGCACAGCACTATGCAGTACTCTTAAGTCACGTTGAGATGCCTGAGATGGGAAAGAAATCCTTTGTGTAACAAGAACCTGGAAATGCACACAATTCCAGCCTATGAGATCCCTCAAATAACCAAATAATGGAAGGTGGACCACAAAGGCTTACAATTTTTTTCCAGGTAGCATAGTGTCAATTTTCAGTAAAGTATTCATTTTTCCACTATGTTTTCTTTTTCCCTGAATTCCACACTTGCTGTTGCTGTTATAATACCCAGAACTAGGTGATGATGTTAAAAATTGTCTCTTGCCTGTATTTCAGGTTAATTTAATACAACTGAAAGAACTAATGGCTGGCTTCTGCACATGCAACTGAATGGCAACACAGAAGAAAGCATGTGCTATCAGAATTAGTTAGATACTGCCTAGCCTCTTGAAAGAAGAAGAGAGTGAAGGAAAAAGCAGATTAGGTCCTTGATTTGCTGGACAGTCATTTGGACGGAACACTAGTTTAAGCAGAAGAATAGGAAATTACTGAGAAAGAAGGTGAATCTGGACAAGCTGTCCCACCCTCCTTCACTTGACAGTCCAGGCAGAGATGAGAGGAGCAGTACCTCTGCAAGCTGAAGTGGACACTGCCCCTCAGGGTACACAAACACAGAACAGCCCCTGTTATTTTCACTGAAGTCTCAGTTCCATGGCACCATGGGAAGCCTGGACTTTGCTTCTTTCACATCAGTCATTGTAGCTCTGGTGATCCCAGTCGGGACCATCAGGGACAACTAGGGGAAAGCAGCTTGGGCACATTGTGCATGGAAGAAGAAATGACTCACAGCTCCCTTTCAAGTGTAACTCTGGAGAAGAGGAAGTTCAAACATACCTATTTACAATAAAATTCCCACAATTCCTTAACTCTTCCAATATGTATCTTGCTTAAAAACATTTACACTTGCATTAAGTTAAACAATTTTGCACTTACTTAGCAGAATTTTAATATGGGATGCTATATAAAGCCATTCTACAGTCATTTAAGGATAATTTTCACAGCTCATAAATGTTTGACTGTTTTATTCCTTAAAGCAAGTGCAGGTTGCGCTTGTTTTTCAAGTACAAGTTGAATTTGTTTGTGCTAGCAATAAAATAGATTCCAATAATAGATTATTAGTTTGCATGATAACACAGGAGGTGGAAAACCTCAGGATTTTCTGGTTTCTGATTTAAAAGGCTGATATACTAGATGGGAAACTGAAATTAACTTCAAAGTTTTAGATTAAATTATCATTGCCTATTTGGATGATGAGCTAGTTTCCCTCCAGTACCTGTTTCCTGATGTGTCTTTTCTATTAAAAGGCTCTTACAAAGTACAAGATAGGAAGCCTGTGACTATCAGTCCTCCTCACAGACAAAATATTTCAGTACACCATGTCTGCAGGTAGTATTTTCTAGTAAGTCAGCCAATACTGTTGGGGAAAAAAAACATGTTTCAAGATTTGGATTGTCTGTTTTAATTTCTTTCTTTAAAACTTTATCAGTTGACCTAGCAGTAAATATTATCTGTGTTTATAAACTTTGTCTTGCTTATACTATGAAATCCTCATGCTTACTGTAATAAAACAGACATCTCATTTCTGAAATAAAACAATGATGGGAATGAAGCTTTTTTATTGATTAATACTGGTGAACAAAAAAAGATAACCTGGTTTAGTGAACTCATTCACATTTATCACTAGGGAATAAGTTGTTCTCAAAACATAAGCACAACCCCATAATAAGGTAATGTATTTCCAGCATGTGGAAAATAGCTCTTTTCTGTTGTGTGAAAGAGACCTGAAAGCTATATTACAGCTAAGTAAAATATTAATCTTTACTATGCTTAGAATTTTCCTTTGTTACTGTTTTTTGAATGTACCAAATATTCACAAGATATGTCAACATTTAACAACAGAGAGGGCAAAAATCCAGCTCCAGACAACTATGCCATAAGAAAACTGCTCATGTTATCCTATGGAAATTTTTCCTAACCAGAGAAATTCAACAGTTTTTTCCCAGGAGTCGGCATGTATTCTGTCATTCCTGTAATATTCATCACTGCCTTCTTTTGATGTCTGAAATGTGACTCTATGTAGTTTTTTGGCTGGAGATGCTCACTTATGAGTACCAGAAAAATTCTTAAGAATTTACAAACTTCACTTTCCACTGGCAGAAGAGAAAGGGAGTGAAAGCAGTTGTTTAGATATTCACCATATGACAGATGATCTCACAAGTTCAATCCCTGCAGGGCAAATATGAATCTAATTTTCCAGGCTACAATTTTGCAGGATGTCAGCTGACTGTAGGCTCCTAGTTCAACTCCTGAGTATGTGCCTGTTTCCCACGATGCTGATACCCTTTTGAAATCAAGCCCCTATAAGCTTGATTAAATATGAATTTGAGAAATTTTATATAGACACACAAATTGTCTTAGAATTTGCTCATAATGCACAGTGGGTGTAAACTGGAACATAGGAAGTTCCACGTTAACATCAGGAAGAACTTCTTTACTGTAAGAGTGACAGAGCACTGGAACAGGTTGCCCAGGGGGGTTGTGGAGTCTCCTACACTGGAGATATTCAAGGCCCGCCTGGACAAGTTCCTGTGTGATGTACTGTAGGTTACCCTGCTCTTGCAGGGGGGTTGGACTAGATGATCTTTTTAGGTCCCTTCCAACCCTTGGGATTCTGTGATTCTGTGATTCTGTAAGATCTACCTTTTAAGTGTCTCCTACAGTTACTATAAATAAGATTTACTATTTTAAAGGTAGCCAAACAAAATATGTGTTCATCATCTCTCAAAACCTGATTAGCTGCACTGGGATAAGAATGATATGAGAATGTAGCTTTTTGCCAGTAGCTGTGAAGTTCTGGACAAGACAGGTAAAGATTTGGCATAACCTGAAATTCATCACTGAGCTCTTACTAAGATTTGGAGGAGGGGAAGCTATAGCACAGGCTTGCCTGCTTACTCATTTTGATAACAGTGACAGCAGGTACTCAGCCAGGAAATAAAGATGTCACGTCTTAATACTAAAGTCAGAGATAAAAATCATTTTATATCATGGTTAAGGGAGAGGGAAAGAAGATATTCCACTGGAATTGCCATGCCACCTGACTAAGATGAGATGTCCTGCTGGAACAGGTAAACAGCAATATTGAGGTAGGGAGGGAGCATTGTGACTGGCAAGAAACAGTGAAAAGGCATTAACATACAGGAACTCTACCAATATCCAGGTCTAGCCAAAAGCACTTAATGAAGAAACTCACAAACATGATCCTAGGACTTGAATGTTTAACTTTAAAGTGCTTGAAATGAAAAAAACAATAATAATCAAAAGAATGTGCCTCTTCCAAGCTCATGGCTATGATTTTTGCTTGAAAAAAGATGCAAAAAATATTTTTGGCTTTAAGCATATTCCAAAAATCTTGTAACAGAAAATGATCAAACATCAATTCTAGCATGCATGCAAACTTAAAGTGATACATATAGCAAGAAGCATCTAATTTTATATTTGTAAAAAAAAGTCATTTTAAGATTTGGTTGATAGTTGAAACATTATGAAAATCAAAAACTTACATACCTTAAACAGTTCAAATTCAGAAATAAGTGTGTCTGTCAACTTCTATGTTTATTTCAGTAAAGAATAAAAGGTCTTGAATAAACAAAAATGCCATATGAAATTCCCATGCAAAATTAAGTTTCACTGAGCCTGAATATACAAAGCAAAACCAGAACACAAAACCCCTAGTAGCCAGTGTTGGGAAGGTTTATTTTGCAAAGGTCAGGCTTTCTGTTGATTTTGTACCCAGTTTGCAAGTTTTTTAAAATCAAAATCTGGCACCCCAAAATAAAATTGTGAGTGTGTGCTTTACCTGCAAAAAGAGTGACTACTTTCAGACTGCTCTTCCAGGACTAGTCCTGAGGCTATTCAGATCATTTAAACAGAAAGACATGTCCAAGCAGCAGGTTCTTCCTTCTTTTAAGCAGCCTATATTGTGAAAAATAAAACAAAAAAAGTCAAAGGAGTCCACCTTTCTCACTTACTTCCTTCACATTTCACCTATACACAGATATATTTCTAATACATATCCATAAACCCTTATTTTAAATCTACTTATTATCATGAAGGATGCTTACATATGTTGGTCAGGGAGCTCTTCTGATCTTAAAGACTTTTGTCCAGTCCATGCTCAATGGCAAACCAGCACACAAATACAGAAACACAACTGTCAATACTGAGATTTGCCATCATGTCATATTTTGTCCCCTTTCTACTTCCTTCTGTGTCAGCTGCTTTTCTTGGGGGCTGAAATCTTCTGTTTGCTTACCTCCCGAGTGTTAACATTTGTCAATTTGTCCTAAAGTTTGAATGCAGCCCTGCTATTTGAAATGGTTTTGAGGAAAAATATCTGCTGTCTCTCTATCTTAAAACAAAATTAAAAAAACCCAAACACACAAACAAGAAAATAAACCCACAAGAAAACCCAAAACAAAACACCAAAATCCCATACAACCCACAAGCAAAAATCAAAAATGAAATCAGGCTCATTCAAATCTTGCTGGCATACAACTCAAAATACAGAAGTGAAAAATGCTTAACACTAGAGCTGAGCAAACTAAAGAGTGTACATCTTCCTCTGAACCCTGGGGCAGAATTGTGCATGTAGAGGCAGATACTGTGTCACTTGCTAACATAGCTTTGAATTATTAATCACACTACCTATCTGGGTGCATCTTGAGCCTGTAGTTAGTATGGAAGGGAAATACCCAGATCTCTCCCCTAATCTCTTGCAAAACGGAAACCTGTAGAGAGGAAACAGCCTCCACTAATAGCAAGCACCCACAGTGGCAGTGTAACAAATGATTGCTCTCTATGTGTGAAATGAAAAGGACATCTGATGTGCAGGATTGGTTTTCACTGTTGTTAAGTATTCTTTTGGTTAGATATGTTCTCTTGACCTACAGTGCATAATGAATTTTCCATTTCCTGATGTGTATGTATAGCTAAGTCTAGAACTTGGTACTCTTGTGGTTGTTTCAGCACACCAGCAAAATCCACATAAATGTAGTGTTTTTAACAGCTTGTAGCTGGCTTACTGTGCATATCAGAGCACACAGTCTCCATCGTGGGACTAATCTGGTCATGCGCTAAAAGCCTACAATCAGTAATCTGCAGAAGGAGGTCTAATGTTATGCTGACTGGGAGAGCTACGGTGAAATCATTGTGTCTTTGTGATAAGAATATGCATCTTTAATGGATAATATGATGCCACATGATTCCCTTTACTGCTATCTGAAGAAAGCATGTTTAGTCTCAGTGGCATAAATAATCCCTTTGAAGTTTTGTTGTGTTCCTTTGCACATACAGTCTGTTCCGCTGTGAGCAGAGTGTGCTGTTCTGGCTGCTGCAGCCCGAGGTCTGGCTCTGGCAGTAAGACTCAGAGCTTTCCCTTTGACTTTTCCATTAAGCTTCTCCCCCACCCTGCCTGGTTATACAGGCTTTTAGGCAACTATTTTGTTTCATGTCATGCCATCATGTTATCCTTTAGAGGTAGATAGATTTCCTTTTATCGTACTTCATAAAACGTGAGCTGATGTTCTATATATAAAATTATTACCCTCTTCTTTTTTAAAAAAAAAAGAAAAAAGAAAATTAATAGTGAAATTACTACAAACAAAGGTACAAAAATGCATCAGGCAAGTGTTTCTAAATATAACTCATGCTGTTATTGATCAATTAGAGTTTGACAGATTAAATAGCAAAACTGAAATGTCTGTTCATATGTCTTAGTGCTAATTATTGTCATTTATCAAAACAAAACCATAAAGCCTCATAAACAATGAACAGGATGGTGATTATTCTATAGCTGCATCAAGAGGCTTGCAGCATAAATAATTTAAATGCTGGTAATCGAGCATTTTCAAGATTTTTTTTTTTGTTTCATGAAAATATACAAAATCATGGCAACTATTTTGTTAAGTGAAAAAGGTAAAATGCTCTGAAAGTTACTGCTGAATTATTGCTACTATGAAAAAAAAACAAACATGCAAACAAGCACCACTCTGCTTCTGGGCAGTGCATTCTACTCCATATATGCCAGAGCTGCACGTGTGCCTGTATAGACAGATGTGCACACTGGATTTGCAGACATGACTGTGAATTGAGTAATTCTTCTGGAGTGACAGCAACAAAGCAAATCATTAATCTGCTAACCACAGAGACAGAAGGTCTACAACTACACTCTTCAGTTATACCAAGTTTTTGTTCTTTGTTACCAAGTTCTTCAAAACAAAATGATGGAAATAATGGCCAGAAGCCAAAAGATCAAACACTGAGCAAGAACAGAAAAACTAAAAAGAGTGCAGAAGATAATAAACTCAAACATGCACTAGTGCAAGTAATCCATGCCTTAATTTATGAAACAAGCTGCTATAGGTGTTGCTTTCACTATGGTAAATCCTCCAAGACTGCTCTCACTGTGTATGGCTAGTGGCAATCATCAGTCCCTTTGGATTCAGACTTATAGTTGCACAGAAGGAGCAATATAACTTCTTAAACACCAAGGGTTACAACTTTTTTTTGACCAGTCATGTAGGTCAAGTGCCACAAAAAAGCTAAGAACTTGTCTAGGATCAAAATCAAAAATCTCAAAGCCTTCATTAAGTTGCTGCTGTGATCACAGCACTGAAATACCCACATCTCTGAAGTCTGCACCACTAATACACTTTGTAAGCATCAATACTTCTATTACTTGGGGTTCTGCACATATCCATGCAAGTCCCAACTGAAGCTAAGATGTTTAATCATATGAGCCAGTAGACACACTCTTTCCCCCTCTTAATCTCTTTTTATTTATTATTAATAAAATAATAAATTTTCTCAATTATAATAAAAAGAATAACTTTTGTCCTCTTAATAATGGCTCAGGCTATTCATCCCCCTAAGTCGGAATCCCAAGAGGATGTAGGCATCTTTCAAAAATTGTGAAATAAATTTAAGATTTGTCCCCATCCTCAGAATTTCTTGCTCATACAGACTGCCTTGGTGGTATTCTGGATTCCTCCCTGAAAGACTGGAGCTTTTCTAGGGACAAGCTGGATTCTGGCTGGAGGCTACTTTAGGCAACAGCAGGGCAGAATTAGTGTCTGATTCCGTGAGAGAGGCAGGGACTGACATAAGAAAACCCCAGATATATCAGCGGGGAGGAAAAAAAATATGTATATATATATATATATATATATATGAAACTTATGAAAAATCACAAAGTCAGTACAAAAATCTACATAAGAATAGAGAGGGCTTTGGGTTTCAGTCTTATTTTGGCAGTACAGTTATAACTCTTGGTGAAAAGATATTTGGCTGAGGAAATGGGGTACTACAGGAACAAAAAAAACGGCCAAAAGGAAGTCCTCACTCCATGGAATTACAACATGGCTTTGGTTCAATCCACCAAAACTATTCAATCCTTAACACCACTTCTGAAGAGCATAATTCTGAACACCTAATCATAAAGTAATTATCACATTGTACTTATACAGGACTAGCAGATAGCCCTTTTAATCTGTATATTCAAAATCAGTACAGGTAGATGCTTAGCTAAGTACAGTTAGATGCTTCATCTTTCAGCTGAAGTGAGATTGAGTTTGGCATTTTTATCTTCCCAAAAACCTGGTTATCAAATATAATGCGCTCTTTTGGCATCAGAAGCAGCCTTTGTGCTCTGAGGTAGATCCTGCTAGTATCAGTTAACATTGCTCTACCGACTTACTGGAGCTTTATCAATTTAATCAAAATGTAAATTTGGTCTGTTAGTTTAGAAAAAAGAATCAGTATCTCCTGATAATACCTAAATATGCATGAATTGGCAAATAGCTGAGTCAGTTTACCTGAAAATAATTGTGTAATTGTTGTGGAATCTAAAAATTACAGGAAAAATTTTACATTAAGATGCTGCTGTATTGTTTAAAACCAAAAAGGTATTGAATTTACTAATATAGCATATGCAAATATGAATGTCAGAGTTTAGCATAATATATAGAGCATGAATGAGAAAAAAGAAATCCATACTTGTACATGTGAATTCACCGAATGTATTTGAAAATCATAGTTTTCACACCTTGTGAAGTTTGTTTCTCACTTTAAAAAATGTGCTGCAATATACAAAGAATAAATAGGTCAAAATGGTGCCTAGAGACCAACATTGACAATCATTGCAACCTTCAGAGAAGAATACAAATATCACTTTTGTAAACAGCCAATGTTTCTGCTGAGGGATGCACTTGTGAGTTTTCTTCATTTGGAGATTTTGTGATGTAGACAAAAGAGAATTTGCTTTCACGGTAGCTAAGCAGAAAATGAAAGTTTAGTGTGTTCCCTATTTGACCACATATACTTTGAGGAAATGCCAGTTACCTCTCTGGAATGATAACACGTTGGGGAAATATCCTCACTGCTTATGTCTTGCAAACTCTTTTCTGTAGGACTCAACACCATACCGAATCGCATTTTAACGAGGCATTTCACTTCTTATTTGGATCCTGTTGTAGGCAAGTGAAAGAATAAATCATAATATACTTATTCAAATTCATGTATTTAACTGTGAATTAAAACGTGCTGAAGATCCTTTAGAAAATAATTAAAAGATTTTAAACATTTTGAAGAGGAAGACTTTCTCACCTAATGAGCTCCTGCTATGCCATGAGTGATGAAATACAGCTATCCTGTAAAATAAGGTGAAGTACAACAGCGCAGAAAAGATACAAAAGACAGTTATCCACCTAGCAGAATGACAGAAGGAGAAGCAAAGGTGAAACAGCTACATTGGATTATTTACCTTTATAACATCTCCTCCAAAGCTAAGCTCCTCTTTCCATTTGCTGCCATGTGCACTTCAGAAATCAACATTCACAGACCATACAAAAATGTGAATTTTAGCATACAAATCATGAATATTTAATTCTTCTTTTTCATGTTTTTTCAAGAACATTTGACAATTATTTCACAAGACAGATTTTTTCCTAAGCGAAAACGAAAGCCTGCAACAGCTGAACTCAGATATCTGCTAAGATGACTGCTGACAGAAGTGTTCAGGGATGCTCAGACGCTATGCAGAAATGTTAGACATGTCATTCTTCAGTTGTTATTCTGGATTCACTAAAAAGGTGATTTGCAACATGTAGGTACCAAGGTTTTTGTGCTGGCATACTTTGCACATGTGTGTAGTTACATAGCGAAGTAAGACACACTCCAAGACACTTAGAAACCTCCTCAGAGGTTTTGGTACAGTGAAGTGTAGAAGATTTTGGCCCAGACAGGAGTTGGATAAGACTGGGTGACAAGCATGCACTGCCTTGACACAACTCACTGCTTGACCACTCCACATGGTCCAGCATAGCTGAGGTTAGCATCATCTGTAGGGGAAAAACACTTTTACAGAGTGAAAAGAAGGTGCTGCCCATACAGCAGGCACTGCAGCAGAGCCGCCTGCTTTGAACCGAAGAGTTTAGGCACTTACAACCCCACTTTTGTAATTTACTAATTCTCAAAAATGCATTTCTTGTGGATTAGAAAATTCTGGTGAGATACTGAGAACAGTTGAAGAGCATGGGACCTGAATCAACACCCTCCATTTTGGTGCAGTGTTATAAAATATATCTGGAATTACAGGCTAGATTCTTGGTTTAGGTTTTCTGGAGCTTCAGAATGGCACAAAGGGGCTATAAAACTATATTAAAGCTGATTCAGATAAAGCACTTTTATAACAAAAACAGGTTTGAGTTAGCATGAGTAGAAATAAACCTTTCCCTCAGTTCTTTCTGAAGCTTTGTGGCATAAGAAAGAATAAGCAGGGAGTTGGCCTAAACACCAGGGTGGGCAGGGAGAAACTATACATGGAGCTTTATAAAGGCAACTTTAGCCAGTCAAACAGGAATAATGAAAACCTTGTTGGAGGCAGAGGCTATCTCACACTATTGCTTGACTCAGAGAACACAACTGCACAGGCAGACCAGCACCTCAGCAGCTGCAGTCAGGGCTTGCACCAACTAAGGAGATAAGTAGGCAGAGATTCTTCGCTGCTTCTGAAAAGACATGCTGTTTATAAAGCTCATTCTGGAGCCCTTGAGGTATTTAATCATAAAACATCCTCAGCAAGTTATAATAAGTCAATATTGTCAATAGTCATCACCTCCCCCCCCTCCTCATGGTACATTAATAAGGGGGGAAACAATGACTGCAGTCATCCAGCTTGATCTTCTGCCTAATGCAGGCTGCAGGACTGCCTTGAATTCTTAACATCCCTATGAACTTTTCACCACGAAAATTTAAAACTACATCAGGCCTCTATTTGGCCCTATATATTGTTGTGTAAGAAGGATATGATCATGCTTGAGCAAGTACAAAGGAGGTCACGAAGATCCTCAGAGGGCTGGAGCACCTCTGCTATGGGCACAGGCTGAGAGAGCTGGGCCTGTTCAGCCTGAAGAAGAGAAGCATCCAAGGAGAGCTTATAACAGCCTTCCAATACCTAAATGGAGCCTACAAAAGAGCTGGAGAGGCACTTTCTACAAAGGCGTGTAAGAATAGGAGAAGGGGTAATGGCATTAAGCTGAAAGAGGGTAGATTCAGACTAGAGATTAGAAAGAAAGTCTTTATTGGCTGGTGAGACACTGAACAGGTTGCGACAGAAGCTGTGTCATCCCTGGAAGTATTCAAAGACAGTCTGGATGGGGATTTGAGCAACCTGGTCTAGTGGAAGGTGTCCCTGTCTGTGGCTGGGGTGGTCTTAAGATGATCTTTAAGGTTGTTTCCAACTCAAACTGTTCTATGATTCTATTATTTATTTCTATTGATGTCGTATCTGGAAATCATGACTGTGATAATGTGGCAGGCAGTGTACAACAGCATGAGTCATCTTTCTTTATCTATCTATAGTTTAATATCTGTTTTAAAGTATTGTCAATGGGAAGAAGTAGTGAGAATGTCCAGAGAGCAATTCATGTTATTCCAGTCTTAGACAAGAAAGATGAATCATCCTATGAAAGCCTCCCTCTCTCTTTCTTAAATGTACAGGGAGTCTTAATAACTAACTGAAGTAAGATTTCTCACTTTTAGAAAGCTAATGTATGGTGAAGTGAGGGTCACGTAATTGCCTAAAAAACTTACAGCCTAAATGAGGTAGACCACAAATAGGAAGGAAAATAATTACCCTGATATGAGAAATGGTCTGCCTGGAGTAACACAATTGCTATCTAGCAGACTATCATCTTTTTGCCCATTATTCCTCTTCACCACGTTTTGTCAAAGAATGGCATGCAGTAAGACCTAAGAAACACAGTAATGAGTCCTTCAGTTTGTCACCTGCACCGTTAGGTGCTAAGATGAATAGTCAGTTTTCTCAAACATTTCTACACAGTTTTCAAATATAACTTGTTTCTTTCCAGGAAAGAAAAAAAGAGGTGGAACTGAATGAAGTATAATAACTCGCTCAGTTTACTGCAGTGTTGTTAAGCCTTTACTATTAGTATATGGGATTTTCAAAGTAATTTCCAAAATTACTTCAAAAAGGCAGGTTTGGTTACATTGGGGATGGTGTAAAAAGACTTAACTAGTGCTGCTGGATATCCGTTTTGTCATAGAACATTTAAATACAAAAATACAGATTTTCCCTGCAGATGACAGCTTCATTGTCTCAAGTCCCCATCTGATGTTTATGAAGTAAAATATATATATAAAAGAAAACCAACAAAAAACCACCTCAAAATATTTTCACTTACCTTTAGATGAGATTCTATGAGTCTTAAAAAAAAATAACTATGTTTCTTATTTTAATTTAATCACAAAACTTAGGGGGCAAAATTCCTAAACTCTTGCCTGGATCTTTAAAACATGCTCAATGAAATGCAACAAAATTTTTTAAAAAGACAATATTACATGAAACAGCTTCTGCCTGAGACGTTACCTGTTACCTTTGCCAGACTATACAAGTTTTGTTGTAGAATGCTGGAGAAATCTAATACTGTTGCTGCATGTATCATCAAACTACTTTTTCAGGACTGATAAATGTAAGGTTGAAGAAGGAATGCTGAGAAGTAGTCATACAGACGTCAAAAATCCAAAATAACTTTATTCATCCGCAAGCGTCTTATCAGCCAGGATGGATTCTGCAGTAAATATGTGTGCTGAAGACATAACTATTAAGAAAAACAATCAACTTTCAATATTATCACAAAGGTACAGAAATGTTATCAAATGAATGATAATACTGTATAAATAATGGTGTGTCCTTGTCTGGAATATGACGTTCAACAAAAAAGGTATAGCAGAAATAGATGGACTTGTGTGGAATATGAATAAGCAATGTTACTGAAAAAATAGAGTTTGGGTACATGAGAATAGAACTTGTGATATAAAGACCGAAAAAAACCCAAACACACAACTACCTACTGAAAACACAAATCACTTTCTGGCTTATATAAACCAGGAATTTGCTTCAGCTGTACTCATATTTCCGTAACACTGTTTTTCCGTAAATTGTCTAGCCATCTGATTCTTGTAAGACTTCTTATGAGAAAAAGAAGTTTAATAAACTATATAAACAGGAAAAAAGAAAAATTAATGCAAACATGATTGAATATTAAAGTCATTAGTAAACTATCAGCAACATAGCTTCATGAAGATGTTTTAAGAACTGCCTGCATAGTCAATAGTTTACAGATAGGGATGCCCAAATCTGTTTGGTTTTATAGATTTGGCTCTGAGTGAAAACTTACTTACTCATTTCTAGTACAATGCTAAGTGCATGTGAGAGGTCTCTGAGAAAACATAGCTGGCAAACTCATTAAGAATTATGAAATCAGATCATTCCAGGGCTGTTTGCTCTGATGGTCTGTCTGGTATGAACATACAAAACAGTGCAATGATGTGTTTGAGCTTACGTTAGTTTGCTCATATTGGCTAAATAAGTATCTGGACATGGAAATATCAGCATTCATTGCCTTCATCAAACTACAGCGGAGGAGTAGTTTGGAGGATGTAGGCAGCAGGGAGGAATTCATTACAGACCTCCGCACCGTCCCTTCCCTCAGCAACCTGTGACTCACAGCTCTTGTTTTTATTTTCTCCTTCACAGCAGCCAATTTAGAGATAGACAACCTCTGACCCAAATAAAAGCAACTATTTCTAGCTGTTTGATGGCATTTAGCTACAGTTTTGTGCTGTTTCCCTCAGGCAAGAAGTCTCTCAGCTCTGTAGTAAACACTGGTCCTTGTCCCCTGAGCTCTCTGGTTCTTTCATACCTGCCCTGGAGCTACCAGCTGGATCCCAGGCTTCCTCCTCCATCGTCTGACTGAGAAGGGCACTGACATGTATATGGGAGCAGCAACATCCCTGCAGAGCACAAAGCAGCACAGTTTTGTGGGAGAAGGCAGAAACATCCTCAGACTGCATGAGAATGTAGCTGTACATCTGTCATTGCAAGTCTTGCCTTTCCAATACTGGGGGACAACCACCCACTGAATGCTGAGCTATAGGAGCACAGTCTGAGGCAGCACCTTGCCTTGCCATGACAGGGTGTATTGTGAAACCCAGTGACTGATAGATAGAGCCATCCAAGGTTAAGAGATGTATTTGCTGAAACACGGGTGTTTCTCATACATAAATACATACATATATACATGTATATATGTGGATATGTTTATATATGCATAGCTATGCATAAACATGTATGTATACAAGCTAAAAAATTGTGTTTGTACGGAATGGTTCTGTTTGTCACCTCCTCTCACAAATCACCAAAAAGAGGGTTAGGAGAACTTAGAAAATGCCACAAGAGACTGCATTTGGTGGACTGATCTGGGTATGGTTCTGGGTTTTATTGTTTTGCAGGGGGTGGTGATTCAGTGTTTCACTTGGGCATTTTTGGAATGAAATAAAATCTTTTAAACTTGTATTTTATTTAAAAGCTAGGGATAAAACAAAATGGTAAGTCATCAAAAAAGACAGGGCAGCTCTCCGTTATTAAAGTGCCTGGAACGCTGTGGTGCACTTTTTGCACTCTGAGAAAAAGCTGGGAAGAAAACAATTCCCTCACAAGCACACGCAGCCTATAATGTTCACAATATACTGCTTAGGTAGCTGGGAACCTGGCTTCTCCCTCAGGTACAGAGAGCTAACAGCCGAGCGAGCGGGGTGAACTACAGATTTGGATGTTCCTGTTGAATCCTGAGCCCCAGGGCATGAGGTGGACCTCTGTAACACGTGAGGTCCAAACAATGGGTAGATTTTAAGCTGATACCAGCACCACTGGCTCTGTAGCACTCACATTATTGTTTCAACAATATCTGAGGGCCAGACAACTATTAATCTCAGTGTTGGAGCACTGTCGTTTATCTGCTGTTAGGTTTATTTGCAGTTAGGTTTATCCACTGTCAGGTTTATTTGCTGTCAGGTTTCTGAACTGCTGTTCTTACAAAGCTCTGAAGACACATATGATCACTAGTGATGGGTGAGGCTTTAAAATGCCTGATATTAAACCAATTCATTTAGTACCCCATTTTTGTAATGCCATTTTTGAAAACAGTAGGTATTTATGTTTTACATCTGGCTAGAAGATTTAACCCAACCAGTAGCCCATTTTGATCACTAATGGTTTCTCTGTAGAGACAGAGAAATCAGCTCTTAAAATTTATATATATACACACATATATATAAAAACAAAAGTGCATATATATCTGTAAAAAAAGACTAAAGGATAAAGGATAGAACAGAACACCTTATGCTGAAGTATTGTGTTTAAACACATAACTGCAAAGGCAGAAACATATTTTTCATGAAGGACCAGAGTAAAGTTCTTGTCTAATATTTCCCTTAGTAGTATGTCAAATACTATTCATTATATTTACACTATGCATTTTTTTAAGTGTCTTTCTTAAAGTAAGCCAAGAACCTCTACCAATTATTTATCAGAGTTTAGAGCAGTAGTTATGTTGGTTGGGTTTTTTAACGTATTTTTGATGACTGGAGCTGTGACCTGTGTTGCAGGAATGAGGCACCCTGAGCAGTATACAAAGAAGGTTGTGCAAGATATCAATTGTTGTCACATTTTCTTCCTTCCTTATTAATGCCAGAAATTCATTCATATTTCAGGTATTTGTGTGGCATTTCTATAGACTCTAAATGTGGTGATTAGCCCTCTTTGACTCCATAGTGCTATATTTTGCTGCACAGAAAATTACAAACCTGTGTAAATATTTAAATGTACAGAAGATTTTCATTTGCGGGCACTATGTGCTCAGTGTACATTGATCTTATTGTAAGGAAGGGCAGTATTACATACTCCCAACTACACACACAATTTTTGTTGTTTCTGTACCTCTGTTTAATCTAAAGCAAACTCATAATGACTGAAAGAATACAGCAAGCTGCATAACAATAGTCAGTATCCATGGCAGTTTCCTAATTGTGTAATTCTCCTGCCACACTGGAACATATGGATTCCTTCTTTTCTCCTCCCATCCCACTTAAATGAAATTTTTAGTACTTCTAATTAATTAAAGTTAATTTCTGAGGACTGACTGCTTAGCTCACCTTCAAAACTGTTGGCTGATATAGACTGAAAAAAAGTAAAAGATAAAAATCTTCCTGCCATAATGGGGTTTACTGCTGAAAAAACAAAAAATCTCAATCCTTTTTCTAATTTTTAAAGGAACTTACAAGACAAAAAGAAATGCTCTTTTGGCTACAATATATATATTTTGTCTTTGCTTTTCCTCTACTTTCTTCTTTTTTAAAAGCAAAATGGGAGAAGGCAGAGAAGGGGCAGATATAGACTCAGGAATAAACAACAGCTTTAAAGGTAAACAAAAACATTTCAAAATATAATCAGAAAAGTTCATTGTGTAAGACTGGTGAAAAATTAAAAGGAACGTCTGCCTTCATTATCTGTCTTCTGAAAAACTTCATGAATTTTAACCTGTTATTAGGAAGCATTTCTTATTTCTTTTAATAGGATGCTGTGACTGGAAGAGGAATATCAATTGCCTATCAGTTCACAGTTTCCTGTCCAATACAAAACTAGGTGGAAACTAGTTTAAATTTTGTTTCGAAACAAGTTGAGAAAGGATCTTGATGATAGCCCTGTAGTTTTCCATCTTGGCCTTTATCAAGAACAGAATGTCTGCATTTTCTACTCACAATGACCTTGTTCCATTTTCTTTTTTTTTCCTTTTTTTTTTTAATTTTTTCAGTGTCCTGCAACAGCAACTTCTGTTTTTCATCAGACCTGACCGTTTCAGCTCTGTTTTCAAGACTTACTCTGTTGGACTGCAAAATGATAAACACCTAAACTTATTTGATTTTCATCTGCTAATATCCTTTTATTTTCAAAAAGAACACGTTCCTCCTTGCATTGTTATCTCACAACTCAGCAACTGCCTGTCTTTGGCCAGTCATGAGAGCTTTCTGTTGGTTACTTTATTTTGGCAAGGTTTAGAGATGGATGTGAGTAAGAAAGGACTTCTGTCTCTTCATCTGTTTGCCCCACTTTTTTTGTAAAATAAAGGCCATCTGGATTTGATTTTGCACTGAAGAATGTACAGCATGTACAGAATTTGTTTTCCATGTGAGAGACAGCATTCAGTTACAACTGCTTGGATTGTAAGCCTGCAAATGTTTGTGGCAAAATACCTGGCTTCAAGTTCTGCTTTCTAAAAAGAAATGTGAGCTAAGCCTGATCTTGGGGGTGATCTTGGGGGGGGGGGGGGGGCGGTAAATGCCATGTTGGAGAGCCTGAGAGTTTAGTATAACCCACACACAGCCATTAGTGTGCTGACCTGAACTTTGTGTGGCCGATCTTAATAACATGTGGACTTCTATAACCATGTGGCAGTTCTGGTGAGAACAGATCAAAACCACAAATAAAACATATAATGGCTTTGAGCTGAAGGAAGGAAAAAAAAAAAAAACAGCTAAAAACCAACTTGAGGAAAGTATAAATTTAGCCTGTGGTGTACTATGTACTCGACACAGGGTGTCGGAGAGAGGTGTGGTTTGTTATTGTGAACTTCTCTGCTTTGCAATAACAACTCTCCCAGCAATCGCCGTCATAGCAATCATCTCCGTCATCATCATTCAGAAGAATATCTGGGCTCTGTGGGGAATACTGTGGATGTAGTATAGATATAATATAAATATGATAAATTTTTGCATCTGAATTGTTATGTGCATATACTTAGAATAGTTAGGGTTGGAAAGGACTTTAAGATCATCTAGTTCCAATCCCCTGTGCCACGGGCAGGGACAAAGCACGCTAAAAAACACACTTAAGAAAACTTGTTCAAAATGTTGATGGTGGCTTACATGGAAGGTGCTGCCTCTTCCGGGAGCACAGCATGGCTCAATTGAATAAGAAGGGAAGTATGGTGATGTTTTGCCCCCTGTATCATCAGCATCACCCAGTGTGGTAGGCTTTCAGGTACAGAGGGGTCAGTCCCATAAGGGCTTCACTGAGCTACCCTCTGCATTTCCTAACTTTTTAGGGAAGAAGAAACCTTGCCAATCTACTGAGGTGTAAGAATACCTCATTACTTCCCCTTGGAGATAGGGCAAAATGCCATAGTCTTAAAACTGAATCTAAAAACTCAAGAAATTATAAGACATTCTGTGAAGTAAGAGATCAAGCTATGCTAGAGGAATCAAGCAGTAGGCTTAGGTCCAGTCTGAAAGGTTGCTGTAAATCTAAGTCTATCCCAGGGGTTTGCATCCAAAGTTGTCTTTAAAATACAGCACTGCTTGCAAGTTTAGGTACAGGGAGGAGAGAAGGATGATTTTACATGTTTCCTTTCTCTCTTGACTTCAGTACCATCCAAGCTAACTGAGAATTAAAAAAGAGAGAAAACAATAAAAAAGAGATGCAGTTTAAAAATAATCATTTCAAGCTACATGCATACTGAACATACATAGGCAGTCCCATGGAGAAGCTCCCAAAGCAGCAGCAGTAAGTGACAGTCTAAACTCTCCTACACTCACTCCAACTCCTGCTCCACACATCTATAAGCTATAGACATTTGTTTCAGTTAGTTGCAGCCATTTTAACATCTAATTGTTTGGTCTAAACTGAACATTTAGGTTTCCCCCTATAATCAAGAGCAAGGAAAGGCACGTCTAGAGGGGAATTTTGAGATAAGCGGCCAAGACATGGTCTGCTGCTGCCTGGACATTGTCCATAGAGGAAAACTTGGCAACAGGCAAGCCTAGTTGCTGGAACGCAAAGGAGTCTCCTTTCACAGAGGTACACACAGGATGTAGGACCCACAAAAGACTGCAGGAAGTTCAGCTGTTGTTGATTATAGTTTTTCTTTTGCCTTTTTCAAGTGTATATCAGCCAACAGCTTTAAAACCTCTTTGTTTTCTTTCAACTACCACTTCGTGGTACATTGCTGACATGCATGTTCCACACACTGTTCACAAGAGTTGTTTTTCAAGTTGCATCACTTGTAAAGCATCGGTTAGCCTTTCCCCAATCCCAACCAGAATGGAAACATTTCTGCCTGTATAGCATATTTCCATTTCTTCAGAAATATATATTATTATTTTAATAATCCATCATTTAATGTTATCAGATAATTTAATACCTATTTTATCTCACACACATATAATTGCAGTTACTATCAGGCTACATATTTTAAAGGTATGTTTGATCTATCCCTTGTGGTGGGTTTCACAAAATCTCTGCCAAAAAATACTGAAGCAGTTTGTGGGAAGCTACAGAAAGTTCAGCCTGCACAGTCTGTTTCATTAGGTCTAAGATTATATTTTGGTTTTAAACTCAAACAGTGCTCACTGAAATGCCATCAATCAAGATAACAAATGAATTTTTAAATGCCATATGTTCTCCAAGTGAAATTTTAATGAGATATTAAAATGTGCTTTAAAGCTCAGGTTATACAAAATATCTTAATGTCAACTATCTTAGTGTCATACAAAATATTTGACTAAGTCAAACAGCTATACGAGTTTTCATGGCTTGTTTTAGTGGGAAATGTCTGTTCTGGTGGAAGAAAAAGCTAAATAGATTTTTCCTCCTGAATAGGGTGATTCTTTTGTAGAACCTACCACTTTTAATATTAAACTCACTTCTTTTAATATTAAATTCACTTCTTTTAATAATAAACATTAACCTGAAAATGACTAAGCTAGTGAGGATTACTGCTTTTTTTGTGGAGTTACATCCATTGTTCTGTATTTAATAGGTTCATCACCTCAGCACTTTTGTCTTATCCAATATGAATAGTTTCTCCATTAGGCAGTAAGATTTTAGAGAGGGTTTTCTGTACATGTGAGAGCAAACTGGCCCTCCATCTTATAGAAGCATCTTCATTTTCCTCTAGTCTGCATGTCTGGTAGTAATACTAGCAAACCATTACTTATTTCATAACTGATGTTATTTATTCATTTGCAGCTTTCAAAACCTGTCAGAGGTTGAACTGACAGCCTCTCACAGGCCTCCCTTTCCTGGTTTTGCTGAAGCTGATAGCCAGGTCTGCTAGTTGTGTGTCGTGGTTTAAGCTGAACCCAGGACATCATGTTAGTGCTCTGAGGCAGTGGTCGTGTACCAAGCAGAGCTTGCACAGCAACCCATGTCCTGCTGACAGTCATGAAGGGTGTTTAATGGGGATCCTGCTTTTCCTTCAATTACCAAGGAGAAGCCATCTGACGCCATCTTTCCCTCACCTATTGTAATCTCCAAGAGACAGCTGTGGGAACTGTACAGCATCTTTTTGAACGCAACGACTTTTATTACAAAGAGCCTGTAGAAATCATATCAATCAATCACTGTATTACCTCTTGTGAAACGAAGAAAGTAACCATGGAAAATGTTCCAATAGATGAGGGAATTTTCCTGACTACCACAAAGTAGAGTTGTTTTTTTTCCTTCTTGCACA
Source organism: Lathamus discolor (assembly GCF_037157495.1). NCBI lineage: Eukaryota > Metazoa > Chordata > Aves > Psittaciformes > Psittacidae > Lathamus > Lathamus discolor. Next base: position 49,827,678 of record NC_088884.1, read on the forward strand.
GTAAAAGCTCTTCAAAGTACTTGCTAGGTTGGTAGTTCTTATAAATCTTTTTCATGTGTCCTTAAAGCGCTCAAATAATGCTGTGAGTAAGGCTAGGAAGGAATTTATATGTGTGTGTATAAAAGGATAAAAATAGTGTACTTTTTAGAATCTAAAAATGCAGCAGTTTCGGTGAAGCTTTACAGGAAAAGCTGGCTCTCGGATTCAAGCTGGAATTTCAAGTGGGGAATGGAGGAGACAAGCAGGCTGAAATGATGTTTACCGAACTAAAAGGTAACTTGGTGCCAGGGTATTCTCTCTGGGTATGAAAAATCCCACTTTACTTCTGTGGCCTGAATTACAGAAAAATAGCCTTTTTCTTGATTTGGGGACTATTTTCCTGGTTTGATTTGGTTTTAGGGACTCTAAGGGTTATAGTTGATTTTCTTCACTGAAGACCTGCAGTTAGCTGAGATTTTGTCCTAAAGCAGAATAGGGGGAAAAAGGGTTTCATGGGACAGGAAAACGCTTTCCTGCTTAACCCGACTAGTAAGAGCTGGCAAAAACTCCACAGCTGCTCTGGAGTGTCTCCCTGGCGCTGGGAGTTGGACACATCAGAGGGAAAGGAACGCAGCATGAGTAACATGATGAATATTCATGTCCTGGATGTGGGTCTTGGAGTCAGCAGAAGTGAGCTCCTGCCAGATGTGAGGGTTCAGTCCAGACGAAGGAGGCTTTCAAAGAATCCTGTGGAAAATCTGTTGTGCTCCTTCTGACTGAGAGTTCATGTCTCTCCTAGCTGATGACTCAATAAAACGATTTTTGCTTTAAATTTAAAAAGAACACAACTGGGTCTGTGCGTGTGTGCAGGCTTGTAGAAGGGAATGAAATCAAGTGGAGAGCCCAAGTAAATATTTTTCTTCATCATTTGAGTAACTATGAAGTGCTTCAGACGTCTGTGCTGCATTTTCTTTCTGGTATTGACACAGCTAGTGCTGTTGGTAACCACTAAGTTCAATAAAACTTTTTACTGGCTTTCTTTACTTTAACCTGTGAGTGCTTACAGGCTAATAAGACAAAAATCTTAGTGAGTGTGGAAACAGCTCCGTTGGCTGCCCTTGAGTGGCTGCCACATCCCAAATTGTGCACAAAGATAGCTGTGGGCAGAGCTCGCAGCAGTTGAAACTGCAGAGCCATCTCAGCCTTGCCTGATGGAGTTCTGCCTTTTCCTTCTCCTTAATCATTTCCTGACCCTCCACCCCCTTCCAAGTGTGTGGGCCTAGAAAGTACTGGCAGTCCCTCAGTTCATTGTACGTCTCGGCTACATACTATTTACATTACAGTAGCTGCGAATGGCTACAGTTGGGACTAGGGCTTTTTTTCCCCCCTTAAACACTGAACAAGTAAGAATAGAAAGTTTGGGGTCTAAAGAGATGACGATAGTGAGCCTTAAGAGCGGCTATTACAAAAAGAGCCTAGGAAAAAGAATGAGAGATAAAAATGAAAGAGAGAGGGAAAACAAATGAACAAATACAAGCTCGGCTTTGATCTCAGACCTTCTCCTGATAGTGTTTTTCAACACATTTCTTAAATTTTAGCTCCATAAGCTACTATTTTATTATGAGCTGGAATCAGCATCAGTGCTAGAACCATCTGATGTGTGTCACTGGGGACTGTAAGCAAAATGGAGAGCCGTGTTTCACCCTAAAGTGCTGCTCGTCACATTATTGTTCTTATTCTGGCACAATTGGTAGAGAAACAACATTTGAGTAACTTGTTCTGTAATATGTCAGACAAAGTGATACGGTATGTTAATCGTCCCATGCCTTTTATCTGCATGGCAATAATAAGAACCAAAAGATATTGAAAATATGTCAGGAAAAAGAGACAAAAGAATTTGGCTTCATGATCTGCCCTCATAATCCTTTCAGTCATGGGTAAAGGATCTAAAATGAATATATGTGTTCTGAAATTTAATGCATGGTGAAAAGTTGGTATCACCATGAAGAACTTAATTTTCTCAATATGGTATTCTAGTGGTAACAAGCAGTCCACCTTTGAAAAACAGGAAATGTACCACTGTACAGAGGCTTTGCTAACCTTATTGCATTTGGTTTAGGATAAGCTGAATGAGACTTCTAAGAAGACCCCGTAGGTCACTTAAGATGACAGGATCAGAAGAAGAATAAAAGCAAGTGTAGTGGTTCAGTCAGCTGCAAACTTTGTGTTTGTATAGACCACTGCAAAAATAAACAGAAATTATACTCTTGCAACATGATAAAAAAAGTTATTCAAGTGGCAAAATAAAGATTTTGTGGGGTAATTCATATGTTGATAAATTACTAGAAGAAATATAGATTGTTCATTTAAGGACTTGTGGGGAAAGTATGGAAGAGTGATTTGAAATCACAGAGTAAATCAAATTAAATAAGGTTAACAATGGAAAGGGGAATAAGTGTGGAGACTGGAATGAAGGAGCAGGCAGATCACCATGATGTGATGAAGGATGAAGTTTTATGTTAGCTGTCCATTAAAAGGACAGGGCTTGCTTGGGGGGGTTTAATCACTCATCTTTTCATTGGTAAAAGAAAACAGCATAATATGGGGAGGTCATAATTCTGGGTGTGGTAGAAGAAGTGAGAGGGAAGAATCCAAGTAAGAAAGGACTACCTGAGAATAAAAAGATGGTAGGCTTTTTATTTGATATTGCTGCCCGGGTGCAGAACCTGGTGGTGAAGGTACACCATGTAGATGCACATGTACCCAAGAGTCAGGCCACTGAGGAACACCAGGACAACCAAGAAGTGGATAAAGCTGCTAGGATTGAAGTGGCTCAGATGGACTTAGACTGGCAACGTAAAGGTGAATTAGTTTTGTCCTGGTGGGCCCATGACACTTCAGGCCATCAGGGCAGAGATGCAGCATAGAGATGGGCCTGTGACTGAGGGGTGAACTTAACAATGGACACTATTGCCCAGGTTATTCATGACTGTGAAACATGTGCTGCAATTAAGCAAGCTAAAAGGTTAAAGCCTTTTTGGTATGGAGGATGATAGCTGAAGTACAAATATGGGGAGGCCTGGCAGATTGACTATATCACACTCCTACCAAAGCACCAAGGCAAGTGCCGTGTGCTTACCATGGTGGAAGCAACCACCGGATGGCTGAAAATATACGCTGTGCCCCGCACCACTGCCCGGAACACTCTCCTGGGCCTTGAGAAACGGATTTTGTGGTGACACAGCACCCCAGAGAGAACTGAGTCAGGCAATGGGACTCATTTCTGGAACAACCTTGGGCACTTGTGCCAAAGAGCATGGCACTGAGTGGGTATATCACATCCCATACCATGCACCAGCCTCTGGGAAAATCGAACGGTACAATGGGCTGTTAAAAACCACACTGAGAGCAATGGGTGGGGGAACCTTCAAGCATTGGGATACACACTTACCAAAGGCCACCTGGTTGGTTAACACTAGGGGATCGGCCAATAGAGCTGGCCCAGCCCAGTCAGAACTTCTACATATTGTAGAGGGGGACAAAGTTCCTGTGGTGCACATGAAGAATTTGCTGGGGAAGACAGTCTGGGTTGTTCTGCTTCAGGTAAAGGCAAACCCACTCATGGGATTGCTTTTGCTCAGGGACTCGGATATACTTGGTGGGTAATGCGGGAAGATGGGGAAGGCCGATATGTACCTCAAGGGGATTTGATTTTAGGGGAAAACAGCCAATGAACTCAATTGCATGCTGGTGCCTGCTATGTAGCACTTTTATGGCCCTCCAATTAGATGTCTTCAGGTCACCAGTGACTGACCCTGACTTCCCTCTGACCATCATCCTAACAAAGAATGAACTTTGATGAAACCAGACGAGTTCTGCGGTATCATCAGCAGGCAACAATCCAACACTGCACACGGCCTCTCCTGCTCGGAAAGACTGTTGCAAGAGATGGAGCCTGACATCATGGACCAGATGGACTCAGCAGCTTTATAGGGATTGGTCCATGCACTAGGGAGTGATCTTTGTGTGTGTGTGTGTGTGTGTGTGTATGTGTATATATGTATATATATGAGATAAGAGTGATGGTATATTGAAAATGTGGGATCTGAGCATGACATGAATGGTATGGAATAAGGGGTGGATACTGTCCTGGGTTCAGCAGGAGCAGTCATTTTTCTCCTTAGTGCTGTGTTTTTGATTTTCAGCCTGGGAACAGTGCTGATAACACCGATGTTTTTAGTTGCTGCTCACTAATGTTTAGTCTGACCAAGGACTTTCTGAGTCTCATGCTCTGCCAGGGAGGAGGGGAAGCCAGGAGGAAGCAGAGACAGGTCACCTGACCCAAACTAGCCAAAGAGGTATTCCATGCCACAGCACGTCATGCCCAGTATATAAACTGGGGGCAGTTACCCGGAAGATCTAGATCACCATTCAGGTCAGGCTGGGTATCGTTCAGCGGGTGGTGAGCAGTTGCATTCTCTTCCCTTGCTGTTTCCCTTATCATTATTATCATTGGTGGTAGCAGCAGTGGTTTGTGTTATACCTTAGTTACTGGACTGTTCTTATTGCAACCTGTGGGAGCTACATTCTTTCAGTTCTCCTCCCCATCCCTCTGGAAGCAGGGGGAAGAAGGAGGGGGTAGTGAGTGAGCAGCTGCTTGGTTCTAAGTTACTGGCTGGGCTTAAACCATGACAAGTAATAAGGATGAGTATGAAAGAAGAGCACAGACATGTGGGGACAGGTGAAGAAAGAGCACTGTGCCAAATGAACAAAGAGAGGTGAGTCATAGTCATTCAGTAACAAGATCAGTAGCTAGAAGAAGAAAAGTTGATAGATGAATTAAGAAAGATGAAATATTTAGTTCCTGTTTTGTTCCCTTCTTCAATATGAAGGTCAATGGCAATAGTTCAGATATCATATTTAACGTCAGTAACAAGGGAATGAGATCTCAGGTTAGAATAGGAAAAGGAAAGGGTAGAGAGTAGGCCAGGCTACAGTATTTATCTAAGTTGGATTGCTTTAGATCTACAAATTCTGATGAAATTTGCCCTAGGGGACTTAGACAACTGGCTGAAACAGTCTTCAGGGGCAATATTTGTTATGTTATGCAATCTGAGGAGAGCAGGTGTGGGTCCAGAAGACTGAAAAAGGCAAACTTTGAACCAGTTGTAGCTGGAAAATGAAAATAAATATGACATTAGTGACCCCAATCAAACATTGGAACTGTTTCCCTAATATTTTGGCAGATTCACTATCGCTGAAAATCTAATTTAAGCTTAGATGCCTTTTTTTACAAGAGCTGCTTGTACTCAAACAGAAATTATAGGAAAATCTGTGAAATTGAATATGTAGAATGGAGAATTCTTTACCTGGGAAACTGTCAAATATTTAGGGCGTTGCAAAAGAGGGAAAAACAAAACCAGGGCAGTAAGTTAATGTAATGGACTAATCATCCTATCTCCATGGAAACAACAGCTTTGAAGTAGTAGTCATAAAGTACAAGGCACATTCTAAGATATTTATCATTGCTTAATGCAAAGAAAACTGTAGCAAAGGATGATTCAAATGAAATAACAATGCAGTGATTGGGACATGTGGGCACAAAAATACTTAATACCTAGCAGTATCTCACCCTGTTAAAGCTTCTCTTGATCTTGCAATCAGTGACCCCACTCTTCTCTAAAAAAAACATACTAGCAGCGTCTTTCCAAAGTGAAAAAGTATTCTTTCCAAAGAAGACAGTAGCTCAACATTAATAATACTTTAAAAGACTTTTTAAAATCAAGGTGCTTTCTTCATGTCTTCCTGGTATTTTTAAAATTACATAATAAAAATTTAAAAGTCCTTAGAATAATCCCTTTTCCAATTTCTTGAAAAATTCTTTTTTTTTCACTTTCAATTTCCTAAATAAATACTACTTAAAGATTAAGATTGTGTTACTTTATTTCTTTTAATTGAAAAGCACTTATATATTTTGATGTCTTCAGAAATACCTAGATACCTACTTCTAATCAGTAGAAAATCAGAACACTGAAATTCTAGGAAATTACTTTTATACCCTAGAAAACCAGTAGAAGTGTTTTGGGGTCCTAGATGTAAGATGAAGGAAGCTTAAGCTACTGAAATACATCTTGCTTCTTAGCTAGAGAAACGTATTTGAGGTTTTAGGTAGAGGCTGCAACTCTAAATGGTGTGAATGTCTTTCTAATACTGAGTCTTTGAAAAACATAGTACTTCTCAGAGGGAACACATATTATCTATTCAGGATTTTCAAAAAGCCTGCAATACAGAGGAGTCATAGCAATAACAGCAGCTTTATGGTAGCTGCAGTTGATCACGAAAACATGTCTTGCCTTTACAAATATCTCTATTCAACTGAATTATCTTTTTTTATTATTATTACTTTAGGGATTCTGAGCATTGTCAAAAAAATCTGATTCTGTATTCAGAAATTAGCTGGATTCTAACAGAAATAATGTTTCGCTTTCAAGTTTTGAATATTCATGGCAAAACAATATTAAGCTGCAGAAGTCCATTTTGCTATTTCTTTTGGCCATATTGTACAACATTCCTATTTTGTCAGAAAAGAATTTTCTTAAAATAAAAGAAAGACAAATTCTATTTAGTGAATGAAGAACCTGTTTTTCTCCAGTTTATTGCTTTTATACTACCATATTTCTTAAAAAGCCGTATCTGCATCTTTCTGGATTTTCTGGCTTCTCCCTGCTCTAGAAGTCACTGAAGCTGATAAGCTTCGAAAAAGGTACGGGCTTCTGAGAGTGCAACTGGCTACTTGTGAGTACAACTGAGAATGATCCAGAAGGGATTTGAATCTGCAGTGTGCCTTCCTCCCATAATGACATGCAAATTCTCTTTTTTATAGCCTTCCCTTGCTTGCAACCAGCAGGACAAAAGGGCTAACCCAATTCTTTCTGGAGCACAGAAGCAGATGTAAAGGTCATCAACAGTAGCCCACTACCCCACATCTCTGCTTCATCCTGCATGCCCTCTGGCATTTCTTAATGGCTGTTAAGTTGGGAGCTGGAAATAGTCTTATAAAAGGCTGGAAATTTTCTTTGTTTTCAGAAAGTGTAAATTTTATCATTTTTCAAGGAAACTTTTCCAATCATAGCTTCTCCCGAATCAAAATACTGTTTGTACTCAAGGCGTAGTTTAAATATGCTGTCCAAGTCCAACAAACCTATTAGTGATTGTTTTACCTTTCCTTTCCCTGCAGCTGCCCCCTTTTGTTTCATAAACTACTACTTCAGAGCAGAGTTCAAATAAAATATTTTATCTGGCTTGAGTAATTTTCCAAAGTATTTTTTTTTAGTATTAAAACTTTCTTGTTCTGATAAAGGCAAATGCAAAAAATCTGCATGTTTGCATGTCTCATACTTCTTGTATGAAATTCCTCTCACTCAGCTGATATTTGTATGGCATTATCTAATGTAAGCCAAAGGGTAAAACTCCATTATGGGAGAATGCCAACAACTGTAGAATGAGATAGCAGCTTCCTTCCAGCAGTTTGCTTTGATTCATGAAAGAAAGCTTTAATGTATACAAGCTGATCTTGGAGACACCAGAAATATCTTTTTTGCATTCAAGGAACCACTTCCATATTCATAGGAAATAAGCATAAAGAAAAAGCACAAGGAGTAGCAAAAAACTAAACGAAAATCAAATTTGTAAGGAAAAGATCTGATCATCCTTCTCCCCAACCATGGGCAACATGAATAAAATGAGGAAATTTTCATCTACCTTAAAAAAAACCTATGTGGAAATCCCACATTCCCAGAAGAGCTCTCATTTCCAGCCTTTTGTCAGAATGAGGTAATCTATTTACAATGTCATTAGCCCAGAAGACTGTAATGACAAAGATTTGCAAGAGATGCAGGTATTTGTGACATCCCAGAGTGCTGCATTCTGGGATGGCCCTAGCCAGACTTAACCAGGAAAGCCTGAGGCTGCTCATAATACTCAAAGAGAAGGGGAAAAAATAGAGTGGATTTACTACTTCATCTTACCTGACAAGACAACCTGCATCTCAAAACATGTTTTTCATCACTCATTACTTGTTCCTGGGCCTCAATTCCACAAAGCAGTATAGGAGATTGTGAACATTTGCTGGAGACATCCGTGCTGGTTTCCAGAATTCCTGAACAGCTTTATTTACTGTTCATATTCTGAGTGCCTTTTGGAGGATTATCCAGTGGGTGGAGGTAGGGAAAGTGCTAACAAAGATGACATCTCTGAGTAGTAGGGAAATAGGATTTGCGTACAGCAGCACAAGTCCTGTGGGAATGCTCTGTTTAAAGGATGATGAGGGGGATATATATATGACACTAAGTGGGCTCCATTAGAAGAGGGCAGCCTCCAGAAACTGGCAGTCTTGGGTATGAAAGCCAGCCTGCAAGATCTCCAATCCTCGCACATGCCACTATACCATTTCCCTAAAGAAGGTCCTTTGACATCTGTCCTTTACAATGTTCTATTTCTTGAATAGACTGAGGCAAATGTTGTGGGCCTGTCAGTCAATCACCCATTCAGACACATTATTGCACATGCCGTTTCCGATGGGCTGGTAAGCAGCTTGGTTTGTATTGGCACAGAGTAGGAATTAGTAGTCACCTCAGGACCCCGAATCAGCCTTTAGAGGAACCTGTCTCTCTGGACATATCTCTGATGGCAATATCGGATAGCAAGATATCTAATTTACACTCCCACAATCAACATAGTGGGGCTAAGCACTTATTTCTCAAGTATCGCAGTAATAAAATAAGACATCTAAAGCAGTAAGGGAAAATCTGGCTGAAAACCTGTTGGGCAGTAACACGTATTCATATTCTCTTTATAACCTGTCACTCACTGAGTTGCCTAATTTTCTGGGAAGCAACACACTCCAGTGCCTTCCCATGAATTCACACATTTTATATTTGTGGAATTACTCAACCCTCAAGCCTCTCTATCCCAACAGCTAGGAAGTTCTCCTTGGAGAGAGAATATTCACCTTCAAATGCTGCTTTTCAGACCTCACTCCAAATCATATTTAGTGCTTAAAATGTAGGATCAGTCCTTCACCTATTCATAGGTGTGTCTGGGCAATATGTCTCTGTTCAGAGCCTGTTTGGCTTAAGATGCTGTTCTGAGATTGCACCAGTGTGCTGGTTTTGGCTGGGGTAGACTTAATTTTCTTCACAGTAGCTAGCATGGGGCAATGTTTGCAATTTGTGCCGCAAACAGTGTTGGCAGTACAGGAACGGTTTAGCTATTGCTGAGCAGTGCTTAAGCAGAATCAAGGCCTTTTCTGCGTCTGACCCCACCCCACCAGTGAGTAGCCTGGGGGTGCACCAGAGGTTGGTGTCTGTCTTCCCAAGTAGCCATTATGAATGATGGAGCCCTGCTTTCCTGGAGCTGGGTGAACACCTGCTTGTAGAGGGGAAGTGGTGAATGGATTCCTTGTTTTGATTTGCTTGCATACACAGCTTCTTGTTTACCTGTTAAACTGGCTCTATCTTAACCCATGAGTTCTCTTACTTTTACCCTTCCAATTCTCATAGCTGTGTGGTGCTTAGCTGCTGGCTGGGGTTAGACCACAGCAAACATAGAGCACATAAACCCAGTTACTAAGTAATGTAATTTGTCTGGCATACCCACACAAGACAACAGCTGCTGATGGCTGAAAGCAAAATTATTGCCAAGTAATCACAATCCAGGTAATACTGACAGTTTGTGATCTATATTGTAAAGGAAAATGGAGATCAGCCTTGTTTACATATAAACAACTATAGACCCAGAGTAACCACTAGGCAATATAATTTTAGCTCATTGCATTCAGAAAAACCCAAACACACTATTTTACGTGAACATGTCTGAATTTAAAATACAGAGACAGATATATAGTTCAGCTTCTTCTCTTTTGACCAATTAAATGAATAAGTGAAGCTATTCAGCATAATGCACATCGTACCTTTCTGCTAAATGTCTTACACCCATTACAAACTTGGTTTTAAACCAATTTGTTTTATTTCCTTTTCTGAAGTGTCTTTGCAGTTCATTTATGAACATGCTTAAATATATGACTATACATAAAGCCATGCAAGCATGTAAGTATAATGGAACCAAAGTTGTTAATACAATGAACATGTTTAAGGACCATTACATGAATTAGATTTTGTTAATTTGCTTTCTAAAAAAAAATATGCTTTAGGTTCTTTTTGTGTGCCTCGTGGTTCCTGAGCCTTGAGGATACAGAAGAGTCATATTTTGATTCTCTCTTCATTGTGTCTGGGCAAAAATTATACTGCAAAAGAGAAAGGCAAAAATTATACTGCAAAAGAGAAAGGCAAGAAGAAAAAATTAATAAGAATGGTGGGAAGAATGAAGAAGTAAGGAGAAAAGATAAATGTTGATAGGTGTCTCTAACTGATCAATGGTCCTGGCTGTTCTCAAAGTAAGCCTCTTGCAGGCCAAAGACCTTGATGACAGAAGGCAATTGGGGACCACAGTGCAGAGTGGAGCATGAAGTAGAAAAAACATAATTGCTTTCTGTTCCTTAAGGAGAGAAGAGACACGAAATTTTAAGCAAGGCTGGACATCAGAAACAAAGTGTTTCAGACTTTTCTTGCCCAGGACTATTGTCAAGCCAGAGAGTTGCTCTTGATACATGCCTCTCTTACCAGGAAGCAGGATGCTTCCACCGCCCAGGATGAAGCTCTGTGAAAGGTCCCAAGACAAGAAAATGTTAACAAACCCAAGCTATTTTGTGCTTCCCTACTACTTTTAGACAGAGGAGTAGTTATTTATTAAAGTGCCTTCATGGTCCCTTGTGTATCCCTACTTCTTATTTCAGCACTAGCTTCCAAGGACAAGAGGTCATTTGCTCCCTGCTTTTTCTTTCCTTTCATTGTCATCCTGAGCCCCTGAACACAGCCCCTTTGAACACCAATGCAGTTTGAAAATTGCAAGAAATTAAATTTCCATCTCTCACACAATGGCAGGTGCATCCTTTTCTGCTCTGCTGATGGAAGAAGAATAGCAGCTGCCCCATCAGAACAATAAAACTACTTTCGAGCTCTCTGTGACTGGCTGTCATTGAATATCCATGCATAAATATATTTCATGGGGGTCTCAGGGGTGGCATTTCTCATCTCTTATCAGCTGTGCTGCACACACCAGAATTTGATAAGACACCTAGAAGGATGATAAAAGCTGCTATCAATCTGTCTATGTAGAAATAATAAAAGCAATAGTAATAAGATCAATAGATTTATGGAAAATCAGTGGCTATATTATTTTGATGCTGCTTTGATTATTCAGTCCTAAAATCTTTATTTCTTCTCTTTAAGCATAGGGCAGCTAAAATAGCAGATCTGTATTTTTGCAATAATTTGGCAGATTAAAGCCCTTTTGTATGCCTGAAACAAGCTTAAAATACCTTCTGATTCATAAAAAAATAAAAAAAAAACACCAAAAAAAAATGAAATCACATTATATTCCTTCAGAGTAACCTCTTGAACCCTTTTAAACACCCACACCACTGTGCATATACACAGCCATATCTGGCCCTTCTCATCACAAGTGTTTGCAAGGCAGTAGTATACGTAATCCTGCTAAAATTATTTTGGGAATTATTAACACTGGAATAGCCTGGTGATCTGGCTGGTTCCATATCCTTTCTCAGGCAATGCTCTATGGCAGATGTTCCAGAGGAAAACATTAAATTCCCTATAGTGTACTTGACAATTGTGTAATACTATCGCTCAAGGGGAAATTTAAAACTTTCCCCAGCTGGTAATCAGCTCATATATTGAAGTATAAGGACAGATAATTATTATCCTACCCAGTGTGACTGCAAATGATATTTTTATTCCTGAGCCCTTCTTTCTGAATCCTACTGATTACTTTCTTTCAATAATACCCTGTGAGTTCCCAGGGCTAACTGCATGTTGCATTTGGTTTTGTTTCTGTGGATCTAAATATGCATGTTGCATTTTCGTCCAGTTTTCTCTTTTTTTTTTTCTCACAGTTAGTGTGAAGAGGAGATTCTAGCTGTCCTCAGCTGTCTCGATAATATGAATCATTTTATATGCCTCCATAGCATCCATTTTTACCTCCTCACTCCTCAAAAGAAAAAGGTTGTGTATTAAACGGATGGCTCTATTCAAAAGTCACACTGTTCAATCTTACCTTTCAAAAAAACCCCAATAACCCAGATAGGTCTAATCCATCTCTTTGAAACTGAAAAAACCACATGTGAGAGCACACTAACAATAGTATCTAGTGAGTAAATTAAGGCAATTGTTTTCCCTTTGTAACTACATCCAAACACAGCCTTACAGAAGTTTTTCTTGAGTAGCAGTGCTGATGGACACTTTTACATGTGAGGTAACCCCATCCAGAGGAGCAGCAGGAGCTGCATAAACTGTTCATTGCAATATTTGCAGAATTGGTCCTATAGATGCAAGCATTACTGCAAAGTACACAGAGAAACAGGCTGTCAGTGAAGCACACCCCTCTCACTGAAACCAGCTGGCAGCAGGAGGATCAGCCTCTCCGCCATGGTGCTCAGGGAATTATCAGCAGAGGCTTTCCTTACACACCTGTGTGAGTGTGTGACTGAAGTATCTTAAACATAAAAGGAATGTCAGGCACTTCCAATGAGTCTTTCCATCCCATAAATATATAATTGCTGGTCTCAGATTTCCACATGTTGAAATCTGTTGACTGGAAAAGGCATCATTTGAATAGATAATACTGTGGAAAAAAATGTGTCTTTTGTGGACAAGCTGTAGTGATACTTTTCCTGTAAACAGAAAGCTTTTTAAAGCTTGGTTATCTAAATTATCTCCTTTTGTTTAGGAGGAAAAAAAATAAAACAAGCTATAGTTCAGTTTTTTTCTCTTATACATGTTTGATGGGAAACCAGAAAGCACAAATTCTCACTTTCAAAAAGGGAGGAAAAAAAATAAGGTCAGGCCTGTAGATCTTCTTGATGTATTGGGCTAGGAAGTACGCATGAAGCTTTAGAGGTAGGAGGCATAATGAAGCACCATAGGGAATAAAAGTCAGTGGGGTGCACGGATGCTTCCTCTCAGAATGATACCAAGGGGGTTAATGTCTGGCCTAGTGATAAAATCCTGGCATCTGTTACAGAAAACACAATGAGCATTGTTGTCATTAGGAGAATGGCTCTGTTTTTCCTGGCATTAAGTTACTGTTTGGAAGCTGTTTTAAAATAGAAAAGAAAAAAAATCTCACTCTGAAAACTTAAAAATAAAGGGCTATGCCAGAATCATGTTCTCTGCTGTATTTCTAGGAAGTGTTGTGGGTTCATTGTTCTGACAACATTATTTACATACGTTACATACAATTGCAGCTGAAAAGCATGGTAAACTGTGCGGACTTTGACACAGACACCAACTACTTCATTGGGTGTGCCTAAGCACAGAAATAGAGGCTAAGAGAAGTCTTCCCAAAGGCTGGCTACAGCCACAGGGCAGTAGTCCTGCTGGGCTTCAGCCTTTGCTAGTTGAGAGCCTGCCAGCCCCAGTGCAAGACTCAGATCACCCATATTAAGACAGTTCCTAGGCAAGCTTCTTTTTTTTATCCATTGAAGATTATCTCCTAGTTAAAGTTCACCTTCTTGGAATACCCTTCCAAAACATGCCAAGTATTCACATGTGGAATGGGATTACACCTGCCCTCTTCACTAATCAGTTCCCATTTTTATGAGTTTTTTCCAAAGTTGAAAAGATATTGTTTGTACCTTCCAGTCCATATACATTAACAATATATAAAAAATCCTTATGGCACAGCATCTCAGTTTATACCTAAATAGACTCTGCAGTCACTGTTTCTGGTACCTGTGGCAGTGGAAGTAGACAGCAGACTTCTCATTTTCCCTGACAATTTTTCTGTTCATGCTCTGTTGTTGTCTGCTATTTGTTGGCTATCACATAAACACAAGCAGGGAGGAAAGGTGAAAACAAACAGTTCTTCTACCTTGGTTTTGATATCACTGTTATGGAACTTCAGAACTAATGAAGAGAATAATGTCTGTAGGTGCAGAGCAGAGGAGATAGCATATATTATTCCCAGGCTGCATTATTTGCCTTAGAGCAATGCAAAAGGTCATGCTATGACCACAGCTTGTAATAAAACACTGGTTTTCTACTTATTCCAAACAATGCTGCCAGTCTGAGCCAACTGCAGAAACCCTAAGTTGTTCACAAGAGGCAACAAACTGAACCACGTACATGTGGTGAATAACCAAGCACCTATTAGCCAATGCAGTCCATGCTCCTTTTACTTCCTGGGAGGTGACAAAGGAACAGAGGTGATAAGTGAGATTAGGACCACATTCAGGGCATCAGAATGGCTCTGCTGCTCCTTGGCACCAGAGGAAGCTGGGTGTTGACGCAGCAAAGAGCTGCTACATGAAACCATCATGTACAACCTCTTCAGCTGTAGCCAAAATATGCCCACACGTCTAGTAAATCTGTGTCTGATTCAGTCAATACCGGCCCAAACTGACTACATTTCAGAAAGCTGAGGACCTTTCCATGGTTTGTTCACACCATCATCAAATGGCTTATCTAGCTTCCAGACTGCCTCATTAAGAAGCAATATAATGTGCCTGATGTGTATGTCAAGAAAGTTCATTGCCTCTTTTAACAACTGGCAAGTGCATTTTTGCTTTTCTGTAGTTAAAACTGAATTTTTAATTAAATAAATTATAGAAGAAAATTATCAAAAAGTACATTGAGCAAACCCATTAAAAAAAAACAAAACAACAAAAACCAAAAAACAAAGCAAACTGAAACCAATCAGTCAAACAAAAAAGACCCACTAATTTACATATCTTATGATGGTTGATTATATTGTAGGTAACATATTTCATTAAGCTGCAATGCATCAGACAGCACAGACAAGTAACACGGTAGCAGAAAGCTTAGTTCAGATTGGTCCAGTTATTCACAAATAGCTTTTAAAAGCCAGGAAGCTCAGAGTTATGATTATATGTATGGGAAATTTCAAATACAATCTGTTTCATTCATTTTTCAATGTACAGAATGCATAAATAACCCAGCTAAGCTCATGCCTTTATGGTTTCATGGAAGGCACACTTCAGTCCTTTAGCTGAATGGTGCATAGGTACCTAAATGTGCTTTGAACAGTTTGGATTCATTTACAGATTCTCATCTCTGGACACCATAATTTGCCTCCTGAAATCTGGAGTGTATTCCTGCCTGCTCCATGCATTCCATAACCTGCTGCCAGAAAAGCCAAAACTCATTTTAGTAGTAGCAGAGAACTGTCATAAAATCTTAAACTGCAGAAATCATTAGTATCACAGTACTGGATAGGGGATCAGAGCCTTTGCTGGCAAGCTATGTAACATTACAAGTGCAATATAGAAAGAAACTGGCATCAAAAATTCAACGGACTGAATTATGCTGTCAACTAAGGAAGGAAGCTCTACCAGCCAAGAAGCAGCCTCAGTACAGCACTCTGTCTGCCCATTACCCAACATGAGTTATAAGAAGATGGTATCAGTATCTTGCCCTGTGCCAACTCTGACATCTTTTTCTCATGAGGGACAATTTGAACAAGTCAAGCATTTTTTTATTTTTTATTTTTCCAAAAGCATATCCTAAAAAAAGAGGTAATAACAGAATTAATAGTAAAAATCAGGGAACGTTCAGAGCATGAGGAAGTAACTGATCTTACCTGACTGCAGCCTTGCTTGGCCTAACTGTCTGTGACAGGATAGTGAACAATAAGAGAAGCACCATTGCATAATGAGCATTTGAGTTTTCATTGTAGCTGCGCTCTGACTCTTTGCATACGTTCAAACAGCAATACCTGTTCATGTGCAGCAATAACCTTTTAGTGACCAGGTTAGATAAAGAGATTAATTGTTTTTTTTTTTCTTTTACCTGAGAAAAACATAAGGTGGAAAGAGAGAATGGAGATAGGGTATTTTCTGCTAAAGAAGATGGACACAGAGACACTCAAAAGTCCACTTATTTGCATACCTTTTAAATAAAGGATTCATATTTTGTCCATATGTAAATTTCAGTTCCTAGAGATAAATCACACTTGCTGAAAGATCAAGAAGGTATGGAGGTCAGAAACCTCTGAGAAAATTCAGTCACTGCACATTCTGAAGTTGAAAAAGCCACATAAAAATTTGACCATCTTCATTCCTTTCTCTCTACTGAAAAGAATTACAGCCACCAACTGAATTGCTGGGGATCCCTAACTGGGATGCTTTTTTAGCTCCAGTTTAAGCTGGACCATCTTGACTAGCACTCTCTATTGGGGGGGGGGGAGGGGAGGGCGGTAGGGGATCTTCAAGTGAATGTTCAGTGAAAGGAAGTCACAGGCATCCTCTCAGTGGGAATCCCACCTCTCTGAGAAGAGCCATCAGTGGTACACATCAGCAACATACTTCCAAATATTTTAAAAATCATTCCTGTTTCATCATTAAGAAAAGAGGTGAGAGAGAAGAAATCTTCCACAAGTGCAAGCTTACAGTGGTTTGCAATACCTTACATAGGCAGCCAGGACAAAATCGATTCATGGCACGTGTCTAAGCCCAGGGCCCTGACACTTCATCTGCCAGCCACACACAAAGGAGCCAGTTGCTGGAAGGTAGCACTAGTAGAAGCTCCAATCCTGCCCAACACTTTCTCCAAGATTATTCTTGCAAGACTCTGATTTTGTTTCTATGAGCCACCTGCCAACACAAGGAAAGGTTAATGATACTTATGGACCATTACACATGGTTTGCTCTTCATGTGGGTGCTTATGCTCCACCAGAGAAGACACATTAAATTGCCTCCTTCTCTGGCAGCATCTAGTCTCCACAAGGCAAAAAAAGTTCTTAGTTATGGAAATGTGCGCTAACAAATAGCCATCAAGTGCTTTTTGGGGCTATAAGCAACCTCTCAAGCCAGGAAGATGTTATTAAACGAAAAATACAGCTTGAAGCCATATTCACATCCCTATAATGGCTCCTGCACGCTAGGAAGTCCCTCCTTTGGACACGGCCTTCCTGATGGGATAGCGTAAATATTGCCTCCAGTGAGATAACCTGAAGGAAATTGCTCAGAAGTGCTTGTCTGTTTGTTTGATGCTGTTCTTCTTTCTCTCTCATTTTTTTCATGTGCTTTGTTTACTCTTGAGGAAGGATTTGTGTGCCTGTGAAGATGATTGAAGCACCCTGTTCTCAGTCTTTCCCTGGATCACTTCTCTGCGCTGTGTGCCATCCTTTCTTCCTGTGACTCTTCCCTTTGTGACAAAAAGCACTGTTAATTGCATAGATTAGTTTCAAATCCAGGATCAAGGGTTTAGCATTTCGATTTTCTGCTCTTCAGGCATTTTATTTTTTTTCTCTCATTATGAGAAATTTGAAAAGCCACTCACAACAGAATTGAACTGATCTTCCTCTTTAAGTTGAGGAAAAAAGCTAAATGAGGAAGGGGAATATTCTTACTTCACCTATGTGCTGTTTTAGGAGGTTGATATGCATTATAACATTGAAAATGCAAAGCGATGGGTTTCAGGAGTATTTACAAAACACCTACTGCTGGAAGCCACACTGCTGAGAAAGGAAAGGCTGCCACTGTGTCACTTTTAGCGTTCGTGACAGTGACAAAACCTAACCAACTCCAGGCACATAGTCTGCTTATGCACTGTTCTCTAAGTTAAATAAAAAGGCATGCTGTGCTCCTAGTCTATCAAAAATTTGTACATTTATTCAGGATGGACATCTGGCATTTTGAAAAGCGTTACTAGGCTTTTCAGAAAAAAAATATATATACACATATATATATACTTTAAGTGGAATGACAGACCTCCATTTCAAACATCGACAAAGGACAGCACTTGTGAGAGTACCTTATTCCTCAGGGCAGCATGGACTTGAAGTCCTCTGTGCACTTCTCAACCAAATTCAGCCCTATTTTCTCAACTCAGATTTATATATATATATATATATATATATATATTTTCTTCTTAAGAGGGGGAGGAAGGAAGGCAGGAGGAGAGATTTTAGTATTTTAAACCTAGTGTTACTTATCTTTTGCCTTTGAAAATAAATTTTACCTTTGATTCAGTTTTGGTAGTCACATTGTGCAAAATTGCTTGCATGCAATTTGAGCAACTGTTTTACACTGTACCTTGACATGCTGGGTTAAAACGATCCCAGGTGTAATACTCCTGGAATAAACAGAGTTACACTGAATGTCAACCTATGAAGTAAAAACTGTGTACATGAAAGTATATATTACTAATGCTGTGCTTAAAACTTTCAACCAAAGAAAAGAATGCACACTTAACGACATGGGGGTGGCGAAGATGAAGCTAGATAAAAGCATAGCTTTCCACCGTGTTGGAGTTATTTTTCTTGTGTATAATCACTACAGAGCTTTCCTTTCCCTTAGCAGAAGCCAATCAAAACTGTGCAAAAATGGCAGATGACTAAAGCATCCTTAACAACAAGCAGCGTATTGCTTGCTCAGTGTCTGCATTAGCTAATTAAAATAGAAGCTGAAAGAATCAGAAGCAGATCTGTTACGTGGCTTGCTTTTATGTAAGTTGGATTTATTTGTGTTCAAGCTTACAGATAAACAGTTCATGATTCAAGAAAGTGCCTGTATGTACAGGCTGTTCATATGGTATTTTGTTTCTTGAAAGGTTCCCAAGATTAAAAATAAAAAAAAAAAATAAAAAAAGAAGAAAGATCTACCCTTCCTATAGCTACATTTTATCATCAAAGACAATGGGAGCGCAGAATTATGGTTTACCTGCCCACACACCAAAGAAAATTGTATGTCATTCCTGTATCCCAATTTGCTGATGACTGCAAGGGATGGATGTATTTTCTTTCTCTTTTGTTTCTTGCTTTAAGGAAACTTGAATACCCTCTTTCCTTGGTTTTCCCACTTGTCCATCTGCAACATCTAATAGGAATTTTTACCAAAGATGCTTGGTCACACTCCCAGACTATGGGAATGAGGTTTTGGTATTCTATTGTCATATAGGTTTAAAAATATAAACATCTTTTTCTATTTTTGATTTTTCAGGCAGTGAGAAAAGAGAGCATTGAACAAACACGTAGCATTAAAGTAATAAAACATCTAGTGAATTTCCTCTGTATTTCATAGCTAATTGTTTTTCCACTTTGGTCACACAGAGCTAAGAAGCATTTCAAGTGATGCAAATTAGAAGAGGGCTAATGTACAAACTATAGCTTCATCTGCCACTCTTCAAGCAGCGAATCACTCTTCCCCCTCAACCACCGCTTTCAAGTTCGATAGCTTAGTGTAACCATTTTAATTGTTTTTTTTCTGCAAGGGATGAAGATAAACCATGCATGAATCAATACATGAATGAATCAGCCTCTGGTCTAGCTTACTTATGTACTCATCATTTATATCCTTGCATAATTTACAGAAACTGAAACTGTAGCTGGTCTTTGCACTCAGCTGAATGTGGCTTGTTTACACAGTCCAATAGGGTTTCATGTTCCAGAAAACCTAATTCTGTAGGGATTGCTCAAGTGGGATGAAAACACCTGGGGCATTGTGTTAAAACAGTTAAGTACCTAGGTGTCCCAGCACTTTAAGCTAGAGCCTGGTAAGATCACCAGAATCTTAGCTTTGCCCATGTGGTCTCACTTAATAGAAAGGGAGATTTGGCCCCCCAGGAAAAATACCTTGAGCCTCAAATTCAGTAAGCTGAAATTCACTGACTGTGAGTCAGACTGATCTCAGTGAGCTGTAGTTGCTTAAAAATTAGGCACGCATTCTAAGTTACTTGTCCAGCCTCCTGCAATGCACTGAGATACTTCCCCCACTCAGCTGTTCCCCAGCCCCTGGAGTTGTCCCTCACATAGCTCGGATTCAACTTCTGGGACCACACTTCCCAGCTGGCTGACTCTTGGATATTAGCCTCAATTGCCCTCTGCCACTAACCTTAAGGAAAATGAGATCTGGGGCCACAAAAAGCAAGTCACAGTAACTATTCCCAACATTTTTTGGAAACTCCCCTGTTTATCAGCATGCTCCCTTCTGCTTTTTGTGTCTTCTCATGTTGTTTATCATAGGGATGAGGACTAATGGGAATGCAATTCCTGCCAGGTCCCCTCAGAGATCCTCTCAGGGAATGGTGTTCTTCCTCCATTCTCTCCTCCTCCTCACAAACACACCCCACAATTCCCCCAGGCACCAGCGAAAACAGGGGGCCTTTACATACTATCTGCCTCCACAGACTCTGTTACTTTGGATTCCATCAGCATTTGGTAGGGCAACTCTGCTTTTGTCATCTCTCTTGACTGCATTCTCCTGGGGATATGTTTTTTTTTTTTTTTACATTCTGTGTCTTAAAAGATTCCAGGGAAGAATTTGTGTTCCTCAAATTTGTGTTTGAAGTGCTCGGATTTAGCAGTTACAATTACAAAACAGTAGAAGCCTGTATGTGAGGAAAGATTTTTTTGGATTGGAAGGATATTTTTATTTTGGTTGTAGCTGTCAAAGGGGGTTTCACAGCTGTTCACATTACATCTCACCCCTGCAGCTGACATCAGAGCAACCTTTGCTGCTTGAGTAAAAGGAGACTCAGGGAGATACATTATTCAGTTTTGTACAGAGAAGGAAAAAAAATGTATTGTCAGAACCAGTCTAGAGCTTTACACTGAATAACATCTGTATTTAAAGAGAAACATGGGGCAATGGTCTTAATGAGTTATTGTTATTTCCTAAAGGCACAGATGAAGTGTTTGTTTCTGTGGAAGTCAGAAATCTCAAAACAGCCATGTCCCATTAACACAGCACATCAAACACCAAAGCCTGATTTTTAGTTCAGCTGAAGGCTAAGGATTTACACCCCTGACAACAGCCATGCATCTGGTCACATACAGTCAGGAAATGAATAACTCTGCTTGAACCGAGGAGAGCGAGGGGGCAATAAAAACATATCCTGCAAAAGGATCTGCGAGGGGAAGTGGGAGGAGAGAACTCAGCTCGCATGAGAAGAACAAAGCCTGTCTCACGCTGGATCCCACTCTTCTGCAAAACACAGTGCAGGGAAGTGCCTGAGCCTCAAAACATCACCAGGAAGGTATTTCCAGGCCCGTAACTCAGCGTGCATGACGGTCTGTACCCGGGGTGCCAGGAGGGCACTGAGAGGTCCTCCTTGTGCAAAACCGGGTCCTGGGCTGCAGGATGCTGGTGAATATGTTTGGCTTGTCAGTCACCCAAATGCCCCCAGTAACTAAGAAATCGAGACTGCTTGATCTGTGTCTGCTTGTGAAGTAAGAAACTACACATTTGGCTGGGCCACATACAGTTTTGGTATTCATTTCTATAACTTCATATGGATTTGGGAAGCAGTTAAAAAACAAGCATGCCCAGAAGGCCTGGAAAAAGGTAAAGGAGTGTGTGCTCTCCTGATAATATCTGATAAACCCAAAGTAAAACAAACCCAGAAAGAGAAGCTGTGAGTCTTTTTTAACACATTATAATGCAGTGAGAAGGAGCATAAATTCTGGTTTGTTTTGTTTTGCCTTCTTTGTACATTGCCCTCAGTGACTTCAGTCTTGCCCACCTCAGGCAGAAGAAAACCTCGACTGATCTGCCTGAAAAGTGGGTTTCCAAAAGGGAAGCAGGTCTACTCAGTCCCTAAGTGGGTTAAATAGAAAATGTACCTACTCTTGCTTAAAAATTAAACAGCTTTGTATGGTGACACTTGATGGCTTGGCCTGTTTCAGTGACATAGTTTATCATGATACCATGAGCATGCCCTTCTTGTTTGCAGAGAGATGTTTGTGTTCTACAGACATATGCCTCGTTGATATCTTTGGCCACCTGGTGTCTTGCTTTATCTGATTAATATTTTATTGATTTTTCATATAATTGGCATAAGCATTCACAAGGTAATTAAAATCAGAAGTATTTTGTTGTGTGGATATCCGCACTGAGTTGTGACACCTGGCCTAGATGGTGTACGTGAACATCTTTTATTCATAGATTTTGTGACCTAGAACTAGAATTCTTTTAAAGTAATTAGCCATGACAGATGAGTACTAAATCAGAAGACAAACACAATAAAACATAAAATGGATTATTTCTTCTCTCACATTGCTGATAATTGCAAGAAACTTCAGTGTGTCTTGGCAGAGTGCTCCACTTCCTCTTCTGTATGCATGTGTGAAACAAAAGGTACATTTTGTATTAATGTAGGTATACTATACCTAAAAATAAACACATGTGATCTCGCCTTCACAGAGGAGTAAATGAGAGCAAAGCCAAGCTTGCATCTTCAGAGGAATGTAGACTGCTGAAGGGATGCAGACAGAAGAGGTGTTTGGGCCACTTGGGCTCATGGTGCTACTTGCAGAGCCAATTCAAAGTGCTCTGAAGTCAATAACCAGCTAATTGGCCTTGACCAGCTTCAGATCTTTGGTTCCTGTGACACAAGTAGGAATCTGCGCAACTTAATCTGAGAATGTTAGCTAGCACTTCCATTTCAGTGAAGCAAATGGTGTAGTAGTCTATACTTTCTTGTAAGTTATTGCAATTTTCCCCAGCTGACAGATGAGGTGGGACTGTTCCTCAGATGCAGGCGAGATGTATATGGTATTTTTGAGAAATCACATGCCAGAGTAGAATTAGGGGCTTGAAGGCTCCTGACAGTAAAAGACAAAGGGAGGTAAGACACACTGCACACTGCAGCAAAAACAGACTGTGCATGTTGAAAGAAGGCTTTTATTGTAACTGTACCAGAAGAAATTCTTGAAATAACTTTCAAGATGTTCAGCCTCACAACTAAATTAATGGCTCACTCTATTCCAGCTTTCTTTAGGACCCGGATAACTATGTTGAATGGACACTTGGTTTTTATATTTGGATTTAGCCTCTGTTTCTCTGTGGTCACATCTGTTGGGCGATCCTACCTGCCTTCCCAAGTGAAGCGTATCTATGTCTGGCTGACAGACTGGGAGGGAAACTGCCAGTCACCACCAGGCCAGGACAGTTCTCAGCTTGAAGTTTTGCCTGCAAGAGATGGGAAGAGCCTGTCTGACTCCTGAAATGCAGTGCCAAGGAGAGGAGAGGTGCTGGGGCAGAGACCTTTCCTTGCCCCACTGCTCAGGATCATGGTATAAAGGAAACCCTCTATGTGGGTGCCAGATCCACAACAGCCCCTGTCTTCCCCAGGAGTGATCGGGGGCCAGGCAGCCACTCCACAGCAGCACATAGGCAGCACTCCTGCACCAGCCTGATCTCCAACCTCCTGCAGCCCAGATGGCAATGGGAGCCCTGCAAGGTGCCCACGGCCATAGGTCCGGGGTGCAGGAAGGAGCAGCCTCTCAAACCACCTCCCTGCTGTGCACCAAGGTTCCTACAGCACTCCCCATTCTCTGTGCAAAGTGCAGCAGATGATGGTAGTTATCTGATCTAGCCTCACTGACCCCGCACCATTGTGGGTACAGAGCAGCCACATGGCCAGGGCACTGGAAAAGAGGCTTAAAATCTGCTCCCAGCTGTTTCCCAGAGGGCGTTTACTTCCTCCCAGCTGACAGGCATGACTGACTGTACAAACACTCCTTGTCCCTTTGGGGACAAAGTCAAACAAGCAAACCTTCAGCAGCAATTTGAGTTTGTGTGACACTGCTCTCAGACACATTAAGAGTGATTATACGGCAGGTAACTGCCTGTTGGCTGGGAGATGGTAACAAAGAGCTGCGAGTTCAAAGACTAGCTGGAGTCATCTATTCAGTTATGATAATAACCAGGGTGCAAATGATAACAGACTGTGAAACAGAATAGTCATTACACTTCACAACAGATGTGTAATTGTTCCCAAATCCTTCAGTACTGAAAAGTGCACCTCAATGATTTTAGCCCCACGCAAATTAACTGAGCTTGAGCTCTCCAAGTTAAGGAGCCTCAGGTATGGATTCAGACGGAAGAGTGGCAAAACAGGGATCTCCCTGAGCAACAGTGCTACAGGGTAGCAGCATCACCCTTCTGTTGTCTAGCCCCCCAGCACATCATCTTCCCCTCATGGATGCTGAGCCCCAGCAGCAGAATCACAGGGAAAGGAGGGTGGGCTAGCCATGAAAAAGGGATCACGAAACTGCACTGCACCGTAATGGATGACTGACTCCTGTGTGAGGTGTTGGTGTCTGGATGAGACATAAAGCCAAGGCACTGTTTACTACGTCTGCTCTTCAAAGCTCTTATCATTTTTTACTTCAGAAGAGCAGGATGTGACACCTAGTTTCCTGCCCAGATTTTAACCAAGTAATTAACTTATTTTTCCCCTTCAGTGTAAACAGTGTTTTGCTTTGTGGTAGCATTCAGTGCTACTTGGTGCCCTTAAATCTTCACTGTTTTCCTCCCTGACAAAAGTCACAGTTGAAGAAAATAATTTTAGCAAAACCAACTATTTTTCCAATAGTATTTTGGTTGAAAATGCTTATCCACCCTCATAGATGTACCACCTATGTCTCAGCCTCAATTCTGCAGCAAGAGTCCCCATCATCTCTCTGGTGAGCTTCGCTAAACACGAATCAAATCAAGAGAAGTTTTATTGATATGAAATACAACTGAAAGAGCATTTCCCAGGGTATATGTCCTAACCAAATGGATTTTCTTTTCAAATTTCCAGCACGATTTAGATTCTTCACGTGTTACTCTGCTGCAAAAAATTGTTGTTACGCAAGACCAAACTGCATTATGCTTTCAAAGCTGTTACCATGTTGAAAGGAATATGGAATACCGATCAGAGGTAATTCAGTTGCAAATCATTCTCCTTTGGTGGAGGAATTGGGTTTTGGCCACCAGGACGTGTAGAGCAATCATCCATCTTTGTAATAAAAAGCAGGACAGCACATGTATGCATGTGGGGGAATTTGAATAATCAGTTCTACTTGATGGCAGCTGTTAGTAGGATGGTGTTTCTATACAAATACCTGTTATTCCATATTTATTAACCATCAATTTATAGGCCAGATTTTTAGCTGGTGTATGTCTGGACTGCTCTGTTGAGGTAGCTCCCTTGTATTACACAAGCTGCTGCCCAAACCTAACATACTGCACATTTGCTAACATTTCCGTATTTATAAATAAGGTGTTTTAGACAGACAACTCTTTATAAAGTTTTGCTTGGAAAACAGAACACTCTTCTTTTAACACCAGTGCATGGAAGGGGCAGGGACTGAGGGCATATAGTGACTGAGGGGAAATAAGGTGTTTTATTTTCTTGCATCCACACATAGCCAATCCAAGGATTTGAGACTTCAAAACTACAAGTATTACTTAGCACTGACAAAAGCACCAAGTGTTTCCTGACAAAAAGGGGTTGGTTCAGAGCTGAAGAAGCAAGATGCATTAAATGCCTTTAGATTTCCTCCCTCAAAAGTAAACAACTCTTGTAGAATACTGAGGTTGACCAACTAAAAAAATATCTAACTGAAGCAGATGCTTTTGAGTCAGAAGGCCATAGTCTTTTGCCTGAGGTCACAGTCAGCCCTATCACCCAGCACTACCAAGACACGAATGAGCCACACAGTTACCTTGTATGAGTCAGTCATGGGTGACTTTGCTTATGACTTTAGGTAATTTTCACAAACATACCAGTTAGGACTTGTGGGGCCAGTTACTGAGTACCCCTTAGCTGGGTACAGATTGCAGAGTAGGACTAGATGGGCCTGATTGTCCAGTCTCTGTGCTGATGAAACACCATGGACAATGCTGGTTGTGAATGGAGGTAAATAGAGGGGCTACTAGAGGGTTCTGCTTTGAGACAGAAAGGCATTCAGCGAGAATCCTCAGCAACAAGCAAGGGCTGACTGTGCTCCAAGTACAAGAAAGGAAGAAAACTGAATGCATCTGTAAATGTTTTGGGATTTAATTACGTGTAATTGTCATTAAATGCAAAATTAGGTATTCTCTCTTTTTCCCAAAAAAGTACTCAGATTTTAAATAAACTACAGCACTCCCTCCCCTCACAGTGCTGTCAGATGACTTCTCACAGACTATGTTGGTCAGCTGGGTCCACTTCCAAACCATACTACTTTACCTGACATTTTTAGCTGCCCTATTAGCTCAGACAGGTTGCATGAGGAAAGGAGCATAACAGTATTTCTGGGTTTTGCATGAGGCCAGTGATTTGGTAAGCATTTTAGCCATGCCAATGCGTGCTGAAATGTTCTGTCCCTTCTTTGAAAGAAAGTTCATCATAAATTCAATCAGTCTGAAAAATGAACCATGGCATAATGTTTTGTAATCAGCTATAAAGTCCCTTTGGTTACAAACCAAACGCTGAGCTTCTTTGCAGGAGAATGTACGTGGTATGAACAGTCACCTCCACGGCTCCTGTTCCCACTTGCTTTCCAGCTTTGGCAAGGGCAGGGATACAAATTCCTTCACGTTCCCATGTGCTGGGTGATAACAGCACTAATGACGGCAGTGTTGACAAGGCAGGGCTATTTATCAGTCTCTTTCCTGACCTCATTCAGAGCTCAGCTAGAGATGATGCACTGGGTGTCACCAGGCACTGTTCGCTGCCCTCAGGGGCTGCCAGCTCAGGACTCTGCAGACCCTCCAATGCTCTCAGGGGAGGCAAAGCTCTTTCCATTTGCCAGACACATCAATTCTGGTTGAATGTGGGTCACCCGTACACAATGTATAGTAGGAAAACAGTCGAAGCTCTGCTTCCAGCATCACTGCAGCCTGCTTCAGTCCCACCTAATTTTCACTTTCCAGGGGTGTAAAGTCCACCCTCCTCGGGTGGCCAAAAGAAACTGAGGCCCCCATGCTGCTTCTGCTGCTGTTTACACAGTCTTGCTTCTCACAGCACAATGGGGTACACAACAAATGTGGCTCTCAGGGGTGGGTGTAGATTAAATCATATTAAAAGAGAAAGTGCAGATGGAGCCATTAATACCACCAAGGTACATGGTGTCACCTGATTCTTCTCATTATAAAACACTGGTTTTCAGCTGTTGGTAATTTTGTGAGGCTCTGGGGAAGGGCAGGTGTAAGTCTGCCATGCCAGGTGCCTCCCCACCTCCGAATCTTTTATTTAATTATTTGATAGAGGTTTAGCAAAGTGGTTTAGCCATTTCCAAGAATGAAACTGGGGGCATGGGAAAGAGAGAGAAATGTTGTCAAGGCAACGGTAATCCCATTATTTTCTAACTTCTGACTGCCTGACTAGGCCACCTTTATCTTCTTTTCATGACATTTTTGTACATAATAATGTCGGAGACAGTTATTCTCATCAGTTTTAAGAAAAGTGCATGCCTGGGTGGTGAAGGGACATTAAGACATGCATTTGCAAACAAAACAAACCAGCACCTTCATATTACTGGCTGCTGGATCTCCCACTGCTATTTTGCAAACAAGCTTTCAGGGCCTAACTGCTCTGTTCGAGGCATCTTTTTAAATTACCCTCCATCCCGACAAGATCAAGAAACTCATTTCCCAGGCTTGAAGTGCAATTGGCAGCCTCCACACGTTCTGGTATTGAAACAGTTGAGCATATGCTAGTGTTCAATAATCATTTCCCTTCAGATTTTATGGCTCATTGTTATTTTTCACACAACAAAATGTTTTAAATGAGGAGGAAAGCTCTGCTTTATGCTTTCGGGAATGTCCTTGGGGAGAGAATTTTACTTTCTGCATGATGGAGGAGACTTTTAAATCATATTGCATCAGTTACAATTTGTCAGATAAGATGTGTTCTTACTATAAACCGAGCCTATGGCACATTTGTAAAGTGCACTAAATGAAAGAAGAAAATTAAAAGAGAAAAACTGATAATTGTCTTTTCAGGAGTCTTGCTGGATTTGCATGCTTTCCTTCCCCACCTCTAGAGCAAACAAGGTCAGCAAAAAAAAAAAACAGGGTTTGTTTTGTTTTGGGTTTTTCCATTGGAAAATAACAGATCTGTTGATACTGGAAGTACATACAGGAATATAGATCAGAGTTCGTTTTGGGAAAAAAAAAAAAAAAAGCAGAGTGGAATGTGACAGTCACACTTGACTAGATCATTTTGTGCTTCTATTCAGAAAACATTTTATTTATTTTTTGTTGTTGTTGTTGTCTTACATTTATATATATTAGTAATTTCTGCTATTTAAATACCATTGCTGCAGATTTCTGTACTTTCATACTGAAAAATATGGAGGCAACAATTTCAAGCAAATAGACCACCGGGTTACAGTAAATCAAATTTAAATTCTAATCAGGGTTTTGTTATTGCATTTCTGGCCTGTATGGCAAGCCATTTTATTTCTGTTTCTGTGTTCCCCAGCCCATAAAACTGGAATGATGTATGATCTCCCTAATTAAGTACATTAATATCTGTGATAAAAGGCTTTGTGGAAAACTTAGGTTTCATTATCTGTATGTTACATATAAAATATATAGTATGTGAAAGTGTTTAGCTGTGTATAAGAAATCTAATGGGCATAAGAAGAGATCAGATGTTATAATAGACATCAATATTATTGATTTTGTTCTTATTCAGGCTGAGAGGTCCCCAAAAGTAGTACTTTTTCCAAAGCAGAATGGCTTCTGTTTATGTTTGGTACCACCCATCAGGGCCTGTGTCTTGGATTTACCCTCAGTATTAACCTGCTGTGCTGCTTCCCATACCATCAGGGCTTGCCACCTTTCTGCTATAGGAAACTGGGCTCACATTTCTTTTTCCAGTATGTTCTGACAACCCAGGCAGCTTTGCACCTAGCCAATATGTGTGCAGGTGCTGAATCCAGTCCAGCACTGTACACCAATTAAGTAAGCGCACTTTAAGAACAGATGTGACACTTAAAAAATCTCATTAAAACCTTTTTCCAGCAAAACATCAAGCATAGCTGTGCTATGAAGAATTTCTGAGAAAATCAGAGATGATTTTACTCCTGCAACAACAGCAACAAAAATAAACCCATGGCAGGAACAGGAAAATACACCTGTTAAATAACAGCCAAATCAGCCAGTGTGAAAATTTGATGAGAAGCTACTGGATGCAAAGGAGTACGTGTGCATACACCACATCACTGCCACAGAGATACAGGATGTTATTAGTACAACGCGAACCTTCCCTCAGCTGTCATTAAACCCCAGGCTGTGCTTGCTGTTGGGTTGTTTGACTAATTCTGAGATGCATTTGGTACATTTCAACTTACACCAACTGTTCTCCACCTGACAGGGTGAACTATGCCACTTTTTGTCATGTGGCAGCACTGAAGAAACAAAGCTGCACGTGCTTTCTCCTCCTCTCCAGCCCCCTCAAAACCAACGTATTGCAGTAGTGCATAGATAACTTGAACCACACACACCTGCAAATGCTTAAATGTGTGCTGAATTTTACTCCTGAGATTCCCAGTTTGACCTAGTGCAAGGTTTTATCCTGCCTGTAATAAAATAAGTGGCAGGATTACCACTGGGAGGAAGCTAAATTCTTGGGCCTTTGTAGCATCATGGTTTAAGCTGAACCCAGGATATGCAGTGATAGGAATATGGTTCTATGCCCACAGAAGTTCATGTGAGTTTTCTCACTAATCATGCATTAATCAAATCCTCTGATCCAAATAATAGCAATAATTAAGTACATCTCAGTCCCAAGAGGCAGGTATAGCGATGCAGGCACGGGTCAACAAAGTTCACGCACTTCTAACGTGGTCAGTAAAGAGTTGACACATTGCTAGGCTTGGAAATCAAATATGGATTCTGTTCATCTGTCATTTTAATTACTACTATAACACTGGCATGGTGGAAAAATCCACAGCTGTGAAACAGCAGCTGGCAGTTAGTTGTTTCCTGCACTCCTCATGTCTTCAAAGAGCTAAAACACCTGATGCTTTTCTAGCTCCTCCAGAAATATAAAGGTAGTTTGCAAAGGGTAGCAAAAGTCATATTATGGCCACACATGTATATATGAACCTATACAGTGGCACCTCTGTAATTTCTGAGAAACTGAGGGTCAGACGCAAGAAAAACTGCAGTTTTTCAAAATTAGTTACCAAAACCAGAAATGTGACATAGATGTCCTTGCTTACAGCCTTCCTGTGAACATTCAGACACAGTTCTGACAAGAAACAACAGCAACATCAAGCAAGCATTAACGAGCTTGAGGAGATGGGCTCTGCATGAATTCTCTGTGGCTTTTGGTCTGCTAGGCATCTGCAACAGGCTGAAACAACACTGAACAGTGTTGCTCTTTTCTCACCTAAGCCATGTATCTGACCTATCAATTCTTGTGCAATCTATGTGGATAGCATGAGAGCTTTAAACGGGCAAGACAAATAAAAGCCAACAGACATGACTGCAGTCACATTATCCGTTCTGGGTGCTTTTGCTCAGGGATTGCCTCGGCTTCATTTGCTGAATAGTAGATGAATGGCACTTTTGCAGATTTAACCTTTGCTATGTGCTACTTCTCATTCCTCTGAGTCACAAGGAGTTTATTCTCTCGCCTTGAGCTCACCTGCAAAAAGCACCACTTCCTTTCTCTGCCATAAAACATGCACACACAGCGCAGAGACAGAGGAAGCAGTGTTACCATTTCTCCTTGGTTGATTCAAAGAGATCAAGTAGCTAAAAGCAACACTGTCTCTGCCTTGTTTACATTCCTGCTGAGCAGGTACAGGCAGGGCACAGACCCACATATGTCTACTAGGGCACTGCTGTGAGCACACAAAAACTCCTCTAGAAATTGAAGCTCTGCCAAAGGGGAACTCAAGGGTCTTTTCACAGTATCTAAGGTGGGGATTAACGCTTGCAATTGCGTGCAGGTTTTAATTTCCTTGGGGCAACATTTCTCATGCCATAAATGCATAATTCTGGGGTTTATTTTGCTTCTAGTTACTCAGCATACCTCATAAAAAGAGTAATAGAATATTATCTGACTTGCTCTTGCTGTTTTACAGATCATATTTTGCCAGCAGTGCCTTGCCCAGTCTGCAGATGCTTTCAAAGCACTAGTCAGAAAGGACTGTTTTCCACATTTTTTTAACCTGAACTTCTCCTTTCATGTTAATTTTCTAAATGTCTAACTTGGCCCAAATTTTCACATGCAATTCCTGAATTGGAGTACCTCCCTTTTTGCATATCTGACAACAAAACAATTTTTTTTCAGGGAATTAATTGAAGTACTTTTGGCCTTTTAAGCATTGATCCCATGGGATTTAGCCAGAACTCATCACAATTAATTGGACATTTTTGAAAATATCAGCAAAATCTCTGCTCTTTCTAGAGAGGCTTTTCAATGCCAAATGCTTAAATTGTAACTTTTTCCCACTGATGGACCAGTGGGGTGGCACATGCAGTAAGCTTCAGAATAGCTCTTTGTAGCATAGCTGTTTGTAGAGCTAGGGCAAATCTCCCTACATGTAAATTTTCACAGGCTTATTTGTGGAGTGATTGGAAATCCATCGAAGAAAAGTGTTCCTCAAAATTGAGATGCTGTTAGAAATAGGTTGTGAATCCTCACTCCTTCCCTCCACCAAAATTATTTACTTTGGCAAGCAAGATGTTTTCTATCTTGAGGATTGTTTATTTGCTCCCAGAGAGCCTTCTCTAGCCCTTTCTGCAGACACAGCTCAGCAATACCATGATGGTCCAAATGATTGAAGTTTTATATGTATACAATATGATTTGAGTAAGATGGGCCTAATCTTCTTTCCAGCAAGGAGAGATTGACCTGCCAGTAGTGTTTCTGAGCAGGATTTTGTCCTGCACCCACACAAACAACACCAGGATCCAAGGGTGGAGAAACAAGCAAGGCTTTCTGAGCCTGGGAGATGGCTTCCACTTGAAGCCCATGCCCATGTGACTCCTTATTTATTCCCTGGCCACATACACTTGATTGCTCCACTCATGCCTCATGTACTTTGCTGCAGATGCTGTACATGGGACGGCATTGCTGTGGGTCAGCAATCTCTCTGTCACCAGCTGAAGCAGGGATAGGCCACCTGCAATTGCAGCATGCGGAAAGAATACAGACGTCATTGAAGGGGAAGGGAAGAGGCAGGGAGAGTCAGATCCAGCCAGGGGAAAGGAAAGGAAAACAAAGTAAGAGACAGGGTATCTTGGAAACTGGAAACATCTTACCTAACAGGCTCCCGAGGGTAATAACACCTCCAGTTTGGCCCATTGCCCCAGACGTTTCTTCCAGTTGCTCCCAGTGTCATATGGCCCCAAATGCCTGCCGCCTTCTGCTGCACCACCACTTGTCTACTTTTCCATGGCAATTAGTAAAGCTCCAAACACCTTTGTGTAGTTCTTGTAAACTGATGCTTACTGCTGATACATCCATTCTGTTGGAAAAGTTTGCAGCATTTGAATCTAATTTGTCTTGGCAAGGAGGGACAGACAAACTATTGCTAAACTGTCAGCAGCTTCAGCGGCTCTGGTTGCAGTCACTGGTTCAAACATCTAGGGTTTAACTGGGAAAGAAGCTTGTGGGGAAAAAACCTTCTGGAGCTTAACAGTTTCCAGTGAAACAAGCAGTGTTTGCACAGAGCCTGCTGTGCTTCTCCAAGCTGTACCCTGACTTTTGCTGTCTAACTGCTTGAAATTTTACATAGTCATTAGTGAGAAAACAACAAAACACATTCTATAAAAAACTCCAACCAAACAGGAAAAACACTGGTGTGATTGTACTTTCAATTTCAATTTGCAGGTCAGCTGCTATTAGAAATTTCATATAAAAAGGTCCAGCCTTTATGATTTTTATTTTTGAGACGCCTTTGGCTGAGAATAGGGAACTGTTGTCTTTGAGCTTAATTTCTCAAATATTTCTCTACCACATAGACGTAGATGAGAGACCATCACCATCAGTGAACCATAGACTATTAAGGATATTGCAATTGGGAGTAATGTCATGTAGATTCATAGCTCAGAGTTTCTGCTGAGACAGGGAGAGCTGAATAACACTTGACACCAGGCTGGAAATACGAAGCTGTAAAATCACTGGTCTTTGGCAAAAGTCTGAAAAAACATACCAAATGTTGAGAATCAAGGGCAGCTGTTCAGTGTTGCCTTCAGATGGTCTCTGTCAGCAAACCTACAAGCATCTCACCTGAAATGAGTTTCAGTGGTCCCCACACACATATGAACACACACAGAGTATCCAGTAAGACAACCATAAAATTTACCTAGCAAACTGCACAACAACTGGCATGAGATATCTGGCTGTTGCTTGAAAGATTAATAGCAAACCACCAATATCCTTCATGCTTAGCTTCACACAGATTTGTTTATTATTTATTATTTATGGAGCAGCTGAAGGAAAATTCTAGGATGATCAACCTGAATTCATAACTGCACAGTGTGCATGAGGGGAAAAAAATAAATCAAAAAGGCCATGTGCAACTCCTGTATGAAAAAAAGCCCGGAAGCAAACAATTCACACTCCAGTAGCAATCATGCTGCCTATAGGATTCACACAATGGGATAGTGTGAATTTATTTATCCAGAAACAATGAGTTATTTTCCCTTCAATTCTGACAAGTGTGAAGTGCAAGGATAAAGGTCTGGAGATGCTGTCACAAGATATATTTGAGCAATGAAGATTTTAACAGGTACCCATGTGGTGGGCTAGTTCAGGTTGCGCTCTTTGTCTTATACCAAGGGTAGGCAACAACCTTTCACCAAGCTGCCCTGAAATTCAGGGAGATAAGGCTGGATGGCTTTTAAAAGAGATGGCAAATGAAAGTTTAGGACTTGCAGACAGAGTGTTAGTAACCTACCAAAATTGGAACAGATGCATGAAATGTGAAAAGAGAGCAGGAAGGAAAATACTCCATAAGCACATGTCTACTCACACAGGTTACACTTTTATCTGAATTTTATGGAGACATACAGTATTGTGACATCACTGTCCTTACGTTTGGATGGCTTATGTATAACTCCTTATTGTTTCAAAACAATGGTGAGAAAATGGTAGAAAATCTGTTGTTTGTAAAAATTTCTCAGTGTTTCCAGGAATGTTCTCCTTTCCTGGGAGGAAAAGTTCCAGCTACTATTTCAGTAATCCATCCTGTTGTGCTGTCAGCTTGTTCAGTCTCTCCTTTAAAAAAGTCATACAACTAGCATTAAAATCCTGTTCAGCACAGGGAGCAGCTGTACAACATAAAACCGTAACAAGTGCATACTGAGTCAGACAACAGGTCCATGTTGCACAGGATTCTTTTTCAACACTGAGAAAACAGATGTCATTTGGGAAGTGCACGTGAGTGAAGACACATCCTTTTCTCCTTTCCCCTTATTAGGGTGCTAGAGGGCATCTGCTTGCCTATTGCTATCATATTCACAGACGTGTCTTATCCCTCTACAAATCTGCTGACATCTGCAGCAAGTTCCAAAAGTTTGCTGCCCAGTGAAAAAAAAAAAGAAAACTTTCCTTTTACTAACTTTAAGCTGATCTTCCACTGGTTTAATCAAGTAACACAGGCCCACAGTTCCACACTTGGTGCATCCGCCACCTTCATTTTATCACAAACCTCAACCTTCTGTTTTCCAAACTAAACAGTCCCAGATTGGTTTCTTTGGTATCTTCTCCTAAGGCAGCTGGTCCATCTTCTTGATCACTGGAGCTGCCCTTTTCTGTACCTTCTCCACCTTCATTAAATCCTTCTTGAGATGCAGAGGCCAGGACTAAACATGGTACTCAAGATGGGGGTTTGAGTAGCAGAAAATCATGCCCCCTTTCCTGTCCTCAGTATTCTTCCTCATGATGCCCAGCATTTTGAGGGCTTATTTGGTGAGGGCTGTGCTGCATAGTGAGTTGATTTTGGTGACAACAACCCTAAGATCCCTTTCTTGAGTTGTCGTGGCTAGTTTGAAGTTCAGCATCATATAAGCATAATTTAGATAATTAGATTACTAATGCAAATACAGAACTCAAATATATTTTGATACTATACCTAAAATTAAAATGCAAACTAATCCTTTTTACAGTCCTCGGAACATGGATTTTTATTACATCCTTTGACAACTTTTATAGCATAAAATATGATAACTGTTTTCAAGGAAGAAAATTTACAAAGTGTCTTAGAAAACTAATCTTGTAAACATTGAAGTACAGCAGGTTACTGTCAAAAGAGGTCTGTTCAATTTTCAGGACTAACATTTAAAGCAGACATCCTTCCAAGCTTAGCAACTTCTTAGTCTTAATTTTGTATTTTCATCTATATAATGATTATAAATTAATTTTAACATTATTAATTCATTGAGAATTCATTGCATGAGGCATTGCAGTTCTGATAACTCACCAGAACTGTCACCACACACATACAAAGCAGTTGTTTTCAATCAAATTAAATATTGAATGTTATCCTTAAAATTCATCTGTCAAACTTAGCTATAAGTCCAAAACTGAAGGAGGTCATAGGATGAAATTTCCCAATGTGCTGAAGGTTGCTGTTCAAACCATGTACTACAGGTCCTGCTTTTAAACTATGGCATTGGAGTGAATTCTACTTATTGTAAACTGGAGATATTTATCACTTTTGCAGATATTTTTAACAGTTTGCTGGGCTCTTACATATGTGTGTGGAAATCACCTGTCTCAGATGATTGCTTTTGCTGTAAGTGAACTTGACTGTTTTGCTAAATCTGCTCCTTGTTTTCTACCAGGATGTTTTGGAAGTGGACTAGACAGCAGCCCTGCCGATTGCTACAAAAACAGCATTTACCGGACAGAGGAACTGATGCTTATGGATTTGTGCCAAAAATAATTGACCTGGTTATCCTGACTGGGTAAATATCAGAATATCAGCTGTAAAGAGTCTGAGAGAAGTGTATTCATGTCTTGGTTCTAAAATCCTGTTCATTGATACTTTTGCCAAAGGGAATGAAAAATAAATACACAGAATAGTCACTGTAATAAACCACTGGATGTTTGTTCTACACTGTGTAAACTGCTCAAATATTCCTTGCCTCTTTATATGAATTCGGTCTACTGAAATCTGTATGAGCTAATGTCACCTGTTTGAAATTGCTGCAGAGGCTGGAAAGATAATTACCCAGTTTAAAGCAGCATTAGTTGGTTTGATAGGCCCAAAAGGAAACACCTAATCATTTTAATTTCATATTTCCTTAGTCTTGAATAATTTCCTACCTCCCTCTGCAGGTGACAACAACTTGCCTCCTACCTCCCCTACTGAGAGCCTGAGCAAGCCCAAGATATGTATGTAAGTGAAGGTTTGCAGGGAAATCTTCCTGCCTCTGCATCTTCTGAGGTGGGACCTTAGACCCTTGTTATTTCACTACACACTATTATATGTCTGGCAGAGATGTCTTGCTAGTTCTCATCTTAGAGAACTGTGCCTCCTCACAGGAGGAGGGCAGGGACAAAAGACACATTTGAATGTCTCCCAGTTTGGTTGATAAATATGCCTGGGTCAGTAGGTTTGTGCTCTGCCTCTACTTAGGGTTCAGACAAGGCCACCATTCCCTCTTTGCAGTGCTAACAGTATTTTTTTTGGCTTGTGTCATAAAGATGAAGAGAGACTCCGTCAGAATATCCTGGGATGTCCTTATCTGCAAGGCCATTTGGAAAATCCTGTATTTTGGGACATGGACCATTTCAATGCCAGAATATTGCCTGCTGGAGGAATATTCTTCTCCTCAAGGACAACTTGTCTCTGTAGGAGAGCCTGCTGAAGAAAACGTTGGTTCTGAGGGCAGCAAGGAGATAGAGTCATAGAATCATTTATGTCTGGAAGTTTATGTTTAAGATCTGAGTCCAACCATTAACCCAGCACTGCTGAGTCCACCACTGAACCACATCCTTAAGTGCCACACATACACGTCTTCCAAATACCTCCAGGGATGATGCCTCCACCACTTCCAGTGCTTGACAGTCCTTTTGGTGAAGAAATTTTTCCCAATATCCAACCTAAACCTCCCCTGGTGCAGCTTTGAGGCCATTTCTTCTTGTCCTATCACTCGCTGCTTAGGAGAGGAGACTGACACTCTCTTCACTACAACCTCCTTCCAGGTAGTGGTAGAGAGCAATAAGGTCTCCCCTGACCTCCTTTTGCCCAGTTCTCACAGCATCTTCTCATAAGACTCATGCCCTGCACCCTTCACCAGATCATTCTGATTTTCCTTCTGTTTTAATATGAGTAGGAGGATTTAAGCAAGGGTCTCCAGCAGTGTTATCCAGCACATCAGAGCCTGTGGGAGCACCTTTGTGGGTGTGAGAGAAAAGTGCAGCTCTTTCAAATTAGGATGTGATACTGCTGGGAATCAAGAAGATTATTTTCTATAACTGGAAACAAATTTCAAAAGCAGGCTGGTTTTTATTTGATGTTTTCAGACATGCCAGCTTAAAGCTAATCAGGCAAAGTAATTTTTTCTAGTCCTCTGAGTTTTGAGCTAATGTATTTTGCTGGCTAAAGGACTTGGTATTAGCCAGCCAGGAAATCTGAGATACCTTTTTTCTTTTGACTTGAGATTCATACAGAAACCTGTAGCATTTTAAGCCTAGCAACTGCTATAGAAAATCAAATTTATCGAGATTAAAAATGCTGGTTTATTTATCAAAACTAAACTGGCTGTCAAAAAGCTGAATAAAGTTAAAGAGTCAAAGAAAATCAGTGATAAAAGAAGTGCAAAGAATGAAACATCACTGTCATTCTCTCTCATGTAGAGAGAGAAAATGTGAATCCTTCCTGATTTCTGTATCATCACCTGACAGGGGCAGCCAGCTTCAGAGCTGGACTGCAGCACTCCTCGCTACTGCTTTCATAACAGCATCACCCACATCAATTCTGCTGTGAGCAAATCTGCACACCTGAGTGCTCTGAAACAACACTAGGTACAGTTCCTTCTACTTGGTACCTAGGACACATAGCTCCCCAATGCTAGCAGAATTTTCATGAATGAAGGGAAAAAGACTTGGTTCAATATTCATATACTTCAAATTAATTGTCTTTCTACATATGTAGGTATAGAAATGTAAGCCTCCTCCCTCTTTCCCAGGAAATTAGCATCTCTGTTCACTGTTTTCCGCATTCTCAGTTTTCAGGAACAGCTGTAATCCAGCTACAGTCACAGCCCTCAACTTTTAGTTTCCACATCAGTGCAGCATTTCAGGCCCTCACAGCATTCCTCCTAACACATCATCACTGCCTGTGAGAGCAGAATCAAACCTACCATATCAGCCTGGCATCGCTCCCTAAAACTGTACACTTGGCAGGAGGGAAGGAGGAAGGAGGGAAGGAAGAAGGAGAGGAGAGAGCAGGAGCTGTGCTGAGGTTATAGCTGTATGAATTAAAACCCCTGAGATTTTCATCTCTCTTAGACTTTAATGGAAAAATTATATATTTCTGATTAGGTTGGGATGTCTTTGGCTGGAATGTATGATTTAGAAACAAGAAAATCAGATCAAGTTTTAAGAAAAAGTCTTAAAGGTCATCTATATTTTAAATATCACAAAGGTGTATCTGTTCTTCCCCTCCCCACCCAGCCCCAAGTTAACATCACAGAGTATTTCTATGGATTGCATCATACAAGGATACCTGGTTGTTATTGCTCTGGTTGATGTTTTACCGGCAGGCTGCTGACAGTCAGCTTGTGTTTCTATGCTGCACAGCAATGAAAGCAGATCATTTGTGGGAATAAACCACGGGGAGGGACACCGATAGGAAAACAGCTGTTTAAACATTAAGATAAGTATCTGAATAGTTCTTGACTGGGAACTAATTTTTAACAATCTTTGTGGATATGGGCAGACATGAGCAAAACATTGGAGTCATCAATGTATAGTTCCAGTCTGCAGGCAAAAATGTTGGTCATGTAACATCTTTATCTTCTGATAGGGAAAAAACCTTTCATTTTAAAGAACAGCAGATCTAAACTTTTAGGAGCCAGTCCTCCTGAGTAAAGGCCAAGTACTGCTCCATTCAAGGAAATTTTGGAAAGGACTGTGAAAGTACTGACACATGTGCTGGTGCAGGACAGCGGCAAACAGTTCTCCTTGGGGTCAGGTAAGGAGTACTTCCAGACAAGGAATAGCAAATGCTTATTCTGCAGCCAGAGAAAAACAAGATGATGGTTTAAGCAGACTCTCCCAGCTACAGAGTTTGTAGGAAGATTATGGACTTGTCCTGAGGTCAGCCACGACAGGACTTCTTATATGAAACTGTATGGCAGACGAATATGTGTAGTTAAACAATAGCTATCTTCTTTGAAATAAACCATCCCTCCCATCCTTCTTTTCCCTTCTAACACCACCACCAGTCCCACCATGTGATTTTAAAACAAATAGTGGTCCCTCAGCAACCACAGCTGTCACTGGGGAGAGGAAGAGCATTGATCTCTGCAGAGCACAACTGCCCCACCACCAGTAATGCTGCACACAGCCCCAGGTGGGGAAGCACACAGTACGCAGGCGTATGCCCTAGGGCAGCAAAGCCAAGTCACAGGCAGTGAAGACACCTTTTTCTTTCTCAGTAGGCTGATCACAGATATGATGAGCAGTAATCAGGAACCTGTGAGATGATCTCTCCTCTCAAAACTGATACCTCCCCAAAAGCAGCCATTTGTGCCAGACCCGGCTCTCTCTCATTCCTTCCTTCCATCCCTGTTCTCTCCCCTTTTAACACTCCTGATCCACAGTAGCTCCAGCTTAAATGTTACCCTGCAACTTTCTTTCTGCAGAAGGTGGTTTCCTGCTGCAGGAAGTCACAGTTCCCCATTGACTTCAACAAAGCAAATCACCTCTTGACATTCACCTGCATTTTCAACAAAACGGATGAGTTACAATCTGTGGGTAATTTGCTTAATAAAATGTTAGATAAAAATACTCCCCTTTTTATCAGGCTGTTTCATCTCCCATGTCATGTGAGTGACAGAAAGGCGGCGGCCCATAAACTCATCAAAAGAAGAGCCGAGTCTGTAGTAGGGTCTGTAGCACTCTGCAATGAGACGGCAGCTGCTGCACCACTGCTGCAGAGAGCAAGCCCTCTCAGTGTGAGGAAATGCAATAAGGGACTGAAACAACTTATTCTATCCCAAGTGCACAATCCTTTTTTAATTTGGTTTTAGCTCCATACAGTCTCACGTTCCACAGCTTTAAGCTTGAGCTTCACATTCATGTAATCCCTCCAAACCTTTATATGAAATTTGGTGTTAAATGATGAAATTTATACACTTTCTCCTCATCTGGTCCTACTAATCACTCCACAGCTCCAGTTTTATCCAAATGTCTTGCAAGGTTTTCAGTAAATCTAGATTGTTTTGTGCACCCAAGGGCAGGTCACAAGAGCCCACTGGCTGGCGGCAGGAGAGGGCAATAAGTTCAACAGTCTGAAGCATTAAATTTCCCCTCCAAAACTGAAAGCAAGTAGCAGTCATAAAAACTAGAGAAAAAGATGTACTACCATGTGGTGTCCACATTAGCCTTTATCACATGCAAATATATAAATCTTACTAAGACCAAACAAATGCCCAATAATGACCAAATCAAACCTTATCATACAGCAGAGGTCTTCTTAGCCTGAAGTAGCCCAAAAATCTTTCAGAGACACACACCACCACCACCACCACCCCCCCCCCCAACCAAAGAAAACCCTTTTAAGGGCACCATAGTTCACTTCTCAACCGTGACTTCCCCTGCCAGAAACTGATCTGAGCAGGTAAGCAATGACCTTGGTACCCTTTCGGATACAGCAGTTTTGTCCTGGCAGAAAGTTGCTCTCAACTATTTCTCATCTGTAGCCCAACTCAGTCTCTGACAGGAGTAACCAGCCACATTTTGGATGTGTCAGTGTAAGGGGACGTGACATCTGGGGTAGGGAGAGAAGATGGGGAAAGTGTTGCACAGCACTTCAATACTGTGGCGATTCAGTTGAAACACGTGCCATTTTGGTGGTTTCAATGAGCTGTTTACAAAAAAAAAGGAAGATGAAGAGATGAAAATATGAATGTTAATGATGCCTGTAGCATGGACATTGTGTAAGAAAGGGATTTTATGAAAAGACGGTAAAACTCTGTGTTCTGAAGAGTACCAAGCAATGGTAATCAGTCTATAATATCATATGACAATGCCTTAAGGGCAGCAAAGACATTGAGCAAAGAGTAAGGAGACTCCTCCACATCCATGCCCATAAACAGCTGTTAGTAAAAGTGCAGGGATATTTCCTTGGAAAAACAAATTCAAAAGACTGCTCAAACTGAAAGCATTGCTCCATACTATGAAAGCATTTTTCACTCTCACAAGCATGGAAGTGAAGGGGATGGGAGTGGGAGTTTACAGTTAACGACATGGAAAGGCTTCCCAGCACCCTGTGATGGAGCCAGGATGAATCCTCCTGGAAGCCACTCTAGTGCTTGGTTCAGACAGAGTAGACAACCACTCTTCTGGTGGCACAAATTGTGACAAGCTTAATGTGGAAAAGTCATGGATTAATTTAGCTCAATCTTCAAAACTGAGCTATAATAATCCGTTCAGAAAGATACCTGCATAGCACTGTGGTATTACACAAGTCCAAAAGAAAAGATTACTAGTCACAGAGAGAGGAATTAAAGGTGAAGAGAATAAGAACAGAGAAGTCTTAGAATGAGCCAAATTCAAAGTTCAGACTTCGTTACTGAGAGCACTCGTTAACCCTTGAAAATGTGAAGTAACACGAATTATCTTAATTCACATTCACTGACATTTAGGCAACAGTACACTTGGCTGTGGCTCAGAATATGCATGCATACATTTAGTGCTGCAATGATGAACAGAAAATTAAGATACAGTAATTGAATTGAGGGTCATTAGCTTTAGAGTGGAAAGAAACCTGTGAAATGGAAAAGCTCAGCAAACAAGGCTAGTGGGTATGCATGAGGGAAAGGTAGTTGTTGGACTGGGAGGAACTCCCACAACTGAGCAAAGAGAGCGTCCTCTAAGAAGGAAAAGATAGAGAAGATGGATGTTGAGGAAAGCATGGTAAGGAGGTCTTGTCAAATACTGCATTCCTTTTAGAAGTCATCTACCCATGATAAAAGCAAGAAAGAAGTTTCAAGAAGAAGCTACGGTAGAGAAACTAGGACACTGTGGGCATAAGATGTAGCAAGAGAGGTGAAGGTGATAGACAAAGAAAGCAAGATTGTTGGATTCCTGCACTGTCTCCAGACTATTCTCAGTGTGTTAGGAGGAGGCGATTGTCTTTTAGATTGGATGCATTTGGCAGGATGCAAGCACGCATATGGCTTCCAGAGATACATTGAATTTTAGAATAGACATCTAGGTTAGACAGTATAAGGTGTGCATTGGTTTTATGGGGACACCAAGAAGATAGCTAAAGCCAATGATCGATTTTTAGATGGTTAAATTTTGATTTGGAGAATCCATCTTTAGGAGATCTTACATCAGTCCCATTACATCATTGTACATAGCTATAACCCGATAAACACCCCTGGGGCAGTTCACATGAGGTTTTCAGCTTGGGCATGGAGTACTTCAGCTCTTCTGAAGTACTCCATGCCCTTCTCCCCATCTGCTCACAGCTTTGAAAATCTCAGTGTAAACATTGTCATGAACCTGGCACAAAGCAGGTGACAGTTTCAGCAGGTTAGCTTACATGGGTTCACAAGAGCAGGAGGAAGCTTCTCCAAGCTTACCACTGTTTCTGTACTCCCTAAATGCTACGGGTTCCCAGGGGCTGTGCTGCCAGCACTCCCTTTGCTGCACGTAACACCAACCGCCCTTCCTGAAGCAGGAGCAGTCAAGCTCTGCGGTTGAGCCACAAAGAAAGCCAGCAGGAAGAGTGCCCACTGATACCATGCTGCAGTTAGCGTCTAGCTTTCAGTGCATGAAATCACATTATTCCCTAAATATGTGACATAATCACATCAGCATGTATCCCACTGCAAGAATATAATCCAGTTCTTACAAATCTTGATATCAGCAGTGGATGCCAGTTTACTCTTGCTCTTATAAATACATAAAGAAGGACTTGTGATAGGACAGTGGAATTTACCTACAAGAAGTGGGAAGGAAGTTTTCTAGCTTTAGAACTGTAGTTATTGCTTCACCCTTTTTTACCCTATTCTTTCTTGTCAGTTGAATAGGAATTTAAAAGCAGAACTGATTTTTTTTAATACATAAACATTTGTGGTAAGCACTGAGCCACAATAGTGTCGCAACCAAAACACAGTTGCTCAACAGCACCTGTTAGTGCAATTACTTTGACATAAAATGTGTTCTTTACTGTTGTCTACAGGGAAAACCAGCAGCAGCCGGTTACCCTGCAGCTCCAGCTGGCAACAAAATTTGTTACCTTGATCTTGCATAATATTGCAGATGAAAATAACAGAATTCCAGTGATCAAACTTGTTTTTCAGTTATTACCAAGTGCAAGGTATACACTGCAACCAGATAACCTTGAGAAACAAGACTAAACCAAGCTGCTTATTTACAGATAAATATTTTCATGGGACCTGAATTTATATACATCAAGGGAAGCATACCTGAGGGCGTATTTTCCTTAATTTTTGTCCAGGGTTGAGTTAGTGCTAAAGAGAAGGCAGTCTTAACATTAGTCATCTATTTCTTTGTATGTTCTCACAGACCCTTCCACAGTCATAAGTAGGGAGAGACTTGAAAGTAGTAACTAGAGGCAAAAGGACAACCATATAATTAGGATCTGATCAGAAGTTCTGCCAAGTTTCTCCTAAAATAACTGTTATTGTAGAGTGCACAGTGCAGATGTTACCCACATATTTTAGTTTAAGGAGTTTTATGGTTGTGAAAGACAATCTCTAAGAGGCATCTGAAAGATAACTGAAGTAAGCAAGAGCAAACTGAAGGCATTCTAGTTCACAGCAACAGGGCGTTTACTTCTGGTGGGAAAGGTGTACAGGCTCATAGCTTAAAAAAGGTTAAACTGCATTAGCCAGTGTGGAAGGTCAAAGAGACACATGTTCTTAGCAGGTCTACAAGGAGCCTTATCCATAGGTCCCTGGGGAACCATATGAAATGGGGACATTTCCTGACAGTTGGCTCCTGGACCAGATTTTTATACATCTATGTGCAAGGTACAGGGAAACAGTGTAGTAGACATAGGCTGTCAAAGGCCTTCTGGAAGGCTTGGGATTGCCATTGTTTTCTATCTTCTATGTAGAACTGCAGCACAAGTATGATAATTTGGCTCTGAAGATGTCTACATGGTTTTGACACCATTACAGTAATGTACAGACTGTCTGAAAGACACTATACATTCAGTCTATACATTCATTCTAAAGCCAACTTTGTCAGAATAAAAAGGCAGGGAAAAAAAGAAGCAAGCAGATGGAAGGATAAAAGATTTTGTCTATATCTGTGAAATGAAAGAGCACAAGAGAAATGCTAAATTTATCATGGACAATTTTCATTAATAGGATCTGACTTCAGACTGGTGGACCCATACAGCCAGAATAAGCTGAGGGCTTTTAGAATCGTAGAATTGCTTAGGTTAGAAAGTATATTTATGATCATCAAGTCCAACCCCTAGTTAGTTAGTGCTAGTTAACCCAGCACTGCCAAGTCCACCATAAAGTGTATCCCTAAGTGCCATATCTACATGTCTTCTAAATAGCTGCAGGGATGGTGACTCCACCACTTCCCTGGGCAGCCTGTTCTAGTGCTTGACAGCCCTTTCAGTGAAGAAATGTTTCCTAATATCCATCTAAACCTCCCCTGGCACAACTTGAGGCCATTTCCTCTTGTCCCATTACTTGTTACTTGGGAGAAGAGACCAATACCCACCTGGCTACAACCTCCTTTCATGTAGATGTAGACAGCAATAAGGTCCCTCCTGAGCCTTCTCTTCTCCAAGCTAAAGAACCCCAGATCCCTCATCCACTCCCAGTAAGACTTGTTCTCTAGACCCTTCACCAGCTTTGTTGCTCTTCTTCGGACACATTTGGACAGAGCACCTCCATGTATTTCTTGTAGTGAGGGGTCCAAAACTGAACCCAGTATTCACCATTGCCAAGTACAGGGAA
The DNA here is from genome assembly GCF_037157495.1 of Lathamus discolor. Classification (NCBI taxonomy): domain Eukaryota; kingdom Metazoa; phylum Chordata; class Aves; order Psittaciformes; family Psittacidae; genus Lathamus; species Lathamus discolor. The sequence goes on from NC_088884.1 coordinate 49,872,662, forward strand.
GTGGCCCTGTGTCCTGCTAGCCACACTGTTTCTCATACAAGCCAGGATGCTTTTGGCCTCCTTGGCCACCTGGGCACAAGCTGGATCATATTCAGCTGCCTATCGAACAACATCTCCAGGCTCTTTTCCATCAGGCAGGTTTCCAGCCACTCTTCCCCAAGCCTGTAGCGTTGCATGCGGCTGTTGTGACTCAAGTGCAGGACTTGGTGCTTGGCCTTGTTGAACTTCTTTCAATTGGTCTTGGCCTATCAATCCAGCCTGTCCAGATCCCTCTGTAGAGCCTTCCTACCCTCAAGGAGATCCACGCTCCCACCCAACTTGATGTTGTCTGCAGACTTACTGAGGGTGCCCTTGATCCCTTTGTCCAGATCATTGATAAAGGTATCAAACAGAGCTTACCCCAGTACTGAGCCCTGGGGAACACCACTTGTGACTGCCCGCTAACTGGATTTAACACCACGTTTTGGGCATGCTCTGTGGCACTCATATAAAAGTCATGTACAAATTATGATGGAGTGAGGCCTTCAGAGAAAGTGCTTATCTCGCCATTTAATGGAGGTGCTGGGAGCTGGTAAAATTAAGGTTGCAAAGCCAAGGAAAACAGTAAGGAAAGCAGGACCCTGTAACAGAGACAGTCTTATAAAGGAGACCCAAGAAAAAATGGAATTTGAGAAACTTGAAAGTGGACCCACAAATCTATGTTTAGCATCTATTCACAGCAGTGAGCTGCAGACTGGGAAAGGTCTCTAAGTTTGTTGTTCGTTCTTCTATTTTTATATATTCTTTTACCTTTAAAATTGGAAAAGAAAGAATCTCAAAAAATGAGCAAAAAGCACACGAAAGGACACCTGAGGGAAAAAGGTTGTTCTTTGTAACTTGCAAAGCTAACATTGTATAACAACAGAAGGAATAAATGTCAAAAAAACCCAACATTGTGTACAGTGCCAGCAAAAGGGCATTACTCATAGCCTGATATAAACAACTAACAACTCCCATCTGGCAACAAAAGTCTTTGCAAAGGGAAATACACTAAAATGCCTGCTGTTGATGACTGAGGCCTGTTATGGGAAATGCCTGCAGGATCCAACTGTGATTGCAGCAGAGGGAAGGGAAATGACACGCTTATGTCCAAAATAGCTTGGAGTCCGACAGTATTTGAGGCATTTCAAAATAGCACACATTCAGAAATGAAAAGCAGGTAAAAGTAGACAGTGGGTGCAGAGCAGTTCAGGCAGATGAGGTCTGAGATGGCTTCTTGCCCCTGACTTTTTCATGGCAGAGCATCTACCTTACCATAAACACTAACATCCAATTTGAGGGAGGGAAGAACAGAGCCAGGCGGCAGTTGTTCAACCCGAAAAATATAGGTGAAACTCTTTGGGAAAAGAAAAACAGAAACTGAAGATGATTAATTTTTGATCGTTCCAGAGAAGAAAATGTCATTCCTATAGAACTTGAGCCAGAGCCCACCAAAGCCAAAAAGAGCCTTGCTGTGAGATTCAGTGGGCTTTGGCTCACGTCCATAGGCTAAACGCTTTCTCTGGCAACTCTACAGAGTGATTCAGCCCCAAACTGCTCAGCACAGCCAAATTCAAAAGCCCTATTCATATTCTAAAAAAGGCAACTGGACATCATTCCATGGTCCCAGTTGCACAATTGTCTTCAAACAGGTGGCAGAAACAACATCCGTTGCTGGCCAGAAAACTAAAGAGATAGTCAGGAGCCTGTGCTAGAGCAAGATTTTACATCTAACACTCATACTGTGGAACCAATTTAACATTTTCCATTGAGATTACTCTCTTTAAAAGCACTGGTCAGTTGTCTTCAACTTTTTTTCTATTCCCTCCCCCCTCCCCTCCCCCCCCCCCCCCCGATTTCAATGCAGCACTAATACATTCATCTCCTCTTACAGGAAATCATATTAGCCTGTGGAACTGATACAGCAGACAGTAGCGGGCATGGTAAGATACTTGAGGGGCTTTCCATTATTGCAGGAAGATACATCAAAATTAAATCATCATTTTTAACTAAAGGTATTAGTATTATTATTTTGGATAAAGGAGATTGGAGAAGAATACATCTCACAGAACAGGAATTTCTGGTAGGAAGAAAGCAGCTATTTTTATATATTACCCAGGAAGGATTCAAATCAGTAGGCATAAAGATACATTATTGTGCCCATCTTTTGTAAATAGAGCTTTGTCACAAGATCATAGTTTTCAGCATTTATGTGACTAATATTTTAAATAGTGGGTAGTGGTCAATGGCTGAACATCTCAACGGAGATCGGTGACAAGTGGTGTCCCCCACTATACTATATATATATAGTGGGGTCTATATACAGTCTATATATAGTATATACTATACTATATATATATAGTGGGGTCTATACTGGGACCAGTACTGTCTCATATCTTCTTCAATTACATGGACAGGGGGATCAAGGGCACCCTCAGCAAGTCTGCAGAAGAAACCAAGCTGTGTAGTGCAGTTGACAAGCCCAAGGGATGGGATGCCATCCGAGGGCCATGGACAAGCTCAAGAAGCATGCCCATGTGAACCTCATGAGGTTTAACATGGCCAAGTGCAAGGTCCCACACCTGGGGCAAGGCCACCCCTGGTATCAGTACAGATTGGGGATGAAGGGATTGAAAACAGCCCTGTGGAGAAAGACTTGGGGGTACTGGTAAATGAAAAGCAGGACACAAGCCAGCAATATGTACCTGCAGCCCAGAAAGCCAATCCTGTCCTCGGCTGCATGGAAAAGGTTGTTTGAAAGAGGTGAAATGTTTATTTCAGTATTTTCCTAAATGAAATTTTCCTCTTTCAAAATAACATTTTTTGCTTTAAAAGAATCCAGCTGACAAGGAAAAAGACGTTGAAGATCCCACAGATTTAATAAAAGGTTTTGAATTTAGCTTAAAATTTGAGTAGTGCATCTTCTGCTTGACTCAGACTCCTCACACTCCCCTCTACCTTTTCAGATTTGGGCCAATAAACAAAAACATTGTGTTGTTTGAACAGTGACATGGGGTGAATCTGCAGTGTAATGATGCTCCAAGAGAACAGACAATATGTTGGCAAGGGAAGAAATGCTCCTTATGATAGCAACACTGCTGAATTCCCTGTTGCTTTGTGCTCATTGTAAACAGTTCATGCAGTTCAATGCCTGTCAAAAACCTTCACTCCATTAAGGCAATATTCCTTACTGCTAAAAATAGATACAGGACAATACAAGATCAGGCCCTATGGGTCCATGTAATAAGTAAATGTTGGACGGTATTGCAGCACAAAGTTGCTCTAGAAACCCCTTTATGAGAGAAAGGAAAGAATAAAGCTAACTTTCCAAAGACCTAGATGTCCAGGTTTTCATCATCAGAAATCCTGGTTGTGCTCTAAGTCATCAAAAAGTTTCCAGAGACTTCAGTGGAAACAGGAATTTAAGAAAGTATGCACCAGCCTCCCTGCAGACAACTTATTTCCTTTTCTCTTGAATTTAATGTAGAGAGGTTTTTTGCCTTTTTTCAGTCCTGGGTAAGGACACAAGGAGGAAATCTCCATTCTCTTGTAATAGGTGCATGTAGGAACTTGTTGAGGAAGAAACAATGAAGAGCATTCCTATTGTCATTTCTGTTCACACTACTTCTGGTATGAAAACATAAAAGATCATGAAAGTATTCCCATTTACACATTTTGGCGTTTTTCAACAAGAAAAGCATCTCAAAGAACTTGCTTTATGTTTGATGAAATAATCCAAATCCTTTGTATGATAAACATTCATCTTTAATAGAGTTTACTACAACCCCTTCCAAAGGAGGAAGAAAAACAAGAATTAATAAAAAAAAAAAAAGACAGGCAGGGAAAGAAACATGTCACACAGATACTCTCCAAATATTCCCCCTTGAGCTCTGTTTCAGCTTGGTAGGAATGAAAACAAAGGGGTAGATATAAGAATTGCTTCCTTTCCCCATCCCCCTTGCCTCTCTCTAGTTGGGAGAACAGGCTAGGAGAAAAAATTCCCCTGGCGAACTGTAATCTCGTTATATATATGTATATGGTCTTAAAGCCATTACATAACTGAATAAACATACTTTCATCTCTTATTATCACTTATCCATCTTTTCATCTCACATAAATCGCTCAGCTTTCCTCTCTGAATTTCTCCCATTCCCCTGTAAACACACCCATTCGCAGTCTGCTGTGAGGTTCTGACCTTGTCTTCAAGGTCCCACCAACCTGACAAAAAGTGCACTGACCTTGCCAAGAAAGAAGGACCAGGGCAGGTAGCACAGGTTTGTTTTCCCAGGCAATTATAGACATACATGAAATTTATAACTGAGAAGTTTAAACATGCTTTAAGAATATAAATATGCTGTATAAAGTACCTACTAATATGTCCTGACAGGAACACTTGCATAAACTTTGGCAAACAGTCAAATGGTATTTAAAAGCTGTCTTTGCTCACTTCACATTGTAGTGTTTTCAGTTTCTTATTGTTAAATTAACTGAATAAATGAAATTACAAGAGTTGAAAGGAAAAGGTGTACTGAAGAACATCCCCAGTCAGGACCTAGATCTGTAGGTAATTAATTCTGACCAACCATATGGTCTATTGTGACACATCTCTACTCCTTTTTATTAATATGTGAAGTTCATAAAGTTCATTAAAACTACATAAGGTTGCAGAGTCAGCATTCAAAAGGTTGAAAATGCCAGGATGAATTGGCCAACATCAACCCAGCCACATATGCAAATGCATGCAGAAAAGTCTTAATTTTATAACCACACACTTTTTCCCTGCTCTCTCCTATCCTGCCTCACTGTGTGCAGAAGGCTCAACACCAGCTATGTCAAATTCTATTTCATACTTTCTTTTTGAAAGTCAAACTAAAGAAGAACGGACACATAATGTGGCAGTGAATTTCACAGATGCTTCTTGCCAGTGAAGAAACTGGCATTTCATTCCAGGCTGCAGAGAGAGGTATGCACAGGAGAAGACCACACGCTCTTCTCCTGACCAAACTGTCCTGCTCCTGTCTGTCCCTTCCCTACGTCTTCTACTTCTTTCTCACACTCCCACCCTTCCCATTTCAGTCTCCTTATCCAAGGCTCAAACATTCCCTGCTACCCTATTGTCAGTCACAACATTTTTCATGCATTTTTCATAATGGTCTCAATCTCTCAGACCCTCACATTTCTATTTTCTTTCCACCACTAAGCATTTCCAGCTCACCCTTCATGATCCTTACCTTAGTAAGTAACACTCTACTACCACCAGACTTGAACCTTAGCTCTTGATACTCCTTATACAAGGTAAATTAACTCCTCTTCCAGACCACCTGAGATGCCATGAGCTGTCTACTTACCTTACAATCAGAAAAACAACTTCTTACAACCAGAAAAAGCAGTGTCAGAGAAAGTCCTAGTTAGAGCATGGCACCCTGGACCTAGCATATGTCTGTGAATGACAGATATTCTTCCTTCTTTATCTTCTTTTTCTCCTTTTTCTTCTCTTTTATTTGTTCGCCTTTTGCTTTGCCTCTTTTTCCAATTTTCTGGGAATTTAGCTGCTAAACTGTCTCAGTGGAGCACATATGAAGAATTTTTCAAGATGTCCAAGTTGGCCAACACCGATCAATTTGTCCAAACGTGGAAAAGGCAAAAAGAAAATTCCTTAAAAATAAAAAACCTTGTCAGGTTTCAGAATGTTATTTCAGACTTGTAGAGGTACAAGTTTTGACCAATTCATTCATGGAGGTGTTGAGATTTTTTTCCTTTTTATTAAGAAAAACTTTTTTTTTTTAAAGTGGATTTCAGAAGAGACTTAGCTATTTTGCCTGTATAGTTTTTTTCCAGAAATATTCCATTCAAGGCAGATAGCCATTTTGGAAAATATCATACAGTCCTATTTCCTCAGAAAGATCCTTGTGGACCCACAAAACCTGAGCTATTCCACCCAAATGGTCATCCAGCTTCCACCCTGATTTCTAATAAAATGCTTTGGTTTCTTAACCAAAACAGATTTTTACAAGATTTCTTTTTTTTTTTTTTTCCTCCCAAATGAGTGTTTTCTGTGCTTTGTCACAAATGAATAAGAATTTTTTTTTTTCCTCTTGAAAACTCAGTTGCTGAAAAATGGAAATTTGGCTCACTGTAAAGCACGTGATATAATAAAATCATGGGTATCCATTGCACCCCTGATACTCAGGAATATCAGCAAAATTTGAAAAAGATGTAGTTCAGGAACTCCTCCAAGCAAGTCTACACACAACGGTTTTGGAAACGCTTCCTGTTTTTTTTTGTTGCAGTTTGGTTTGGCTGACATGTACTTGGAGAAAAACAAAAGTGCACATCTTATTCCCGCAAAGATTGACCTACATGCTTAATTTTACCATTTGAAAAGTCAGTAAGATTACATACATACACAAATCTTTGAAGAGGTAAGGCCTGAACAACCTTCTGATGGTGGTACAGGGGAATATGTGTGATCATGGATGACACCTTTTTCTCTCTAGGTACTACAAAGGCTAAGTGCAGTCTGCAGCAACTTACAGATTAACTGTCAACTACACACAAAGTTTATTTCATTTCTTTCTTCCTTTCTTCCTTCTTCCAGCTGGCAGCTTACCAGCTTTGCTTTGCTTTGTTCTTACTTTGAGAGTGCCTACATTTTACTAGCAATAAGTCCTCTCAAAGAATTCTGCTTGGAGCTTCTTGCATCACAGAGGGTCTTCCAATCAAACCCATTTCTTCTGGCAGCAAGTCCAGAGATTTCCAGCAACTCACTTTCAGTGGATCACAGCAATGGAAATGCCCTTGAAGACTTTTCCTGGAAGGGCTGGTCTGCTCTGGAGTATTTACAGCTCAAAAGCAATTACCACCTATTAACAGGAGAAACTGACATGGTGGCACAAAGGTACACTAGCACACTGGTGAGAAAAGGCATTCAGGATGATTTAAAGCAAGAAAAACCCAACCAAACAAATAAAAAAAAATCCACAAAACATTCTGGGTTTGGATAATTGCTTTTGTTTTGTTTTAGTTTGTTCTTACTGGACTTTAGAAATCCTGCTATTCTAACTTTTTCCTTTGTAATGAACCACTTAAATGCATTGTTTTTGAAGAAGACTATCAAATGCTTTGTGGACTCCAGCAGATAAGACACTGTAATATAGTCTCTCATAGATCTGCTGGTGTAAGTAGGCTAAATTTCCACAGAGAAACTGGGAGAAACTCTTCGAAGTCAGTCCTACAGCACATGCTGAATTTCACTCCTGAGAGAGGGAAAATGTCTATCAAATGCCATGCATCTCTGAAATACTGGCTGGGAGACAAAGCTCAAAATGAATGCAGAGAACAGGGTCTGATCCACTGAAGCAACTCAAAGTACATCTTTAGAAACAAACTTCATCTAAGGTATTACGTATTAAATCAAAATGCTGAAGTAGAATTAGCATCAAAAGCTCAGGAAGGGTGAAATAACTCACTCTGCTTATAATCCAGTTAATAGCATAATGGCTTCAGTGGTTCAAAGAAGCACTGCACTAGTGAAACCTGCAGTGGAATAAAATGGAGCTTGGAATGAGCTCAGGCTGCAGTCCAGAAAGTGGAGATGGTTTCACTAAAAGGACCTCAAGAGATGATCACCACGTCAGCCTGAAAAGAGAGTGGGACACATCCTGTGTGTCACTTCAGCAATTCCAGATGTCAAAACAATCACTTAGCACATTACAAAAGCTAAAGATGGACAGTTGAGAGGACCGATAAAAATGCAAATTTCATGCCAAAATATTCAAAAAGTATGAGCAATGGAAACAAACCCAAAAAAAAACATTCAGACAGGACGTTAGAAAGCATGAGTCAGGAGAATGACGAACGCTAATGTGCCTTTGAAAAATGTGAGGCAAATACTTATACAGAACTGGACAGAAATGAGGTTAAAGAGCCAGTGAAGAGCTGAGGAAATAACCTAAGTGTTTAGCCTAAAAAGAAGAAACAAAACAAATTCACTGCTGGTAGCTGAAATGTGAAGATGTGAGAGAACTTGTAACCTGATTTAGCGTATCAGGAGTGGGATTGCTCAGGAGGTCAACACATGTCAATCACCACATACATATACTGTCTATTATAAAACATGAAACAATTAGAAAACCAAAATTCAGTAACCATGGTCCCACTAGATGGTACATAACCATTCAGCATAGTATACAAAGAAATAGCAATGGTTAACAAGAAAATCAGTTTATCTAACTTCTTTATCATCCTCAGCACACATTATGTAAGCACACAGACTTAGGCATGGACAAATTCAGTATTGGCTAGCATAACACACTCTTAACAGTCTTTGCCAAGAATTACATTTTCAAAACAACTGACTAAATTTGCACCAGATAATTTGTCATCCCAAATATTGGGCACTTAAGTGTTTACCATCAGGAATGTTCTGAACTTAACTCTCTCCCTGTTGAAGCTCCTGTTCTGAACATCCTGTCCAGTTCCTGAAAAACTGAAGTGCTTGCAGGAGCCGTTGGCTTTAGCTATCATTGTGGCCATTCAGCTTCTTGCTTAGCTGAGGACTTGGAGCCTCAAGCTTTAGTAATTAAAATGCAGTAACCTAAAATTTGCAAAATAAACAAAATTTGGTATAAATAATCGGTCTTTGGAGAGTTTATCTTAATCTATGGCATATTCCATCCATCTCCCTCCTCCCCACCTATCCCTTGGCTCCCCCAAAAATAAAGCATATTTTTGAAAATTATAAGAAGGAAAAAAGTGATACATCAGAGATTATTGTAAATTGTAGACAGAATGCTCAATAACTGAGAAACAGTAAAACTTTTTAAATCACCCAAATCAAGATAGGAGCTACTTTATTTGCAGATCTTAAAGGGACCAAACTACATTTTGTGGCAGATAAAACTCATAGAATCAGAGAGCTAAGGACCACAATGACTTGGAAGCCCCAGTGCTCAGGAAATACTGTATGCATGCATTTGCCCCACTGAGTTCCTGGCATTGCAGGGCTGAGGCCTAAATCCGGGTTTGAATTTCACACTATAAGTCTTGCAAAAATAAGTTTAGACAAATTGTAAGAAAGGTCAGGCTCATTTCATATGCTCTGATATAACGATATATCAGAGCATAACAGATACATCTAGACACGCACAAAAAGAACCAAGTGTATTGAGAAAAGAGTTCTATTGTAATTCACTTGAGGTTTTCAGAGAGTAGTACATGGCAGTACACGGGTGGTTAATATTTTGCCCCATCCATTGCAAAGAACTAATAAAAGTAACAGCTGTGCAGCTGCCCCTTCCAATCTGAGAACAAATCACAAAGGCAGGCACAAACAAAAGGCAGGTGAGCTCTCAACTGAGCAACTAGGAAGAGGACAAACGGGAAAAAAAAAAGGGTAAAGTAATCCACCCAACCTCTTTGACAAAATTTAATCAGAAAAGCAGCTTAGAAAGGGGTTTCAAATCTACTGAAAACAAAGTTTCAAATAACAAACACCAATAAAAGTATAATATAAATAATAGCCCTGAGGCCAAAGTGTAGAGATTAGCAGAGCAATCAAAAGGAGCCAGAAACAATCATAAGTTTGTGAAGCAGTCTGTCAAGTAAACGGCTCTCAAAACCAGATTTAGGAAGCAAGCTCTGTAGAAGTAATGGTCAAAGGCTGACTGATAGAGTCAATATATCCACCTAGGCTACAAGTTCTTAATGAATGTCAATCTAATAAAACAATAAAGACTTTTCCTAAAAGGCAGCTACATATTGCCAGGATAAGGCATCACAAGTAAGAGACCAGAAGTTTGCTGCCATAATCTTAGTATCAAATAGAACTATTCCCACTTGGCACTGAAAATTTTGGTGATGTTGACTTACGGTTACTCTTAGGAAATATCTTATGTGTACTGTGGGATACAGTACACAATAGCCTAGGTGACAATAATCAATACATATTTGGCATACAGTCAATGAAAATGTACACTGAAATTCAGCAGCCTTGCCCTGAGTATGGAACAGAGTACTCATTTGTGATAAAGCAGGCAAAGTGTCCCTTTTTTAATCTCCTGAATTTTTGAGATTCAGAGCCTACCGCAGCTCTCAGCCAATTGTGGACTTCTATTCTGGGATAAAAATGTCAGTAGATGACCATTTGGTCATACATGACCCTGCCCTTGCTTGCAAGACCATAACATCCAGGACAGTAGTATTTCATAATAAGACAGGCCTTGAATTTAGACAGTTGGCAAGTAGAATTTCATAATTGTACATGAATATTCCAGAATTCAACTAGTTAAAAAAAATTTGCCAAATAATAAAAGATAGAGCTAATATCTATTTCCCCAAAATATTTATTCTGCCAAGCTTGAATTTCACCACTTACTCTTACAAATCTCGCGTTGCACCTTCCCTGCTGAGGCAGGCTTTTGCCACGTTTGGCAGTAGCAAGCCCCAAACCTGCAAAGTCTGCGTGTATTCTGAACTTTCTGGGGACAAACCATGACACTGAGGTTAGCAGGACTAATGACATGCATGAAGGTAAGTGCATTTCTAATCAAATATTTGCGGGGTCAGACCCCATTATAATATTAGTAACACAGGATCATTTAATGGAGAGACCTGAAACTTTTCATTGTATTTGAGGTATAAATTGCCTACTGTTTTAAATCTCCTGAACAAATAGGGGTTTTATATTTGTCTGTGTCTGCTGTCTATTTTGGATCTTTGTGATTTACCTTGCCCCACATTTAGGCCTGGAGCAGCTGGGAGAAAAGTCTGGATGTGTTTATTTTTCTGTTTCCCATGGAGCCAAGCCACGAGATAGTCCTCCCCAAAAGGAAACTAACCCTGACTGCGTGACTGACAGGATTGTAGTAAAAAAAATATAGCTCATTTTAAAGTTTACCCAAAAGCAGTGTCTCTTCAAGCAGCATGACCCTGTGGCTTCATTTAACATTTCTAGGACAGAGTCTGCAAGGTTAATGTGCTAAGACAGTAAAAACTTTCCCTTTGCCTCAGGCACATCACTTCTATTCAACAAGGCAAATAATACCCCACCTACAGCAGCCTGCCCAGAAGCCTAAAGGCTGCACAGCAACAAGCCTCCATTTCTTCCCTGTCTCCTTGTCTCCTTGAGACTGACATTGCCTGGGTGCTGAATAGCCTGGTGGGAAGAGTTCAATGCAGGGTTTGCACTTTCCCAGCCATTAGCCAGCTGCCACCGCATTTCATTATCTTAGGGGCTGCTTTTATACATCAAAGGCACTTCCAAACAGTGTGATGAAGTGGAAGTAACGGAGCTTGGTCCACGTTGCAAGTCGCAGTATTATTTATTGTCATTATTTTTTTGCGCCCATCTCATGCCATCTGGCCCGCTAACTGTAAAGGCCAGTGATGGAAAAAAGGCTCAACACACCCCTCTCGGTTTCTTGGAGTGAATCCTGCTGAACAACTAGGCCTTGGAGCAACTGCCTGTCGTTATCAGGACTCTATTGTTTTGCACAAGGAGCCCTCTAAAAAGCAAAGGGAAAAAAAGGAAAAAAACAAAGGTAGCGTACAGGATCTCATGTGAAAACAAAGTAAGCAGAGCATGAAAAGCAGCACTGAGATGGTTTTTTCTTTGCCTTCTTTCCAACATAGCCAAGAAATAAAGAGTTGAAAAAGGTTTTCTTTCAGTCTTCTAAAGAAGCTGCCTGTGAACAAGCCAAGGTAGTGGGTTTTGCATTAGACCGCCTCAGATCACTGTTCAGCTGTTTTAACTTACTTCGGCTTTTGTTTTATTATGTCTTTCTTTTAATGACAAAAGCCCATATGGTTGGTGATTTATTGTACTTCTCCAGAGTTTGAGACCTGCTTTCCCTTACCGGAAATCTCTAATTGATACATTCAGAAAATGTTGAGAATTACATTAAAAGGTGAAAAAAGTGAAATCTCTCCCTGTGTCGCAGAGTGCTAATTAGTGGCTTAAACAGGAGTTGTCAGTGCGTGTATGATTAAGTTGCACTTTTGTATGGTAGCTTGGTTTTACAGGCCAGGGAATAAACTACAACACATTTCTACCTCTGCTGTGCCTGCCTGCCACCAAAACAGCCTGTTGCCAGAAAAATAAACCCAACAAGAAATGTCCATACTTCCATACTGACATGTTTTGGCCTATATATTTTGTGTAATGATTTATTTTACCTATTAACTTGAGGCTTTAAGAATATCATAGTTCGACTCTGAATGAGACAGTGCAATTGGCTGCAATGTCAAGGTAGTAAGACTTGAAAAATGCCCCAGACATGCAGGTCAGTGCTTGCAAAACATAGTTTTTCTTTTTAAAAACAACACAACATTGTTCTGCATTTTTGAATGCTTGCCGTGAAAATAAATATTTGGTATGGTGAATACTGGTGAGTAAGGCCCTGATTCTATAAACAGTCACGTAAGTAAAGCTTTTGCCCATACAGATTCCGAAGGTGAGTGTGCATGAAAAAGAGCTTGCAGCATCAGGGTTAAATTTGGCAGCCCTTTAGTAGGCTTGATTAATTTAATTTGAGATTGGCATGAATAAGGGCTGAGACAGTACAAGACTTTTAATTTTGTCCTGAAATCTTTTTCTGTTCCATGCTTGCCGCAGCTAACCTGTAGCTGTGAAATATCTCCCTGTAAGCTAGCAATTAGATTGTTATCTGAGACCAACTTGGAAACAGGAGTCAGAGAAGTCAAGCTACTGGCAGCCAACATCAAAACCAAAAATCCCTGACCTTGACTGCTCTTAATACAAAGGCCCTTTTCCTGCTGTTTTTGAATGAACGAAGGAATGAGAGCCAGCAAATGATACAGCAGACACTTTCTTCTGAAAAGATAAAGCAAATTTATTTTATTTCTGTATACAATCCACCACCCAAACACAGACAGGAAACAATATTGGGAAATTCCTAAAAATATGATTTATGCTGGATAGCGTCTCTTCCTTCTCCTTCATATCACTTGGAACTAATAGCAAGCCAAGAATTTCCTGACCTTTTGCAACTCCTTTGGAAAATGTGCTCTCCCTTCATTGCTACCGCATTGTGAAGAAAGCGTTTATTCCTAGTAGTAGGTTTTAAATTTCACTTGAAATAAGACTGCGTCTTATTTCTCTGTCTCTACTCCTTTCTTTGGTATGGGATTGAACAGGTGCTGCAACACAGCTTCATTTTCAAGCTGCACACAGATAATCTTCCCTGTTTTAGAGCATGGCAGGCATCCCTTCTTGGGTGACCAACCCCACGCCATCCAAATGGAGGGAACAGTCACAAAGAAAGAAGTCCTTTGCTCAGTTTTAAAAACATGAGCAAGTCTCCACCAGACAGATTTGTGAAGTGTCCCAGATGAGGTGTCCACAGGAGATCTAGGGCTCATGGGACAGATATTTTTATGCGGATGAACGAGGGGAATTGCTCAAAAGCAATATGACCAATGCAAGTAGATTTCCCATCTGCAGAAGGCAATAGGGTAGCACTTCTTTTGTCATTTCAATGAGCATTTATTTCCAATTCAGGACCAGATGTGTAAAACGGTGTCCCTCAATAGGCTGGATGGGCAGCGTTTTACCCCAGCAGCCCCACAAGCTGTCATTTAGGCTATGGCACCTGGACAAGCCCCCCCTTGGGGAGGCAGTGTGCAGTGTCTGCTGCAGGGAGGTGGGCAGCTAGCACAACCCCTCTCTGTGGGGTTTAAAGGAGGAAAACACAGCTGAGTAGCACAAAGCTGCAGGGCGTAGGGCTCCGAGCAGCCCAGAAAGGAGAGGAGAGAAAGGTTCCTGGAAGGCCCTGTGTTCTGGAGAGTTGAGCACTAAGTCTTGGCTGGAGGGAGATGCTAATTTCACCCTCTGATAAACTGGATTAGGGAAAAAATCACTGAGATAGCCTTCGGGCTTTATTCCTCACCTGATGAAAGCAGGACGGGCTTTTATTGTCCCACCGGAGCAGAGCAGCAGCTGAGGACGTGGCTCCCATCGCTTTCTGCCCTCCTGCGAGCTCTCCCCTGGCAGCGATGCTGTCAGCCCCTCGCTGCAGGCAGGTGCAAGCTGAGGGCCAGATTGCAGCTTGCTCAAACACAGCTACCACAGAGAGCACGGTCCTCTCCAGCCCTCACCTCCCCCTTGCCATCCCGCACGGATGTCATATGGATGCTTTTCTTTGCCAGCTGGTTTGGAGCAGCCCAAACTGCTACTGTGACACGGCCCTGGTGTGGTAGGAAGGAGAAAGGAGGTTGGATCTGGCACTGATACAGGGAAAACAGGGAGAAATCAGAAAGAGAAAATGCAAACAGTGCTGTATTTAGAGCTACATGTAGCTCTTTCCCTTCCCAGAGAATGGGGAGTGGAAACATATTGGAGTGCTCAGGACCACCTGTCAAACCACGTAGCAGCCGAGGCTAAGAGCTGGTCAGCCGGGTCCTAAATCTGATGATCAGAGAGAAAAGAAGTTCAAACAATGCATCCCATTCACCAAAACAATGATAAAAGTAGGCTTCCATGTGAAGATATGTTTCCTCTGCATTGGAGTACCTTTAAATATCATGACAGAAAAGATTAAAGTTAATAATAGTTCTTACATTGTTTCAGACGTGGTAAACTAAAAGCAGCCTTCTTTAGCTTCGCATTTCATTAAAGGTCACCATGAATTATGAATCTCTCTTCTGATCTACTCAGCTGTTTCCATGCAGTGTCACTGTCTGGACAGCCCTCCTAACACAGCAACAGCTAACGAGCAATGACAATCAGCTACGAAGCACAATTCAAGGAAACAAAAAACAAAAATGGAAGGATGTGAATTCTATGGAGCACACAAAGAAAAATGGGTGGGATGCTCGTTTCCTCAAATTGTGTATCAACTTCATAAGTTAGCTGCAAATTATCCCCCTTTAAAGGATGAGGGTATCGTACATCCCACCTTTGTGTTCTTTTTCCAGCGCTCCATTGTGGAACCTGATCTTTGCTGCTTCTGTTTGAAGAACTGTAATTTTTTCTCCTGTGTTTGAAAGATAAAGCACAGTTGTTGAAATGATTCAGCGCTGGTCTTGCAGCACCAAAAAAAATCAACAGATGACTTCAAAATATCTGAAGAAAAGAAATCACAATGCAGACTTACACTAAGTTATGCTCAAATGATAGTGCTTAGACTATATTTAGCAAGTCAATAAATTAAGGATTATTACATCTTGAAAACAAAACAGATTTTTCATACAAAATCTTGCAGTAGCTCTCAGTCAGGATGTCTGCATTTCTGAATGAGACATTCTTAATATGTATTTTTAAAACTTGTGGGCTTGTTTTCCTGTTACTTCATTGTCTATTTTTCCCTATAAAAAAACAAACTCAACAAAAGCACTTTCCTCTTTCATTTTTTTGTAACTCAATACTTCAGGAATTCATTTTTAATCCAGTTGTTTAGTTTCTACATTATCACTGACGTCTTCTGCTTTCAATGAGATATACACAGTAGCTAAAAATGCTGTTGCACTGATATACTGTATGCGGTACACTGTGTACCAAATGTGTGTTTGTTTTTAATGCTTAGCAGGTCTTGGTCATTAGACGAACAGAACTTCTCTCTCCCCTCCTCCCTTTTCCACTCCATATTATTTAGGAAAAAAAGGAAAATCCTGAATCCATTTTAAGAAAAGAGTTTCTCCTCTAGTATTAAAGGGTTTGAAACATTGATAAGTTGCAGGTTTTTGAGAACAAAATGAGAAGTAACTCCATGTAAAAATACTAATTTACAGACCAAATTTGTACATCTTTTGCTTCACAAATACAGACTTGCGAGACAGAACAAACGTCTTTTATCTGTAAGGGGGCATTTTCTAAGAAAATACTTGTGTGTTTAGGAAACAGTAAATTTATGTCACTGTAGGAGAGATTAATTAAATGCCACCTCACCATTACAGCAAAGAACATATTTGTTTCTTACATGAAACATACACTATCCAGACGAGGAAGAGTTGCAATTAGATGTAACCAGCATGGGTTTGTGTTGACAAACAAAATAGCAAGTATATAGTATAGTAATTCAAGACAAAGGAAAACAAATGGATTTTTTTTTTTTGCTTGTTAGAATTTCTCACAATAGATGTTAACTCAGAGTTAAGCAAATCTAGAAACAAATAAAACTGAAAGAGGATGCTCTGTACCAAAGAAAATTTAGTTTGACATTGTTAAGTAGATAGCTGGGATCTGCTGGGAATACATACCTTGGTTTCATCTATTGACTTCATATCATTGTTATGGAACATAACTACACCTGACAGGTCATTGATTTGGTGATATGTAAAGTGGATCTTTAAGGAAATATCTTGGTAGAGAGCAGCTTCCCATGTTTTTTATATTCCCACAGCAAAAATTCAAGTCTCTATCATAGTATTCTTCACATATGGAGAGGAAAGAAAAACAATGCTCTTGCAAAACGCTTTATAAAGAAAAAAGATGGTTATCAACAGCCTCATATGTCACTTCACAGATTTCAGGGCTCAGATAGCAAAAAGATGACAGAATAATATTGATTTCAAATTTCAGAATGAAAAAAAGTAATACATTTTTTTCTCTCTCCAGCCCAGCTTTCACACCACAACTCCAACAACTTTAACACTTTTCGTGCAGAAGGTCCTGCTTGACAATTTTGCCAGAAATATGTAGCACACACGTGCACAATAACAAAACCAAATTAGAATGCTATTTATTCTGCTGCCACAAAAACATTTTTACTCTACTTTGTGCCACCAAATGTACCACAATGTTTTTATCACCAAGTTAAAGAGAGTATGCCTGATGGCTTATACGGTCCTACTGCACAAGAACCCTATTCAAACATTTGCTCAAGTCATGCATGGCTTTAGTCACATGCATAATAGCCTACAGACAAAAGGCACAAGAGACAAGGAGGGCTTTATGTATCAAACTGAAAGTAGTATTTTCCTGTGCTAATACTATGTAAACAACAGAGAGCTGTAGGATACCATATTAACATGATTTTTTTTGTGAGAGAGAAAGATTAATCAATACCTAAAAACTAAAGTACCTGTGTCTGGAGAGAACAAACACAGAAACAAAAACTATTATGAGAGACAAAACATCAATGTAGATGAAAGAATAAAAAACAAAGCAAAACAGTGTTTCTCACATGTTTACAGTAAACCAAATTATATTACTTTAACATAGACTAATCAAAAACCTTTTCATTGGGATATAAGAGAGACACCTTTCGGGTTTCTTATTAGATAGATGGACATACACACAATTTCAGGAAGAAACATAAATAGGTAAAACATCACTATATATTGAAAGAAGAGTGTTTAGCCGTAGCATACTTCAGCATCCAGTGCCTGTATAAAACCTTATGCGTTAACACAGGGCTATTGCTCTGGACTCAACACCACTCACATGGTGTCACCCCAAGAGACAAGAGTAGGGAGAGGGGAATCATTAGGCAAAATCATCTGTTGATGTAAACTGACAGGACACTCCTCACTCCCCACTACTCCACCCCCTGCCTTCACAGCAGCCAAAGCTGCACTTCACAGTAGCAAACAAAGACTACAAAACTATGACTGAAATCAGTGTAATTTGACCATATTCATGGACAGCACATACAGCTCTTCTATGAATCTAAAGGGCAGGTGACAGTCAACAGGGTTGTCTCAAATCAGATGCCTACTCAGTAACACAGGACTAGTTTGGAGGTAAACGCCATTTTCCAAGCAAAAACAAAGGACCCATAGGGGAAGCAGTCCTATGGATCAAGTCCTTGTTTCCACCCAGAAGACACGATGCACCTCTTCTACATGGTCCCATCATTCAAGAGTGCCAATAAAAGCAGATCTTTAGAAAAGCCCAGACTTTGAATCTTGATACAAAATGTTGCTTTAAAATATATGTAAGTCATATAGATAAAAATACACCAGCAGCATTTCCATCAGTACATTCTGAAGCATGGTATGAATGAGATCAGCAACGGTATTCTCATTTTCTAATGGAATTCAGGATATTAGGAGAAGGAAAGTGAACTAGCCCCAGTCCCTCAGCAACCTGAAAATGAGCCAAGTCCTTTGTAGTCCTTTCTGAGTCCGAGTGTCATATCTACAAGAATGTGTCACCTCTCTCAACACTAGGCTGGGACCCAAACTGAGAAAGACCTCTATGGCAAAGAGCGGCATAATTCAACAAAGCAGTGTGAAGTGGAAGTTCATTCCACATCAGAAAAAAAAGTTAACTTATAGAAATGAAAATTTCCATGGCAATGGCTTACTTTTAAGAAAATATTTTGAAAGAAATTGTTTCTCAGGTCCAGAATAAGATTTTGTTTCAAAATGAATGTTAGGTCCCTAAAATGACTTCACAGTTTGAATCCCCATGTAGAGTGTGAGCATTTCCCACCTGATATTTCATACTGGCAGTTTTCTCACAGCCTAGAAGACAGACTGGTGATATGAGGTTAACAGGAGAAGAGGTTCAGCTTAAGCCTTCTGCCTCCCACTGAATGCCTCATCACCAGGCTGTTAACTGTTCTGGTGTAATTCACACCTGGTGTGCCCATAGCTTCAGTGTCAGGAAGACTGAATTTTTAGGTGATATTTTTCAAGTATTTTTCCAAGGGTTAATGCTGGATGATCTTGACTTCCTCATTGCATGGGAATAAGAGGTCAACAAAATCTTCCCTCACAAAAGAAAACCCTAAATAACCAATGAAACACATACAAAAGCCATAAGCCCTCATTGGGTAGTAGACTACAGGATGATGCACCCTTAGGAGGAAGCTGAGCTGCTGATCTGGCAGTTAGATACCAGCACTGCCCTTTGCAGAATGTTTTGCAGGATAGCTATCTGGCTGTTGCACACACAGATACACCCTCTTCTAAGGGAACATAACTATTCCCACACAGTGTACTTTTGCTTCTCGTATCTTTTACACATTGCCACATAACCTGAGCCTTGTTAAGAGATTAACTCATTTTACCACTACATGTAGCGTGCTTTATTGTCAACATATTTTTCAGACTGTCCATCTGTGTGCACTAGCATTTCTAAAATTAAACCAAAACCCTGTGCGGAGTGCCAGTACCTATAGATTAACTATACCCTCAGGAATCTAAAATATTAGAAAAGAATCAGCAGTTACCTTCCAGATAACCCCCTGCATCCTGCACTGCTCAGTCAGTGTGATTATGCTTGCAATGGGTTTAAAGCACACTCCAGAGCCACCCAAAAAGCCTGGCAGTCCCCACAGCGTGCCATACCCATCGTGTTGTTTTCCTTTCTCCTATTTCCAATTGGGAACAGTTGATCAGCAGTCCTCTGGCCACCTGATAACAGGAACAGACATGAACCAAAGGAGGAAAACTTTTCCAGGACTATAGATTTTTGCTCTTTCCTCTTGTGCCAGTTTGAACAAGGGTTATACTATGTGTAGACCTAAGTCCTAACTCACTCATCAGGACTGACCCTTGGATAAGCCTTATACCACCATTTGCAGGATATAAGTCTATACATAGTGTTTGAACAAGGCAAATGGAAGTGTGATAAAGGTTGAAACTAAGGTTTTGACCTTGGCTTAACATTTGTGACAACATACTCAGATACAAGATAACAGGCAGCTCCTTTATTTACCATCCTACAAAGCATGCAGGTATATTAACCTTAAGATTGCTCTTTTAGTACTTACAGAAACAAATCACTTACTAATAAGTGAAATTTCCCATTAGCTTTTAAAGCTAAGCTCTGTCAAGTGAAAATACAGTCTCTCTGAAAGGCAACAATGAAACTATCACAAGCTTTACTGAATTGATCTTCAGGTCATAAGAACTATGAAGTACATGAAGAAGTAGGTTTTTATTCTTTTTAGGGACTTAGAGAAAGTCATGAGAACACAGGTGAAATGACAACTGAGATTTTTTTGTGGAGATTTTTTCCCTTTTGTTTGCAAAAGAAAAACCGCTTAAACACCTCTTTCAGCGATACCAAAAGCTTTGCAAATTTGGCTTAAATTGAATGAATTTGACAGGCTGAAATAAAGAAAAGAATCAGAAACACTGAAACCTTGGCCTTCCACATTTGCTACTCAAACCATGTAGGTTTCTGATTTTAGGGTGTTTTCACTCAGAAGGGTGCTAAAGCTTTTTACAAGCAGCAAGAATTTTAGTGGGTTTTTCTCTTGGGCAATTTGAACAATTTTTTCCACTGTGTATTCTGACTCCTAAATATATAATTTCCACAACATTGATTCTTTAGATTAGTTATTATGACATAACACTTGTGTAACCCTCAGAAATAAGCAAATTCATGTTTACTGTGAACCCAATACAAGAGAAGAATGTACAAAGCTGGTTGGTCCCTCTGGCATTCACACCTCCTCCCTCAGCAGTTGCCCACCGCTACCTGAAGACAGTGTAAAACTATTAAGCTGTCCATGGAAGGAGCTTTCTAATAGGCCTGGGCTCTGTGATGATGCAAACCTGGTGTAACATTTGTGGTGTTGCTCCCCAGGGCTGCTCCCAAGGCACGTTTCTGTGAGAAGAGTCACAAAAAGGCACAGGACTGTGGCTTCTAAGATGACCAAGCCGCTTCTTTCACCACCAAGATGGCAGTGCACAAGCTTTCAGGTCTCTGAAGTCCCTCTAGTCAAGCACGCCAAACTTGCTCAGTATTGCAGTTCAAGCCAATTTTTAAATGGGTGCTTCCACCATTACAGATGCAGGACAAAGGCACGCACCAACATGGGCAAAGATGACTATTTTGTATCAAGAAGTATGGACAGGAAAAGATGTGCAGGGCATTTATTTCAGCCTCCTTCACCCCACTGTGTTTCAGGAACTATATTAATCAGTCTCTTTTACAATAACTGATGGAAATCTCTAGGGACCTTTTATTTAAGAAAAATAACAAAAAAGTAATATTGCTGGCAAAGAAAACAAGGTGATTTCTGAGCCACCAAAAGGCCTAAACAAAATATTGATAGTTGGGTTTAACCCAACTGCATCTGTAAGTTTCCAAAATTAACTGCTTCATTTATTATGACAATAAAATGTAGGGAGAAACATCATATGCGTATTAATGCAACATCTGCAGGACTGAATGCAGGGATCACTTCCATGGATCTGACTGCCTCACAAAAATGCCCATGCTACAGGAAGTTGTATTTGTTCAGTAGCCATTGACAAAGTGTGAAATCATGGTCAGCCCAGGTAGAAGATAAAAGCTTCTTGTTCATTTAGGATTCCTGTCTGATTTTGTGTTTAAGCAAAAGGAAATCAAATATGAGCTCTCTAACTGATGGAATAAAAAATATACACCACACTTAAAACAGCTGGATAACCTGTGTACCTCCCCTGTCCCATACAGCAGACCATACTACCATGATTTAGTCAACATATGCAAATGCTACTGCTTTTCAAGCTTATAGATTCCTCACTTGGGGGACCCTCTCCTCCTAGAAGCTAAATCCCAATCTCAGTCTTAAATGCTAGCCAATAAGGCACTTATGAAAATAAAAGGATTAATCAAGCTTCTGTCTTTCAGTACTGTTGTGCATGTTAAAATACTGTACTTAACACAGAGAGGGACAAAAACTGTGAGGAATCTGAGGCAGGTACCTAATTTGCCACTATGAAGTAGCAACTGACGCTTTGCAATTGTCAAATGCATTTGGAACTCTAATATATATTTAAACATGCATTGAAACAATTGTCCCTTGTAGACAGTCACTTTTTCTATATGAACTCTGGTCATATTTTTGTTTCCCTTTTGTATTTACCTTGTCCTCTATTCACTAAACCATGAGCTCAAAATGATAACACAACCTAAGCAAAAAAAAAAACAGGCATCAAAGCAATGAAAATGTTATTTTTGAAAGATACAATTTCAACAATATCAAATACACAGGAAAAGCACTTTTGCCTTTCAGATTCCCTGAGAACCTCTCCCCTTCCTCCAGGCTTCCTATACCAGTTCAGGTGAACATACAAAAGGCTTTATTTTCACAGTACTATCTGTATGCTACTGCCCAGAGCAGTTTTCTTACATTCCTTCACCTCCATAGTGACAGAGGGGTTGACTACACTTGGAAAAATGGAGTAACTCAAAACATTTTAAAAGGCCTAATTTATACTTTTATAGAGATTGTTTAATCATGCAACTTTTTTTAAAGAAGACGACTTAGTGATCACTGGAAAGAAAAGAAGTGTCTCTAAATGTGCATGCATCACTGATGTTAATTTCTTTTCCTCTCTAAGAAAAAGCTGAACCCTAAATATTCATAAAGTGTCTAGGATGGGGTTTTTTTGTTTGGTTGGTTTGGTGTTTTGTTTGTCTGTTTGGTTTGGTTTGAGTTTTTGGGGGTGTTATTTTTTTGTTGTTGTTCTTGTTGGGGGAGGTTGTTTTGGGTTGGGTGTTTTTCTTTGTTTGGTTTGGGGTTTTTGTCAGGACAGATGCATGAGGCACAGATTGGGAAGAATGTACAAAAAAATCTGCAGTTTTAATGAACCTTAGACCTTACAAAGAATGAATACCAAGGCAGCATGGCATGGACAGTTACTGATCAGGGAATGCAGGCAAATGTGAGAAAATGTCCCAAATATAGAAGCTTACATATGTGTAAACTCGCAAGTTTAAGGGAATAAAAAAAAAAAAAAAAAAGGCTAATGATGTACTGTTCTATTGTTTCAACCTCTCATCTATCACATTTCAACCAGTTTTTCTAATAACAAACCTACTAACTGGTGTTTAACTTAAATATACCTTCCAGAAAGTCACATGGCTTTCATTTGCAGACACCAGGAAATGGGTCCCGTGGTTCCTTTGGTAGGTTGCTCAAAGTATTAAACCCTCTTTGTGAAAAATGTGTAATCTTCTTCCAAAAAATGCCTGGATTCAGGCATTTCCCAAACTTATCATTATCTCCCTCTCCATAAGGAGAGGATTCTTGGTCACCAGCACTTGATGCTGGGAAGGTTCTTTCAGGCTGTTAAGCAGCTTCCCAGTCCTGTCCTTTTGATATGTTAACCAGGATAGAGAGCTACAGTCCAACTGCCAGAAATCCTTTCAAGCTTGATGTCATTCTGGTGGCACTGCTCTGCTCTTTCTCCAATTTCTGAAGTCCTTTCTACACCAACACTGACACCAACATGATAAGCAATTTCCTAGCATCCGTCATGCTGCATTTCAAAGTAAAATCACACCTTTACTTCCCCCAATTGTTATACACCCAAGGAGCTCACTTTCTGCCCTAGCATTGTGCTGTTAGCTGCTACTCTTTCTCTTCTGCCAAGCTGCAATTTCAATTCCAGCCACTAGACAGTTTCCCATTGCATACAGAAGATCTGTATTTTACACTCTTAAGTGCATGAAAAACTTTGTATACATTTCAAAAAGGTCAAATAAACAGACTGCTTATTAAGCAATATAGATCACTCGGTGTAAGCACTTTATTGTCACTGTTTTATGCTCCTCCAAACTGGCATTTTAAGAGCAGAGATTATATGAATTTTCAAAACAGTAATGAAAATCCTTAATGGCATTTTCACAGTGTTTGTCTCTGCAGAAAATCACTGGAAATATTTCCATTCAGTGATGAGTCTCCATTGATGGTCTTTCTGAGAACAGCTAGTTCTACTCCATTTATTGCGTTCTATGATACATTACATAGTTATAGAATCATAGAATCATAGAATAGTTAGGGTTGGAAAGGACCTCAAGATCATCTAGTTCCAACCCCCCTGCCATGGACAGGGACACCTCACACTAAACCATCCCACACAAGGCTTCATCCAACCTGGCCTTGAACACCACCAGGGATGGAGCACTCACAACCTCCCTGGGCAACCGATTCCAGTGCCTCACCACCATAACAGGAAAGAATTTCCTCCTTATATCCAATCTAAACTTCCCCTGTTTAAGTTTTAACCCGTTACCCCTTGTCCTGTCACTACAGTCCCTGACGAAGAGACCCTCCCCAGCATCCCTATAAGCCCCCTTCAGGTACTGGAAGGCTGCTATTAGGTCTCCACACAGCCTTTCTGTTCTCCAGGCTGAACAGCCCCAACTTCCTCAGCCTGTCTTCATACGGGAGGTGCTCCAGTCCCCTGATCATCCTCGTTGCCCTCCTCTGGACTTGTTCCAGCAGTTCCATGTCCTTTTTATGTTGAGGACACCAGAACTGCACACAATACTCCAGGTGAGGTCTCACAAGAGCAGAGTAGAGGGGCAGGATCACCTCCTTCGACCTGCTGGTCACACTCCTTTTGATGCAGCCCAGGATACGGTTGGCTTTCTGGGCTGCGAGCGCACACTGAAGCCAGCTCATGTTCATTTTCTCATCGACCAGCACCCCCAGGTCCTTCTCTGCAGGGCCGCTCTGAATCTCTTCTTTGCCCAGTCTGTAGCTGTGCTTGTTCTTAACAAAGCTATTATGACTGGAGAAAATATCCAAACAAATGAAAGCACTGTATGTCAGAGCATCAAGGGACAAATCTTCTCTCCAAAATCAAGTAGAGCCTGGGAATGTTCTTTGTTGAAAGCAGGAGCAGCCTCAACCTAAAAAAATTAAACTACGACTCACTCCTATATTGCCACACTCACAGAGGAAATTCATTTGCGGCAATCAACAGCATCTTTCCCTCTAATTCAAGGTAACACCAATCTATTCTGTGTAATCTGAATTACATTGTTCAACTGAGGAACTTCTTAGTGGATTTAACTAAAACAATCCATCAGCATTCACAAACACAAGAGAGCAAGCCAAAACTGAATAGCAACTTACTTTGAAAAACAAAGCAAAACAAAATAACCCACAACTATTTATTTCTAGGTGTATTAATTTACGAGTGGGATAAATTCACTCTATGACCATCTCAATGGATCATCATGCAAAAAGTATGATACTGTGGGGGTTTATGCAGTCACTGAATATTCATACATTCAGCTGAAAGGTGATGTTTTTAGAAAAAATGTGCAATAAAATGCACAGAGCAAGATAAAACACAGACAGACCCCCTCCTACTATTTAATGGAAACACAAGTATAAAATTTAGGAGGAACAGTGAAATTAGATGGACTTGTGTGCTATTCTGAATTTGAGCTCACTGTCTGGTCCTATTCACCATCACTTTTAGCTGGACAGATAAACAGGAGTAGGAGGCAGCCTTATTTACAACACATTAAAAGAAAGATAAGGTGGAGTTCAGTGCACCACCTAAAACAGTGACACCTCTATCTGTTGCTCTCTGCTCCTGCAGTGACCCTGGCTGCCCTACCCCGAAATGAGTAAGCATCTCCCGTGCCATGAGACAGCCCTGTTTCACAAGATGCCAATTCAATACAACCACCCTCCTGGTTTCATGCAGCAAAAAGAAAACAAGCACTTAGGAGAGTGTTAGCAGTCTCCTAAAGTAAGAGGGCATGGGGCAGCCTCTCTTGCTTCCTAAACTTATTTCGCTGTTTCATAAGGATGATGTTAAGGCTGCCCTGGATCCCCGGGCTGTCCTTCTGTATTTTAAGAGTCCCAAAGCTTCACAACAGCATACACCTTTCATCCAAAAATGGATGTTTGAGAAGATAAAGACAGCCATAATCAGGAGCTGCATAAGAAAGACTGGTTTTAATCTTATTCTGACTCCTTATAGCTTACTGTTGATACTTTTACTGGTGGGATACAAAAAGTAAACAGGTATGTGATCTCTAGCTACTACATAGAAGTATTGCCGTTTCAGTCCCTTAAGATCTCCCAAGAAGTCAGCAGTAGTACTGGGGAAAATTCTCAGATGGTGCACACAGCCTTTTCAAGACTGCAGAGTACAACAGGCAGCATCTATTATCCAGCTGGGTTTGACTCAGAAAAACAGCCGTGTTAAACTGGCAGAGACTCCCTTACCAGGCACTTTTCGGGATGCAGTGAGAGTACGTCTCTTGCACTTTTGTAGCAAATATCAGACAATGCTTTTCTGTTCCTCTGGGTCTGCAACACCTGCAATGCTACCTGAAAGAAGCAGAGAGACCCCATCCTACCGTGTGATTCCTCAAATGGTTTATTGACAGCCTGATACTCCTGTCCAAACCCTGAACAACTGAACTGGAGGTATAATTCACCTGGCAGGGCTACCACCCCAACAGCTACCACCCAGAAGCCAGAGTCCAGCTGTGTTCAGTTTGGGAATAGACTTTTGAAAACTGAGAGAAGCATGAAATGGGGAATGAAATAAAGACTTATTTCTTCTTTACCTAAGAAAGTAATGTATATAAATTAGCATGTAGTACAAAATTCCCTGGCAAAAAAATGCATATGCCCAAGGACACAGAGCACGGGAAGCTGCCATGGGACAAGCCAAACCCTGCAACTTCTCAGAAATACATTTCTACCGTTCCAACTATTCAAGCACATGCTTCCAAAATTCAGGAAACATATTGCTAATGATTTCCTGCCAGGTACTGCAATTCCAGTGTATTCCCAAATGAACATGTGAGCAAAACTATTCCTCATTTGGGGCATGAGGAGTTATTAAAATAATGACAGGCATCTAATCAATATACTCCAAGTTAAAGCACATTAAACAATCACATGTAGGACCATGTGGAAGGAGAAGACCTAACTAGATGGACTCAGCGCTCTTTCTTCACAGAAGAGAGCCCAGTGCTTACTCTGGAATGCATCCCCTCTAGCCTAGGACACTGAAATCAGTTTGAGCATTTTTCCATGAAGAATGGTTTCTCTTCATCAACCACCAGGAAAGCCTTGGGAAGAGGTCGCAGACTCAGGTGTGCAGGTGACCAGAGACAGTTAATTTGGGGAGAGAGAAGCCAACAGGGCATGGAGAGGCATTCTCACCTGGGTGCAGGGCACTAGTAAAAGAGGTGACAAGCCTCTCTGAAAGTATTTTCTTTACCTGTGGATCAGCTTCTCCAGCTCCCGATAAAAACCAACCAAATTAATTTAAACTCAAACTGATGACACCTATGTCACAGTTAGTTCAGAAAGCGACATTTGTTCATGGCTTGAACATTTTGTAATGAGAGCCCTAACTTCAGACTTTCCTTTGACTTTCCACCCGCAAGTTTCTCCAGTTCCCTCCTCTCACTGGCATTTCTCCACAGGGTAGAACTTCAGATAAAAAGGCTAAGAATTCTCCTCATGTTTCCAGGGAGAAGGATATCTGGTGCTGTCTTGCTTTTGGTTCTGTCCACCACTTTTTGCACAAATATTATGCAATAATAATTGTTTAACCATACCAAGGTGTCCACTCCAATCTCTTCTTTCATAGCCTTCATTTAGGTTCTTGTGTATTCGCATGGCTATACCTCCATGTACATGCAGCATGTATGTAACTGAACTGCTGAACATTTTAAGTAACCTGACAATTCTCAAGAAGGTAAGGCAGTGTGCAGGCCCACCACGGGAACAGCCAACCAACCACAATTACCTCTCCCTGAATAATTTCCACTGGAAAGGACTCTTTAGAAATCATTAGCCAAAAAGGCCTCTTTGCAGTTTATATTATACCCCACCACCACCGACAGAATAACTGCCTTCTACATCACTGCAGCTCCCCCCTGGCTGCTGACCTTACATTATCTGCAGCGCAGGCTGGATCCGCACTGCCTACAGCTACATCTGGAAAGCAGGCTGCAGAGAAAATAATCACTTGAGAACCTAATTCCAGCAAATCAGCACTGCCATTTATCTTGGACCTGAGCAATATATAGTAACAGGGGAGGCAGTCAAACACATACCAAACTCAAGGACCACGAAGATGGAGGACAGGATTATCCACTGAATTGTGAACGTGCAAAGTCTGTTTCCTAAAATACCACTGGCGTGCTACCTAACAAGCAGGTAACATGAATGCTGCGGAGTGACGCCCCACGTTCTTGTTGGTGTCTTAAAAGCAGCTGTACAATGCTTATACATTTTTTAGCAAGCACGCTTAGCTCACAAGCAAAATTCACCAGGCTTATTGGCACAGGAGCCTGGGGCAATGAGATTTAGAATAAGGAAACTTTCAGACATACACAAGAAGTAAGCTAAAATTAAAAGCTTGCTGTGTACTTTTCCCCTGTAAATTCCCTTGCTTATCCTCAAGGACAGCACATAAATGTGTACGTTACAGCCCATGTGATCAGACACTCTCAAGAACTATAAACAATGGGACTGTGAGTCATTATTACATGGAATTACATTCAGTTCTTTCCCACTGACTCACCATACAGACTGTCCGGTCTTTTGCTCTCTCCTTTCTTCCCCTTCCCAGACCATACATGACCCCTTCCTAAATTTCAGCACAAGTGCGTTTGCTTTACACATCCTAGCTCTTGCAGCCCGGTGACAACAGCAGTCTGCAGGGCTCACACATACAGGCGCTGAGCTCACCACATCTCCAACACCCCCAGCCGTCTGCCAGAGCCTGCCAGCTCCCCAGCAGATGTGACAGCAGCTCTGGGCTCCCACTGTGTCTCAGGCATTGCGGTCTGACGTGACACAAACTGACCAACCCTAACAAGTTCAGCTAATTCTGAGCAAGCGTCAGAAGAGCCATTTCTGCCACCTCACCTAACAGGATAGTAATTTCTGGCAAAGTGGAGGAAGGAGTGGGTTTGGATAGTTACACATCTTAACCCACTGCAGCTAGGTCAGACCCAGCAATACATCAATCAAAGCTTTCATCTTTCATTTGAAAGAAAAAGGTAAAGTTAGTTCCTAGCCTTCACAGTTGTAGAAAAAATACGTTAAAGTTATGACTTCCAAATCTTCAAAGGCAGACTGTAAATAAAAGCGCTGACATTTATTGCTTTTAAGCAAATCTCATACTGGAGTGTGACTCATGAACATTGGAACTGGCAAGCACCAAGGCAATCATGTTGAGAATGAGATCATGATGCAGTAGGTGTGCAGCATTCTCTTTTCAGCCTATTCACTATCTCTGTTCTACAGTAATAAAGAGGAAAGTTTAAGTCAAAAATAAAGATTTTAATATGCCTTCCAGTACCTATGGAAATGATAAAAACCCCCACATTTCTGCTTCACTGGGAAAGCTTTTGACACATATCTGATCTCATAAAATACTGAAGGGCACATGACGTATTCACATGAACAAGTCAAAAGGCTTCATGGTACTCATAACGGTAAAACTAGGAATGTGCAAAGGCTGGGGTCTTAGGTTTTAAAAGTGCAGATCACATTGGAACTTCAGTCTTCCTTTTATTGAATGCAAACTGCTTGCAAAGGGATGCTCCTGTAGACAGGGAGGTGTACCAAAAGGGGCAAGAAAAGGAAATGAACATATTTGCACTGTAGAATTAGACACAGGGTTGCAGCAGTTTGATAATTCAGGAGACATTTTGTACACATATCAGCTTGGTTTGGAATTCACCTCAGTAAACTCTACAAACAGTGCACATATTTTTCTACTGAATAACTGCGGAAGCTATCACTTTCAGTATTCAGAGTCAGGGCTCTGCTGTTCATGATGCAGGACTTGTCAATTCTGCAAGCAACAAGCTTTGAAGATAGTCACAGGAACATCAGGATAAACAATTAAGCAGATAGATTTGTTCAGCTGTCCTTCTGAAAACCACTTACACACTTACAACACGGTTTTTCTCAGTTATATTACAAAAGCTTCACCCATGTTAAACATATCCAGACAACAAATGAACTATAAATATCATCAAAATTTAGACTCTGATACCTTCGTCACACAGAAACAGATCCTTCATAAACATGAAACTAAATTTATCATTTGCTTTAATGTCATCATGATTCAGACTGATACTGCCATTTCCACTGCCTTATTTTCTCCCCATAGATCTGAAGTCTACAAACAGCCGATTTGCAAGCTGGGGAGTTAGATGACTGGCTGCACATGATGAAGCAAGCAGTTAGGGGTTAAAAAAGCAATTATTGTAACAGGAGCTAAAAGTAGGGGTGGAATTACAAAGGTTGGTTAATATCACCAGTATAACTTTGTAGCAGTAGGTGTACCACACAGGCAGCAAGATATTGCAGTTATGATATACAGCCTTTCACACTCGTAAACAGATTTCTAACTCACACACTACAGAACCTGAATTCTATGAGGCAGAAGCAACTGCTCTCACCCATCTAGGGAAGCATGCTAGGCTCAACCAAAATGAACCTTTTGCTGGTTGTTCAGACAACTGCTTACCAGCAACCAGAGAAAGCTCTCTTCTTCATTACGAAGTATTAGTATGAATATACAGTTAAGATTCTAAAAGTATCTTACCTTTATTTCATCTCAGCCTGATGTTAAATTGATTAAAATGTTGCAAACATTCCTTTTGACAACTACAAATTGCTTTAAAATGCTACTGAAAATCTTGAAAATCTGCTCAACTGAGTAGCAAATTGAGCTGAGCTGCAAATTCACATTCAGAAAACTGAAAGAGAAAAACAGGAATACATGTTCCTGTTAATAGCAATGTATTAAGGCATGAAAAGTGAAAGAGGAGAATTTTCCTCCATCTATGTGAATTTACAATGTTCACAACACCTGCAGTGATCTGTGAACTAAATCACAGTGAGCAGGGACTTCAGGATGACCCACCAAAAATACTCTAGCAATTGAATATGTATGTGCATATAAACATATATATTTATACAAGAAATTTAGATATGTGCCCCTGTGTATATACAAACAAAATTTGGTTTAAACTTCAATGCATGGAAGGAATGTTGTCTTTCAATATTCTTCTCAATGTACAAGAAACTCATCAATTAACCTGTGGCCAGCAGAACTCCAAAGACACATGTTCTTAGGTTACAAAAAGCAATAATAAACTAATTTTATAGAACACAGAACAGCAAGGGCATATTCTGCTGGATTTTTTTTAATTGCAGCTAGTACCAGCAGATGATACAATAGGTACTAGAAATCTGTCTTTAAACTGACCTTGGAGTTAGAAGCTGTACCCAAGCCTTAACTCCTTGTTACATAGCCCTTTAGGTAAGTGTGCAGTCTGGAACCCTACCATGAAAGCTGGGAGCATCACCAGCCCTGCCCCTTTCACTGGGCATTTTAAACACTGCTGCTCCTTGCATATATTCAAGGCTGCTCCAAGAATGCTGCAGTTCTTCTTCCTTGTGTTCCTACAACACTAACAGATCCATTCATTTACCACTTTATTCAGTTATATAATCAAGCACATAAAATTTTAGGACTTAAAATCACATGAAATCACGCTGTATTTTACAGTGCCCAGAAAAACTACAAAGCTAGAAGGCATTTCCTGACATCCAAGAGGTAAAATAAAGCTAACACGTCTCAAGGAAACTTTAAAAGGTTGTTGCAAGTAGTGATGAGAGGCTGAGCAGCTGACCACAGGAATTGCAAGGTAAAAAATCATCCCTCTGCAAAAACGTACTCTACATTTTCTCACCCAAACAATCATGTTTGCCTTCCTCATGTATTGTCATGGGTCCCTTTCAGTGAAGAAAAATCTCAAAACGAAAATGCAGCATTTTGCTTTTTTTACTCAGTTTCGAGACATCTCTCCTTGCCAGCTTTGCAGTCACAGAACTGCAATACTCCTAGGGCAAACATCCACTGTCATGCATGCCGTATTACTGCTTATGTGGATTTCTTCCCAGCAGCTGGGAGGAAATGTTCCTTCTTGTTTAGACAAAAATATCAAGTGGTTAGGAAATAAGGAGTTAGGAAAAGCTGTAGACAAGGTTCATGCTTGAGAAACACAAGGGCCCAGAAGACTTAGCCACTAAGAAAATTCCACTGGACATTAAGTTACAACAATTTAGCTCTGCTCATTTATGGTAAGTCAGCCATTTTACTGTTGACCTACTTTGTATCAGCAATAATTTGTCATAGTGCATTCTCCAACAGCTACTGAAAGAAAGGTTGAAACCATACATTAGAGCACAGTGTCAAAGCAACTGACATTAATTATACCCTGCAATTCCTATGTTGATGAAATTGTCACTGCTAACCATTAATACAGCATTTACTGTTTAAGCCCAGCTTGCTCTACCAACCCTTGAAAGCCACTGAATTAACATCCTGCTTCACAATGTTCACATTGGAATGTAAATCTGAAACATGTAAAAATAACCTCTGCTATTACACCAAGAACGTGTAAATATACATTCCTTTTCTGGAGAGTTATTTATCTCCAGTCTATAGATGTTTCACTCTTTAAACTAAAAACAGCTTTAATGTTCTTCAGTCAAGTGGCAGCTTTTGCCAATATAAACTATTTTCCCTAAAAAATATGGCATCAAGTAGAGGAAATTTTGGAAAATGTAGAGTAAATGTAGAGTGCTACTTGATTTATGGAAACTCAGAAGTAAGCTTTACATAGATACACAAAAAAAAAAGAAAAGCAGCAATGTTCTTAATTTTATTCATTGCTAACCTGTACAATAACAAGAGATCATATTCTCCCAGCATAAGTAAGCAAGGTTAATTAGAAGGACATCTTATGCATAGTGTTCATGTTCAGTGACATCTACTTAATTTGGTGACAGAAATGTTTACAAGCATCAGCACGAACCAACCACTCCAGGAGCATTAACTGGATTCTTTATGGTTTGCACATCAGTAAACTGTTTTGTAAGGTCCTACTATTGCAGCACAGTTCCCCCTGCTTCTAAATCATCTCCCAAGCTGCTCTTTTACCCATATAAATGGAAGGCAGTCAAGAGGAGCATATGGGCTGAAAAATACCTAGCCTTCAGAATTGTCATCACTAGCTATGACACGAGACAGCACAACTTCATCTTCTGATCCAAGAAGACTCTTTTTAGTGACAAATAGGAAAGACTTTTATCCTATGAACTGATTCAATATGAGATACCACAAAATAGAAGCTGGTGCTGGCATTTTCACATCAGAAGAGTTCCTTACGTAGGTTACTTCCAAATTCTCGTGTAGACTGATAGAGCAAACTAATAATAAGAAAATCCCATGGCACGATGCATCCTGTCATACAGATCTACCAGAAAATCTTTGCAGAGTCAGCAGAAAAGTAGAAAACTAAAATCAGCATTATTAGTAACTGAATGAAACCAAGCCCTCACATCTCTATTCAGACCTAAGAATGACCTGAAGATCTACAGGAAGAAAATTATCATGGTCCAAATAACTGCTTAACCTAGATGTACATCTCCAGAATAAGCAGGAAGAAAATATACAACTGCGAAAAAGAACAGAAGGATGGAAATTCTTACAGGATATGTAAAATACAATTCTGTACAGGAGCATTATTACCAAACATGAAATACAAAAGTAAACTTGAGTGCATAGGATGATACCATGCATAGAACATACTGTGAGAAAAAGAAACATTTGCTCGGCTGGCATAAACTAGAAGGCAATTGTACACTTTATAAAGGCATTCACTGAATGGTGAACAACTCTTAGTAGACTGGTCCATCAGTCTAAGGAGAGCAGTAACATTAAAGTTGCATACAGCTGAGCCTGCCCTCAGACCAACAACAGGATTACTCAGTGCTTCATAAGGAAAGTCCAGCTAATTTAACTAACGTGCACTGGGCAAGCAGGTCTTGAATGTGCTCTCTCATCTCTAATATTTGCATTAAAATAAAAGCCTTGCTAGTTTCATAATTGTGCCTTAAACAAAATTCAAAAGTGACAAGTGTTCAGCTTAGTGCTCTGTTTGTTCTACCTACACCAAAACATAGGACTGGCAACAGCCTCCTCCTACAGACATACTCCATTTCTCTCAGGAGTCCTTCCTATGCCCTACTGCCACAGTATGTTAAGTACTTTCAAAATCAAACAAGGGCACATTGTGTGCACATTGGGGTATATTTAAATTCCAGCTGGAAGAAATCCCAACAACTCCGAGGACACAGGTTGTACCAATTACTAGTTACAGCTGCAGCTGAAAATTATGCCATGAATGAAAGCACCCTACCATAAAAGGACTAAAATGTTAACCATCTAAGGGTGCAGGCTCGTTCTTGGTTCAGTGTCAATACCAGCCTTGCAGATGAAATACTTGCTGCCTTGCAAAGCTGTGCTTATCAAAAAGAAAGTACAGACAGCTAATGCTTTCATAACGTGCATAGATCATGTCAAAGACAACTACACAGCTACCCTTTCTGATGGTGTTCTTTCTGTGCAGGAGCAAAGACCATAAGCAGCACTACGATATACCAAGCACAGCTAAGTCAGCAGCAAGCTTCATGAAAGTTTAATACAGCTTTACAGGAAGCCAAGCTCACTGTTTTTCTTTCTATTTGGTTACACTTATGCTGTCTGCGGACATGTAATGCAACAGAAATGCCTTTGAGTACTCCTACAGCTTGAATAAATCTCTTCCTTACAGACTTAACTTGAAAGCATCGTCTTAAAAGTAGCAGAATTTTTAAGCTATCAGGACGTGCACCTACACTTTGAATCTATGTATGAGTAACATCAGTACTCTACAGCAAACTCATTCTGAGGCTTCCGAAGATCTGTTATTGCCAGTTCCAGATACTGAGAAAGCTCTTTAAAGTTCACTGCTTCAGGAACACTTATGCCTCCGCCAGTCTACGCCACAAAGTCATAGTACAGGAGAAGCCCCAGCAACACTTTACAGTGCTGAATGTTGACATACACTCATTGCAAAAAAAGCATCTGTAAAGCTAAGCTTTAAAAAAAAACAGTGGGGAACACATTAGTAAAAAAAGCTCCACCATTCAGTCTTACGTTTTTGCTTATCTATAATCAGTTATATTACAGAGCAGAAGATTGAACTAGATATGACATTAGGATTGCTACATTGTAAAGGCTCATATTTGAGTAGCAGCTGCCACAATGCATGAAAGTCTAAAGCTCAGTTCTGTTCAAGCTATTAAACAGTTGGCAAGTAATGATTATTCTTCCTTCAGAGAAAAAGCAGCATTTCTCCTAACTGAAGTGACTAAGTTGGGTAGGCCTTTTATTAAATACTCACAAAACAAAGCACACAAGAGATAAGGAACAGAAAGCTCTTGAGTTTTACTCCGGTACTTCAGCAAGCATAAATAAAGTGGTAAGGAATTCCTCTCAAGTGTAACTAACCACTGTGCTGTATATAAATGATGGTGTGGTGCTTAAGTGAATCACATCTCCACATCATTCATTAACTTTGAACACAAATGTAAGTATGGGCCTCAACCAACCTTTTAAGTTTGGGAAAAAAGATCTACATACCTTTTGTTGAATCCCATCTTAATGATTTCTAAAGTGAAAGTCTTGCATCTGAAGAAAGCAAAAGGCGAGCAACCTTTCTGTAGAGTGGTTAACCTGCTCTTAAGGCTAAGGGACACTTGCCCCAGAAACTTATTGAGCAGGGAATCCATCAGGGAAGAACTGAGAACTCGTGAGCAAGTAGGTCAAAATGGACATTTAGGTTTGCTATATCCTTCATCAGGAAGCCAAGTAAACTTTAATCCTCTGGATTTATTCAAGTCATCTTTGGCGGATGTTATTTCTGTACCTTTTCCTTATATCCTGGAATTATTGGCCCTGGAGTTATTTCCACATTGACTGATTTTAAAAGATTTAAAGTGACATGTACATCATTGTGTTTCCCTAAACTTCTCAAGCATTTATATATGAGGTCTTCATTAATCCATGTCTGTACCAAGTGTCTCCTAGCATCAGGGTGCCATTGACGTTCTTAAGCCTTTATAGTACCTGTTTTGTTTCTACTGTGAGACAAAAATAGTTTAACTGATCCTATGTAATCACGACAGGAGATTAATTAAAATGCCAAGATAGGAAACAATTTATTATAGAGAGAAGAAAAATTTCTCATCCAAAATATAGAAATCTGTACAACTTTGCCACAATCAATATACATGAACTGTACAAATTTACACCAGTTCATAATTTACCAAATAAAAGATGACTAACAAAGTTCACAAAATAGATGGTGGTTTGTGGAAAAAGACTTTTACCCAATTAAGAACAAGGAAATTACAAACCAGACCTCCACTTTCTAAAAATAAGAAGTTTACTCAGTCTTAGAAAACTACAAGCTAGCAAATGTACAGATAGCTGGCTGGTGCTAACACCACAGTTCAGACAGTGTCTTTATAAGGTCTTTTTAAAGCCTGTTGCCATGGCAGATTCTGATCACTTGCTACTTTTGAGTCCAATGTAAAGATCTGACCATTTCCCCAGGTCATACTTACTAGTTTATCTTATGTACATTTATACATATTTGTAAGTGCTAGGTAAAAGTCTGAAAAGTAAAATTTCCAGTACTATGGTGTTCATAAGTCTTGTTACTGAGCTGCCAAAAATGCTAACAATTAATAAATGTAATAGTGCAAATTTACTCTGCAAGACCTACCGCAGAGAATCACTTTATAAATACAGACTGGGGTTGAAAATTGGTGTAGAAATTAAAGTAAGATGTCTTGGAGAAACTGACCCTTCCTAGATCTTCTTCACTCCCTAGCAAGTTGCAATCATTTTGACTCACAGGCTATTAAATCACTGAAAGGTACTGTCCAAACTATGGCACTGTCACTTTAAAGTATACCACTCTAACGTGTGCCAGATCTTCACAGCTGTGACATGGTTTAAATTCCATAATCCATCCCCAGAGGTGCCCACCCAAAGTAAAAACCAAATTTATCCATCCATTTTTAAGGTGATCCATCCACAGACTATATCTTAACCTGATACAGTCATCATATTGTAGCTTTTGGAAGGGCTAGTTCTGCCCAAGAGAAGTTCCTCCTTACAGCTTATTCTGCTGTCTACCATCTGCATGTTGGTGCTATTTTGGCTACCTCCTGCTGGTGCAGCTTCATACAGCACACAGATGGAGCCATCCTCTCCAATACGATAGGACACTTCATACGGGTCAACCCATAGAGTGAGTTCGCTGGGAAGAAGCTGGAACAGTTCCTGACTGCTCAATCCAATCCGCTGTGCTGCCTGTCCAATGAGAGGATCCATTTTATGGTTGATCCGGATACATCGGTAACCTGATCCCTTGCATGGCTTTTCTGGGAACCAGTGGTGTTTATAATGTTCTATAAAATAAAATAAAATAAAATTATCCTCCTTAATTCCCTGTTCAAAAAGACGCACAGTGATCATTGCTCGCTTGCAACTTTCACGCCTCGAGATGTTGGGAAAGCTGTTTTAGCATTGAGTGACCTGAAAAATCATTACACCCTTTATTCTTGCTGATGATTTACATAACTGCAGCACCCCTTGGGAAACACTTGTGTACAAAGTTACCATTTCATGCTACTATACACAGAGAACATTTGCCATCTTAAGGGAATAAAATGCAATTTCCTGGCATTCACAGAAACAAACTAGAATACAAAAGTGACTGCACACCCAGCAGAAAAACTCAAGGGCTTCAAAACTCCAGAACCAAGAAGTGAAAAAGCACCTTTCCAGCCTCCTCTCGAGATCACAACCATGCTTAGATCTTCACATTCTAAGAAGACCCAAAAAATAAACACGGAAGGAGCTGGGCAGCGTTTAACGACTGACTCAAGCTGTATTTCACCACTGCTCTTCCCAGCCTGTTTTCCAGGGCGAGACAGCAATGACTTCACTTACCTTAGGAGTGTTATCCCACCCAAAACCCTCTTGGTCTGAGGCTACTTATAGGCACTGTCAAGCGCACTGGGACATAGGCTCGGGATTACAAAACCCACAGGGCAGCGAAGAAACCCTCGGTATTTGATCCTAACCAGGGCTGTCAGGTGGCTACAAGATTTTCCAGAAGAAAGGGGAACTGAGACTCATGGTCCACCGTTTAGTTTTACTGACAAAAAAAAAAATCGCAACTTCGGAGCATTTTTCCTTGTGTAAACTGGGCGGCTTGAGCCCTTGGAGCGGAGCCCATGTCCGGGCTGCTCGGAACGCTTTGTCTAAGGAGCCAAGGGGGGTGCTGCCGAGCCCCTTTTGTTTACAGCCCACTCCTGCCGCCCCCACCCGAGGAAGCCGCCTCGGAACCGACGGGGGATCCCTGGGAGGGGGGAGCCGCTACCACGGAGCCCCGCACCGGCCCCAGCCCCACTTCCCCTTCCACCCGCCCGCTGGGCTCGGCGATGCTCCGACCGGAGCTGCCGCCCGCACCCCGCCGTCCCGGGCGGGCGGCCCCACGCTGGAGAGGGGTAGCGCGGCTCCCTCCGCCCCGCGCCGCCTCACCTGCCAGCAGCTCCTGCAGGCTCTGGCTGAAGGTCTGCAGCTGCCGTTCGTTCATCAGCCCCTTGGTCCGCAAGAACTTGGAGATGAAGCCCACTGCCGCGGCGATCTCGCGTATCATGCTGGCCCGGGTGTACAGGGCGGGATGCATGGAGGCGGCGGCGGGCGGCAGCCAGCTCTCCGGGACGGCCGGCGCTGGGAAGGGACGGGGCGCGGGGCGAGCGGCGCGGAGCGGGACGGGGACGGCACGGCTCTAACTGGGAGAGGAGCGTGCGGCGGAGCCCAGCTCACATCCCGCGGGCGGCAGCCTCCACCTCCTCTTCCTTCGGCAGGGGGGCGGCGGCGGCAGCAGCGGCGGCCGCAGCAGCGCTCCCCGCATTTCCTGTAGCGAGAAGCGAAGGGAGCTGCGCGCCGCACGCCGCCTCTTATAGACCCCGGCAGACGGAAGCAGCGTCAGGGCGCCGGGGGCGCGCCGCCGCCAATACGGCGATCGCACCATTGTGACGGCGGGCGGCGGGGCGGGGACGGCGAGCGGGGCGGAGGGGAGGGGGTGGTGACGTAATCGATTGTAAACAAATAGAGCCGGTACGCGCGGAGGGGCGTGGGGGTGCGCGGAACTCGGCGTAGGGAATAGTGCGCCGCGCAAGTGCCTCGGCGTGCGCGGAGCCTCCCTGCAGGGCAGTGGTGGGGGTAGTGCTTGTGCCGTGCGTTCCCGCGCAAGTCCCGCCCGAGGAGTGAGAGCGGCGCCCGTAATCCGCGCACCGGCGGGGCGAGGGGGATGAGGGGTGCGCCGCGCGGAGGCAGCGAGGCCTGCCTGCGCGGGTGCGCAGCCGGGGGCGGCTGCCACGTTAGAGCGGCGCGGCGCGGGGGCCGAGCGGCGGCAGTGCGCTGTATCTGGGGAGAGCTGAGCCACGTCAGCGGCGGGCGGGCAGCGGGAGCGCGCAGGCGGGTGAACTTCTTTCACTGCCCTGGCGCTGCGCCTGGCCCCGCGGTGTGCGTGCGGCGGAGCGTGCCCGTACCTGCCTGCGCGGTGCGACCAGCCGCGGCGGCGGGGCTCGAGGATCTGTTTGTTTACCCCCTTCGGAGGCGGCGCCGCTTTCTCCCTTTCCCGGAGTGCCCCCCTGGGACCGCTCCTGCACCCGGCACGCCGGGGGTCCGAGCTGCGGCTGTGTCCTCACGCTTGTTCACCATGGCCGAGAAACCACGGTGACATGAGGGGCTTCAGGCAGGGTCCTTTGCGCAGAGCAAAAGCCCTGCCTCTGGGAACTGGTGGGCCACCGTGCCCCGTGGCAAGCGTGGCGAAGGGGCTTCCCCCAGGCCACCGACCAAGCCTCAGCCCAGGCTGAGGACACCCCAAAAATACAACTTCTAGTCTTCCATGCACCTCTTGCACGCTGCTCAACGGCATATTCTCCCTCGGGACTACACAATTACTGTTTTTTCCATCACTTGCCTTGAAAGGGGAAAAACCCTCTCTGTAGGCAGGAGGACTGATGTATGTTGCTCAACTAGCGATGGCCAGTAAGAGTGTAAAATCTGAAGCCTCCAAATGCCGTGTGTCTCTTTTTGCAAAACCAAAGAGGAGATAAAAGAAGCAGCAGAAGTATTTTTTCTTCTCCTTTTTTTCAATTTTATTTTATTTTTGTCGTTGAAAACACAGTGTACCTTAATAGAAAACTCACTCTTCCCGTAAGGTATATGCCCTGCCCCTGTGCAAAGCTGCAAATGAATACAGCCAGATATTTACATGTATAGTTCTTCCAGTCAAAGATCAGAAATCAGACCATTAAAGGCATAACAATAGCACACAATTAAATCCTAAGATTTCTTCTTTAGTAATTCTATAATGAAATATATAAAAATACACGTGTAACATAATTTGAATGAAAGATGAAAGTACACCATTTTTTGCTTCTTGGTGTTGGAGCTTACCTGGGGTTTTGGCCTTTTTCTCTGCACTCAGGAGCTATTCTGTGTGACTCTCAGCCTCCAAGGGCTCTGTCTTTGACTGTCTATGCACAGGGGAGATCTGCAAAACACCCTCAAAAGATAATCCCGAGAGCTTAAACTCGCAGCTTTACAGTATACTAAAATTGTTGGTGTGGGTTTCAGAGCACAGTCTCATCCATTTTGCCCCTACTAACCTCTGAATATTGTGCTAGTGATCATGAGCTGTCCGTCTGTCCTGTGAGAAGGGAGGAGCTGGTAATCTGGCTCCTCCTGTTGCTGCTCCATAGGTGCCAGCCGTCTGTACATCCTTACCAGTGTTCTGCAGTGTGTGTGGGATATCTAGAGCTGCCATTTCTGCTCTGTTCATAGGTTGGATTTTTTAATCTTTTTTCATTTGTTTGTTTTAAAGCGAGACCATCAAAAGGTTTCCCTCAAATCTCCTGCAAAGTGAATAAATTAAAAGCACTTTAGCGATCAAGATAGTTCCTGTTGCTTCTGATCAGTTACAGCATGTATAAAAAGGGTCTTGTCTATGGAAAGGGTAAATAGCTGTGCAGTCTACTAGGAAGGAACGAACTACCTCGGTGTTTTTCCTGTGCAACCAGCATGCAGTTTAAGTGTAACATCGAGGGGAAGGCACTGTAAGATGCCTGCCAGCACGATCTCATCCCTACCTGTGGGAGGGAGCAGGTAACAGAAGCTGCTGATGCAGAGGACTATCTTGTTTTCCCAGTCTAAGCAACTCCGCCTCCATCTCAGACCTATGGTCGGATAACAAAGGAGCTGCTGCCGTTTCCTGCCTGTGAAGTGCTTACAAAGATCCTCATCTGTAAAGTATGCAGGCTCTTAGCAACGATGATTTTGGCATACAGCTCATGGTATTAAGGAGAGTCAGCTTTCTTTGAAAGGTCTTCAGTGGAGAACATCAGAGAAACTGGCCGTACCTTAGCCCATTGATGGGCTTAACCTCGTGCCAGTATGTCAGTGTGTTTCACTGATCCAGTATTTTGCTCCAGACTTCTCAGCATCTGTACATTTTGGGATATAGGAAGTAGTAGCCAGGTCCCAACTGTCTATCCTGCCTCTGCAGCTCCAGACACAGAGGAGGTAGTTTGCCTGGTCAGTAGTGCAAGATGCTCACGGATACCTTAACGGCAGGGTGCTGAAGAAGATAAATGTAAACGTTTAACAACTGCCTTATTCAGCCCATCTGATACTTTAAATGAGGCAGTGGCCCTAGAGAGAGAAAATAAAGAAAAAAGAGTATGCGATGATGTAATTAAAGACTTGATCATAATGAATATACACAAAAAGGTTGAATTAAGGTTGTACTGGCAACCCAGCTTCTGCTGTTTCCTAACTTTTAAGCAACACAATGCAACCTTTACACCACTTCTTTCATGTTGTTTTGGCAGGAGCTGTTTCTCGCCATTGGTTTGGAGAGAGCCTAGCACTTTGTGAGTTCTGTCATAATGGAAATAAGTAAATGAAATGCAACTACTTTTATCTGTGCCACACACACATACACACCCTGCAACTGTTGCAACATGCTCTTTTTCCCAGCTTTTTCAGAAGGAAGCTGCTGAGTGTTCTTTATATAAGTGGGAAGATTCAATAGTTCAAAGGAGAAGAATTAGAATTATTTGATTAAAAAAAAAAAAGTCCTGGTTTTAGAGGCTGAATTAGTATATATTCGTTTGTGAAAATAAAGGCACTACATGTACAGCATGTTTTGAGGTGGTGTTTTTTTTTTTTTTTTCCTGTTTGGGAAATTATTTCTGACAGAACAAAGAAATGCATGAAAGTCTGAAAGTGTTCTAGGCTTTTGCTGTGGTGTCTTGTTAAAGCCTTTCAGTGTAGAAAAGTGTTAGGTCTGTTCTCTTCCTATTTCACTGTCAGTTCTAGCTGTGGTTTTGCACTGTTTGGCATTGACCTAAAAGAAGTAACAGTTGAGAAACAATTGGTATTTGTTTCCAAAAAGCTGTATATGTGCCTTAGATTGGCATAAGCTTTCTCTCACCAGTTAGATGAAGAGTACTGTTTGCAATACATAAAATACAACAACAATCCATTCTATGTATAGAGTTTAGTGTAGGCTAATGTTATTAAGATGCCACATTATTTTTGTCATTTAGCAGATATTTGAAACTGCAAGAGGTTGCTTCTTTATTTTTTGTTTCTGCAGAGGAAAGCTAAGCCTGGGATGCATAAAACATGTATTAATGTTTAGCGCCCTTCAATCTTTGCTCTGAATATGTAGTTACAGCTGTAGCAACATGAAGTTGCTATTCCAGGAGGCAGATGTAACCAGAGAGTCCACAGCCATCCCTTAAGATGAAGATAGACGCAGTTAGCCCCCATCCCTGCAAGATGAGGGCCCTTAGGTTCCTCTCAAGGGGTATCCCTGAAGCTTTGAGAGTAGGTTGTCATTATATTGTGTTGCCACAAGAAATGTTTGCACCCAAGCTCAGGTTCAGACCCAGGCTTAGAATTGTC
The DNA here is from genome assembly GCF_037157495.1 of Lathamus discolor. NCBI lineage: Eukaryota > Metazoa > Chordata > Aves > Psittaciformes > Psittacidae > Lathamus > Lathamus discolor. Next base: position 49,915,274 of record NC_088884.1, read on the forward strand.
TTATGGATCTAGCCCACATGGAAGGTGGCAGTCTGCAGTAGAAGCAGGGATAAGGGCTGTTATTGTAAGCTCTGATTGTAAGCCTTTTTCTCAACCCAGCATTACGACATTGAAAGTAACCGCAGTGTTGTAGCAATGAGTGTTTTATCCTGAAAAAGCTTGGGAGTGAAGAAGTCAGTCACATAGTCTTCCAAAATGGAGAAGTCATGCTTCTGAAAGCATAAAACAGACTGGTATGAGTCAGAGATAGGGCAAAAGTCTCATTTGTGACCATAGTGGGAACCCCCGTCTCCCTCAGCATGCTCACTCGTACACAAACACACATACACGCATGCACACAGTTACAGATTGGTCTATCAGGAAATGAATTCCTTAAACCATTTATCACACAAGTAGAGTCCTGTGTAAGCAAGTGGAACAAATCCCAGAGGCCTGTTCTGTGGGCCAGCAATAGTCGAGCAAACATCTTTGCCACTGCAGGAAGCTTGAGGGGGGATGGAAAGACTCAGAGAGACAAGGGGAAGCAGTCAGCAAAAGTAATTTCAGGAAAACCAACTCATGACACCCTAAAAAGACAAAATTCTGCTGCACTTATTCCATGGAGAAAAGGCTTGCTCTGTGGGAGATAAGTTTGATTTCAAAGGGACCACTTACAGAGAAGATATTCCTTATGGCATGAGCCTCAGGTGGCAAAAACCAGAATCTGGCCAGAACAGATTGAACAGAAGGCTTTTCCTATGCTATTGCTTTGATTTCAGCAAACAGCATGTGACAGCATGCACATGTAGCAGATAAAAAGCAAATTCAGAAAATAGTATTCTGTTTTTGTTATAAAGATGATGGGTTTTTTTTTCAAGTGGGATGGTAGCAGGTGTGGCAGCACATGGGGAGCTTGTTTTTAACAAAACAATCATAGTTCAGATCCAGTAACAACAAAAATTTAAGAAGACAATAGAAGAAGATTATTTGAAAGCTTGTCAATAGAGAGCTCCTGACAACACAGAATTATACATAACCATTACTGCACAGCCAATTTTTTCATTTGTATGCACTTATGAATAAAACAGGAGAGGCTAGTATAGATGAGATAAACAATCAGACATTGCAATCCTGCATGGGGAAGTTATTAACAATAATATTAAAGTGAAAGGAGCTTTAAAGTGGAAAGAATGATTTAACCATTTGTTGTCATGCTCTGCAATCAAATGTTGTAATCTCAAATTCCAGATTTTTGCCTCTCCAGTAGTTTTTCATAGTGCAGCTGGGATGGAAGGGCTGATAAAGAGGTTTAGAGTTCTCTGTTTCCCAGCATTTTCCTTTCTGGCCTATGGTATAGATTTAGGAAAGCCTGAAATAATTTCTGAACTCCCTTTTCCATTGTGGCTGTATATGGGCTCTTGCATTGACTGGCGATCTTGAAGGTCTTTTCCAACTTACTTGATTCCATGACTCCATGGCTGCCAGAACAGCCTGTGTCGGTCAGCGTGGCTGTTGGGCCCCCCATGGTCAAGCAGAGGGAGAGCCAACAGAGGTAGCCTGATGGAAGAAGAATATCCTGACATCCCTTAGGCATTTCAGGGATTCTTCATGACACTGAAGCAGCTTAAAGAATCTGAAGGGAGGAAAGCCTAACATTTATTCCCATGTTTAATTCCACATTAAGTGGTGTTCTTGAAGGGGTGATTTCTAGGTTTAAAGGCAGTAGGTCCCTCCACAGGTGTCACAGCAATAACAAGTAGTGTTCTCAGCTCAACCACAAGTTGGTTTCTTCTGGTATTTATGCTAGTAGTTGAGGAGGCATGGAATCAGCAGCAGGGAAAGAAGATTACATCTAGAAAAACCTTATTAGCTACTGCGTTAAGCACAGCAAAAATCAGTATGGGTTTATAATGTGGCCTTCTGCATAATGTTTGTCCACAGAATAAGCATCTAAACATCTGATCCATCTAAATACATCTTTTTATGAAGATAATCTCCAGTACAGAACTTCATACAGTGAAGAGTCCATCAGCCTGACTATATTAGCCAAAACACAGGAATTTTAATAATATTTTCGTAACAGTATTTCCATATGTTAGAACTATGTCTGCAGATTTTGGGTGCAAATTTCATCAAAATAATTAAAGATTTTAATAAACCACTATGTTGGTCCTGCAAGTGTTATTTTTTCCCTTCGTATTTGCAGATTATGTACTTTGATGAGCAACCTGGTCTAATGGAAGATGTCCCTGCTCATGGCAGGGGGGTTGGAACTAGATGATCTTAAGGTCCTTTCCAACCCAAAACATTCTATGATTCTATGATGTGGGTAAAAAAAAACTAGAAAGGTTTTTAAAGAAAAATTTAAAATATCTGAGGAAAAGAAAAAAAACCCAAAACAAAACACCTTTCATTTAATTTCCAGTTATGTCATAAAATTCTCTTAAGCAGTTTTATTTGCTTTTATGATTTGGAAACCAGGTACACTTTGAAATGGATAGAGTCTTTGGACCTGGTATTAAAAACTAGCTGCACACCTTCGGCAAATCTCTGTCTCAAAAATACCTCAAAATAGCAAAACATGGAGACATGGTGATGGTAATACTGGGGTTTTAGGCTAGACCTGCACAGACTACAAGGAGCTTGCCCACTATTCACTTATTAAGACAGAAGAATCAGTAAAACAGTGACTGTAGTATGTAGGTAGACACGCACCTGCCGCGCAAATTCATAACATCCCCCTGCCAAAGCTGGGCATGATGGGTTTGGATGTAAATCAGGTGCTCCTATTCATGCTTCATCCAGTGCAGGGTCTGGCTTTGGAGGACAAATGATTTTAGATTAGCTGTTTTCTGTTCTTTCATAGAATCATAGAATAGTTAGGGTTGGAAAGGACCTTAAGATCATCTCATCCCCACCCCCCTGCCATGGGCAGGGACTCCTCACACTAAACCATGCCACCCAAGGCTTCGTCCAGCCCAGCTTTGAACACTGCCAGGGATGGAGCATTCACAGCCTCGCTGGGCAAAGGATGGTTGTAGTTTGTCACATCTAAATCCTGCATATTCAACATAATGAATACACTCCTGTAAAAACAGGCACATTCCATTTTATTTTTCATTTTTCCTAGCCAACACTTACCACAACTTACTCTCCCATTGTCATTTGTAGTCATGGCACTGCTCCTATTACAGCTTTTTCTTCTCCTTCCAGTGGTATTAACTCGAGCATTTTAATCAGAGACAAAAATGTAGCCAGTAAATTCTCAGGACAAAATTAATATAATTAGCTCTCTAGAACAGATTTGGCAGGCTGAGGGAACATCACATTGAGAGTCTGTATATTACCTTCTTTTGAGTACTGACAGATTTTCTGGATATAATCAGGTAGGGGAAAAAAATCACAGATACACAGTTCTTGCTTAATTGTGCAGCTGTGCATATATTGCTGTTTAACTGCATTTATGTGTGAACACTTCAAACATGCTGTGTGAAAATACAGACATTCATCCCTTTAACGGGATTGTATTGCATGTTGCATGCCTAAAATTAATCTGCTTGGCCAGCCCCTGTGCAACTTGAACTCTTTCCCCAGAAGCAATGAACACTCACTAACTTCCTTTCCTAAATACACTCATGTGAGTAATCTCCCTGACTTTGATGAGATTATCCATATAATTGCAAATCAACAGGATCATGATTTTAGGGCATATATCCCAAGACTTTGCATCTCAGAGCTCCCACCGCATGCTTTTTCTCCTTTCTGAGAGATGTGCCATAAACTGAGGAACCAGCTTTTAAATTGCCAATTCCTAAAAAAAAAAAAAAAAAGAAAACAGTTCTAATGGTACTGGTTTTGCAGGACATGAGCTATCTGACTGCTAATACAAATATGAGCATGCTTGATAGCACTAGAAAAGGGAGGAGAGGGGCCTACATACAAGCAGAGGTAGTAGGCTCCTTTTATCTCACCGAAAAAGAAATCATTTCTTTTCCTCCATTGTTTTTAAAGAACATCAGGAAAGACCAGACAGCAGAAACATGTACCTCTATAAAATTAGGCCATTAGTTCTGATTAACCAGATGTCTCGAACAGGCCTGCAATGAAAAACAAGAAAAGCACAGCTTTTTAATAATAATAATAAAAAAAGCAATGCAAAGCATTTCTGAATCTAAAAAAGCATAGCCTTGTGATCTAAGTCTGTTCGTCTTCTGCTTCCAACACCACCTTCAAACAGTGACCATTTTCCCCTCTGATGCATTTCCAGACACAGAGGAACAAAAAAGCTGCTTGATACCTCTCTTACAATAGAAAGGAGATGTGCCTGGCTGTGTGGGAGGAGCCGCTCGATTCTTCCATGCAGTGCTGGGTACACATGCTTTGAGCGGCATTAAGTGTTCCTGGAAGCAGGGAACAGAGTGTTCCAGCAGGCAAAGATAGAAAGCCATTTTCTTCACAACTACGCAATGCATTAATACAAGATCCCAAGCTTGCAGAGGATGAACCTACTGCTGCAGAACTTTTTCCTTCCTTTTTTGCATCTCAATTAACTTTTAAATTATTTAAGAGGACACTCTGATTTTCTTCAAACATGATTTATTTTTTTTTTAAATTCACTGCTTGAGGAAAGCCTGCTTATAAAAAAATGCATGAGAGGTATAGCAATCGCATAAAGCATCCCTTAAAGATCTTCATAAGATGTCTTTGTGGCAACGTTTTCTTCCTCAACATAAGAAGGACATGGAACTGCTGGAACAAGTCCAGAGGAGGGCCACAAGGATGATCAGGGGACTGGAGCACCTCCTGTATGAAGATAGGCTGAGGAAGTTGGGGCTGTTCAGCCTGGAGAAGAGAAGGCTGCATGGAGACCTCATAGCAGCCTTCCACTACCTGAAGGGGGCCTATAGGGATGCTGCGGAGGGACCCTTCATTAGGGACTGAGGTGACAGGACAAGGGGTAACGGGTTAAAACTTAAACAGGGGAAGTTTAGATTGGATATAAGGAGGAAATTCTTCCCTGTTAGGGTGGTGAGGCACAGGAACGGGTTGCCCAGGGGGGTTGTGAGTGCTCCATCCCTGGCAGTGTTCAAGGCCAGGGTGGATGAAGCCTTGTGTGGGATGGTTTGGTGTGAGGTGTCCCTGCCTATGGCAGGGGGGGGGTTGGAACTAGATGATCTTGAGGTGCTTTCCAACCCTAACTATTCTATGATTCTATGATTCTATTGTGCCCCACAACTTGGGTAGCAGTCAGTAGAGAGGGAGAAAGTAGAAATTCATATGAGATGTCAAGGGAGAAGGGAGAGCTAAAGCCATGCACATCTAGTCTATGGAACAGGAACATGCCCCACCAGCTGTGTCAGCCCTACTCTGATACCACGTCATTGCAGCCAGCTCAGTCCCTGAAACTGCACTACTTCATACCAAGAAACCAACATGTGCAAGGCCAAGGCAGGGAATGTCTACAGTGCATTCCTTTCCTCCGTGTAGACATGCCTTCATTGTTTCCACTCAGTTTTGTTACCCTGGAGCTGTAGGGTATTTCCTGCAGAGTCATCTCCTCCCACCAGCTCAGAGCTTCAGTCTCATCTATCTACCAGGCAGCGTGGTTTCAGTAGAGCCATGCCAAAGTTGGTGCTGCCAGCACCCAAGCACTTGTTTCACATAAATAAAATTAAAAAAGCAAACCCTAATAACAACAAAAATCTTTGCTATTTCCTCCCTCTCTTCCCTTGCACACACCCCACCAGAAAATTCCAGATCTGTTCAAAGCTCCCTTCAAGTGTTGGGTGCATACCCCCTGGATTTTCTGTATTGATACCAGAGTATCAACACATTGCTAAGGATGTCCAGGAGTTACCATAAGAGAGCTCCTTCAGTTGCTCCAGTCCTAGAGGAAATGATCTGGCCATCAGTTATGCAATTTCCTACTTTATATCAAAGGCAAATTCAGTAGTTTATATAAAGATGGCTTAGTAATAGCTGATATTTCCTGAACACTAGTCATCTTTTTCATTTTTAAAGTAGTGGAATGTACAGTAAGAAATAGCGATTGAAACCTGAATTTCTCATGTACATATCTTAAATTGCTGGACTACTGCAGTGATTTCAACACAAAACAGACAATCTTAGAATGATGAACCAAACCTTACTTCTCTGCTTTGTTGATTTAACCTCAATATTTCAGCCAGTGGCCAAACCTATGACAAGATGACCTTCAGTTGCTTGAGATTTGAAGAGTAATTACAACCCTCAGAAGAGTACAACAGCTATGAGGGCTCCAAACCTTGAGGAGCTTTGATGTGAAGAATCCCAATTTCTTGGGGTGCAGATGCAAAGTTCGCATTTTGCCATCTTATGGTGCATTTGATAACTGCGGATCTCATTTAATTTTTAATCTGATAATCTCAAATCATTTTGACCCTGTGTTTGTAAGGGCCAGAAGCATTCTTTACCTTCCCCACTCGGGCTATAAAGCAGTTACATTGACCGCAGAAATGCTTATGTCATCAGTGGACGGTTTAGAACAAAGGCAATAGCAGTTTTACTATTCCTGATAAGGGTAAACACTCTCCTTTGTGAAGACAGGGACATAAAGGATTACCTGTAGTAAATAAAGGTATAGATGGTCACATAAAAATGCAATAGTGTTGCTCATTAACTCCAAAGATTGGAGACCAAGCAGATGTTTAATGGAGGGTGGAGGAGACTTTTACATGTACTCGTTTCTGAAGCAAATGAAACAAAGGCAGTGGAGTATTTTTTGTATGTATATAAGTGTCATGACTCCTCTCCAAGTACTTTTATAATTATCATTACTAAATTCTTCACTGAGTATATATCAGTCACACTAACTCCTTGAAAAGAAGGTGACCAGCTTATTTATCCACACATTCCTCTTCTGGAAGCATAACGTCAACACGGTTGTGAACTGATGTCAGTTGCTTGCCAGTGCATACACTTCCCAAATTCAACAGGCTTTCTTCTGATGTCAGAATAATTTTGCCGTGGACTTCTGTGGAAAGAGGGCAAGGTTTTTACAACATTTTTCACTGTGCTGAATGATTTAGAACCTTTGCCTTTAAAATTTACCAAGGCAATTTTCTTTTCGTTCACCTGTCTTTTGACCTGTTGGCTGACATTCACACTTGTTTTTCTCAGTTTTAACTGTCAAAGCCTTAAAAAGTTGGGAAATAGCTGAGTTCTTTTTCACCAATAGCAGAATATGCTATCAGGCATTGTGAAGAGATAAAGTCCAAAGGTTGCTTGTTAGGAACTATAGACCTCAAGAACTCAGTAGCCCTTTAGCATCTAGCTCTGAGTCCTAGGACCAGAGAACTTTGGTTACCCCATGCACATATCATATGGGTTTAAAAGCTATCAATCAAAAATGCTGGAATACTGAAGGGGCACTTCAAAGGGAGTTAGGCATATATAATATTGTAACAGGTATACACTATTTCTAAGATGGTTGAATGAACTGTTTTTCTCATGCAAATGAAGCAACACAAACAGCAATGAATGTCACCCGTTTGCTAATTTGAATTATTTGAATCCCTCTACGACTACTAAAAGAACTAAAACCCATTTGTCCATTTGTCGTGGTTTAAATTCAGTCTGCCACGCAGTCTCTCACTCCCCCCCACTTCCTCCCCCCGGCTTCCGGAGGAATGGGGAGGACAATCAAAAGAATGTAACTCCCATGGGTTGAGATAAGAACAGTCCAGTAACTAAGGTATAACACAAATCACCACTGCTACCACCAATAATAATAATGATAAGGGCAATAACAAGGGAAGACAATACAACTGCTCACCACCCGCCACCAATACCCAGCCTGACTGAGCAGTGATCTAGGCCTTCTGGGTAACTGCCCCCAATTTTACATCCTGGGCATGACGTGCTGTGGTATGGAATATCTCTTCCGTTAGTTTGGGTCAGGTGACCTGTCTCTGCTTCCTCCTGGCTTCCTCTCCTCCCTGCCAGAGCATGAGACTCACAAAGTCTTTGGTCAGAGTAAACATTTGAGCAGTAACTAAAAACATTGGTGTTATCAGCGCTGTTCCCAGGCTGAAAGTCAAAATCACAGCACTGCACCAGCTACTAAGAAGGAGAAAAATGACTGCTACTGCTGAACCCAGGACACCATTTTCTAAAAAATGATGAATTCCTGCACAGATAAAACACAGTTCAATGGACACTTTCCTCAACAAGTCATTCACAATTTAGGTGAAAAGAGCAAATTAAGTTCTAAAGAGGTTTGAAAATGTTTTCAGTTAACAGACTTTGAAGTTTTACTATTAAATTGGGACTACACTATTCACACAAATAAAGTCCTAACCCAAAAGAGGAATAAATCCGTTTTGACTTTCAGTTTCATTTGCACAGGTGGTACTTTGAAGAGAATTGGGTATATCCCCTGAAAAAAAAAATTAAAGTTGAAGCACTCTTCAACTTGCCAGGACAGAAAACAAAGACATAACTGTATAACTGCAAGTAGTGGAGCAATTCAGGTTTATTTAGGTATGTAATTTGTACTTCTCAGAGCTTGTAAAAGACGAGTAATTATTTTCACCTCCACCTTGGAAAGCCTTTTATGAAAACAAAAAACAAAAACAAAAAACAACAAAACCAAACCAGTCAGCCCTTTTCTCTTCTTGTGCAGGCTCTCCCATACCCTCTCTGCATGTCCCTGGCTTTAGCTGGTTTTCCACAAAGATGAAAGGACATTGGGGTCTCTACCCCACTACATCTGGGAGATCTGCAGAGGGCTTGGTTAACACAAGCTGTATCCACAGGCATGCCTAGAAAGAATAGCCAGGGCAGAAGAGTCTTTCTGTTCTGTATGATTCCCATTTAACTCCTGATTGATTAACGCTTCTTTGCCTGTTCTGCATCTCCTCACCCTGAATTACAACCTGCGGCCATGCCCACACGGCCACACAGTAGCTGTGTCTGTGTGCTGTGGCACAAGAGAAGCAAATTTAGAGAGCGAAACTTTCGGTGCTGAGGACCCAAAACTCAATATACATCTTCTGGAACCTAGCCCTGAGAGCTGTATGTGACCACCCTATCCCAGTCCCATGGGCTCTATGTGCATTAGTGGATGGACCCCATTAGGTACATGGTCCTTCACAAGGATGACATACATCAGGCTACTTAAATGCTGTCAGCATGTGGAAAGCATTGCTGCAGTAGTAGCTGATAACACATCTAAATATACCAGTGACTGGGGCTACCCTGCATAGATTAAAGTCACAGCTCTGTATCTCCCATCTGAGGCACAACCGTTGGCCTCTCGACAGCACAAACATGAACTCTGTGACCTGTTTTTCCAAACTGTTTTTTTGAGCACGCTTTAAATATATGGGGTCACTGTAATAGTGGATCAACACAAATGCAGTCCTGTCTCCTAGGATGCCTTCCTTAAACTCCAGAAATTGTACTAGGGTGGAGCAGGCTACATGATTAGGGGGTCATCCTTAATGTTTTAGATGCGTGTGAGTTTGCCACCTTGTATTTTAAAAAACAAAACCCAAAACCAAACAAAACCCGAGAATAAAACAAAACAAATCAAAACCACTAAACTCTGTGTACAACAAAAGCTTTAAGCAAAAGCAAAAGCTCAAATTCAAGCATTTCTTTTTTGTCACCACTATGACAACAATGAATGAGATACCCTGTTTTGTTATAATGCCACCTCTTCTTTAGGGGCCTCTGTTATCTGTCTTACACATTTCAGGGGACAGAAATGGATACTGTGATCCTGAACAAGCCATTCTAATTGCCTGTCTGTCCAGAGGCTGAATTTAAGGTATTCCTGCATACCTTGGCAAACAGGAGTCTCTTTGCTCTCCCTCAGAAATCCCCAATATAATTATAGAAGATTCAATTCTTATTGTATTTTTCCCTAGACAATGACCTGCTTTGCTTGTATGGGAAAATCAACCCCAATTTTATCATCTAGAGGATAACAAAGTTGCCTTATCCTTTTCAAATAAATACAACTGGGAATTGGAAAAAGAAAAAAAAGTCCTTATTCCTTTAATTGTTCACCATTTTATCACGAAGAAGTTACACACAGGGGAGCCTTGAAACTTCTTTCATGTTCATACCCTTTAATTCAATTAAGGCCCTAAGCTAAAGCAAAGAGCTAGCAAGAGTCAGATACTATTGCTACTGATAATGTAACTGCCAAAAAAATTAATGGCATATAAACAATTCAAGTAGCTGTTTCGTTATGAGAGCCCCCTTTTGAAGCAGATTTTTATGCCTAGTAGATGACAAAATTATGGATGAATTCCTGACTCACTTTTTTTGGTCTTTGATTTAAAATAGGCCACTGGATTTAGGCATTTGAGGTGCAAAGAAGTATTTATATTTTCTAAATGGCCTTCTCTGATCTGAAGGGATCAATGGCATACATTTTACTTGCATTGCTTGCATTTGGAGCCTAGGGGGAAAGCAAAAGCACAAATAATGGATTGATTTAGATGGAATTTGAGATTATAGTCTAAGGATTTCAGACACATTTTGAGGATATGCGAAAGGTCATGTAAAGACCCAACCACATGGGGGGGGGGGGGGGGGGGTGTATGGTAAGGAGATTAGCTGCCTAATGTGCAACTTTAAAGAAAATAGAATTTAGGTTTATAATCATTAATGTTGTCAAAGGGAAGGATCGTCATCCTGATCCTGAGCCCTAGAGTGTAAAACAAAAAGCAAGTAATAGGAAAGCAAAAAAATATTTTACTGAACTAAAAAATTAATGTAGTCATGATGAAGACTTCTACACTGACACATTTTCATGTAGTATGAAATAAAGAACTCACTCAGAAATATGTATTTTGACCCAGAGAAGAAATATATGTATATAAAATGAAAAAATACTCAGAAAAATGTCTAAAAAACCTATGAAAATGCCTAAATCTGCTGAAAATATGTGAAGAAATACATTTCATTATCAAACAAAGATACTGAAATAACTGACAGTGTATATTTGAGGAGCTGCATTTTTCTCTTTTATGTTGTTTAATTAAATAATGACAAAAAGAGAAACATGGACAATATTGGCTGTACACCTTTGGGATGGCTGGACTGAAAAAGGCAAAAAATTCTTTCCTCCTAAAGGGAGAAGTCAGGTAGAGCTGTTGCTCAATTATCTACCTGCAGATCCCCTCTCACAACAGGGATTTTAAGAAGAAGATACTTTATCTGCTTTCTCTTGCAGCTCTTGAATACTGCTTTGGATCAGACTGATCGGAAAGTTCCCCCTGGGGAACTCTGAGTGGAGTTGAAGGCAATGAGACACTGGCAACCTGATTTGTTTGTTGTCTTCTCCCAGAAACTCCTGAGTCACAGAGTTTCTCAAACTGAGGGTGAGATGGGAGAGAAGAACCTTCTCCCTGTGTAATACATGCAAATGCTCAACATCCAATTTGGTAGGATCTTCAGAAACCAGTGTAGGCCCTGTAGGTTGTGTGAGTTTCTCCAGCAGGAGTGTTATGTGAGGAATAATTCACCTTTAGTGAAAAAGCTGGCTCTTGGACTTCACTGCACCTCCTTAGGATGTCCACGCTGCCTGACCTCATTAATCTTGTTTTTCATGGTCACTGTGCTGTGCAGTTATTCCATTAACATATTGTAGTGCTGCCCGAGGCTGCTCTAATGTATGCTGTATTCTATATTTGCCTAATTTATTTAGGCATTTGTAGTGCATTGCCCACTCTAGGGTCTCTCTTTCTATGGGCAAATGAGGAGAGCATATGGCATGGAACTGTGAGCTATTGACTGTGCCTCTGGAAAGCCCTGTGAAAGGGCACAGATACTCTGGCACAGCAGTTCTACACACCAGCTCAATTGAAAAAAAAACAATACAACAGTTTTCCACAGAGAGAGCACTTTATATACATTTATGTGTACTCTGCACCGAAGGAAAGGAAGAGATGAAGTGTCTACAGCCTGTAATAGGTGCTTAAACCCTCTGACAAATCTGGGATCCAACTCAAAGAATAGATGTTGCAGATCTTAGAAGCAGACCATGTTGTGTGATAACACAGGGAGCAGCACACAGTTCAGTCACTGTATATTCTATTTTCTGTCAGTTTTTAGAACAATAGAACTGGCCAGATTCAGCAAGAAAAGTAAAAAACCTGTGACAAGGCACTAATGGAAATAGGGCTTTTTTCCATGAGATCATCTCTTCTGCATTTTGCATATATACATACATTTCCTTGCTTGGAAATAAGGGCCGCTAAATGTATACATGGCCTCTTTCTTTAAGAACACACAGAAAGCACAAGAAGCCAACTGACGGAAGCTAAAAAGCATGAGAATGGTGTTTTTTTTCATTACACTGAGGTTTAATATATGTTGGTGGAAGTTATGAATCAAATATAAATGATTTTGTTTTGCAAGAAAGCATAAGCATCATCCATTATTGAAAAACATTTTTAATATTAAATTGCTTCACATCCGATCCTTATTAGCATCTAAGTTTTATTATTAGCTTATTTAGCAGAACAAAAGTGGAGAGAAAGCGTGGTATGTTACTGTTTCATTCTTTCATCATCAGTGTTTAAAATTGTATTCCATGCTTAATGGATAGTCATCAGACAGTACCTGTAGTTCATTCTGAGTTGTTTTCCCTATGTTAAGAAAAATATTATGGATTTTTGATTACATTATTCAGAAATGGTTGGTGACTTTGGGTGCCAGATTCAAGAACCTTTATCTTTAACAGATGTACCCATGGTTACTGTGAATACAGTTCACACAGTAAAGAACTAGCACAATATTAACAGTGAGAAACAGAAACTTATTCGCTCCAGGTCTAGGAAAATTAAAGAGCAGGCAGCCTGTCTTTTGTTTAAGCATTAAAACATCAATTCATCTCCAAAGTAAGCCAGGACAGCACTGCTCAAAGTAATGAAAAGCCAGTCCCAGCTTGAACTAAGTACCCATCACCCCTCTGTCGCTGTCATTACATGTGCAGTTGCTGTAGGCACAGAGAAGACATGCTTTTAGAGCAGGGAGCAGTTATCAGCTCACAGCCCTGCCTTGACCATTTGTCCCTCAATAACGGCAAGGAGCAAGGCAATTGGGAGAATAGAGCTGAGTGCTGCTAGAAGGGTAGGAACATCCTGAAAGGTTCAAAAGCTTGTTCAGATTGCTTAATGGCAACAAAGTAGCCTTTGAAATTATTTGAATTACAAAGAGTGAAAGTTTATTGTTAAACCAGTTATTGTTTCTGAGCCACAGGGGGCATCTGAGCAGGGAGGGAAGAGCTGGAGCCAGATGGAGGAGGGAGCTTGTTACTAATGTGTGGCCAGCACAGCATCTCGAGCTGTGCTAAGAGAAGATACTTGCTGGGGGAAGTAAAGCCTTTACCTATTCAGGACCTATTTAGTTACCAGCACTGATCAGCCTGGTCCTGGGCTCAGGTAGGCTGCAGGAGGAAGGGGACACCATGGAAATACAAGAGGACAGAAGTATAAATATTTATGTTCTTCTCTGAATCTATTTTCCTCTACAGTATCGCATATAACTTTATCCTCCCGTGTGATTCTGACTTCAGTTCCAGGTGGAACTTCTGGAGGTGAGAAAATACGGAGAAAGTGTTGAAAGTCTGTAATTGGTGTTTACATCTTGTATGTCCTGAGGGAACTGAGTTCATCTTCTCACAGCTGTAAAACCTGGAGAAGAGTCTGCAAGCAGGTATGGGCACCCTATGTTTTGTGGTCCTGACATCATAAGGTCATATGGAGGTAGTTTTTCTGGAGAACTGATACTTCCCACTGATTCAGATCAAGAGAGAAACCGTCCTCCTGGGGAGAAGTTCCAGATTCCAGAAATCATGCAAAAACTGCACTCTTGTACTCTACTGTACAGAGAAATGAAGTTTAAAAACCAGTGTACATTATAGCTCTACTAATGTGACTGACCAGATCTCCAGAGAAAATCTGAGAATCTAAATACAGCCACTTGGCCCACAGATATTAACATATCAACCTGAAGTCCCCAATTTTAACCATACCAGTGTGTCTTAGAACAGGAAAAAGTATTTACTCAGAAAATGATGTCCAGAAGTGTTAGGAGCACCAGCTGATCCAAGCAAAAAATATGCTATTCCCAAGTCTGAGTAACTGATTTATGCTTCTGATGAGGGGACACACCATGAATAAAATTATGTCTCATTTCAGCAAGACCTCCTGCCTCCAAACAGCTGAAAGCACATTATCAGGGCAACAAGTGACAGCTTCAGCTCTAGGTAGGATGTATTCTGTAAGGAAACCAGCTCTGTGATGACACACAGGAAAACCTGTATAACTGCATACATTGCACAAAGTAAATTAGCAATTTATAACTCATTCACATGATGCAGTTGCTCACAGCAGGAAGCAGACAACAATACCATATTCAGTGAAGCTTTAGGAAGACACTACTTTCACTCTGCTTACAAAAACTGGTTGCTACAGAGGCCAAAAGGCAGCTGCAGGTGTTAGCTAGCCTAAGCATTGTGGATTTGACTGCCAGTTTTGTGTCATATATCAAGGTTGCGCATGCTTGCATGCACATGTAAAATGTCAGACTCCTTACATGCATTGCAACTCAACTGGGTCATGTTGACAAGATATTCATAAGTGTGTCTTTAGGTGTTCCTCCAGCCAAACCAGCTTTAATCAAAGTCTTTCCTCAGCCTCATCCTCAGTAACAAAAATATACTTGTACTTTCCTCTTACCCTAAGTGTTGTCAGAACTCTGACTTGACGGTCTGAGATAAAATGTGTATGCACACGTTCACACGCAAAACTAGTACTTCATGAATGCCAGAGTGTTTGTCTTTGGAAATTTGTTTGAGTTGCTTATTTCCTGTCTGAGCTTTGTAAAGGCATCTCGCAATGTGACTTGGGGTGAGGGAGTGGTAATGCATGCAACAAATACATGCCCAAACCATTAAAACATTTGTAGACACCAGCATGCTCATGCCCAAAATATAAGAACTTAGAAAAAGTTCTCTCTCTGTTTACATGGATTCTTTATTTTTCTTGTCTTTCACCTGGAGTGGTATCAATGTAGAAGAGCTATACGCACAATGCAACTTAATTCAGAAATAAAGCATTTGACTAGTCCCATGACATGCTCTTATTTTGCAGGGTATTTAAATTACTGAATGATTATACAGAAATTTACACATTCGTGCAGTGTTTGCCAAAATGAATTCCACATTCTTTTCTCTCACATTGATTACATAAAGTAATTTCTGATCTATATAGATGGCATGCAAAACCACTCTCCCCAACCTTTTCCAAAGTTTAATCCAACAATCAAAAATGACAACAGCATAGATAAGCACAAATGTCAGCCAGCTGCACACTAGCACAGACATATTTCATGGAAGAGGTGGTAACAGCCCGCAGTTTTCTACAGAAAGAAGGCTGATGTAGAGTCATGTTCTCTTTCCAATATATGTGTTCCTAAGATACTTGTGATGCTCAGGTAAAATAAAACAACTGCTGCTAACATGAAGACAGGCTTCAAGTGATCCTTCAGTTTTCTAGGTCATGGTTTGTTATCTTGAAATAACACGTGCACACGCACATACACATGCTTTCGTACACAGAGATAAATTTTCTAAATACTAGCAGATTTTCCTAGTGCTCAAGTGCTTTTGTTGCGGAGCATGTTCTCTGACAGAATGAATAGTCTGAGTCAAATGTAGCGTTTTTTCTTACATTAGACAGAAACTTCCTCCTCAAAGCCCAAGCATAGGGAAAGCATGGGAAGTGCAAGAATAAGGACTACTCTTTGGGGAAGGGGTGGCTGGCTTCCAAGGGCACAAAAAGAGTACGTGTCAGAGCAGCTGCAAACGCTTGAACTGGGATTCGAGCACGCAGCCGCAGCCCTCATGGTGATTAAGGAATAAGTTAACTCTCTGTAGAAAGATCTATTATTTATAACGTGCAGTGCTCAGCAGTCTACCACCAAGGAGAGAAGTACCAACTTGGCTTCTTTTCTCCAATGTTAAAGTTATCAGCAGCTTCGGATCATTCCCCGCACATGCTGCACTTGAAGCTCAGACACCTGGTTATACCAGCTTTCTTAATCATGCATTTTAAATGCATTCCTCCTCTGATTTTATACTTTCAAACCAGTTCAGCTATCACCTGATTGCACTTTACACACAACCCTAATCAACATATTACAGCTTGGGAACTGCTGTGCCATGTCTTTCCATGAAAAGGAAACGAGCTGTTCCTGTGATGCATCCAATTGCCTGTTCACACAACAAAGTTAAACCCTTAAAAAAAAAAAAAAAAAAAAAGAAAAAAATAAAGAAAGCAGCAAGTATTAAATGCTTTTTGAACTGTGCAGCCATATGAGATTAAGCCTTTCCCACCCCCTGCATAATGCTACTTACATTATGCTTCTGGAAACCTGTCCAGGTGTGCTTCCCACTGCCTGGAATCACGGGGTTGGTGGAGACAGGATCTGAAACCGCTGACATTGGCTTTCAATAGACTCCTTATTTCTAAGTAACTATTCTGCAAGCGTGTGATTTTTTGGCACTACCTTAACTATTGTGGCATTGCCCTGAAGGACAGACTAACCCAGTTTAAGTGCATTTAATAGTGCAGAGCTCTAAAGACTGTCTAGTAGGACTTTAACCATGGCTTTGTAAATGATTTCAAAACCAAGTTACAAACCAAAGTAAATTTTTTGGTTATTTTTTTAAATAATAATTTAAAGGTCGTTTTTCAGGTTTTTGTTTCTGCAAAGTGCACAGGTTTACCTAACTGTAAGCATATTTGTGAAGGCGTCAGATTTATTTTTTGCTTTTGAATCAGAACATAGATTAATGTTTTAAGAAAGTTTTCTATATTGAGCTTGCTCAATATGCATGCAGCCAGAAGGAAAACAGACCTGACTGACCTTCCCTCCCTCCTACCCAAACACACAGAAACCCTTATACTAGAGCCAGATCTAGTAAATGCTGTTTCATGGGGAGTTAATTTCAACTTCTTTAGTTTATGTCCATCACGATTGTTGTGTTTTATGTCAATGGCCATGTACTACTGGACAGGAGCTTCAAATCTTTAATGTAAAATACTTAGTTGTGTTATCAGTAAAGTACTTGGTTGTTAATTTATGTACTAATAATGAAACATACTTTAAGTACATCTGTTAATCTGACTATGTTTTAATGCGGTAAGAAAAATTATTATCTTCAGGAAGCAAAGAGTCCTGAAATTATTCAACATGGATAAAAGGTACTCAAATAGGGTTGTTCAAAGGTTTCATAACAAAGCCGTGCCCAGTTTGGAATTTATTGCATGACCGACACACTTGGACTGGGCTTGCTGTAAGGTCCATATGCTTCTTTCAAAGATTCTACACTGGATTTTAGCTATGCTTCTTGTGAGCCATTTCATAACTAAATTATGGGAAAACTGTGGTTTTGCAGTCTAAGCAAAATTTACTGATTTTGAAAAATGATGAGATCAAGACTCCGAAAATTGACCCAGGGTCAGGCTCCAAGTACAGAACTTTAAGACCCACCATACTGCTTTTTGCTGGATCTGTATTTCCCTTCTTTCCTCTTCCAGTTCAATCATAGAATCAGAATGGTTTGGGTTGGAATGGACCTTAAAGACCATCTAGTTCAAACCCCCTTTCCATGGGCAAGTACATCTTCCACTAGTGAAAGTGGCCTTGAATACTGCCAGGGATGGGGCATCCACCACTTCTCTGGGCAACCTGTTCCAGTGAAAGACAGATAGAAAGTGGCTTTAGCAGCTAAGTTAAAGCCATTGAATATTGTATTTGCCACAGTTATCTTTTTTCAAAAGATTTTGTTCTGGTGGTAATGTTGCTCCAATTCCCACATTAATGCTGCCTTTTTGTTTCACATCTGGTGAGGGGACAATGAGGTAACCCTGAATGATATACAAATGCATATTTGCACACCACTGTGTTTTTTGCCCATCAGTATTCTTTGAAACAGGAAAGATTTTTTCTTTGTTAGCACATTGGTCTACAAAAACAAAAGAATGGAACAATATAGCCATTATTTGTTCACAGAAAAAGCTCAGAAAAATGTATGAAATTGTCCTGATGTCTTGTGTAGGCGACCAACATTTTGTTCTTCTCAACTGACTGGCGTTCTATGTCTTTGAATGGGACTTCTAAGGACTATTAGAAATCTACTCAAAGTCACTTCAAATGCAGAATGGACTAGGCCAGTAAGTCAGGGAAAATATAACTTTTCTCCTTGTAGACTCACCTTTGATGTAATAATATTGGCCTAAGTACAGCCCTGAAAATCTGAAGTGTTTCTCTTGCTGAGTATGAAGTCTTTGCCTTCATGTTCAAAACCAGCCAAGTTTTAATTGTGCTGTCAGAGCTCTAGTGTTTGAGAGACTCTCAAATACTTGCTGATGATTCTGGAGACAATAAATTAGATGATTCTATGTTTTCCCAGTATATTTTGATTTTTAAGGAAGAACCAGTCCTCAGGAGACAGGCGTCTAGACCAAGGAAACAGCATTAGGTGGCCGACTGTCTGACAAAGCAGATAGCAGAAGCATAGCCTCATGCCAGCGTCAGACAAAGCTTCACAAAATCCTAATTTTGCCCCATCAGCAAGATATTACTTATGTCAGGAGACAGACATCAGGAAGGTGGTACACAGATGGAAAGTGGGTCATTCAAAGGTGAAGGGGCACAAGAGGAAGTGTTTAGCTGCTGTCTCTGCTTAAAGGTAAGATTATCTGAAGTCTTGCATTTTCAGTTGTTTATGGATACATCTTACTATTTGGTTCAAATATTTACTAGACCCCATCAAATAATCAAGTGAGATTTATTGTTGTTTTTTTCCAAAGCTGATTACAGAGAAGAGATATTGCTTGTTAATCTTGTCCTATTCTTTGATTATACACTTAGAATATATGCTCCTGCATCTCTCTTCAGAGCACAGATGCTAAAACCACAGGACATCTTTTTAATCCTCAGGTACTGTCATAGCCATGTATCCAACTGGTTTTATTCCAGGTAAAGTGCAGCCAATTGCAATATGCCTCCTTGCAAAACCATAATTGGGGTAACTATCAGCTAAGCAAATAAGTTTTAGCTGACCCATACACAAAATAAATCCCTCTTCTTTCGATATTAAGCTTATAGTCTCTTATCGTCCTATATGGTGGGAGGTAGGAGCAGTTCAGGAGTTTGTCCAGTTTTGGTAGCAGAGCACAAAATGTGGAGCTTATCCAATTTGAATGCAGCCAGAATTTGACCCTGGCTAGCAGGGAAGCACAGCACATTGGCAGAGTTGCAGATGACTCTATCACCTTAGCTGTGACCCCTGTAGAGGAAAATAAATAAATAACTAAATAACTCCTGAATTGCACAGAACGTTTCAACCCCCACACTGCAGTAAAACTCCAGTGTACTGAAACAAAGAGCTTTATCTAGTGATAGAGAGCAACCTGTAAGATAGCCAGTGAGGAATACAAGCACATTTACAGCATTTGCTTCAGTTTGCAAAGGAAACCTATGTACATACTTCTTTACTTCAGGCCTTTAAAGGAAATATTTATGGGTTATGGCTGCAAATGGGTTGCACATTTAAAAGGATTTCTTAAAATAGCAAGGGGGAAGCAGTTGTTAAAGTGATTCGTCGTTAATGAACAGGGCCCTGGAAATAAAAGTATTTGCCAAACAAATAATAAAAAAAAAAATAAATAAATAAGTGAAACTATTTCTAGAACATGGAATATTTCTTGTTTAAAACTAGCTGATTCAAGAGATGACAAGCTGTATGATAGCATCCCAGCTACAATACTACAAAATTCATGGGGAAGAGTAAATCTTTACCTTGCTGAGTACTGGAGGATGCACATCAGCAGCTCATGTGAGCACTCCTTGTTTAATTTCCATTCCCACAGGTGTCCAGAGTATTGTTCCCATCTCAGCTGGCAGAAAGGGCTGAAAGCACCCCAAACACTTCTGTGAGCACCTATTTCTGCATAAACACAAACCTCTCACATGTGCTCACCAGGCAGGTGCATGACTGCCTGTGCACACAGTGGTGTTTGGTTTGTCATCACAAAACAGCTCATGGTAGTGTAGGGTGTGAGGTGTGGATCTGGCACCTCAGGTACCCCAAACAAGGGCTCCTTTCTGTGTAGTTTTCAGGCAGCAGAGCCATACAGCTGCCACTTCAAGGGCGGCAGCCCTTTGCAAACACCTGGGTGGAAATATCACATACCTTGGGCATTAGTCATGGCGTGTCATGGGCTAGCATGTGTTCTACACAAATAGCATGGAAGACAACAAACATAAAATCCCTGTCAGTTGGTCTGAAGTGAAAGTATCCTATCAGGAAGATGCATTTACCAGGGGCAGCTGCCAGCCTTCATCTGGCCTCCCGGGGCGGTGCTACCTGCCATTGCCACATCTGTTGCTGAGCAGACCTATGGGAAAAGCTGTTTCCAAAGCCACCCATGCCCTCCAGCTCCAACCTGACCCTGAGCCTGCTTGGGTAGAGTTATGGGCCACACAGAGAGAATTACCTCAAGAAGTTCCCACAGGGCCAGATCAAAGAAGGGGATGTCTGCGCTCAGTTTTCCCCATGTTGTTCATTGAGCAGAGGAAGCATCATGCGATCACCACCTTCACTCTGAACACTTTTTTCCTGCTTTCCTCTCAGTCCTATCAGCATTGCTCTGTGTCCTTTCCAACATGAGCCACTTAATCTTTCATGAACAATTCCACGCCAAAACAAAGAAACTTTTAGTTCTCATAGGGTTGATAAAGTCCTCCAGCTTTACTTCTTCCTCTATTGTAAATCAGCCATCCCCAAAGACCCTGGAGAAAAAAGTGCATACCCAAGGGATACATTGCCACCTTTTATTGGTGCAGGATATTTACTAGCTTAGATTTCTCCTGAGAAATGTAAAAAAGGTACAAACCAGGAACATAAATTAGTTTACAAAGGACAATTTCTTAAAGTAGTGGGACATTGGAATCCTTTTACTAGCCTCCATGACTCACATCTAAACAGGCTGATAAAGTGATTAATCCTTCAGGAGAGTCATGTTTAAATATGCTGCTGCTATCACACTTCCAGCCCCAGAGCAGTCAGCCCAATGGCTTTTCTTATCCCAAGAGGCACCACCCATCCAGACAACGAGCAATGCAAGTTCCTTCACACTTCCAGGTTTGACACTAAGCGAGCTGACACTACAAGATGAACGGATAAAAACGAATCAGAAGAATGTCCTTTACAGCTGCTCTAGGCAACGGCAGGGGGAGGAGGAAGAGGTGACTTGGGCTCACTCTTGGGTATGCATTAGGTTGAGCCTTTTGTCTTTACACTTGGCAGCTTGCTGCGAGACCATTCCACATAAATTTAGAAGGGCGTCATCCAACAGCCTTTGAGTCAGTCGTTGAGTCATTAAATCATTAGTACTACCACAGCTGGGAGATCTATGGCCAAAGGGCCAATGTTTTGGAATGTGTCTGATTTTCAAAAGACACAGAGATACTGCCTATTTTATATCTTCTTCTTAAGAAAAATGAAAGAAAAAGAAGAAGAAAAATCTTTACTTGCAAAACAAACCTAAAAAGACTTAAAGTTGCACCAGCACTGATTTTATACAGTTTTAAAATATTCCTATGTTTCATTCAGGATCAGTAGAGAGACTTACTTCATACAACTTTTCTACAAATACTTCAGAGGAGGAGCAGGGAAGAATGATTGCATGCTCAACAATACCAAAATCATGTCATTTCAGCAGAATATTAATTTTTTGACCTTTCAGTCTATCTGACCCAGTTTTGAGCAAATTACTGCTGTCGTCAGGTCAGAACTTGTTTCAGAGAGCCAAGTGTTAACTTTACACTTACAGATTATGCTGGCAGGAGTCCGTCTGCTTACACAGGGTATGTCTTTGCCCTTGACCTGCATTATTTCTATAGCTTTCTAGTGCAGAAACAAGGAATCAGCCTTCCAACACAATTTATAGATGACATTGATCATTGGGATAAAAATCCACAGCTGATTAGTTCTGCCTTCTTTAGGAGTTAATGAGAAAATAAGCCTTCCCTTTAATGAGATGGACAACATAAAAAGTGTTTTCTGGGAAATAGATAATACGCCCTATTGCAAAAATGATATATAAAAGTAAAGTGCCCCAAGCCCCATAGAATTTATAAGGCTCAATAAATAGGATGGATGATCAGAGGCCTATACACCCAAGTAAGTTTTGTTAGAGAATGCTAAAACAGTATTGAAGATGGTCAAGAAAACCATTCAGTCTTGTGGTAATTTAACCTTTAGCCTGTATGGAATATTAGACAGGAAAAACACATTTGTTTTAGAGCTTGCCTTTTAAATGGGAGCCTTAATTGTAAATACTTGAAGCTTATCTCAAATGGCAAGAGAGATAGTGTTGTAGGCACAGGGAAAGGCATATATTAAGTACCTGTCTTTTTAGAGAACACAAATAGAGTCATAAGTTACATACAACACCACCACCCCGAAAATCCCCAAATGTAAGAATTTTGGTGCTGGTTAAACCATTGCTTTCCAGAGGGAGTCTTCTGCATTTTCAGAAACATCAAGATCTCTTGAAAAGCGCCTCAATTTGAACCCCAGCAACTGAGAAACTTCTCAAGTTATGGGTGTTACTGAAACACAGACCATGTGTAGCTCCATGTATTGCATGTTTTCTTCCCTCTCAGGCCAAATGTGTTGCTGTAGATGTGTCATCATTGACTAAAATAGTTACAGTGTGGTATGTGAATTAGGAAAGTAAATTTTTCATAAAAAAAACAATTTGCTATCAGAGATGTGTCTGTCAAAGTTATAAATGCTATTGATAGCAGTTGAGGTCATCCAAATAAATACAGTGGTAAGGTATGGCAAAAGTACAGCATCGGTTTTACTTGTGATTCTATATTTGGGGTTATTTATATAACTTTACTGCATCAAATCAAATCAAACAGTGTTGCCTATAGGAGCTTTTACATTCTTCAAACATGGAAGTGGAGGAACTGCTTCTCTGCAGTTAGTTCTGAGGGGAATCTGAAAGCATCAGGTTGCTGCACAGCCGTTGCGTAATGGCATGATATTTCAGGGAGCACAGAAAACAAATTATCTGCGGTTCAGCTGTCCATCCCTCTGTACCATGATATTAGTCCTAGTAAAGGATTCAATAAGCTCCTTAGATGTAGGAGTCAGACCATGCACAGATGAAAAGAAAAAGCTGTTTTTCTCTTACAAAATGGCAATCTGTCCTGTCACTGCTTTCGTTTTCCCTCAGTCCCTTCTTCCTTGTACATCATTTTTTTTCATTGTTCAGATCAAGTGTAGATTCTGCTTAACCTAAGTTCACTAAGAAAGTTGTGCCAAGTCAGCCCTTTCACATCTCATGTCTTTGGCCAAAGATATCAGCAGATTAGTTTGCTCGTATTTCCCCCCCCCACACACACACAGGGATTTTACTTATAGTAGAGACCCAAAGATTTAATTTTCAAGAGACATCCTTGCAAAGACAGTTGCTGCCTGACACAGCTGCTACAGGACACCAAGGAAATCACACTGTGAAAATAATGCTGCCACCTCTGGGTATACAACATATACATCATTCATGCAGTGTTACAAGGATAATGGAATGGCAGGTGGGGTAATTTAAAGTCCTCCTAGACTGTAAAAACATGCCCTCTCCAGAACATAGGGCACATCTGCATATGTGTGCCTTGTGGCAGGTATAGGAAAGAGAGTACTGAAAACAGTAAAAAAGAAAAATAACAGCCTTCTTTTAAAAAAAGTCTCTTTATATCCCATATGACAGTGGATTATTATCCTACCATCATTGGAGCCCCTCTCTGCTCTATTTGTTCTGAAGTCATCTACAGAGAGCAGGGAAAAGACAGGATTAGCTAAGTGTGGCATGCTCCATGCTGTCTTGGGAACATTACAGATCTCATACTAAGATCAACTGCAAGGCATCCCTCAGTTGTAAGATGGTGTGTATCTAAAACAAAGAAAAGACGGATCACCAGCACAAGACTGAGACAGCAAAACAAGAAATGAAGTGGAACTAAGAGACAGGAAAACCAAAAAAGGAGAGAAATATTAGAAGATAAGAAGGCAGAGAGGGTGCAAAAATAGGCACAAGAAAACAAACACAATTTTACACCAGCGTAAAGGGCTCATGACGTGCCAAAAGGCCTTCAGTTATTTGGCACTTTTTTGATGACAGTAGGACTAACTACTGCGTCGCATCAGTGCTGAGCTGCAAATAGTCATCTCACGCCAACTTTTAATCACCGACACCTCAAATTCAGAATAGCACAGCAAGAAGGCACCAAGAGGTCTGCATATTGTACAGTGGCCATACAAAGACTTAATCACCTTCCTCTGGTGAATTTATGAAGCAGGTGCTCTCTAAGGCCCCAGTGCTTAAGTATGAATAATGTGTTTTTAGGAATACTGCTCAATACGGAGGAGATTACCATGCATGTCCTTATCCATGAACACCAGGAGATGAAGGAGCTGTTCTGCTTGACCTTTATTGTAAAGGAGAGAGAATTTTGGAAAGAAAAGTGTGATTATTTGTATGTCCCCATTTTATAGCCTGCATAACGCTTTTCCAACTCATGCAGCTGTGTTTAACTGTAGGCAAGCGTAGCTCTCAGATTTTATTCTAGCGCTTTTCATTTTGAAGGGAATGTAATGTTGGCCTCCCTGGTGCAAATACATGTCTAAAAAAGAGATTAACAAAGATTACTTTATCTTCCTCTTTTCCCTCGTAAGTGGCACATTTAACAAAAATGTTAGTCAATAAGTTTATATACGCTTTTTCCTTACTCTGGTTATTATCGCTTAGGATCCTGGAGAAGTAGGGATTTCTTCTGGCAATTTAGGAAAGAAGTCTTACACGTAAAAATCAACCTGGAGAAAAAGAAACTCTTCCCCACATATTTGCTGGGGTTTTATATTTACCCTAAAAGATGCCTGCACCCCCTTAGGGAAGGAAGCAGACAGCTTCAGTGCTTGGAGATGGTTCCTTCAGGTGGTAAAGAATAAGAAAGATTTACCTAAACGTTTATGAGTACTGAATCACTGTTTTGTTGGAAAAATTGCAGGAAAAAAATAATACACTGCGTTTTTTTCTCTTTGTTTTACTGTTTCGTACTATGCTAACAGATACTATGTAGAACAAACCAGGAACTTGTGCATAGCAGAAACCTTCCTGTGGCCTTCAGAAAAACCACACAAACAGAAAAAGCATCCAGAAAATAGCATCCATCAAAAATATGTTTTGTCATGATTTGCGATTTGAAAGTATCGGTACCATCCCAGACTCAAAACCTAAGAGGTACTGTTCCCAAAATACTCTTAAAAGCTTTAGTAGCGACGTTACTAGTTGATAAGGCACTGAGAAACAAGGTCAACTGGACTTTTACAACAGCAGAGTAGAAACTGTGTAAACCATTGGGAACGCAATAGCTTGAATTTCAATAAACCAAGGATTTTGAAAGCCCTATTTGAGACTTTTTAATAGAGCCTGATTTTTGTAGAATGTTGGTCCTTGAAAATAAGTCCTTTGAATGATTTGCAACACAGCACTCATTTTGAGAAAGTCACCCTTTCTGTAATCACTGTGTCTAATCTCTGTAATATTGTAAAGACCTTCATATTTTAATTGCAAAATAAGCACTGAATCAAGCTTTGCAATCTCTTAGTCACAAGTTGTCTCCAATTTCCAAAAGAAATTGAAGGTAATGAAAATATTTGCAAGAGGATGAGTTGCACGAGAAGATTTTAAATTAAAGGGTCAGTAGCACCATAGCAATTTTTATGCTACATTAAGTCAGAAAATTATTTCTGTGCTTGTCATGCTTAACTTTTAGGGACAGCTTCAATGCATATCCAACATAACAATAATTTAAGAAAAGCTTTAAAAATGTGGGCAAAATGAAGGAGTTCATTATCAGCCATTATTAATTATTTTCCTAAATAATAAACATATATTTTCATTTCAAAACTGGCATTTTCCAAGCAGATCTCCAGCACAAGTTAAACGCAATAGAAACAAAAACTTTTGCAATTGCAAAAGTTAATATAGCTACATTTTTTACATGTTGGTGTTGCTAAGGAGAGACAAGATTTGGTCTCCATTTGTGTGTGAAGACAATAAGGAGTGGTGTCTGCAAAAAGGCATGCCTGTGTATTATGAATAAATACTGGCAATTGAATATATTCATGCTTATGACTAAGAATTTCTGGTTTAAGTGTCCTGAGATGTACCTGAAACACAACACAACTCTTACCATAAAGAGCTTAGAACAAGAACTTTCTGCCCCACAGGGGAAAGAAAAGGAAGATAAGATGCCAGGTCATGGTCATTATAGTGCCTCATACTTCACATTAGTTAGCATACCAGAGCTAACACCTCTGCTCTAAATGAAGATGCCTTGGTCTTTCTAACATCTCCCCTTTTTGGGTGATCCTTGGGTGACATGGTTTAGTGTGAGGTGTCCCTGCCAATGGCAGGGGGTTTGGAACTAGATGATCTTATGGTCCTTTCCAACCCTAACTATTCTGTGATTCTATGATCTAAATTACTTTGTCCATAGTACCATGCTGTTCACTGAAAATGAAGAGTGGCACTTAGTCATCTACATGGTGTGTCAGTTCCTTGTAGAAACTTCCCTGAAGAATTTCCCCAACCAAGAATTAGTCAGAGCTGAGCAAAACATTTTGCAAACAGCTATGGTCGAAGCTAAAACCTTGTTCTATTGTCAGCCATCTGAATGAAGTGGGTACCATAATATTTACTGTTCTTGCTTGCTTGCTTGCTTGCAAAAAAAAGGGAGAAAAAAAGACAGCACAACATGTGGACTGGCTTATGTCAGTGCAGCTGTGCATAGGAGGGTCATGGCAAATATCTCCTCCAGCCTGTTGAAAACATTGTCACTCTACACTATGGATTGAATATGAGTGGTGGTATCTTGCCATAATTTCGTGGATTTCAGCAAAGCTATGATGATCTATGCCATGGGAAATCTAATCTGTTGGACTATTGCAGCTAAAATAATGTTTCCTGTCCACTACCCATTCATGTACACAAATAATATTAAAAAATAAAATAATATAAAAGGAAAAAAAATGAAACTTCACATGATCTAATTTGATTTCAACTTAGGAACACTTTTCTCCTCTTTGAGGTACATATGGAGGATATTTTCCCTGTCTCCAAGCCTTCTCCAAGTATACAGGAGCTGCCTCATCTTATACTCAGACTTGCATGGGTGACAGTCTTACTGTGGTTGATTGCCCTAGGGTCACACTTGAAACAAAAGCTATAGAAGCATTTGTTCATGCACTGACATAAAAATCACTTTTTTTTTTTTTTACCTTCCTGCCCTCTAAGTGTTCTTGCTTCCTTCATTAGGAACCTTCATTTGAGATCACATCTTTCACTTTACAAAGTCTAGCTAAGACACAGTTTCCCTTCTGTTATGTTAGTTGTGCTTTCTCCTCTTACTCAGAAAGCATATAAATAAAAATCATACTTTCCAAATAATATACAATAAAGAAAAATAACAGACTTCTCACTTAGTCATTGAATTATCTGCCTTCTTCAAACTGTCAACAGCTTATTGATGGAAATATTCTGTGATTCATTTCTTTCTCATTGTCATCCCAGGGAATAATTTCCCTCCTCTTTTTCAGCCTAAGATACAAAGCTCACTTGTTTGTTTAGATGGACTGGTTAGCTGTTTTGGTTTTGGATACTGTGCCACTGAAAACACTTATAGGTAGATGATGTGATCAGTTCAATGAAGTGAAGAAATATGAAGCCCAATGCTTAAAAATATTCCAGTTGAGGTCAACCTGGGTTTACAGAATGTCACAGATGGTTTCAGTGTGCATCCCTGATTTGGGTATTGGTATAGATGCATCCCTGCACTGCCATTAGTTATGCCAAGCATTCAGGCTCAGAAATCCCTCCTTTTCAAAATATATGTGTGTGACACCATCCATTTCAGTGGAGCTTTACTCATATTTAATGAAGTTTTGAAGATCTGAATCTTCAAATCTTTTATATGCTTGATTTCAAGAACCATCCACTTGGATTAACTAAGTAGCACTGAGCTCGTTGGTGATGACTAGATCTTCACATATTTTCACATACTGCTATTTGTCTGCAGTTGGCTAGTGTCAGTAACATTTAGGAAAAATCATTTGCCTATAAATACTTTTATGCTTGTTTAAATCCAGCTCCTGTGGATCAGTCATTATGAGCGCATATTACAAATCTTTGCTTTGGACTGAAGCAGTCTATGCCTGCTCCTCACAATTCTTCATGAGTACAAATCTAGAAATTTCCCTTTCATATAACCAGACAACTGTTTCACTGAAAAATATGAGACTCATTAGAGATTTGTTTTATGAAAGAAGATATGCACAAACCCCCTTAATTACAAATAGATTTTCCTGTTATCTTCTACTGAACAAAAAAAAGCACATTTCCTATAATAAAGGGAAAATGCAATCTAGTTTTCCTACACAGTGCTTAGTCCCTTGTTAATTTTTTCAGTAGGAATGAGGAGAACAGCAGCATAGAGCAGCACACACTTAACAAAGACTGCTGTTAGTGCTATGTCTCTCTAGCTGCTGCCTTATTGAATCCTTTCTTTACAAGGTCTATTATCCCTGCATCATACTTCTTGTTTCCTCTTCTTCACCAGCATCTTCCCTACTGCAGGTGGCCACTGCTGGCCCTGAATTGAAGTTTTCTTGTTCCGTAGACCCTGTAAACTCTCCTTTAAACTGCACAACCTCCATTCAGTTCACAATAAACTAAGTAATACTGCTCTTCCTTTCAATTATTGTGGCTTCAGCATTATATCGGGTCATTATTTTTCTCATTTTTTTCTGTTTGTTACCTCTAATATGAGAAAATAGTGCCTCTGATCACTGTAGACATATAATCAGGATAATCAAAGTCATTCCCTGTAGTCTGCAAAGATACGTTTTAGAAAACTCAGAGCACCTAAATGTAAAAGTCTTGGATTAGATAGTTTTAGACATGTTTAGATAGATGCTTCTAAGCATGTGTCTTCAAACAGGCATAAATACAGATCTCGATAGAGCCTTCAGGCCCCATGTGTTCAGCACTAGTTCAGAACCCGGTAAGACACAAAAAATAATATATCCTTATAAAGAAGCATGGCAGTAGTCAAGCCTTTTGAATTAAAAACCAGAAAACATAATGCACATTCAAGCACCACTGTTGCTACATTTTTATTTCACAAGAACTTACTGTGTTAAGATGCTACATATAGTCCACAGGTAAAGAAAGAATTTGACCTAGTAGTTGGGCATAATTGGCTTCAGATGAAAACCAATTTTCTTTACTGAGTTTTCTGGACCAAATCCCATTGCCTAATTAATTATTACAACTAAACAAGGATATTTTTGCCATTTGCAGTTTTCTCCATTTAAATATGTTACATTTTGAAATTATATAGGTTACAGTTACAAATTTTTAGGTACTTAAGGAAGAATATGTAAAACATACGTAACAACACATACATTGACTTTTCAAGTTAGATTGAAATATGTCTAATCTGCTCTTGTGAACTACATTTTAACAAAAAAAAAAAAAGAAGAAAAAAATCAGGGATCATCTCTAAAAACACTGTTTGTATGGGACCTATCAAAATAATAAACTAAAAGTCCAGAATTACAAGATTTTGACAAAGACAGACACAAAGGAATGAAAACCTTTTAATTTTGGACTTCCATTTGCTAAATTCAGACCTGGCATGATGGCTTCAGTTGTGGCCCATGGATGCAATGTTAAACTGGCTGCTTTGCAGTAGTCCAGCTGTAAGCTTTGCAGAACACTCAGTTATGGCTGAGATCTCATTGTGCTAGATTTTATACACACAGAAAAAAAGACAGTTATTTTATTCAGAGGTTGCAAATCCCGTACTTACACATAAATCCATGTATGAAATATAGTACAAGAAATGCTATATATGAAGACAGATTTTGTCGAACTACTGCTTTCTAAGATATATGTTAGATTAATATGTTAGACTGACATTTTAGCATGCTGAAGATCATAAGATGTGTTTTATGGTGCATTAAAATCTCATAATAACAATTTCAGAGGGTTAGCATAATATATTATTCAGAGTTAAATACTGCCTTGAATGATAAGGGCTAACATGCCATCAGGCTATAATAAACTACAGCTTTGAAATATCAATTTTCATTTATCAGGAAGGTCATTTACATAGGTAAAGCAAGAATGTAATGATGTATTTTTGCACTATCTTGGAGGGAAAAAATGAACTTATTTTCCAACGACCAGAAAATACAAAAACATTCTAAGAAATACATTATTAAGTCATTTGACCTTTCATACAAAATAAATTTTCATGGATTTAGTTAAAAAATGGAAAATAAATACATTCTGGTTTCTTATATTAAATTCAAGCAAACATTTAAACTCTAAGGGAAATATGCTATTCAGGCACAAATGTATTACTCTAACTGAAGCTTTGACAAATTGTATCTATTTATCTGATTTCTGTAAGTGACACAGAAAAGCCATGCAACCTTGCAGCACTCCTCTATAACTTCACCCTAAGAGAAATTCATCACCATAAGTCACTTAGAGCAGCACATTGCCCTTAATCCACATGCAAAATACTGTATTTTAAGGCCTTTAAGCTGATAAAGCGCATGCTCATACAGTTAATATGGTGGAAAAGAGGGCAGCTGATACAAGAGATGGAGAAAGGGGCCCTAGATTAAAAACTATCTTTACTCTTAAGTCTCATTCTAACCTCCTCCATCTTCATGTTCATGGAGAGCCTCAGGAGTCGTGACTGTTGTGCAGGCCACTCTGGAGAGATTCAGGCTACCTTCAACTGATTTGATGGCCAAAATCTCAATCTGCAGTAGCCCCTCCCTTAAAAAACACATGGCCAGGCAAGGCAATGAGCCACCAGGAATTCCTTCCCGTCTTCCTTACCCTTCCCTTCCCTTCCCTTCTTTTCTTTCAATACAAAAGAGAGAGGAAGGACAGATTTAAGATTTCAAATAAAAGAGAATGCTAGGCTTTTATTCTGTATTTTATCTCAAGGTGTGATTGCAAGTGCCAGTCACTGTTCACATGCCCCTGTGAGATGACAAACAGACCTGCAAGAGTAGAGTAAGTTTAAATTAGTATTTAAAAGATATTTTCTTTCTGTACCTTTAAACCTTGAACCTTTTCTATTTTCCCCTTCCTTCATTCCCCTCATACACACAACATTGCTGTGCTTTTTCTCTTTTTTTTCACTAGCCCTATTAGCAGTGCACCAGAATAAGAGAGCTGATGAGCCTGTATGGAATAAAAGGATGTTGTCAGGTTGGTGTCAGGTCAGATTGGACTTTGAGGAAAGAATCAAACAGCCCCCTTTCAAAATGATTGATGCCTTCTCCAGCTTTAGCTTAATAACTTTGTGCTTCTTATCAGCACCTTTGGGTCCACTGCAGTGAAATTCCTAGCACTGCTTTTGTCATCCCTGCTGAAGAGGTTTGCAAGGTTTTCACTTAATTTAGGCTAGTGCAGGGGACAGAGATTAAAACCACTGTAGTCAGTTCCTGCAAATTCCCTTCACTGTTGCCAGCCTATGGGTGAAATATGCTGGGAGTGGGCAGAGGTAACATCACTACCCTGAAATTAGGTCTGGCTAAAAATTAATAACCCTGCTTTTAAAATATGAGGATAAGACTCAAATCCACATTTAGTTAAGTGAATGTCCTGATTTTCAATACTGCAAAGAATTACTAGGTGTGTGCAGTACAATGAGGGAGAAAAGAAAGAAAAAGCAGACACTGAGGTGCAGAATTAGGAGCTAAATTTTTGCCACCATGGTCAGATCAGAGCTCCACCCGAGCTCTGGGGAAGCACTTGATAAGAGCAACAGAAAAGTGACATCAT
Organism: Lathamus discolor; assembly: GCF_037157495.1. Classification (NCBI taxonomy): domain Eukaryota; kingdom Metazoa; phylum Chordata; class Aves; order Psittaciformes; family Psittacidae; genus Lathamus; species Lathamus discolor. The sequence goes on from NC_088884.1 coordinate 49,947,268, forward strand.
GCTGTAGGTTTTGATTCCCCCACATTTGTTTTCAGACTCATTTGTCAACAACAAAAGAACAAAGTTCAAGCAAAATGCTAGGGTGTCATTTCTTACCAATAATGAACAAGTCTAAAGACACCTCCTGCAGATTAATGACTGGTAGGAACCAGTTAATCATGTCAAGCCATTAACCCTAACTGTTATTAAGCTCTAGGATCTAACCCAAGTCCTCAATCTTTGTGGCTGCTATTCACCCTTCCTATTTACAGACCCATCCCCCAATCTCTCCCCTGATTTACACTCAAAAAAAAATCAGCTAAAAATTGCATGTAGGAATTTGTATTACATGTGTGTGGAGAAATAGAAGCCAGCTGCACAGATAATGAAGTGGTCCATTTCTCACCTATTTCGGAGCAATATTCATTTCACATCACATACATATCAGCACAAGGTATTTGTGGGCATTGAAAACCTGACACATTAGGTAATCAGGGCTCCCCGATCTTTCCACAGGGTAATTTAGTTTATAATATAGCAGGAAACAAGAGGAAAAGAGCAGAGAAAAAGGAGCTAGGGGGAACGCAGGCAAAAAAAGGAAGGAAAAAAACCCTAACCTGCAGGAGATAAATCCAAACATTCCGCTTTCTGAAGAGCAACCTATTCATAAAGTTAATTCTTGATGTATTCTGATAGGTTTTGTTCTGGTTTATTTTGTAACCCTGTTGTACAGTAGGCAGCCCGTTGTTTGCTCTAATCATCTGTTTCCATGACCTTCACCTTTATTGATTTGGTTTCTTCCTAAATTTAATGCAGTCTCTGAGATTAAAGCCATTTTTTCTCCAGGAGTTGTGTAACAGTGGATTTGCTTTAAGAAGTAGAAATGATTTTGATTAGTAAAAAAAGATTTTTAGCACAGAAGGTATGTTTCAAGTAAATAAAACTTCTTTACAGAGATAAGCAATGGAAGGTGGATTCTAGCTCATAAACAAAGTCAGCATTTTTTTTTTAAGTGTGAAAAAGTGAGTGAAATAAGTAAAAGAAGCGTTGCTTGTAATATGAGTGCTATCAAATACTGCAGATTTGAAGACTAAGGTACACAGGATTTTATTCTCCCTTTCCAGGTGTTATTTTAATCAGGCTTATAGTTTCAATAGTAGAGATTCATACAATGTGAAGTAATTTTCCCCAACAGACAGAGTAATATAACTCATTATTTTGCAAGTGTAGCCGTTGAGATTATAAATCAAAGACAGAATTTACTGCAAGAATATAATAAACCCTATCCCATTTTCCCTAACAATTTATAGCTTTGATTTGATTATACAGCTTATTTGCTTGACTTTATTACTGCATTAAACCCCCTCCTCCTTGGTGATACTTTGTTCTCTAATGTCTGTCGTCAACCTTCAGTCACACATTTTGATAAGAAAAACACCCAGCTGCTTCTTGCACATAGTATATTAAACACTACAGACTTCCTTTCCATAGTCACACATACATGGATTTGATCCTGCAGCCCCTTTACCTCACTTGAAACCATAATGAATTACCAGAGATAAACAGACTGAACCAAATCCACCGCAGTAAATGGAAAATCGTCTGTTGACCTCACAGGGCTTTGAACCATTCCTCCCCTGACAGCAGACATTCATTTCCTGTTCCCAGCCTCTGCCAGGGTAATAATAAATGTATTACCCAACTCAGCTCTAGCACTTGGTAGCAAAGTGAACCAGAGAGAACATGCAGTGCAAATTAATATACCTTTTTTTTTTTTTGTTGTTGTACCTTACATAAAATCCAGAAGGAGGAAAAATATTGTAGAATTCTCCTAATCTGAAAAGGAATTGAAAAAGAAACTTCAGCTAAATCTTCACTCACATTTTTTCTCAAATACTTTCTTGCCATTATTTTTCTATTACCACAATATAATTTCTGTTAAAGAAACATAATACTGTCATTAATTAACTATACATTTCTCTTATAAATATTGAACCGCGTACTGCTTTCTCTCTTACTGTTAAAATGGGACAGATTTACTGGAAGAGAAACCAAACAGCAGCTACAGAACCACCACTTCCTGTTGATAACAAAACCTGAGCTCTACATCTGTTGTCTGGCGTTTCCCTTATAGTGCTTCAGCAGTGTTTTCTCTAGCTATTGTTTTGTGTTCATCCCTAGGAGTTTTCTAAAATTCCTCTGAAGCCGAACAATTGGGGAAAATAATTATTGAACGTTACTATGGTAACTAAAAAAAAATGAAGAAAAAAGAAAACAAAAGAAAAACACTTTAGGCAGACTGATGACTCGGGGCACGGCTTCTCACCAGCAGCGGACTCATTGTCCACAAATAGAACAATCTGAGGGCCTATTTAAAGGTGTTGAACTCAGGGAATATTTTAATGATGTACCCTTTTATTTGGAATAGAGGGCTTTTATTTTACTGAGCAGCTGTACTGCACCATTTTAAGATAATGTTAAGGTCAAAGCACTACATGCTCAAAAATTGGAACCAAAACTAAAAAGTAAAACAGAATATCAATTAGACTTTTTACCCTCACACATAACAATACAAGACTGAAATGCCATTTCTTGTTATCAACAGCTGACGGGATCTTCTGGGTTAAGGAGACTAATCCTCAACTGTTTCAGGGAACCACACTGCGTAAACCCAGATATGAAAATACCGGACTCCTTAAAACAGCTATGACTTTTGCGTTAATGACTGCTGTTAAGAAGCTGTCCCACAGCATTATTCTTGTCATGTCTCAAAATCATCCTCTCATTTTCATTGAAGTTTATTTGTTGCCAGATTTATTCTTTATTTTTCCAGATTCCTCCCCCTCTTCCTCCCCACCCCCACCCCCATCTCCCCCCCCCCCCCCCAAGCAAGCACTATCTCTTGGCTTAAAACAGCTTCTCTCCCTCTTTGGGATCTGAAATACCTTCACATACTCATACAGAACAGCATTTTCTCTACCCAGTCTTTGTTCTATGAAACTAAACAGTTTAGTTTGCTCATCTTTATTTCTAAGACGTACTCTCCTTTTATCTATAGACCCATAGATTACAGTCCTGTAGTCCTCCTCAGCTGTCCCCATGTAATTACAGTCTCACTGAACAGCAACAAACTCCAGATGTGTTTTTACCTGGATGTTGTTTGAAGGTATTAATGCCTCTGTGCCGTCATTGGGAATCAGTACCCTGATGCATCATGGAAAACATCATTATACTACCCTTCTCTTAGGCTGTGTATCAATTCATGCATGTTTGAAAATACCATGCAAAATTATGCTAAAAAAGAATATTACAGTGTTTAATCTTTTCATGGAAAGTAGGACTAAGAGAGACTTCTAAATTAAAAGACTTTTCATCTCTTTCCTTTACAAAGCAGCATATTTCATCAAATATCTCTACTAAGTCCAATGACTTTTGGGAAACCCAATGTTTATCAGTCATCAAAAGTCCTTATGCAACCTGAAGTAAGGAACACAAAAGAGAAGGCATTTCTTTCTTTAACTCAATGGTCGCATTGTGGAGACCTTAAAAATACAAATCAACAAATGTATGAAACAAAGAAGAATTACTATTTCCTAGACACTTGGTTCACTATAGATTCTCTTTGTAAAAGTCAAGTCCATAAGCTATGGCTGATGCAGTTATTCACAAATCTTCCAGTCCATAAGAAAATACCTGAGAAATAAGGGGACTGAGGCAGAAGATAAAAATAAGGTCTTTTGATATTAAGAACTTGGTAGAAGAGATGGTGGCAGATTTTTAAATAGTTCAACTGTCTCTATCATCTTTCAAAGAAAGCAAGCAAATAAAGCCTTGGGAATAATGGTCTATAGACAGCTTTCTTTAAAAGTAATTGTCAATTTCAATTGCTATGACACTTCCATCTCAGGAGAAAGAAGCTGAAAGGCTTGTAGCACAGGGTGGAAAACTGTTTTTCCTTGTTGACTGCAGGAGAAAGTCAAAACTATCTCATCCTGGCGTTGCACATAAATATATGTAAGTATAAAGCAGGAGCTGAACAAAATAAAACAGTGGGTTTTAGAAATCAATAAAGATTTGATAGAATTTTCATCACAAAACAAATCCTTTAAATCAAGTGCACATTTACATTCCTGTAACTATAAATACTTTGATACAGAATTAGTCTTTGAATGTGGTCAGCATTTTTGCTGGTATATTTCTCTTTTGGTGCTGCAGTTTCAGGGTTGTGCAAAAACTGCGGTAGTAAGTATCGTCATTGACCACCCTTCAGTTTAAAAACAGAGATCAGTAGCTCAGTGTCACCTTGAAATAACACAAGTCTATGTGGGATAATGGTTCTGTATATTTGCAGTTTAGAGTTCATGTAAGTGTGAAACTAATGGCATTAGCAAAAGCCACGCAAAGCACCAGCAAGCAAGTTGTAAGCTTTCCTTGCCGTGGTCAGGGTCTATTTCACCCTTATTACTGCAGGCCAGGCAAAGACTGTCAGACGTGTCACTGCTGTGACAAAAGTTGCTCAAAAAAGGGCCAAAGGTGAGACCAAACTCATTGCTTGTTGTTGGCTCAACTAGGATTTGGGTACAGTGTCTAGATAAGAAAAATAAATAATGGCAAAGCATTTCTTTACTACAGGAAGTAAAAGGATTGATGCAGAGCTCAAAAAAATACAAACGACTACTGTACCTTTGTATCCCACTACTATGACATGATTAAGCAAATAATAATATTTATTATTTAATATATTTATCATACACTAAATAATAAGGGTGATATATAAAATATTATTTAATGTATTTGTAATAAAAAAAATATTTTTTTAGAAATCAGTGTCCTAACTGTAAAATGCAACATTACAAATGAATAAAAAGTGCAAATTGAAGTTCAAAGATGCAGAGTAAAAAAAATGCACAAATTTAACCCAGCTGAAGAGTTAACATATGAATACCACAATAAGGCACAGCTCACAACTAATGGTTGTAAAAGCCAATGAGCCCCTGTGAAACAGCCTCACCTTTGGAAGCCATTGCAACAACCAATGAAGAATCAATGACAACATTACGAAGAACAACGTATGTGCACAGCATCTCACAAAGGTTCCCTCTTGGCCAGCTTACACTCCTGCCAGCAGATTGCTCTGGTCACAGAGGAGCAGAGGTGTTGATATTCTGTACAGACACCCATCACACTGACTAAACAATAAGAACCTGAAGATGTATTTTAAAGGGCACCTCACTGATTTTGCTGCCTGTTTCTGAATTTTAGAGCTTTTAGAGCACCTAACTCTATTAAGCTCCTACTTCAGCCTACAATTAAGAATTAAAAAAAGACTGACTGCAATGCTTCATGATGATTTCAAGGTGCTATTTTTAAAAAGAGTTGACTTTCTAAGGCTGAACTACACTACTTCTTCAAAAATTCAAGTTCTTCAATTTGCCATCCAAAATCCATCTAAAGCTACAAATCGTTTCTGGTTATTTGGGTAATCATTGTGAATATGCAGTTATAAAATTCTTCTACATCTACCTAGGGAAACAATTAAAACAAAGCTAACTTGATTATTTTGGTTTCTGTTGTCATCTGTTAACAAGCCTTGAACCAATTCATGACAGATACAGAATACTCTTGGGGTTGCATCAATATTACCCAGACATTAAATGCACTCTTGGTTACATTTGTTATATTCTTGTTCATATAACATTATTTATCACATGAATAGGATTTTAATGGCAACTCAGACCTGCTTAATCTGTGCCTAGCTTATCCATATGTCTGGCTATTTGGGAGACTTAAGTAGTAACTAATCTAAACAACATATGTACCACTGATTTAGCTCATCTAATTTTATGTTAATTCAAGTGAAAAATGACCATATAAAGTGTGTCAGATGAAGCAGGTCTGAGTAGTATTCTATAAAAACTAGAAATAAATTGTCTTAATTTAAACACCGATCGAATTTTTTTGGTTCTTCTTATTGTTTTATACTTACAGACTCTATCCAGGGTAGAAGAAAGGGAACATATAGACAATCAAAGGACAGAAAGCTGAAAAAGTCTGGGTTTATATATATATATTCTCTTTCTGGGAGATGCAAAAAGCACAAATTAAATTACATAAATACAATTCTGCAGCTTCATCATTTGTTTATAATAATGCAGAAGGCTTTGCTGGACATGAAAAAAGAAACCCTAAGTTGATCATAGAAGTGTACTGAGTGAGGAAATGCTCTTGATCAGATGAACAGCACACACTTGAGACCATCTCCTGAAGTAGTGTGTGCTGCTAAGCACTAATCTATTCCTATGGAGATGAAAATTGAGGATGAAGGGCAAGGCTAATCCTGCCTAGACTTTGGACTATGGCTCTAGAGAGATTAGTCATTTTAAACAAAAAAAGCACCCAAACAATACTATTATTCAGTATCTTTTTTTCTGTGTTTATGTGTAAAACCTTCCGCTCCCCGGCCAAATAAAATGTTTATTCACCACCTTACCCCTGAAATTTTCCTTCTTTCCCTGCTCCTATTCTTTGTGCACACTTCAGTTTCCCAGTTCACAGGCGTATCCAGCCTAGGTATAAATCAGGTTTCAGAGGGTGATATGTCTGGTCACCATGGGGAAAAATTCAAAGAGCATCTTGCTATTTAAATGCAGTATTTGGAGTATGTACTAAAAATTGTATTTCATCTGTTTACACCCACAACAGTGGGTTGCATCTTTCAGGTTATACAGATCTATATCTGATTTTTGTGATGCACAGACAGGCACATTCCCTCTAACACTCTCATACTGCCCTTCTTCCCCATCTAAGTCTTTCTTGACAAAAAACTGGTTCCAGCAACTGAGCTAGGGGGAAATACGTGCCTGTTGCTTTAATAAGGTGGTGGACTTACATTTGGTGTGATGAACCTCAGTTTACCTGGATGCAGAAACATATGCTAGAGTGTTAGCCTTAAGTGCCACCCAAATCCCATCACTTCCAAGGTCCTTTATTAGCAGAAGTAGAACCAGACAAGCGCTTCCTCTGCTTCTTATGGCTTATTACTGTGTCTAGAAACATGGGTCAGCTGGATATAATAGCACGCTGCAAAACATCATACAGAGCAGCTGCATCACTTCAGGCTTGCCTTTGCAACCCTGTCTCAATGACAGCCCCACTTGCCTGCAGCCCTACCCCTAAAATTCTTGTAGTGTGCCAAAGGTGCAAGCTGCTGCTAAGGACCAGGGCAGATAAAGATTGCAAAGCTGTTCCAGGCAAAGCCACAACAAATTAGGGTGAGCTACAGAAGAGTGTTTTCTAATGGAAATCCCTCATATTTTTAACCCTCCATTCTTGCAAATTCCTTTTCATTTTGCCTTAAGCTTCCTGGAAAAAACAGGATCAGATCTGTGAAATTCAGACAGATTTTTTTGGTTAGCTAGGAGTGAAGGATGAGCCAAAATCAGGCATGAAATTGAAAACTCTTCTCTCAGTGATAAGGAAATAAGCTGTCAAAGGCCTTGGACGGAATACTTGACCTAGCAGCCTTTCCATCGCTAATTTCTTTGATTAAAGTGATCATAAGCAATTTTCTTAATTATGCATAATATTTCTAATTTTCTGTAGTCCTTGCTTTGTCCCCATTAAGTTCTTGCAGATCAATTTCATATTTTCTTAGTTTATTGCTAGGTTTTAATATAAGAGATTAAAGAGATACTTAACTTCATTGCATGTCTGTAGAGCACCAGCCTCCAAATTTGCCTTCAATCCATATGAAACTATTTTTTTTGTAGTATCTCCAACTTCATTTCCACCAATTGTTTCATTCCACACTGCAGCATTTTAAAAGACACAGTATTATAAATAACACTATTGGCAGGGTTCTCTCCAGGCCCCTGCTTCTGCAGAGTGGTCTCTTTAGAAGTTGCAGTGACAGATAGGCCAGAGGGCAAGAAAGAAGGGCAATTAAACTCAGCTGAACAATGGGGACAAGCATTAAGAAGAAATCTTTCCTAGAGAGCAGGTAAAATAAGTTTTTAATAAATAATTATATAAAATAATAAATTAACACATAGTGTAAGGAAGTTTGTTATAACCAATTTATAAATACCCACAGGCTTAACAGACTTTTGTATAGACATCCTTCATCAGCTTTTGTATTTGCCTAGATAAAGTAATGGGACTTCTTCTGACCCACCTATTCAATTAAACTTAATTTTCAATATGTTTTAGAACTCAGTACATTTTAGTTCTAAAAATCCCCCCGGCTGGTACATAGCATGGATGCCATGTGCCATGCTTGTTTTGCGTAGAGCAGCTGGTCTGCTATTTAGCGATATTTTCTTTAAGGTGGATGCTAGTGCTGAGCCACATTGTTTTTATAAGCAAGCAAGGTATAAATTAAATCACTGTGTGATCGTCTTGCCATGAGATAAAATCCGTTAACATCCCTCTACCCATGGTTTAGAAAACTGAACTGGCAACTGGAATCACTGCATATATCCTGGTACAAGGATTGTTCTTCTACCTACATTTCTCCATTCTACCTGCATTATACCTCTACTTTCAGGTGGAATTCCACATTATTACATCTTACTTTTCTTAGCACAGTGGTAAATGTCAGAGTTAAGATATGAGGATTTTCCACATACAAATCAAAAGCAACATTAAAATCCCCAAGGAATTTCAGGGTCACTACCATTTTGTCATCTTTGAGACTAAAATTCTGCTTGGAATAGGGATTCTTGGAAAATACAAATTTAGGAATAAATCTGAGATTATGGCTGTCACAGCACATGACTATGACATAAATGATTTACAATGCATGCAAAAATATGATGAGCATTTGGATTTGTCTAATCTCCAAGGCCAGGCCATTCCATAGGAAACCGTTCTTTCCCTACCCCTTTATTCCACCAAACAGAAAAGACTTTATATTTGGGATTTGTAACCTCCTCAGCTGTCACAGGATTTTGGTCTTTTATATATGTGAGACTCAATCCCTTAATTGCTTTGTAAGCTAGGGCAAGAGCTATCTCACAAAACTGGCATCAACAGCTGACCTAAATAACTGGAAGACCTTTCTAAAGACCTGTTATACTCACAATGACCCAAGTCACTGGATACATGGTGTTAGCCTTCTGCCTGACATTTTTTTGCTCAGCTTTGGTGATACCTTTGGGGAAGGTTATATTCATGGATGGATACGATGATGCCTTAAAGGACTTCTGTTCACTTTTACCTTGCTATTTAGAAAACAACATTAACTGTTCAACTCCATTTCATCAGCAGCTAAACACAGCCCCTTCATCTTCCCAAGACTTTGTCACATGTTGACAAACAGGTATATTATCTTTGATGGGAAGGCTGAGAGGGTATCAGCCAACTTTGTATTTCACTTTACTGACCGGCATCACTTCAGTTTTGCACAGCTGTTTTTCATTCAAAACTGCATAATCGTTGCCATTTCCCTGATGTGAAGACATTGGTTTTACCAAAATGCCCTCCCCATTCTCTTGGCAGCTAAGCTACAACATGACATCATTTCCTCCCGGATCATGAACAAAGACCATATTTTATCTTATGACCTCCTCATTTATCCTATGACATTTCCGTATCCTATGACCTCTTCATTTTGTATCTGAGTGTTTAGTTGCTATTTTGATCAATATTAGCAAAATACTAAACACCACAATATTAAGCAACACAATGACTTCCCTTTTCATGTTATTGTTCCCCTCTGTACCTGCAGTGGAAAAGAATTGCTTGTCCTTGAACCACCTTAAAATACAATGTTAATTAGCAAATATGTGACATGAAATTTAATACAAAGATATGAAAAAGATTCTGTTTTGTCTTTAACATATGCCAGATTGCAACAGCTGTAAGGAAATTAATAATAATTTTCTAAGGGAGGACCTACTAGTCCCTCTAGTTCTTCACAGACCATCTGACGTAGTAACATGTGACACTGTGCTCTTCCATCCATACACTAGGTTTAATTTTCAGGAACAAAGCTTAAGTCTTCCCAGAAGAATCTACATTTTGAAAGTCCATTTGCAGAGTGGCATCACCCTGTAAAGCAGATGTGAAAATGAGAAAGATTTTGCTTAACGAAGATTTGTATCTTTCCTCTTTTTGCAAGTGGAAGGCCTGTGGGTACAAAACATATTAAGGATCTTGAGCTGCAGAAATACCTGACTGTGCTCATGAGTAAAGGTTCCAAACACTGCAAGTATCTCAGAAGATGGTCTTTGGGGGAATTGCAGATTAACTTAGTGTGTCTGTATTTTTCTGCCTGATCTGTAGTTCTTTTTACTTCCTCCATCCATCTGTCCGTGTTCACCCCCCACCACCTCCTTTCTCTGTTACTCATAATGAAAAGAAATATAGCTGGCTATAAGGAGAATATAATAAAGACAAAACTAGAAATGCTACAAGAATGGCAACTATAGCAAGGTTTTATTTTTTTTAATGCAATTGCCATGCTATAATTGCCTGTTCACTTTTTTTTTCTCACTTGATCTAAAAAAGTACTAAAAAATTCTATCCATTCCATCATAAAGCAGAAATCAGATATGAGAAAGTAAATGAAAATGAAAAAGTAGCTTGCTGCTCTTGAGTTAACCTCTCACAGAAATAAATAGGTGCATTCTCAGATTCAACAAAGAGGAAGATAATGGGCAAGGGGAAACCATTCTTTTTCATAGCGCTTCTTGGCATCAAAGCCTCAGTTTCTTGACAAGAAAGAATAAAGATAGAGACTACCTAAGGAGAAAAATGGTAATCTCACAGCATACTCAATATTCTTCTAAAATAAGACTCTCCCTTCAAGCCACATGCACTAGCACGTCACTTCACTCACAGATTGCATTGGAGATGTCAATCATGCAGAAGTCTAATATGGTGGAGGTAAAGTGTACAGTTTGCCTTGTCCTGGCCCACTGAATCCCAGATGAGGTAAATCCATGGTCAAGGATATTTTTCCTTAGTTTTCAGAGAAGAAAACCCGAACAGTAACATTGTTATCACCAGCATATTTTACAAGACATCCCTGAAATCCATGCTCTCTTACATTCAGTTCTTGACTTGAGTAACATTTGTTATCGGTATTTAAACCTTTTTGTGGTTATTTGCCATTGAAACAAACACATTAATCAACATGCCTGCTTTCAAATGGAAATGTCTTTCTGAAAGTGTCAGCTATAGTAATAGACACACTGTAAAAGCCCAATATAACATTACTCACTCAGTAACTGTGAAAGCTAAAACATGTATTTTAGTGTCATCTCAATCATTTATCTTTTGAGTGGCCCTGGCAACTGATTATCTCTTTTTCTTACAGCGTCCATCCTTGAAGGAAATAACAAACAGCCAAACTCCAAAGTAAAGAGCTCAGCTCTATAAAAAAAAAAGAAAAAAATAAGCCAAATATTAAATGCTACTGTTGCTAAGCCTCCTTATCAACCTGTTCTGATACGTACTAAATAGCACTTATCTTCACTATCTACCACATACTTGCTTAGTAATATTGCATCTTTATTACCATTTACAATAGTAACCTGTAGAAATGTTACTGAGAGCAAACTTAATCACTCATTAATAGTGAAATAGAAAAAGGCAGTTTCATATTCAAAGTTTTATTTATGCTATTTTGGGATTTACTGAGACTTAAATCCATATCCCAATTTCTACACACAAACAACTGCACAAGCAGATACGGTACACTGCATCAGCTTGTTTGCTAAGAAGCAAAAATTTCCAGGGACTTCACTTGAGAAAAGAACTATAAATGACAGCCATGAGAGATAGCTAGAGCAATAACTCCCTGCCTCCTTCATTTCAGCAGCACTGGAGCAGCTGAGATTGAACTGCCCTTGGAGAAACCTGTGTGAGCATGTGCTGTAAGGCTAAGATTATCAGGAGAAAACAAGAAACTGAATGCACTCAGCACTAAAAGACATTCAGAGACCACTTGCGAAATGGCTACTTCAGATCGGCACGTACTACTCTCTGCTGAATTTAATGGAGCCACTCTGCAAAAAACCAGGCTGGGAAATCTGCCAAGTGAGGCTTGAAGAAGCCTAAACTATTATTATGCAAGAAAATATTAAAAGGACTACCATAAAGGGATTCAAATTTGACTTATACTTAGTTCACAACTCACATGTTGCAACTATACTGAAGATTGTAGATATTGCAATATATCCTGGATATCTACAGATATTGCAATATATCCAAATATACCTATATATTTACAATATAGATATTGCAAAATATCCTGGCATAGGGTATAATCAAAGTCACTATGATTTTTTTTCTCAGTTTTTCAGACTAAAGGTTTTGTACATTAGGAATGCACACTGTCAGGTAGTTAAGCACTTTTATTTCTTTCATCAGCTGTTTTTCTCTTGATGTTCTGTTCCTCAGGCACATGTAACCTAATGTGGGCTTTTCCTGCGAGGATCCATGACATGTGAACTGGTCATATCTGTTACAGAAGAGACAATTCTTCACAAAGGAATGGGAGCATCAGTTGCTCTCAGTTCTCAAAATTTGTTAGTCTCTTCTCATCAATTCATGAAAACATAATTAAAACAGGTGATGAACTAGAATATGAACAGGCAAAAAAACCCATATATGGAGCCTCATCGATAGCAGATTTTTGAGAAACAGAGGTGTTTACAGTGAGATATATGCTTAAGAGTACATCTGAACCAAAGAGGTATCTGGGAGCGGGTTCAAGAGTAAGTAAAACTACTTTGCCTTTTCTAAACCAAGGAAAAAAATGAACAAGATTAGGCAGCTGCAAAACCTGGACTGTATTAGAAAGCAAGGGTATTTACAGCTGATTAATAAACACTTCAGAGTTCACTGAAGTAGCATTTGTATGCCTTTGGCTGCAGTCTATTGTGCTTCATCAGTTGTTTAGCATTTATTTTTGGATTTGGTTGAAGAAATTTCTAATTTCCTGTAATTTGAGAAAAAAACACATGTTGCAGAAATGGATGCATTGTTTATTTTCCTTCTTCCTCCCAGTCACTGTGATCTCAGGTCACATACATAAGCATCTCAGAAGATAATTCATAGGCTTTCCTGTATCCAAGCCTTCCAACCATTGGGCTGCCAACTGTGGTGTCTCCCAACAGTGAGAGTAACTGCTGTCACTTTTATATCCATATCATCTCCTAAATGCTTCTCTACTTTTGTCACACTATTACCATGTTTTCATAACCTTCCTCCAATTTCTTTAGCAATTTCATACCATCTGATATGCCTTCCTCATCAGTGAAGCCAAGATGCTGCCTTGACCTCTTTTTCCAGTCCACCGGGGTGGCTCACATAGACCCACAATCTTTTCCTTGGAGAGCAGCACGTTGGCTTCACTGCTATTGCATCACATTTACATTTCTTGATCTTGAATCTCTACCAAATTTATATTACTTCCTGCCATTCCTGCCTTGAGACCTTTAATTTGTTCATTCCTTTCACACATCCTTCGGACCTTTGTCCCACAAATCCTGATGTGACCAAGGTGTGCTTGAAATGAGACACCAGTTCTGTGACCAAGAGAGCTTCCCCTGTCCATGTCTCACCAAGGAACCCATTTTTCAACTCTCTTTTTATTCCTTCCCCTCCATTTCTGTGCTATTTGATGTTTATCTCATGAGATATTTAGTAGGTAAACTCATTGAAGAAAGGAAAGCATGCAAAATAAACATTAGATCACTTTGTGGAAAAATCAGACTAGAACGTTGGTTAAATTTCACCCAAAATCCTGTAGAAGTTCCACCAGGCATTGCTCCACATATGTGATAATCTCTTCAGCACAGCGATCGGATCTTTTAGATTATTATTGTATACCAGTTATTCTCAGTTTCTGTACAAACAAATCAACAGTGTTATGAAACACAAATTGTGGGTAATAGAGGAAGGAAAAGATGCAGCCTAAATAATGGTCTGAGATTCAGGGGGTTTCAAATCAATTCAGGTTTTACCTGGATGTAAAGCCTTCTGTGTGCCTGGAAAAGTTATTTCATGTTTCCATGGCTCTCTGTAGAACAACATTGAGCTTCCCTGGGATGACTCTTCTGTCATCTCAGCCATTAACACTGTAAGCTCCTCAGGGCAGAGTCCACCTTGATACACATATAGATGATGCCTGCAGCAAAGAAACCCCAAACCCATCTGGGCTCCTAAGTTTTAACATTTTATAAACACTTCATTAAGAGTTTATTATTAATATAGCAGTTACTGGTAATGCTGAAAAATGCTTTTCTTTCTTCTTTTTTTTTTTCCTCTCTCTCACAGACACAGGCATACACACCCTGTTCACACAGGCTTTCTTTGGCTGCTATCGCCACCACACACTGACCTTTGAAATATGGAAATAAAAGTGCTCAGAAATAAAGCTGGCAGCAACAGCAGCCCGACTGTCGTCATTCAGAATCTGAAACAAGTGGGGCCATAGTTTGCAAGCTGTCTTCATAATTACTTGAAGCAGTTGTCACTCTGGCTCTAGTTTGTTCATTACACCCCAAACAAACAGCTGATATTTGTTAAAGAACATAAGCCACTTTGTTGAGGCAGGGTACTTTATTGTGAGGAACCCTGCAGCTGCAAGTCACATGCAGTTCATAGTATTTCCTGATTTCCTTTGCTTTATTTACTTCCCTGCATTCCCTTTACAGCAATGTCTTTTCTACCAGAGAGAGAGTAAAAAAAAAAAAATCCCAAAACAATAAGGTAAACATTAGCTAACATAAAGTTTGATAGGCTTAAGCTTTATGACCCAAATCTGGTTCCCATTAAACAAATACTTTTGCTGTGGTAAGGAATGCTTAGCAATAAGAAAGTCATGGATGGAATTTGAGACTGCTGCACTCCAGTGAAACAACTGCTGCTTACAGTTCAGTGCCTTCTGACTGCAGTAGCCTGAAGGGGAAGCAAATGGATGGCATCAATCTGAGCCAAGTCAGGAGGCTTCTGGGAAGGTCCTTTCTTTGCTCACTTATATCCTGAAAATTGAGGTTCTGGTTAAGTGGTCTGCAATATTTCATGTAAGAATGGTCACCTGGCTGACAGTTGTGGTCTTCCCTGGCAAACTACTGGGTAGTTGAATGGGGAAAGATTACCTTTCAGTCTGCAGTTGGCAGGTCACCATGACTGCTGGTGGAAATGAGAGAAGGAATGGAGAAGGTATGCAGAAAGAAAAGCTGGTTTCATCTGACTTGTATGAGACGAGAAAATTCTGTCCAATGAGACTTTTTTTTAAGCCTACTCTGGCAACATGTGTTTGGAAGAATAAAGACAATAAATGAGCTTAGTAGGCCAAAGAAATTGACACCATCTTGTACATGACTAAACAGCTCTAGATGTGCGGAGAGAGATCTCAGCCTGATCAGCTTCACAGCAACTATCACTGAAAGAAATAGCGTATTTTCTTTTAAAGTGAAGATATAGAAGAAAAAAAAAACAACCAAACAGTGAAAGCATTTTAAATGTAGCATATTTCATTTTGATAGCATCCCTTATTCCTTTTCTCATGACTTGTAGGGAATTTTTATATGTGAAAAATCCTGCTTGGCAATCTTTCAGATGATACAAAAGATGTTACTTGTTGTCCTTGTCGGAGGGGAATAATCAACTGAGGTGTTGATACTGCAACACTTCAAAATGTGCATGAGGCAGTCATAGTGAGAAAAGACCAGTAAAGGGAGAAAATGTGATATAGTTCCATCCCGTTGAGTTGTAGCTCCAAGCTCGTTGTTGTGGAAACATGAGCCTAGCACATTGTCTTGTCTGACATCTGTGCATCCAGCAAACTTGTACCAGTGCTGAGCTATTTGAGATAATGCTTTTGTCTATACAGCAGCTGATGAAAGATACACTCCTAGACTGCTGATCAGTCTTCACGTTAAACATGAGACAATGAGAAAGAAAGAAAGAAAGAAAGTGAGATGCAGTGCAGGGAGATACCGGGCAGTCTCACATGTAGGTATGGTAAGGCCATGTATTATTTAAGAACTTCAGGGAAGCCAGGGAAAGGAGATAAAATCTCCTTCTTCTCTGAGGAAAGGGGTAAAAAAAGGAAAGTTCCATGGAGTGAAAGTGGATAGGAAGTGAAGCCCATTATAGGATGGGCTTCTTCTCTATTTAGTCACTTCCAGTCTTCTGATGAAAATCTGTTAAAATGCAGTATGTAGAACAAGTTACCTTTCCATTATTCATAATTTAGGCCTTTAATTTCTCATTCTCTTTTCTTAATGTTATCTATAGCTTGCTTTTTATAGAACTAACCTTATATTTCTGCTCTTGTCTGTCTGACTTTTATACTTTGCATGTAAGAGGCCAAGTTAGACCTCTGCTATTTTGCATGAGGCAAGAAGGGGAGCTGGAAGTTGTACAACTGATCCCCAGTCTAAACCATCAGGGACAGGACTACCGGGAGTGTCCTTGTGTGCAGCGGGACATAGTCACTGTGACTTTTTCCAACAGCACCAAGCCCATATTGCCATGGGTTATCTGCCAGTACAGTCAGAGACAAATTGCTTCTGTCCTGATGGCAGTTTGCTGGGATTCTGCCTCAGCTGAAAGAGTTTTTTTCCATTTTTGTATAAGTTAAACTATGCCCAACACTAACCACAGTGTAAGGGCTCAGAACTAGCAATAACATTGTGGGGCAAACTTGCAAAACTATTTTATTTGTTTGCTGATTCCCAGTTGTTTGTGTGACAGCCGAGGTAGAAACATGAAGCTTAGGTATATTACCCATGTTGGGTCAGTTATTCAGGGCATGTGCCTCCACCTGCATCCATCCTGTGCTTCCTGGTTTACCCTATGTGCATAAATAAAGTGAGTTTCATTAGAGCTTTGGCAAGCCTGGCTTTCTCAGCAGAAGCTTTTCAGATTATTTTCCCTGACACTCCTACAAGTTCACCCACTGAAAAGATAACAGAATGTTTATAAGGAAAGAGTGGCAACTGAGTAGCAGTCTCCTAATACACTTCTCCAAACATGCCTTTCAATGACAAGACAACTTTTTATGCTGGGAAATTTTAGAAGAAGACAATACAGTTGGCAAAGATCAGAGGACATGCCAGTGTAAAGGACTGCCATAGCAAAGAGGTACAGGGCATTGAAGTGATGACCAAGCTGAACCTCCTATAGCAAGTGTAAGATTTATTGATTAAACAAACTCTAAGGCAGTACTATGATGATATAGAAATACATGTTAAAAGGTGATGCTGAGCATTGTAAAAGCCTATATACCTCAGCTGAGAAATAATCTTTTTGGTAAAGGCTGTCAAATTTCTTTCCCTTCAGTAGTTATTTGTCTCACTTACTAAAAAGAAATGTTTGTCTGTACAGAAACAAGTACAATCAAGCTTACTGCTAGGTGGACTGGGGTTAGGCAGAAACCAAAGTAGAAAGCATCTTAATAAAACAATAATGCAACCAGGATGTATTGAACTCTTAGTATCTGGTTTCTCCTACCAAAAAATACATTTTAAGAGGCCAAGCTTGAGAAGTAACTATTTAACAAGGGATTTTTTTTGTTTCCCTCTTTTTCTCGTTTTCCTTCTGTTTCCTGGATGCATTCCATTATTTGAATATTTCACAAGATAAGCAGCATTCTCCCTCAATTTAAACCCTGGTAAAAGAGTATTAGAAAAAGTGACAAGACTATCATTCAAAGGAGAGGGTCACACTAGTGGCTTGTTACTTCATTTTCATGACAAAGATTGCACCTGACATTTAATACTCAGCATCTTTGAAGAAATATAGTGAAGTGCTCCACCATTTTGACCTTTTCCTGGGTCTTTATTTCTGATTGGCCCATCTGTTCCACTCTTTCCTAGGCATTATAGCCCTATCAATCAAGGAAATAGAGATTACAGTCCACTGTGAAACAATACACATTTAAAGGAGGCACCATTAAGGTTTTTAGGACCCACATCTTCTGCACCTTAGGATTGTTATAAATGGATCACTAGAAACTGTTTCCCCTTTTTTATTCTTCCCTAGCCTCTTGCAACAAATGAAGAAAATAATAAAGTCTTCAGGACTGGCAAAGATACTGTGACCCCAGCACCTAACGGCATCTCTAGGCAACAGGTCTGCAGGGGGAACAGATTTGGCACAAATAATCGAGGATACTCACTGAGAGGTAGAGGGTTTTGCTCCTTTCCAGATCAGCCTTTTTGCAACAGCAGCTTTGCTTCTCACTTTCATGTTCTCACTCTCTTTCTGCTCCCCGTGTATATTCTGGGAAAAGGACAGGTGAAATTTAAATAACACTTTAAAAATGTCTACCTGTAAAAAATATTAATCAGTAACACCTACTTTTCAGTGGCACATTTCAACTGTGATCTCATAGTGCTTCCCAGAACTGGTAAGGGGCATTTTGGGGAATGCCCTGTGTTTTATCCAGAGGCCACTGTGGAGCCAGGAGTAAAATCCAGTGCTCCCCATTCCCCTTGAGAACCAAAATAATTACTGGTAAAGACATACTTTTGGACTTGTAGGAAGGTAACATTAAAAAATGAGAAACACTATAAAGGACCATCTGCATCTCCTTTATTCGCTTTTGCTGTATTTTCTCACAAAACCCCCAGTGATTTGTATACTTCAATTCATGGCAATGACAGATAGATCAAGGAGTTTATGGCTACTAGTGACTGACTTCACCTCTGAATTATATCCTGCAGTGACCAAACTTTTAGTTGTGTTACTGAAGATATAGTGAAATACCACTGAAGTTGCCATATAGTTAAGGCAAGAGAAGACAGTGCACTGTTCAAGCAGTGCAGCCAACAAAATGGATTACATTCATACAAAGAAAGAAAAAAAGAAAGAAAAGGACAAATAACAACTTCAGGGAAGGAATTATCAAAAATGCACAGACAACTAGAGAGAAAGTCTGACTGAAAAACTGGAACGGAAAAACTAAAGAAGAAACCCTCTGCTTTTCATTCCTGCTGGTGCAGAGTCAACAAATTCTATGTTTCACTGGTGTCATATGGCTATTGCTGCTCTCTGATTTTCATGGTCATTAAGGGAACCTTTTGTGCATATTCTGTGTACAGGACAAATGTTCTGGCTGCCTACTCACTCTTCAAGGTGAGGGCAAATATCTTCTGGAGTTCTAAAAACCATCACAGCCTTCAACTTTGAACTCCTGCTGTCTTCTCTTTCTTGCTGCTTTACCTGCAAGGGCTATCTTTTTTATTATTATATTGCTTACTGTTCCCCAGAGTAATAACATCTTAGGCCCTTCCATATAGAATCAGAAGAGATGTCAAAACTTCTCTTGACCTTTGGATGGGTTCTGCCTTTTACTTTTTCAATTAAAATTCTGCCCAAGTGATCCTTTAATTTGTTTTCTGAGGAATATTCATTCATTCATAGTTGGTTTTATATTTTCTGTATTTCTCTGGTTGTTTGCCATGGATGGTTTTCAAAGTGTTTTTTTCAGAGGGGGCAAACAAAGTAATCAATGTTGTGAGTGACATTCTTGACACAAGTTTTCTCTCAAAGGAAAGTTTATGAGGCTTTCACTAGAGATGGGACCTAGTCTAACAGTGAGATTCAAGTTAGACACAAACTTTGGTTAGACATCCGGGTAATCTCTATGGGAATTCACACAGTAAATGGACCCCTTCAGCCAAGCGTGTTTCTTACCAGCTATCAACTGTTTCACTCTGCTTTTTGAACCACAGCTATAGCAAGTTCTGATACCCCAGCATTCACCCTGCAGCTAAATTCAAGTCCATGATTCAGCCTTTTTAGGCCTCATGCTATCTGCTTCTTGGGAGCCATAGCTCCTAGAGAAGTGTCCTGAGCAGGGGAAATGCTTGGCACTGGGGAATGGTAGCGTGGCTACACACTCCCAGAGCAGAGACAGTGGGATCTTGCCTCAAAACACCGCACAGGAACAGATGCTGAACCTCCTCTGATGATGCCAAAAGCCATTGCTAACTCAGCAGACTGCCTGAGTTTTCAGTGGTGGTCTCTGTAAAGCGCAGATCCTTGTAGCCTATATGGTTTTTTTTCTTTCCCCTAATTTGGGATTTGTTTGTTTTGGGTTTTTTTTTTACTTTTTTTTAATTTATTTTAACCACAACATAATTTATGTGAGACTTGATAACGTGCAGCCTTCAGGCTCATGCCTGGGAATGCACCTAAGCATAAATTATTGCACAATAATTCCAGCCCTGTCTGGTCTTATTGCTTAATAAAATTAACATTGTGATGTCAACCAAAATGTCTTGAAGTGAAACTGCACTTTTTTGAGAGTTCAATTGAAAGGAAAAAAACCACCATCCAGCAAGAAAATAAGCAGGTTTTTATGAGTGAGGTAAAATATAACTCTCTTTCATCTCAAGACTTTCGTTTTCCTTTTTACAAGCCAGCAACTTAGTTGCTTTTTGTTCTGTAAGTAATGTGAGATGCCTTTTTATACACACTCTGAGTTGTTCCATCATTCAGAAGCAAAGCAAAACCAGAAAGTTGCATATGTTCCTGGATTTTATCTTTAATGAAATGTACCTTTTCTCCATTTTTTTGTAATGCCAGCAATAAAAGGAATAGTACAGTGCTCTGAAGAAAATACCTAGGAGACAAGAACTTCTCTGTCACTCTCTTCTTAAAAAGTTCCCAAAATAAAAGTCATGCAGGAGTTCCTCAGTGCTGTCCTGGTGACAAACCAGGGGGACTCAGCTCCTCTTACTTCAAAATATGCACAAATACACACCAGAACATAAGGAAACCCTAAGTCTAAGATTGTAATGGCAAGAAGCATGAGGAAGACTGAAGATGCAGAGCCCTGCAGTATCATTTAGACTGACAGGAAGGCTTAAGAATTAAAGGTGGTAAAGCGATTGTGACAGGCAACTTATTTGCTCTTTTATGTCTGCAGGAATGTAGAAAAGCTGGCCTTTTACTGAAGAGTTCAGCCTGTCACAGGGTCCAAGTATACAGCCTTCTGCAGCTCAAGAGATTGTATTGGCTACACAGAGACAAGCCACAGATCAAGCAAACAATTTTCCATATGTATAATTGCGACTGAAGTTATAGAACCTAATTTCTGTAAAACTTACAGTTAGTTTTAGGTCTTTGCCTATGAGATGGAAAAGATGCAAATTATTCCTAAGCTAAAAGTCCAATTGCATGTTCATAGTTTTGGGTGGGTTTATTTCTTGAATTGAATGTTCCTCTCTCTCCCCCAGATAAACAGGGATTACATTGCTCAATCTATTTCTTGTCAAGACAGGAAGATTGTTTAAAACAGTCTATGTGATGGTTAATACACTAAGCCCATGAGTGGTGCCATGGAGATTATTTTGCAAATGCACAAAATCTCCTTACAAGAAAAAGTCTGAGTCTGGAGCAGATATTTATTAAGGCAGCCCCGAGGAACTACAATGTAGTAACTGCTGGGTAACACAGAACAAAAGAGAAATACAGGTCTAGAAGTGTAACTGAATGAAACAAAAAAGCCAGGGTAGCCTTTTGTCAGCCTCCTATATGTGCCGGAATGAAAAAAAGCCCAGTGAATTTGAATCAAAATCAAAGACGGAGAAACTGCTGGGTCTGCTCTCTACATGCCTTTGAACTGGCCCAAGCATGCCTCAGTCTAGGCTGGAAAACGTGCACACACTAGTTTGAGGATTTCACAATTATGAAAACTAAAGAGCCTTTTGTTTGTATATTTTGTTTAGTTAAATGTAGCACCATACACATCTTGTAAAAAAGGGGGTTGAGCGAGTCTTTACGTACTTTTAAAAGGCAACTAAACAGACAGAGAGACACTGACTGGTTTATCCCTCCAGACAGCACACTAGGAAAGCAAATATCTTTTTCCAGGTGCTGCTTTTTAATTGGGTTCTTTCCAGTGTAAACTTCATGTGGGCTCTCAAGAACTCCCTTAGGTGGTCCAATAGGTCCCATTTGTGCTACGAAAGTCATCTTCTGTACACTCTCCTTTCTATATTAGCAGTATCCACCCTCCGGCCTGGTGACAGAAGAGCAACAGGACAGTCAACACAACAATCCCAGAGTGCTAATACAAACTGGAAATAAAAGGCACAATTTCCACAATGAGGAAAAGTTCAATGTGAATAGCTTGGAAAAAAACAAAAACCTCTGAGAGAATGAAGAAAAGAATTAGGTCACTGACTGTGAGCCAGGAAAAAATACACACAAGAGGAAATTAGAACAGCAGAACTATTTCATATTAGCTCATCCAAAGATTCAACGTGCATGGGCAGCAGTATGTTCTGTCTTCTGGAAAACTGTTACGGGCCGGAAAGATTGTTAGGAATTTCTATGCTATCTCTACAATGTAACCACTCCTATCCAACAAATTACATGTGGCAGTATACATACAATATGAGATATCCATTAAGCCTGAAAGCTAAATGATGTATTCAACCTAATGAGAAACAGCACAAAGCCTGTTTATTAACCCTTTAATATTGTACATTGCACATCATCAAGTTTACAAACATTGCTATTCTTCTCACAGCATATGTGGATATTTAATTCCATGTTAAGATTTTTTCACATCAAAATCACTACCTTAGAAGTTGAAAGGAAACTACAGTTGTTTCTAAGGTTTCATTCTGTTGCAGAAAGTGGATGCAATATAAGACATGATAATTAACTGCTTGTAGAAGGCATTCCCTGGTGCATGAAGGGTAATAAATGATCAGAAACAATCTTCACAGAATTACCAAAGGAAAACTGTGTTTGTACAACCTGACTGCGGCCTGGGATGAAAGATTGTGGGTAAGGGGAGAGCGGTAAAGATCATTTACCTTGATTTCACTGAGGCTTTTGACATACTCTTCCACAGTGTCGTCATAGCTGAGATGTGACATAGATGGATGGACACAGCATAGGTGGGAAAAACTGCTGGTCTGTTTGGCTGAAAGGGTTGTGCTCAATGTTCTAAAGTACAGTTGGTGGCCAATTAGGAGTGTGTTCCTGGAGTCAGTACTGGGGTAGTATGTTTAACATCTTTATTAGCAACCCAAGCAATGTGAGGAAGGGCACCCTTAGCAATCTCATGGAAGACACCAAACCGGAGGAAGCAGCTCAGATGCTGGAGGGCATTTTCCTTTATTTATCACTCATGAGCTCTTATCAGGAATATTCTGTATGTTATAACCCTTTTGTACAACGCAAACTCGAAACAGTCCTCTGGAGGGCGAATGGGAGGATAATGGATGGAAAGCACAGAAAAGGAGAGGCTAAAGGAACTGGATTTATTTAGATGGAGAAAAGAGGCCTAAAGGGGACCATCCTCCACTGCCTAATAGCGAATCATAGAGAGCAGTTCCCAGAGGTGCACAGAAAAAGGGCAAAATTCAGTGAGTGATCACACACTTCAGAAAGGGTCATTTCAATAAGAATAGTGAAGCAGTGGAAGAGGAATCCCAAGAAGTAGTGGGAGCTCCTTTCTTTGACATCCTAAGTACTCACCTGTACAAGGCCCTGAGCAACCTGATGTAACTGGGGAAGTTGGACCTGCCCTGAGTAGGGAGGTGAACTAGGTGATTCCCTTCTGACCTGATTTTTATTATGTTTTTATTGTTCAAGATACCAGGTGCCTAAAGAGACTAAAGCCCATATCACACATGAACGTAGCCTCTCTACCCTGACTGGGATGAGACCCAGCAGATAAACTGCCCACAGCTAATATCTGGTGATCATGGGAATGTCCGTGCTTTCGGAAAAAGCAGTACCTATGAAGTGGTTGTAGCACTTCAAAGGCACTTTGAATTCACAACTCTTATCTTGCAAGAAATATTCTAACCTCTGAGCAACTCACCCCAGTTCAAAAGAGAGTTGCTCTGCAATTCATTTTATGAAACCTCTGTTGGAACAAGTCAACATACAGGAAAAAAAAAAGTAATTGTATGGCCATTAGAACAAACAAGTAAGGACTGACTCTACAGTCAAAGGATTCAGGCACTGAAGTAAGTGAAAAAGAACTGGTGACAATTAGAAAAGATCAGGTTTCTGCTTTCCAGCATATTCACGTGTTCTACATGTGAGAATCATTAACTAAATGATCCATGGAGGTGAGAAAAACATCTAGGTCTTATATTTGTGATGTTTTTTGCATCTGCTCCCTAGTCAATAATAAAGGAAAGAAATAATAAGGGAAAGAAAGTGAGAACTCACACTGAACAGACTGGAGAACTTAACTATGTCCCTTTTTCAGCCATAGAATATCAATGTGTTACAAGGCCTGTCCCTCAAACCAACATTTCACAAGACATAACAGGAGTCCTTTGCTTGACTCCCTGAGATCTAATACAGAGAACACTGCTCTTCTTCCAAATGCAAGTGGAGCCAGTGTGAGCTGTGTTGTTAATATACAGGCTACAGCTATTTACCACGCAGTGCTCTTAGGACCAGCTGCACGGAGTGCCTCTGTCTATATTGTTCAGCTCATCTTCCAAAACAGCATGGACTTCTCCACAGTCTACTGGTGTTAGTTCCTGTCCTGGCTCAATTCCTGTGCTCATGAATTGTCAAAGAGGAATTGTCATGAGCCAAATCTATGTCAGAAACTGCTCTAACAATTCAGAACAGTATCTGAGTGATCACCAGAGCATAAGGCTTATGGCTACACGTGGAACAATGAGAAAAAGTAAGATATTGAATAAATGGTTGTGACGCAAATGCTATCCTCCTCACTTAGCAAACATAGCTTTCCTGTGCTACCCTTCCAAATTAGCCCTTCAAATATTCCCCCTCCTTTCTTTCCTGAGCTGTTGAGGAGGTATGTGAGATAAAATCTTAGTGCACTACTGATCAAAATCAGTAAGATGCCTCATTAATCCTCCTGCCTGTCTTCTTTATCTGTTGTGGCATTTTAAACTTCTATTGCAAACTCTGTGTAAGGGCTCATTTCATCTCATATTTTATAGCGTGAAATACAATCAGAACCCAACCCCAGCTGGAACTGCTTGCAACAAATAACAAAGGCTGTCAAAAATTATAACAATGGTTTTGAACAGCAGTGTTTTTAAGAGTTTAAAATTGTTGCTTTAAATTATTCAGCTCCTTAATTTATACTTGGTTTTGTCTCTCAGTTCAGGAAGTCTGACTTAAATATTTTTTATGCTGATTTAGATCATCAAATAGGAAAAATCTTGCAATTCCTAATTCAGGGTATCTGTGTCTGAATAGTGATAGAGGTATCTCTGAGATGTCTCTAATCTGTACCATTTTAGGAACAATTCCTTGAGACAAAAGGAGAGGTCCAGAAACACCAGCTTTTGAATGTCAGGTTAACAGACCTCAAGCCTTTATACTACCTTGAGGTTTTTCCCAAAACATATTAATTCTTGGAGCTGCAACAGGCGCTAGTACAGTAGACTACTTTATGACTGTGTTACATCTCCTTCGTGCTAACCTGCAATAAGTAAACTGATATAGAATCACAGAATCACAGAATGGTTCAAGTTGGAAAGGACCTTAACATCATCTCGTTCCAAACCCCCCTTCCATGGGCAAGGACAGCTTCCACTAGACCAGGTTGCTCAAGGTCCTGTCCAGCCTGGCCTTGGTCAAGGTTGAACAGAGTCAAGATACAGCAACAAGGTCATATGTTGAATAAAGAGATGTCATTGTTCTGTAAAAGCCATATTTTGACTGTAACTGTAGACCTGTCAAAACTCAGACACTGAAGTCCCTGCTCCTGCTCCACAATTTCACATACAACTAGGAGGCCTGACACTAAGCACACAATCCCCAATGCCTGGTGTACCACAGTGGAAGTACATTCTTCACTCAGTCAGAAAGCCCCATTCTGAAAGAATTCATTCACTCAGCCCCATTCTGAAAGAAGACTCTTCCATGTGGATGGCGTAATGGAAAAGCCTTTTGTCACAAAAAAATGCCAACCTTTTGCCAAAAGGAATTTTCAAATTTGTGGAGTTTTGGGGAAAATGGAATTAAATCTCTACAAAATCTTAATCATCCAGGCTGACAGCTGCTGAGGAGACAAAGGCATTTGTGAGCCAAGAAGGCTGGGCAGCCATCAATTCAGAGAGATTAGGAATGTGTCAGCCTCAGGAGCTGGGTATACCAGGAGAAGCCAAGCAGCTTGGCAGGCCTTGCTGGCAGAAAACATCAGCTTCTTTATTGTCAACAATTTTTTTCAGTAGAAAATATCTTTCAGCCTATTTTTCAACAGAGTCTAATTCTTAGAAATCCCAACAGTGACACTACTAAGTCACACTAACTATGCCAGATGGGAAGGCCAGTCAGAAAATGATGCTCAACTTCATAAAGGAAGGGGAAGCAGAAGGCTGGGGGAACTCCCATGTCTCTAAAAAAGCAAGGTACCACATCTAGGTCCCAAGTGCTCTTTGCTACTTATACTGTAGCAGAGAAGTCACTTCTCACTAGCAGAGATCTTTTTTCACAGAGATTAAAGGAACTACAACAGAACAGGGAACTGCTCTAGTCTGTTCTGTTTGCCCACCCAGACGAGAGTGGTCCCCTCCAGGAGCGAAGCCAACACCTCTTACAAAGTCAGAGGCACTTTGTAGATCATGTTGCACTGACCTGTAATGTGGAGTCACTGCAGAAGTTTAGGGCATTCACAGCTCAGGGTAGAGCTGAATGAACTGGTGCAGTACAGCTGAATAATTGTAACTTCAGCCAGATTATACCCTGTTACCGAGCTTGTGAATTTCTATGTCTTTCTTTCCTTTAATAGAAATTCCCTTGCTTTGCATGTTGATTCACAGCTGTGACAAGGTCAAAGCACTCTTTAGGCCTATAGACACTGAATGCATGCAGGAGGATATTTTTTTTCTCAGCCCAGACAGCAGCCGTATCAGTTTTGTCAGAATCCTAGACCCTCTGAGTCCAAATTTTGTTGTTATCGTAAACTGCCAGGTTATTCATGGCATTGCTACAGGGGAATAGGACACAGATTTATCACGCATGACCACAACATGAGCAAGTCTTTCACATTCCTTCCTTCTATTTGACCCTTTGTCCTGCTTTCTGGCCCCAATCCTCTCTAGACATCATATTCTACCCCAAGAACTGATCTCTATCTCCATCTCACACTCTGTCTGTTCTTTCTATGGTTGCAATCTCTCTGAATTCACATTGTCCCACATTTCAGGCCAAGGTAAGGCCTGAAGCACAAAAATCAATAGGGAAGTGCAAGAAAAGTAGCACAATCCAGACCTAGCCACAGGCAGCTTCTTTTATCTTCCTGAGATGAAATGTCATTTCTGTAGCAAGTGCCTTTTCATTTGGAATCCATCTTTTCAGTGATGAAATAACACTTCTGAAAGCACCACATCAGAGAGGATGGCTCTTTGGAGATACGGTGATAATAAGCATAGCAAGTGACAGAGGATAATCTCAGCAAGCATTTAGTAAGGTAGGAAGCACAATATCTATTCAACCTTTGATTAAGTAGAAAACTTCAAACTGGGATTAAGCCAAATCTCTTGCATCCATGAGACCTCTAAAAAAGGCAACCAGCTGCTGGGGCATATAAAGAGCTACCATCAGAAATTCAGAGACTCCAAAAGGCTCTGGATGGTTTTGCTCCGAAAAGACTTACCATGAAGAAAATATTAGTTTGCAATTAATTCTAATTATTTTCTTAAGAGTTGGTATTTTCCCATTTCCAAATGCAAAGCAAAAAGATCTCTATTCTTTCAATCAATAAGATCTCAGTCATGGCCTTTCATCTTTCTGAAGTATCCCACGACAGTACTGCCATCCACAGGCTTAAATTCTTTAAATTCAAGTGACTTCGCCCCAAAGCACTTACAGTCCCACAGTTGTCATTAACATGATGAGTCATAATAAAGATCTACAATTTTGGAAAACCAAAATTCAACTTTTCCCCCCTTTCTTAAATAAATAGGAGCACAGCTAAAAATAAAACGGAAAAAAGAAGTTTTATTGTAAATGAGTGGTTCTGCTTCAGCTACCATCAAACCTTTTGTTTCATTGGCAGTCATGTAGCATACCTGGGTGACTTATGTTTCCTTTCAATTTGTGCAACTCCTAGAAAATAAAATGCCTCATTATGTTCTGCAGTACAGTAGCATTTCTGTAAGGTCCCCCAAAGAATCTAATCATCACAATACTTTCATTTTATTTCACTAAAATGAACAGACAGGCACAGAAGATATTTAGCTTTTGGCTTTTAAAAGAACAGTTGGCATTCACAATTTAAAGTATTTCTGTTACTTCAGATAAGATGATTAATAGAAAACAACTGTTGTCTGGCAGATTGCATTTAAAATGTACTACTGAACACATCCCCAGTTACTACAAACCAAGCAATGTACAAGGAATATATCATTAAATACATTTTAGGCAGGGAAACAGCTGCTAAAATTTAAGACAGGTAATTGTATAAAGTTCAAATAATACTGGCAGAAAATCCACCTATTTCAATAAACCCATCACTTTGAAAATAGAAACACTTTTCTCTCCCAATAGAAGAGATCTAAAATAAAAGATACACTTAGATGTCCTTGTGGTGTGAAAAAAAAAGATATGCTTTGAGATCAAGTTTGGAAACCAACAGGAAAACTGTTTAAGGACTGGTTTAACCATCAGAAGGGCAATTTAAAGATATAAACAAGAGTAAGATTGCATCAGTTTTTCTCGGTTTTATAGTTTCATTTACCATGAACACAATTTACACTGAAACAGAGTGCAAGCACAATTTAAGCCTTTGTTTAAAACCAAGTCTGCAGTGTCGCAGACCTGTCAGCTGCCTCGACATGGTCCTGTGGTCCTGCGAATGGGGAGCTAAGCCAAGAGATTTGCAAAGCAGAGGTGCTCAGTGCTGCACTGTGTTCTCTGACTGCGTCTTAATTTTATCATTAGCGCCTCCCTCACCCCCAAGACCTCCTACTCTCAGTACATAAAAGCAGGCTGGAATGTAAAGAGCCTGCTGCTACCTGCGGGCCTGGGGAAAGCCGGGTCTGGGCAGTCACTGCACTGTGGGTATTTCAGCTGCTACTGCCGACAACCAGCATCATGGAGGCATGCAGTGGGGCTGTGCTGTACATTATTATGTAAGAGAGGCCTTCAGCTTCAAGTGCACAGCAATTGGCATGAATTTAAATAAGACAATGAAGGGAATTAGCCGCAGAAAATTAATGGCAGGCGAGCCCATTCTAAATAAAACATGCCCAAACCCCTTGTTTGAAAAACAATAAAGCTGAAAGTAGATATTCATGATGTTAAATTGCATGCTTGCATGCATGGTCTCTGAGCTCAGCACATGCAAGCTGTCTCCAGTCATCACACAGAGGCATGCATACACTCACAAGCACACATACACAGAGTCACACGGTTCAAATGCACATGTAAAAGCATTCTGCTCACTTTTTCCTCATCACACGTTAAATAGGTCAAAATAACGAAAGACTATACATGAGGATACATGAACAGCTGCATGTGCCAGACATGGAACAAGCATATGAGAGTGTAAATATGACGCATGAGTCTGGATTGCCACAAAACCAAACAAAAATGCACAGAAATTACACTTAGGATTTCACAATTTATCATTTTATATTCCAGCCCCATAAGCTCTTTTGTGTGTGTGCGTGGTTAGACACATTTCTAGACACCCAGATCATATTTTTCCTGTAGTTATATTTTTTTGATGTTCTACTCAACCTGTATTTCAATTTATAATGACACTTGTTTAACAAGAAAACAATTGCATGGCATTAGTAAGGTAGTCTGTACAAAATGCAGTTGCCCATACATTAAACAAAATTTCAGACTGAAAATTTTCTGTTGTATTGTACTTAAATTGGAATCGTTATTGAAAATTAATTATTGAAAATAAATTATCATGGAAATATAATACACTACCAAAGTATAAGAGGTGCAACCAGAATCAGTAGATATGGCTACTGATTGACAAGATATGATAAGTAAAGTTGTGCTTTGTATAGGTATATAACGAATTAAAGAATTTCAGACCTGAAAATGGGAATTCTGAATTGGGATTACCTGTGACAATTTTATAGCCCCAGATGTGGTGCTAAAACAGTAGAACTGACAGAGGAATAATCACCGTATTCAAAATCAGTTAAATTTTCTTAATTTGTTGCTGATGACAATTGATAAGCACATCTTCCTAGCTACTCAGCATCCAAACATATCAGAATACCGCAGCAGTACAAAGGGCAGATGCTATGATTTATTAACATTTATTAACAAAGTATTGAAGGTGTGCATGTAGACTCCAAATTTGAAGAACCATCACTTAAGAATTTTTTGTGGGTAGAATTCTTCTCTACCTCTAAATGTTAAAGCTCAGTATCTGACATTATACAGACAGATATTGTCCATATAATGACAGATTGTTAAATACATGCTTAGATCAAATAGTGCAGACAAATTTATGGGTTTTTTTTTTAATGCACCGTATTAAAAAAGATGTGTAAGTACAAATAAAATAATGCTCTAGAATTTAAAAATAGTAATTTAATTTCAGGGGGTTCGTCATTTTGGCAGAGGACAGAAGGAGTCGGTGAGATAACATTCAATGACAGAATTATTACCCAGATCTGCAGTTAAGCTATGTAAATAATTCATCTCCACACCAGATATGTCTTTTGAAAATGTACTTCGTATCTTCCCTCTGTGACAAACGTATTACACATCATTATTTCAGTGTTAATTGCAGTGGAGAGCAGATAGAGGAGCTCAGAGTGCCTACTGTGCAAGTGAAATTGTTTGCTCTATTCAAAAGCAGTAGTGCTTGACGTGGTAAAGGCTAAATGCCATGAAGAACAGTGAATGGCTTTCAGTCTTTAGTGCTGATAAACAAGTTTATTGGTCTTATTGTTTATTTTTTGAATTAAAGCTAACCCATTCCTGTTAAACCTAGATATACGTCAATCAGTTGCTATATGTAAAGGAAGAAACAATGTCAGTAAGACCCATAGGAGAAAAAGACCAAAGAGTATTTAATCCATTTGGCCCTGAAAAGAAGTTGTTCATTGGACAGGAAAATTATTGAGCAAGCATAAGGAGCATATCTGAGTATTGTTCATGGCTTTTCCTCTGAGGCAAAGGCAAAAAAGAGATTTTGAAATTATTTATTACATGAGAGGTTTATTTGGGATTGCTGAAAGCAAAGTGCTAAGTAAGTGCTGGAGAGACAGGCCTCCTTTCATCTAGGTACAGATGAGACCTGGAGAGCAGCACTTTGTGCTTGCTGTCAGCTGTGTAAAGATAACAAACCAGGTCTTCAGTCAGGATGAAATGAAAAGGCCAGAGTTTTTGGTTTCCCACAACCCAAGGCTGAAGATCCAAACATAACACAGCACCCACAGTGAGTGAGTGATGGTCAGATGTCTCTGTCTTCCTGAAGGAAACACATTACTGTAGTGCTTAAGAGCAAAGCAAGAAAAAAGTTACTTTCATGATCTTGGTCTATCTGTTGTAGTCCAAAATTGAATGGGCACCAAATTTGTACAGACCTTTAGGTAACTTTGGAAAAACACAAGACTCCTTTGAGAGGTTTAAAGCTAAATGAATTCTCCACTGGAAGATCAAGACTGCTTTTTAGCAAAACCACTCATTTTTAATGATATTGGATAATACTATACCAGTGTCCTTGCCCTAGCTTTGCCATTTCTTAAAGGAGTCTTCAAGCATTTTTCTGCCTTTGCCCCTCTGCTCCTCCTGCTCCAGGACACACAGATGAATACACATGGAGATATATGTTCTTTTTCCAAATACTACATTAAATTCAATTTATTTATGTCTGGTCACTCTAATAGACTACTAAATACCCTTTCCGCTCCCCGCAAAAATCTTCCCATCTCTTTCAGTGTGTTACACCTTAACCAGCTTTGTTACACAATCAGTCTTTTGTCTCTCATTGCTGGGTATGCTGTCATGGGTGCTGGTTTGTCAGCCAGGTTGCCATCTCTTCGTACACATGGGCTGCCATGTGAGTTGGTGATCACCCCCTCTTTGAATTTCTGTCCCCTTTTAATGTGAAAGGCAGAGAAGGCAAATGATACTCAGAGCTGAAAAGGAGACTGCAACTTGCAGCAGCTGCACACAATAGAGATCCTAATAGCAAATAGAAATCATAGAAATAACCATCATCTCATCATTGCTACAGTACAACAATAGGGAGCGATTCAGTTTGGGATACATTAACAGAATGTGAATAGCGCTGTAACAGCAGTGTGATACACACAGTTCCTGCCTCAGCTATGTTATGAAAATACTGTCATGCTTGCAAAGTCCTTGTGAGGTGTTAGTTAA
The DNA here is from genome assembly GCF_037157495.1 of Lathamus discolor. Lineage (NCBI taxonomy): Eukaryota > Metazoa > Chordata > Aves > Psittaciformes > Psittacidae > Lathamus > Lathamus discolor. Next base: position 49,979,539 of record NC_088884.1, read on the forward strand.
TTTTCTCAATGCATAGGAAGAGCTAACTGATCTCCAGAGGTATTTGCTAAGGTTATTGTCCCTGCAAAAATATATTAGAGGAAGCAGGCTACTTTTCAGTTTATGCATCATTCACTACAAAATCCAAAGACAAAACCAGCCAGCCTAGCTGGGACTAGAATACAAAATCTGGGTTTTAGAGAATTTGAAACTTGAAGTTATAAAACCCCAGGAGATTCTGAATTCTGGGCAAATCCCTTTTTAGTTCTCAGATGTGGGGGATTTCAAAGCAGTGGCAAGAATATTTATGTGTAGTTCCTTCTGGGCCAGGATAGGTGCTTTTGGACTGAGCTTGCATCCATCAGTTTCATATTAAAACTGGGGGATTTTCTTGAATTACCACCAATATGTTATGTGCATTCATGGGTGACTCCCATAAAGTCACTGCTTATTTTAAATTAAATACTGTGTTCAAAGTTGTAATCAGAGCCTCATATTCCTGCCATTCCTATCTTGCAGGTCATTTGAAAGGTCTTTGACTCAGCCCTGTACACTAGCTTCTCTGTTATGAGCCTAATGTTTCCTTACTACTTACATACTTCATTTCAAATTCTACAGGACCCTTTAATACGCAAGCTTGTGTTCTATAACATTGCAGGATATTTGTTTTCAACTTTTATTTTCCAGCTGGGTAGCATTTTCAATGGGATTGTTTGTAATTTTGTTTTTGCTTTACACATATCAAGACACAGAAATAAACATGATATCACATGATATCCTACAAGTGAAAGTCCTAGGCAAATGAGACAACAAAGCACATCTATGTTCTACATGAAAATTATCTCAGGAAGGAGTTCTTTCTGCAGCCTGCTGCCTCCTTCAACAGTTTTTGGGAGACTCCCCTCAACCGGACACCAAGGCTTTGTCTCTCTAATGCCTAAATTCTAATCCTAGGTGTGGACTGGGCCTTACCAAAAGACTTTCTGCTCTGGCCAAGATGAACAACTGGTCAGTGCAAAATTCTTTTCATTGCCGAAACCTTCCCTCAACAGGCCCTTTACAACCTTATCACAACCAGACCCTTAGGCTTTACACCTCTGCTAAATGTAAACCTACCCCAAAGAGCAATCGGGCTTCTCAGGGGAGAATACCTTTGGTTGCCCATTTGCAGAACTTCTTAATTGTATTCATCCTTCGACTTTGTCATTCTCCTGACCCTAAAAGTGGCCCAAGCTTTAAACCCAGACAAGCCCTGCCTTGGCCAAACCAGAATGTTCTTCAGGGATATTAATTTATTTTGCCCAGACTTTCTGTGGGTAGCTCCTTGGTAGCCCTTCTCCAAATGGATCCTTAGGGCCTGTCTTCCTTGTAACCATCATACCCCAGTCCTAAACCTAGACATTTCCTAAGCCTTAGAAGCTTGGGCTTCATAAACCTCCCAAGCCACAAAACCCTGTGAATTTGTTTGGCAGCCTAATTGCTATTGTCCTTCTGGGCAGATCTACATATTTTCTCTCTCCTAACTTCAGTCCTAACCATAACCATAATCCAGTCAAGGACTAAGCTAAAATTGTCTGCTGACCAGGGGTAATGGGTTCAAACTTCAACAGGGGAGATTTAGCTTAGACATAAGGAAGAAATTCTTTACTGTGAGGGTGCTGAGGTGCTGACCTAGGTTGCCCAGAGAAGCTGTGGCAGCCCATCCCTGGCAGTGTTCAAGGCCAGGTTGGATGCGGCTTGGAGTAACTGGTCTAGTGGAAGGTGTCCCTGCCTGTGGCAGGGGGTTGGAACCAGATGATCTTAAGATCTTTTCCAACACTAACCATTCTATGATTCTATGATCCTATTACACAGTGTTCATCTGGGCTACCCCTGGGGTTTATTTTTTAATATGCGGGACACACCTCAAGGTTAGGCTCTAGGTTAGGAGACACATAAAGCACAGGGCTTCAGTTGTATTGGCATTGCAGAAAGGCTACCAAGGAAAGGCTTGGACAATGAAAATAAGTTTCTTTTGTGAAATTTTCTGTCTGGGAGGTCAGCTGGAGACCCAGACTCAGACCAGGTTTAGTTAGTCTTCTTCCCACGGTTACTGTAAGAAGAAATACAGTTCTGTGGCCACTTCTAGGGAAGAGAGTTAGGAAAGACACAAAACCTTGTGATAACAGCTGGGATAGGGCTGTAAAGAGGCTACCAAGAGAAGGTTTGGGCAACAGAAAGCACTTTCCCCTTCTCGTTTGAGAGTGCAAAGCTGTGCTGGGGTAAAGGCTTCAGCCACTTTTAGGGTTACAGTTAATGGAAAAGCCGAAGTGTCCAGTTGGAGCAGGGGGTTGCAAAGGGTCTGCCTATAGAAGGTCTGGGCAAAGAAAGGGCTGAGCCTGGAGGTCCTTGTCTAAAGCTCAGCCCTTGGCTGCAGTTAAGGTTAGGGTGAAGAGAAAGACAGACTCAAGTCCCATTGTGGTAGGGTCACAAAAAGGTTGCCAAGGTGAAAGCTGAGCAACAGAATTACTTCTTCCCTGAGAGCTTTTCTACCTCGGCCATTGCTCGGCATCTTAACACTAACGCACAGCCAACAGCAATATTTGGCTTTTATATTTTCTGATTAAAAGTTTGAAAATTAAACAGAAAGTTTTCAAAGTGACATAAAGACTCAGCAGATCTAAATAGAAATACATCAAATTAACAATCCACCTTCAAGAGAAATAGAAACCCTTTTAGCAACTTTCCTGTGGTTATACAAGTTGTTCCCAAGACATCTGTATTATAGCTAGAGCTAGTAGTGCACTTCAGGGTAGTTTCACTGATTCACGAAGGATCAGGACCATTCTTGCAAGTGTTCATTTGAGACCCTCTCTTACAGGCAGCTCTCACTGAGGAAACTAACTTAGGGAACAATTCAGCCTCAAATACTTTCACTCTGCAGGGGCTGAAAGTCAACATTTTTACACTCCAGATGCCACCAGATGAGACAGTTCTCAACACTCACCAAAGCTTGCTTCTACTGAATGGAGATGGCCCCAGCCCTTAGATGTCCACATCTCCTGGCAGTATACACCTACCTACAGCTCCTAGTACTACTTCTGATGCCTTCACAGCTGTCCCCTGAGTTGGACCAACTCAAGGACACAGCAGAAACGCAGCCCAGCAAAAGAAGTGTAGAACTTTCTGCTGGACTAGAGAGTTGAACTGGTTCACATGGGGTGAAACAAGGGAAAAAGCTGAGGAGAAGGAGGGAGATTTGGTGTTGCATCTGTGCCTGCAGAGAAGAAAGAGAGAGAAGTACAGAGAGGAAAGAGATAGAAGCATAGAGAGAAGGGCAGCGTGGAGGAGCAGAACCACCACTTTAGGATGGAGCAAAGAATTTTAGCTGCCTTGTCTGACTGCACAGTAGGGGCAGGCTGTGCCAGTCCAAGAACAGCTCTGCTCTCCTCCCAGCTCCAGATGCCTTCCTTCCCACAGCACTGTCACTTCTGGGCCATTGCAGCCTCCTAACCAAAGAAATGGAGTGGTTGCTAATCGCTAGGTCATTTTAAAATCCTTTTGCAGAGCTGAGCTCTTCTTGGGCTTCATAAAACTTCCACCTGATAAAAGACCCCAGAGCTTCAGCCAGAAGCAGTTACAGCTAGGGCTGGAAAGAAGATGACTGTAAAACATTATTTCTATCTCCTGAAAAAGTCATGTTTGAGAAAAAAGGATTATCTGGGCAAGGCACACGAGGCAAAACCAAAATCATGTCACAGGGAAAAAATCCTGAAAAAAAAAATAATAAATCTGTTTAGGAATTGGAGTCCTTCAGCTTCCTGAGAGGGGTATTGGTGTGTTCACTTTCCTCTTCTTAGCAGCACTTTTTCAGACCAGCTGCAGGGTTCTATCTGTCTGTCATGTCCATTTTCCTGGAGAAAAATAGAGCCTGCTTTTTCCCTTTGAAAAGCTCCCCCTTTCACCTTTGCCCAGAGGACAGTTTCTGCAGGAGGACTGTTGTTGTGGGGGCTGTGTGTCTCACCTGTCATAGAGGCCACCCTGCTGCAGAGCTATCTGGCCATGCTGCTGCTGCTCTCCATCGCCAACACAGCCCCAAGTTCCTTGCTGTGGGGAATGGATTATACAGGGGAAAAAGATGAAAAGAGGGGGTTGAGGAGAAGAAGGAATAAGTAAGCGTGTCTGCCTCAGTTTTAACCTCGTACAAAGTTGCAACTACAAGGCTAGAAACTGTTCTGGGATCCAGAGATCCAGCAATACAGACCTAGGCAAATTACTAGTATTAATTACTTTGATGCTGAGGCTTCACTAATAGACTAGCAGCCTCCTGAACTGCACTCTGCCTCTCTCTGCAACAATATCCACCTTATGACGTCAGCCTTGATCCCTTTCGTTTGAAGTTGTTTACAAGAAGCAGTGATATTCAGACAGTATTTATATACCTCTTATAGAGTACCTCAGCAGCTGCTAATAAGGGGCCACATGAGCCCAGTGAACCCACAATAAATACTGCCTTGGACAACTGTTGAAAAACTCTGGTTTATGGCATTATAGAAGCAACCTTATCTAATAAGAAAAACATTAAAGGTGACTTAAATAGCTCACAGTTCCCTGGAACATCTGGGCTTGTAGTCATTTATCACATAAACTATGAATATGGCCAAATGAACTAACAGTCCTTCTGCTTTCCTTTTCCTTTATGTATAGCTTTTTCCACTGGAAGAATACACTGCAGGCCCTTAATCACTTCTGCAATATCGCAGAGTGTCAGCTTTATTTAGTGAAGCAATACATATTTCAGCAACAAGGCTGTATGCACACATTTACATTTTATTTTTCTGTTTAACTAGGTGGGGTGTTTTAATGCCGAGGGTTTCTTGATGGATTAAGTTTTTTTATTTAGAGGCTAATACTGATTTTTTGGGTAGTGGCCAGCCAGTTCTGCTGGAATGCATTTTTAAACCTATCTTCTTTTATGCAAGTTTTCTGTTTGTTTGTTAACAGCTGCTTATGTATTGTAGTGATTATCCTGTGCACTGAATCACAGGGACAAAGACCACACTGCTATGTAACTAAAAAACTGCATCATAACACATACATGCAAGGGGTTGATTACAGCTTCAGAGGAAGTGATTGTTTTGACATTTCCTAGCTTCTTGCTTCCTCTGTTTGCAATCTAGAATAACATCTCTGTTAACAAAGGATTTTTTAATATGATTTCCTAAATTTGCGTTTTCTGTTCAGTTAGACGGTAGAAAAAATTGTGCTGCATGCAGTAATCTCTTCTTCCCAATGTATATTGCCGTCAGAGGTGCAATCCTGTTTTTCAGCCCTGCAAGCAGAGACCTACACCACTTCATTTAGAGGATTAATATGTTGTTGGGTATCCTGGCCCCAGGGTCAGCTATGCCTTCCCCTTCCTTTTGCGCACACCCTTGAGAAACGACAGGCTGAATTTCCTTTACATCTTTAACTGTGGCAATGAGCACTTTAGACTGGATCTCAGGATGAGTATATTACAATCTCTGATGAAACCTTCCTTTTTTTTTATGGCTGACTGATGTGGCAGGGCCAGCTGTGTTTGCCACGTAGAAGAAATGTTCCTTTTGCCATCCCAGACCAGCAGCAGCCTAACACATGGAGAAAATATGGGAATTGGAACCACTCCTCTGCTGCACTAAAAGCTCCTCAGACTCACAAGCTCTGCTCCCAGGTCTCCACATGCAACAGTGATGTTCTGGGACCTACATAGTCTCCCATCCTGCTGACAGGCCAGCTGGGACTGCCCCAGTCTCTCCAGAAGTGAACTGAGAACCCACCAACTAACCAAAACTCCCTTCCACCAGTGACCTGGGAATCTTTTGCATCTTCCCATGCCATATATCCCTCACTCCTTTCAGAAAACTCTGTCTGTGGATGTGACCACAAGCTCCTGATTTACACAACTCAACTTCTTGCAGAGAAACTCTTTGGTAATTCTGCCACAGGCGCACAACGAGCAGGAACAAAAAAGCCATGCAAGCTTGGTACTCATATTAAGTTTGCTGTTCCTCACATCCCTTGGGGCAGACTAGCTGTCAATGCACTATGTAAGACCTGTGTTTTGATCACCTCTACTGTATGAAGCCACTGCCTCCCAAATTCTCCCTCTCCCTCGCTTTTCTCTCGACTTTCTAAGTGAAAGCTTTAACTGATAAATGTTTGGGTTTGATCCTTAGCCTTAGCAAGTAGGCTTTGCAACTCCGCTTGGACTATAGAATCAAAATTTCCCCAGTCAATTGCTTGACCATTGTTTAAATTTTTGATGCTACAGCCAAAAGATGCCTTATTTCCTTGCCATTGTTTCACTTCCTCCTTGACAGTACTTGCAGTTCCTTTTGATTCGAGTCCATCTTGGCAGGCAGAATTACCTCCCAAAAGTGCAAGGAGGTATGCAATCCAGCTCACCTAACCAAACTGTTTAAGTTCCACATCCAGTCAGCAAAGAGAGCAAGATGCCTCTGAAGGCCTGCTGAAGGGTATCTGGTCCTTATTCAGGCACATCTAAGGGGCAGTGTAGTTCACCAGATCACACATGGACTGGTAGAATGGTGGCAAGCGTTTCTATCTAGCTTCCTAGCCCACTTCTGAAGCGTGGCACTGGGAGATACAGAGAAGGGGGTGCTACTTACTTACCCCATACCAGTCAGGAAGCACGAGGCCTCTGCTCTAGCTTCTGCTCTAGCTTCTGCTCTAGCTTCTGCTCGGCTCGCATATCAGCTCCCATGTCTGATGTCCATGCTTTAATGACAGCCTGTTGCATGGACACCATGCAAAGGCCATTTTTTTTACACCTCTGTGTAAAGAGATTTTCATAAGTTCTTTACAAGCTGAGCCACCACGAAGCCAGACATGTAGGGGTACTGCAGTCAGCTGGAAAACACACAAAAGCGATCTTAATTTTATGCTAGTAACTAGGACACTGTTCAGGCTGATATGGATAACATTACCCCTTGATAGAAAAGCAGCTAAATCCTTTAACCTCAGATTGTCTTTCTAAATGTTAAAACTGTAGTTATAGAAAAAAACTGGACTGCCACCACTTCCTACAGCATGTTTTGTTACACTGCGGACTTTAGCACATCTCCTTCAGGTTTCCTCTGGGATCTTAGGAAAGCTTCATGTGCCCATCTACACTCACACCTGGATCACAGCAGGGCATACACAGGAAGACTGAGTCCCGTGTACACCATGTGTCCTTCACAGCGCCTAGGGACAGATGCAATGAAGTGCCAGTGGAAAGAGGCAGGCACATGATGAATTTAGGTGCCTGCAGGGGTAGGTAGTCCATTGAATCAGGCAGGCTTGATTACTGCCTAGACCTCAGCTGGGCTGCAGGTCACCATGAATACAAGATTCAGGCAGACAGGACAGCACCTATGTAATCCGTAAAATATTGTCTTTTGTCCTATGCATCTGGCAACAATGGAAAGTTACTGTCTGGGAACAGATCTGTTACTGTATGGGAACAGACTGCTATAACCAATGCTGAATCTTTTCAGCTGGGCTCCTGAGGGACAGAAAAATAATTTTCATAAGCTGGTCTGTTTCTAATTATCTTCCTGAGGCTGTCAGCTTGTGGTTTCCAGGCGGCTGCTGCTGCTGCTGCTTTTCCTTTGGTGGTATTTTTTAACCCAGCTATTTAAAAATGTTTATGTGTATTTATTCTGTGCAAGATCTTAACATTTCTCTGAAGAACACAAGCGTGAGGCAAGAAAGGGTGATTCTAGTAGTTTATACATCTGCTAAACTTCCCTGGAATTGCATGGGAGCAAGAAAAGACACATCTCCAGCCCAAGGCCCTCTCCCTTCTGAACTTCAAAGCCTGTCATAAACAACAAAAGTAGTAAGACTTTTTTTTTTTTAATGAAAAGGTGAGCAAATGTTTTATAATTGAGAATATAAGAAAATATTAATTTATATTCTATTCTATCACCACATACACACAGATGTTATCAGTATCCTCTGTAAAGCTTCAGATTTCTAAACTTTATCAGTAAGTGAATTTGACAAAGCTTTATAAGCAAAGCAATGGGTTATTAGTTGGTCAGTTATCTTTTAAGAGCTAAATAGACTTCAAGAAAAGTAAGAAACCACTGTAGTAGTGCAAGCTGAGCTAAAAATAAACTTTTAGGTCCCAAACACAAAAATGCTGAGAGTTAGTAGCCTGAGGTAGGCAGCAGGATGCAGAACACCAACCACTGTACATGAAACACTGCAGAGAAGCTGTCCAATAAAATAGACCAGTGACTCAAGGTCTGGGAGATTCAATCTGACACCATTCCAGGGATATCAGCATATGACTTCAAACACTGCATTAAGAGATAGAAAGCTTAATAGCTGCTTTCTGGTTTAGTAAAATGCCTAGTGATAATATTCCTGAATTTAGAACTCATAAAATATCTGTCGCCTCCAGCGGCAATATCTCAGTACTTTACTGAGATCAAATCCTTTAGCGAAAAGTGTCAAACAGGTCAGAAGAATATGACAATACATGAGAAGAAGCACTGCCTCCATAAAATCATTTGTAAGAAAACGAATATATAAGGCCAGAAGAGATATATGGGAATACATACATTAATGACTTCACCAGACACTTTCAAACCTTCGAATTCCCCAGCCATATACTCTACCCAATATTTTCAGAAATTAAAGTGAAAACTGGACTGGTAAACATAGGCAAATGAGGAAAGCTCAGTAAACATGCCAAGGATATATGAAAAAATGGATTGCCACTGGTTTGGATCTACTACCTTGGCTTGGTGAAATAGGCAGGCAGGAAGGAGAGTCTCACTGGCAGGTTCCCTGAGACTGGCTCTTTAAACCAGGGCAATTTTCTAGTGGTGCAAGTGAGCTGATTTCACTTCCAGATCTTTTTCCTTCAGGTGATGGTCTTATGCAGTTAACAAACAAGCAATTCAAATATCAATATTCCTTTACCTTGGACACCAAACCTTTAACTAAAAAAATTTGAGACTGTTAACCTTTGGAGCCTGAGAGCCAGCTAGAAAGTATTTTTCTGATTGATTTTGCTTTCCTGACGATCTTTGTATGAGACTTGCGTAGGAGTTGAATATTTACAGCAGTAATAGCCTTTGAAGTTCAGTCCTTAAAGGCATTAAGTTATGAAAAATGGTTACCCTGGAAAAATGAGAACAATGGACCTTACTTATTCATTCTGTATGTTCTGTCTAATAACTCACGGCTAAGCCTCACCCAGCTGTGTTTGACTGAGGTCAAATGCAATAAAGACTGATGATAAATACTGAATTGCAATAGCAGGATCCTAGCTGACGGCCTTCTTGCATGAGTAAACTGAAATCAAGACTGCACTAAGCTTGTAGAATTTAGAAGAAGGTTGAGAGATTTGTGGAATTTAATCTGTTATAATTCAACAATCTCCCACACTTTTAAACAAGACTCTACAGAACAAGGTCACAAAGGACATTCCTTATTGTTCATTAAAGCTACTATTTCCTTGTATATGGTACTGCAGGGTGGAGTACAATTATTTTCTGCAAATCAACTGAGAAAGCTATTAGAATACAATAAAATTCAAATGTGTATTCTTATCAGATCCTTCCCTAAGAGCTAAATATTTGCATTATAACTGCATTACATTGGATAATTTAATTTATTTACTATGGATCTTGACTCCAAGTAGTCTGCTCTTCTGCCATGCTCATATTGTATTCAGTATTGAAACTCTGGGATACGTTACCAGTTTTTTGTTACTCTTTACACGTGAAATGATGTAAGCTCACCACTAGTTTAGGTGACTATGCTAGGTTTATAATTTTGCTTTGCCAGAATAGACCACAGCAGCAAGAGGTGGAACTAGTTTTAGGCCAAAGCAAAACAGGAGGCTGCTTAGGGTAGCAACCTTCCTGTTTTTGCTTCTCCAGCCAAAAGAGTGACTGCTCTGGAATCACAAGGTTGAACAGCCAGTTTCTGACTCTCACCTGCACATTTCAACCTGCTTCTCCTGAGGGACAGGCAGAAGCAGTAACCGCTTACACTTGACTACTACTTTCCCTCTTTTCCCTTCACACATCTAAAACCCAGACTGCTGGAAAACTTGTAGGCCCTCTCTAGCCATTTTCACATCTCATACTTCTCTGTAACTTACCTGGCTCTCTACTTTCCTAGACCAGTTGCCTTGACCTCTGCTGATTTTTGCAGCCCTTGCTCCACTAACTTCCCTCTAAGCCTGAGCTGGTCATCCCAGATACAACAAGAGAGAGAAAAATTAATTCTAAGCTGCTGAGAAGATTTAAGATAGCCTTGGCTAGACTGACCCCAGGCGATATGGCCTGTAAATGCAATTTAGACATTTCTACCCCATCAGTCACATAAATTTTGTGGAAAGAAATGCACAGATACTTCTGAATGTGTCTATTTAAACGTAAACTTTTTTTTTTCTTTTTAACTGAATCAATTTAATTATCATGCTGTTAATTACAGAGCTGCCTCAACCTGTATTTCCCAAGTTGCAACACTAAGAGTAATGGCAGCATAGGAAAAGCAGTTAGTGGGTTGTGACCATACTCATTGAGATGTGTGGGCCAGGGCAGGTGACTTCAGTGAGGCGTGGAGTGAGATGTGATTTACTCAAAAGAATGCATTGAAAATAATGACATTGGTTCATGAAATTTCTAAGAAGCCAATTTAATCCTTTTCTAAATCATTTTAGTGAAAAGGTTAGCTATGGAAAGGTTTTAAAGGTTATTCAGTGCTTTTGTCTAAGTTTTTTTCCTACAGTTTAATATTTAGCAACTCGTGTTTCATTGCACACTTCTTAAGCAATGAAGTTGCTACCACTTCCCTTAGAGAAATATTCCATAACTTGCAATTACTCACTTGTCAGGAAATTTTCTCACACCAGCTTGCATGTTTCCTGTACTAATTTCTTCCAGTTGTGCTAGCAGTATCCTCATCTACTACTTCAGCAAGAGCAGTAATGAGTATTGTTGTTGCTATTCTTACACTATTCCAGCAGCTACGGGATGCCTCTGTGTAGCAGGTGCTATATAACAGAGGTTCTTCCTCCAAAGTGATAAAACCCTAGACATTTCTTTCAGAAGTGAATTAATACTTTGGCAGTCTCATGCGAGTTCATTTCACATGAAACTTTTCCTCTCCTTTTCAGTGACACGTAGATGTAGCCAATGTTAATGTTTTGAAATGAAAAGCATACCTTTTATTTTTAAGCCATTGGTGGATTTCGAATGTGATATTCCAGAAAGCTTTTGGAGTGAGCTTCCTGGGATATGATGTTCACCTGCAAGGCAAAGGCAGGCAGTGTCAGTTTATTCCCCCTTAGGAAGTCCTGGTACTTTTTCTTCAGCATAAAAAGAAGGTTTCACTTTTGGGGTCAAGAATGGAGACTAGCTTCCCTGTCTGACTGGTGCAATCTGGTGAGTTTAGCTCTTTATGTAAAGTGTGGAAACTCAGCTAAGAAAGTCAGAGCTAACCAAGCTACAACACAGCTCTAAGTGTTAAGGCCAACAGTTGCAAGTGAACTTTGGTAAATACAGCATCAGCCATGAAAGGCAAGACACTGCAAATGGTCAAAACTGAGCAATATAATTCCACTGGGATTTCTATTATCATAGAAATATGTTTCAGTTCTGAATTTTAAAAGATTGCTGACTGATAGCCAACTGAACATGAGCCAGCTTGTGCCCAGGCAGCCAAGAAGGCCAACAGCACCCTGGTCTGTATCAGAAACAGTGTGGCCAGCAGGACTAGTTAAGTAATCATTGCCCTGTACTCAGCACTGGTGAGGCTGCACCTCCAATAATGTGTTCAGTTCTGGGCCCCTCATTACAAGAAATATATTTCGTTGCTGGAGTGAGTCTAGAGAAGGGCAACGGAGCTGGTGAAGGGCCTGGAGCACAAGTGTGATGAGGAACAGCTGAGAGCGCTGGGGTTGTTTAGTCTGGAGAAAGGAAGGCTCAGAGGGGACCTTATCACTTTCTACAACTACCTGAAGGGAGGTTGTAATGAGGTGGGGGTCAGTCTCTTCTCCCAAGTAACAACTGAGAGGTTGAACTTAACGATCTTATAGGTCTTTTCCAACCTAGCTGATTCTATGATTCTAAAGGATGAAAATTGTGAAGTTTCCTTAAAACAAACCTTATGGAAAACTTGTCAAATGGAACTGGAACATTATCATTTGCTAAAGCCAAAATGTCTTGTTCTGGGTTAAAATTGGGTTTTTTTTCCCCTTGCTGTAATGCTGTGATTTATAATGCTGTGTACTGAACTTAAAGTTTTATTTTAATTCCAAACCAAAAATTTTTAATCTGTTTTATCTTAGCATGGAAGTGTCTTGATCCAAGGTTTTGCTATCAGTGTAACAACATTTCCCTACCAGAGCATACCCTACTGGAAAATTTTCAACTAACTCATTTTAATGCGTAAGCCATTATCCTTCTTTGTAAACTTGATATTTCGAGATAAAAAGGAATAGAGCATGTTTGTTGAAATGGAAATTTTGCTTAAATTGTCAGTTGTTCAAGTGTGTGATTCAGTGCTGGAACTACAAATAACCTAGGTGATTTATTTTTTTGTTACATAATTTGAACAGTTTGCCAATAAGTTGAGTGTGAACTATTCAAGAAATCCATTCACTCCCTGTATGTGCTGGAGTCACTAAACCTGACACGTGTATATTCCTCATTTTTTTCAAATACATGGGATGAAAAATCGTGAATCCTTGAGTAATAGTTTTCAGGTAGCTTGTTTTGATCACACTTTCCATTGTGGAATTTAATCTTAAAAGTTTGTACCATGTGACATGATCCAGAATCTAACAAATATCTCTTAAGCAACACCTTTAAGGGGTTTTCTTTATTTGCTATTGTTTTGGTTGTTCAAAGCATAACAACTCTGAATAGCATGGAACAGAATCCAGAATCTAAACAGAGAAATGTATACTAGCCAGTTGCTGTGTATGGAGATCTTCAGTCTGGCTTGACTAAGAGTCTTTACTATTTTTGCATTAAATCTTTACAAGACTGGGGCTTGGGGAATTTGTATATCAAACTTATAGTGAAAGTCTAATCTCATTTATCTATGTTTTTTCTTTTTTTCAGATGTATATGGTGTTTTGAAAGAGGGCTATGGAATTACACCAAACAGTAACTACTTACCTAATCAGCGTCTTGATGAGTGGCAACAACTGCAAATTTTGCATTGAAGCTGAAGAAAGGAAAATGATTGTCAGAATGATGTGATACTATCCTAACATTAAATACTGCCAGTCATGGGGGAAAAAATCTAGTCAGTTCAGTCCAGCTTTGATCACTGCATTTCTACAGAGGGCCTGCCCCAGCACTGTATGCAGAGTGCAAGCCTGACTAGACTCCTTCAAAAAGATCCTTATGTAGGATGGGGCTTCCACTGCTGGGTTGCAATCACCTTCCGAATAACCTTACCCTAAGAACATTCATTTGAAATAGTATGATTACAAGAAAAGTTACTCCAGGAATACTGGGTTTCCTGGATTTTCCTAAGGGCAGATTTTTAAGATGAAACTGTGAAACAGTAAAAGGTATCAAGTAGTAAAAGATTATAGAAATCTACACTGTCAAAAATAACCAGTTTTGAAATACCTTACTAATTCTTTTACTCAAACACATAATAGATATGAGTCTTTTTTTAGATCTCTTTGTCTGGATAGCACATGCTTTGTAAACTTTCAGCTGGACTAGATTAACGGAAATGGAAATGGCAATAGAGGGCAAATTCTCATCTCTGATTCTGCAGAATGCTCACGTATTTTTAATCCCAAACACTTGATTCCCTCTAGTTCAAACTTTAAAGCATGAAGGGTCAGCTAGTCCCTTTGTGACTATTACTAGTATTACTGCAAAACAGGCAGCTTTCAAGTCATGTAAGTAGCATGTATCCCTGAGATCTACCAGTCAGCTTAAGTGAAGAGCTTGTTTTTTTCATGCCCTGATACCTCATGAAACTAAAATGTGAAAATACAGTGCATGGTGACACCGAGCGCCCAACTGAAATGGTACTGCAATGTCAAATAGGCATCAGGATGTTTACAAACAAAAATAATAATGCAAATAGAGAATTATTACATTTGCAAATACTGTAGAACGCACAAATCAGTAACTTTAGTGTAAGAAAATAACAGGGAAGACATGGCAAAATCCAGAGGAAACCAAAGCCACAAGTAAGAAGTTCAGAGGAAACAATGAAGTTGTACATGTGTGACCTTTTTTCCAGCAAGTGCTGGAAGCAGTAAGCTGTGGGTACTGGAGAAAATGTTGAGCCAGGTATTAAGTGAACAAGTCAGACAGAAATTTGGGAAATTAACGGGAGAAGAAATCCATCAATGACTTGAAAAGGAAACTATCAGCACATCTAAGAAATCAGTAACTGTTCTGAACTCTGAGATCAGAAGTCTCACAAAGAAATGTGGAACACATAACACTTCAGGGTAACGTGCTACAGAGAAGGACAACAATAAACGGTGTCTATCCTGAGAGGAGGACAATAATAGAAAACCCAAAGTCACACTTTATCCCCGAACCATCAAGGTTCTAATGCACCGTCCTGCACTGTTCAAGTTCTCTCTAGACATATGACAGAGCCAGGGAGGATTGCTGACATACACCTCAGCTGAGGAAAACATCCTAGCACAGAAGTCTGTCTTTGAGGCTAATTTTTTTCTTAGCTTTGTCTCCAGAAAAAAACAAAAATGTTCCAGTTTCAGTCTTTCTTTCACTATGCGGATGTCCAGAGGAGTTCTTAGTTGGGTGAATTATGCTAGTTTTAAACAGTCCATTATTCATTCTGTGATCACATCATGAGTAAGTGAAATCTTGTTTATGACATTTTTATCACAGTGTGAATTTTGGACATGTGGCTTCATAGGCTGAAATTCATCCATCTGTATTAGGACACCTAAAATGCAGATGCCTGTCTTTATATCTGGTAACATAGACTCCTTTTTGACCAGAGAGAGCAATAAGCAAATCTAAAAAATCATTCATTTCATCTGCTTCAGACGTCTCTAGAAGAGACAAAACACACCCCATACGTGTCAGTGATGCTCCATTAACTACAAACAGGGTTGTGGGTGACTACAACTGATGGAGCTCACTGCGCCACAGGTGTCTCTCACTTTGAATGGAAATAGCTTAGATTTTAGAACAGCACCAGGCCTATGTGATTTAACTGACTTTTCTAACAACCACCACTTTATTACAGGAAAATTAAATGTGAATTGCCTTCAAGTAACCTGGGGGACAATCAGATTTCATCCCAAGTACCAAAGAGTTGGAAGGGGAGTACAATTTAACCGAATTCATTGATGGAGAGCTGGAAATGCTGTTTGCAAGTCTATGTATTAAGGACCGCTTATCAAGTTGATATCAAGCATGAAAATGTCATTCTTCAGATATGACCACTGATTTCCATAAAGAAACCAAGATCAGAAGCGATTTGAACTGAAAAAAAGGACAGAAATCCTGGCCCAAGCAGTGCAGCACTGACACATGAGGGAGGGTATGCAGCCCAAGCCAGGCAGGGCACGAGGGGCCTCCCTTAGCCAGAATCTACCCAGGGTCCATTTTAAGTATCATAACATTTCTGATGCAATTTTCAGTTTGCATTGATCTTTGTGTCATCCTGAAGCAGTCATTTCTCTTCCCGAATGCCTTCCCTCCACTTACCAGTCCTCACAGGTCGGACTAGGAGCTTTGCAGGACTGAACCTGTCCAAAATAGAGTAACTATCAGAGAGCTCCTCCAGTTACTGCTTCTGCAGCTACTACTTTATTTACCAAAATTAATATAACTAGTAGTCTGGGTATCTGACAAATTATATATCATAGTTTGGTGCAGTGATACATCATAATGGAAGTTTCAGAGCCCTGCAAAAAGTGGTGGTACCTAACAGCAAGCCAATTTCTAACCCAAATGCTGCAAATTGTGTGATAAGCTTCATCAGGAGCAAAAAAAGGTTTAGAGGAATGCTTCAAAGAAATTTTGAAAGCAGTACAATATTTTGTATGATCGCATATTGTGATGAGCAAGGTCCATGTTTTGATCCTCTCCCCCTCTTACTGTTATTCTGTTAAAAGGAGTAATCAAAAAGGGGGAGAGAAGAAGGGAGGGGGGTGGGAAGACTTGATGCCAGATAGTCTTTTTGAAGTATTTGTTCTCTTGATTAAGAGTTCTCAGTTTGGCAAGACCTAAATCAAGATACATCAAAGAGGGTTCAAAATAAAGAGCAGCTGAATGAAAATGTATGAGATGACAGAAGGAATAAACAATAATAACTATGCATATGTTTAAGTCATCTGAAAGTGATTGCAGCAATGTGTAAAATGTCCGGAAATAGATGTTAAAACGCCATCTTAATCCCCTAAGGAACAAGAAATCTGCTTAAATCTTAAATAAATCCTGTTTAAAATAAACTACATCCATTCTTCCCTTTGCGTTATGACTTCAGGAGCTTTCCCATCTTCTGTGGTTGGTTATATATAATGTGGAAATCACTATTGTTCCTGCTCAGATTTTCTGCCATGGTAGTGGGTTTCTGGAATATACTGGTAACACAAACAAAAAAAGAACCTCCCCAACAGTTATAACTCATGTGGAGGGGATGAAGAAGCAAGGACTTATACATGCCTTCTGTTTGCCAGTATTTATTTCCCCCCAGCTGAGAAGTTCTTTTTCCAATAGAAAGTTGTGTGGAAAGTGTGATTAGAGGTACGAGTGAAAGATTTACACTTCACTGCATGATGGCTTGAGGGTTGAAAAAAAGGCCAATGGAAAGAGATGAAAAGAGAAATACAGAACAAAACTCAGGAAGATAATAGGCAGCAGAAGGCAATATGAGATTAATAACATGATGGCATCAGTTTCATTTTCTTTTTTTAAAATTATCCCCATTCTGTTACATATGGAAATCTAAAACAATTTAACAATGAGGCAACTCTAACAAAGCTACCACAGATATTAACTCAGGATCATGTTTCGTCTTTAAAATATCCCTGTATCTTATACTGCATATATTTTCTTTCAGTTGAAAACCTTGAAAACTAATATGAAAGAGTACAACCCTTACAAAACTATTTCTGATGAACATTATTAAAAGAGAGCTAGCTCTCCACAATACTCTGACTTTGCGCTGCCTCTATATCCATTGTGACATTGGAAACACTTTTGAACAGCACCGCAGTTGTATTTTAAGAAGGTGACAGAATAATGGCATTTTCTCTGTTGATTTTTTTTCAAACTTTAGGAATCCTTGTAGTAAATAATTTATAGCTAACAAGTGGAGATTAATTTTTGGCTCCAGTATTATCTGACAGGGTATCATTATCAGTCACTAATGTCTTTCATGAAATAGATGAAAGGTCCAGAGTATCACTCATGTGCCTCTTTTAAAATGTCCTGAGGTTTACTGTTTTGTTTTGTTTCTGGTTTATCTCCATCTGTGTGACAAAATGTGGCAGACAGGAGGGCACCACAGTATACTTCTGAATCATTTCACATATGTTGAACACAAGGTGTTTAAAGATAAAGCTGTGGAAATCAATGCATATATAGATGCTTTTGCCTTACCCTATGCCAGATAGTGCAACACACTAATGCTGCAACTCTACACAGGCAGCCAAGTGCAGATTATTTGGACCTGTATTTACAGTGCTGTAGTTTATAAGGAAGCATATGGGATATATTTGAAAACATGAGATGAGGATTTTGATATAAGGGCAGTTTTGCTTTCTGCACTCTAACAAGTGTAGAATATAGCACTGTCTGTATTGTTATATGATGCTTGATAATGTACCATGTGCCTCCAAGCTGAAATATACCCTCCTTATCTCCTCATTTAGTCTCAAACAATGAGAAGCTTATGAAGCAATGGATGGGGTTCTATAGGCTGGCTGATATTAGATCATATCTCATGCTCTCTCTCTTACTCTCATGTTCTTTTGGCCTAGCAATTTTTATGAAATGGTGGTGGGATCAAGTATTTGTTGCCTGCAGTTGCAAACTATCTCTTTTTGCTTACCTTATACTGCTAGATGACCTTCAGTCATTTCCAGCCCAAGGCAAAAGAATTGGTGGCCTGAGACTGGCTGAAGAAGTGAAGAGTGCTAATTAAGCAACCATCTAATCCCTTTCTCATCTTTCTGCACACCCACTAGGACAAACCTTATGATCAGTTGTAGGATAATGGGGTCTGCTTTTATTTGTTGTCTACTGCTTAGTAGGTTAGACTATCTATATAATATGAATGTGCTCCCAATAAGTAGCCCTATAGATGGTCAAGCACATGTACCCTAGCAGACCAGGAATGCAGTCAGATGACGAAGCATCTTTCCAGAGCTGGCAAATAACCTAATGGTCAAAACAACTGCAACTCAGTTAAAGCAGTAATGGCTCCTATCTATGAGTCTACCCAGATGTGATCACTAACTAGAACACTTTGGTACTGATTTTCTACTTAGTCTAACACTCATCTGCAAGTTCTGTAATGTCCTGCAAAGTCCTGCTTCTACTTGCCTTGCTCATAGATATGCTCTTCACACTTCTGAGCTTTGCAAAGCTTCTTTTCCAGCTTTTCTTCCATTCGGGATTCCCTTTCTCCCTGCCCATCAACGCAGCCAGAGCCTCCCAGGAGTGTCCCGGCATCTCTTGGATCACTGATTTTAGAAGAATTTCTTCCCCTTCCTTGTACTGCCTACAGTGAGGATGTGTCTGTCTTGGTCAGGTCTGACAGATCAAAGCATATCTGGGAGAAGATACTTGGAAAAAGTAGTTTCTTGTTTAAACAACTCATCACAATACTCAGGAAAATAGGCTCATTACTCATTTCCAAAGCTGATAGATCATAGAGCTCCGACTGCTTTGAAACTGCAACAGTTTACCAATTACCTTTTTGCCCTTAAACACATTTCATTCCTGGCTGGAGCCTCATCACCTCAGCTCCTGCCCTTCTCACTACCTTTTCTCCACCCAGTGCAGCCTGTTGCCCTCAGGATTCCCTTCTCCCTATTTTATCACCCTTCCTAACTAAAACTCATCCTCCCTGATACAGAACAAAACCAAACCTAAAAAACTTCTCCAACCCAATTGTAGCACGGAGATCCCATTCTCCAGCCAAGGCCATTCTAAAGTTATGTCCCTTCTTGCTCTGACTGCAAACTCTGTGCACATATGGAGCATGCCTGTGGAGGAACGTTCCTCTTGGAGAGGACTGTCCTGTGCGTGGTTAAGCCGTTACAGCAACATGTGCAACCTTTGGTGGGAATTTCACCAGTTTAAACAAGCTCTTAGCTGGTAAGACTATACAGCATCTAGCACAAAGGAGCCCTCTGGCATTTAATCATAGAATCATAGAATCATAGAATCATAGAATAGTTAGGGTTGGAAAGGACCTCAAGATCATCCAGTTCTCATCCCTTCCAACCCCCCTGCCATGGGCAGGGACACCTCACACTAAACCATCCCACACAAGGCTTCATCCAACCTGGCCTTGAACACCGCCAGGGATGGAGCACTCACAACCTCCCTGAGCAACCGATTCCAGTGTCTCACCACCCTCACAGTAAAGAATTTCCTCCTTACATTCAATCTAAACTTCCCCTGTTTAAGTTTTAACCCGTTACCCCTTGTCCTGTCACTACAGTAAGTAGTTGGTATGGGTTATTACTTTAGATATATCAGTATAGGGCATTAAAACACCTTTCTAGGTTTCTTTAAGTGTAAAGGGAGATAATTATTTAACAAAAGAACTCTCTCTCTGGCTTAGCCTGTAAGTATAGTAACTTTCATATTATTCTGCTAAAGAAAAAGACCTCTTCTTGCAAGACGTGTGCGTAAGTTTATGAGAAGTTTCCTTCCTTCTGTTCATAAAACTAAGAATGGGTGAATGTCTCTTCAGCATCAGTATCCATGACTTCTGATACATTTACATTTAAAAACTGTATTAATATTCTCAGCACTGCAGCCAAATGTTAAGTCTCCTACATGTTTATGTTAAATATTTGTCATTATTGGCTATGTTTTAATGAATGAATTCGAATAGAAGGAGAGAAATATGTTGGGGTTTTTTTTGGAAACTGGAAAAGTATTTTGGAAACATTCTCACACTGTTATAGTAGTCCCAAAATGTATCTGGTAGGATGCCAATGTATGAACGATGTTACAGAATATAAAGTAATCCTGAAAGTTTGGCTTAGATATCTGAATATGGTTTTCGAAGAAAAATGAACTTTTCAAGTTTTTAAAGCAATTTTTTTTCCTAAAAAATGTGATTCTGTATGTCAAGAGACCAGTATTATGTGTGAAGAGGAACCCATTAAGTACAGTGCACGCAGCTGTGAATAGTAATGCTGGATGAATGACTGTACACATAGCTAATAAGTCTCACTGGACTCATCACAATGTTTTCTATTTGCAATAATAAATCAAATTCTTTGTCCAAAAAGAGTCACCACTTACTGCTAAATGGAGTCATATGATTGTTCCTTAGCCACATGATATTGACTTCACTAAATGGCTGACCTATATTTAGGAGACATGCCTGAGAATACCATTGCACTTCAAATTCCACAATGAAAATCAACAAGAAAATACTTTAGGAAAAGAGTGTGAGAGACCAAGTTTATTCATGAAGAAATGTAATATTCTTGAGATATTTTTTGAGATATATTTGCCATGTTCTATATCAAAGGATGGATAAGTGCCATATATTTCATTAAATCTGTCAAAGTTTTAAGGTGTTGGATTCTTTCTATTTACAGAAACAGAGGAAGAGATCTGTCAGTTCGTCAATATTTTAAGTTCAACATTTTTCCTCCCATTTCTAACAAATGACCCATGGGAGAAGTACTTCTCATTCATAGTATTTGCTTCATGAAATGACACTTACATACCTCGAGACTGTCTTCACACCACCATCTCTGTGCAGAAAAGTTGCTGGAGTTCTGTGAGGATCTTGGACCTAAAACATATTTAAAACATCAGAAGATGAAAAGCAATTTTATAATTTTATCACTGGCACACATTTTCCTTTGTACAATATTGTTTCTATAAGGTTGACCAAAAGCAGGTCAAAATACTGTGCAGCAATATGTTATTGCAGACGTAGTCCACCTGACACAGATTTTCAGCTGTTATAGTCTCCATGATCTACAAATTAGTATTTTCATACTTCTCTTCCAGTTCCCTGAATCTGTCAGTCCCCCAGAAGCTCAGGTCCTCCACACATCCATTCAGCCTCCTTCTTCAGCAGTGGCTTTAGTTGCTCAGCCAGAATCTCTTCCTGCTGACTTAGCAGATATTATTTTCTGACATTTTACTTTATCATACCAGGAACAGAAAAAATTGTAAGTAGGGAGCATAGCTTCAAAACAGACCAAAATCACTGTTTGTATACACAATTAACCACTGAGAATGAAATAATCTATAATCTTATTTCTGAGAATTGCCAACTGCAACAAATAGGATGAACTAATTAGATTAATATCAGAAATATTATTTTTCTTTAAAATATTCTTGAATATGAGGATGATAGATGTGCTCATTTAATGTTCTGAGAAACAAAGGGTGTTTTAAGAAGAATGTAAGAATGCAAGAATTTTAAGAATGTAAAATCAAAGTCTGTAACCTGTAATACCAGCTGAAGTGCAATTAGTGCACATAGTAGTTATACAAGAGAAAACTGGGATCCAGGAAATTTCAGGATGGAAACTTGTCCATTAAACACACCACCTAGGTAAATATGTCTTTGGAAGTGCAATGAATTGAAAGTGGAGTGTTTATGTTTAATAAACATAGCACTGAGCTGGAATTCAAAACTTTTCAGTCTCAAATTATTGTCATAAAATGCACAAAAATTTATGAGTCAGTGTGCTAATAGAAATGTATGGAAATTTGTACTCATGTAAGTACAAGAGATCTCTGAATTTGGTAAAAAAAAATCCCTGCTTATAGGTAGGTTACGGAAGAAAGAAAACAGGCACTGGGGGATGATACACAAATAATGGCGCTAACTTAAAACTCCCTAGGTGTTTACTGACGGCTGATTTACAGACAGACACGTAGAAGAGACTGAATTGAAGCACCAGGCAAATGAGACACATTTTGCTACCTTCCTTCCTGCAGAATACTGTAAACCAGAAGTTTATTCTGCTGCTCCCAGATTAACTACTCAGGCTGCCATGATGTGTGCTTACTGAAATATCTAAAATAATTAGTAAGATACATACCAAAGCAGCTTAGTAATTCAGTAGAGCTACAGCAGCAGAGAACATGCAGTGCTCTTTAGAACACCTATCATTTGATATTTGCCATTGTATGCAAAGGCTTCCCCTTGCCACCTATTATTGTAGGACTATATTATTGACTCCCACTGTTTCTGATTCATACGGCACCTTACTTCTTGAAAGATACCTCAATTTTCACTTTTTGAATGTGTTTTTCAGGCCCACTACATTCTACATCTGCTCCCTAGCTCTGGCATCATATAGGTGTCTCCTTGAAAGGCTCTGTTTACTTCAATAACCCATTCCTCCTTCCATCGAGCAGCTTCAACCTTTCTTGCAATATTCACCAAAGTGGTGCATTGCAAAATTAAACCTCCGCAATGCAATTTCAAAGCCATTTTAAATATATCCAAACATAATGCAAATTTTTCTAAAATCTGTATTCAAAGTAAGAAATAAAAATTAAAAAAAAAAATCAAAAACCCTTCCACCACTTTGTTGTTTGTAAGCACACTTTGCTTCTAAGAAGTGGATAACTGTGAACGTGCACACTGCTCAACCTCTATTCACTAACCCCAGGCTGCGTCCCAGTTGTGTCAACCACTTGAGATAGAAAATTTGCTTGAACTGAAGTTCAAATTGCTCACTTTCATATACATTTGGAGGCTTATTCCCATGTATTACAGGTAGAATGAACAGAAATTTTAGCAAGTGTAAATAAAGCCGCTTCTGCCCTCTTTCTAATAGTCCTAGAGAGTCCTAGAGAGTACTGCTGGTGGCATTTTAAGTGTCATATATACTGAGCTCTCAAGCTTTTCCCCAGTATTTCCATTCTCATTTCCACTCCATTTTGAAGGACTCTGTAACCTTGTGGCATCCCTTTCCAAGGCTTTCTTCTGCTAGGGGATTTCCTTGTTTGTATAATGAATTTCACTGAAGTCCTGTGAAAAATATCTTTGGGTATTTCTTAAGCATAAATGAATTTCAGGGAACTAGGAGAGTGTTTTGGCTTGACATTTTATGGATTATTTGTACTGAACTGCGTAAGTTTATAAGAAGCTGTGACTCATCATCTTGTATATACAATTTGCATTATATTTAAGAGAAATTTAAAAATCACGCCATTATACGTACTTGGTGTATACTTTACACTTGGGTATAGTAGCAATTGAAGCTGTAATAGTCCTGGTAGTCAGGCCTTCATAACCCACTGAATTCTGTGGAAGTTTTGTAGTTTGACTCATTGCCCTCCCCCAAGTGACACACATATGCACATATGTGTGTGTATATGTATTATACCTATACTCAGAAACACTGCAAACTGCATCATGCATTTTATTCAGAACATCTTCATACAGATTACAGGCCAGAAAGCGTGCTGCTCTCTACATAATCTCAGAAATCTAGTTTTTCTTGCTGCTTCATTTTCTTGAAATCCTATAGGCAGAAATCCCAGCAAAGAATGTGATAACTGAAAATGAAAGATTGTTTTTCACTGTAAGATAGGTCCTATCATAAATAGCTCTGCTAACCATCTTCAGCACTGCTGAAATTTTTAAATAACCTATAATGGAGACCATCCACTGTAAAAAAAGACTTTACACATATAAGCGATTGAATTCTTAACTGCACATAACACTAATGAAAGCCAATCAGGCATTCACCCATTTTCTGATAATTAGCAGCTGTTATCTGACAGATGCAGTTTCCTACACATGCTTTTGCTCAGGGTTAGTATGAGAAAGTTTGCTGAAGGCAGGACTATTTTTGGCCCAGCAACACTTATGTTGCTATGTGCTCTCAGATTACTGGGCAGATAGGCACACAATGAAGTCAAACAGCTGATCTGCAAAACTGAGAACACTGTGCCATTTCCTCTACTGGGGCTTGTTTGTGTATAAATACGCACATGTGCACGAACTACGGGCAATGAAAGGTTATTTTTCTTTAGACGTGCTTGTCAAAGAACAAGGCCACATCCTGCATCCTGTTAAAACCCTCTGTTAAAATGCAGTCAGAACCCCTTGGAAAGCCCTGTGAAATCACTCCAAAAAGTCATCCCTGTGACAGTTTGTACCTTCTGTCTCACTCAGTAATTTAAAGTTGATCTTAGTTAAGATAGAAGGACCGCGTGCCAGTGCTGCTGCACAGACTGCTTCTTTCGATCGGTTGATAACAGAAATGTTGAGAGCCTTTGATCATTACCATCACAGCAAAGCTTGCGGTGGCTGCAAATACAGTATCGCTTTCAGTTCAGGTCAGATGGGGGATTTTTCCAAGGTCATTGGTAAAATCTAGCAGCTACCTTTAAGGCTCCTTCCAACCCTAACCATTCTATGATTTTATTCTATGATTTTACCTTCTGTAGAAGGCTGGACTCAATACCTTTCACCTCTCCTCTCTTTCCATTCAACCACTGTACTTGGTGCCTAAAGAGATAAGCCAAGCTGTCTCTGCAGGATAGTTAAAAGCAGCACCAAACTTGAGCCTGTGTATTTTATTGCTGAGTGCCCTCATAGGCAATTAAACTCACCAATAAGCATGATAGACACTTTAAGGGAGTCTGTGATATATAAGTGTGTTGACTTGTACTGTCAATATGTAAAACTGCTTTTACCACAGTAGGCAGGGTACGAATCACCATAAGCAGTACACACAAAACCTACAAAATACTTTGTATTAGGTGTTGATATATGTTAGTTCTCTCAACTACATGCCCGCCTTATGATTAATTTGCTACTTTAGTTATACACCACTAATGTGGATAAATGTTCTACATCCTGTCTCAGTTACAGACACAGTTACAGAAATAAATGCTTTTCTCTGTGTTTTCACCAAACACAAGTATCCTATTGGAGCAAGTGCTGAGTTCCACACTACATTCCCCAAAGCTGCATCTGCAGAGAGGGAAGGAAATCCCTGTAAAACTCTGTTGGAAGCACTTAAGCTGATTTTGGCTTTCCCTGTTTGCCCTTTCCTGCTCTGCTGGGTTATTTGGCACAGCACAGGGCACCAATGCACCAAGAAGATTGTTTTGCATTCTACTAGAAGTAGCTTTTTATAGTGTGTGAGTGAAGGTAAATCGTGTGAATACATATCAGGCAGCCACCTGGGGTACATATGACTCCAAACCCACTGCATGGGAGGAAGTAATACATTAGCGTCCACATTTCTTCACTTTCTGAGTGCTGGCCACTAGCAAAAAGCAACAAGGAGTGTCTGGCACCCCACCGAAGATGTCTCAGGCTCACGTGACAATAGAGGTATCCCACTCCAGACACAGGGATTGGGAAGGGTGGAAACCTGCTCCTCTTTAGTGACAACAAAGATTCTTCAGTCTAGTACACTGTGTCCTTTTGAAAACCCTATTAGGGGAATGAATACAGTTAATATCCCGCTTTCTCCATAACTCCTTTGGGATGCCTAGTTTATCCATGTGTGCACTTGTCCTCTGGATTAGACCATTGATTTTTTAACTGCTCGAATTTGCTTTCAGCTTTTCGATGGCTTGGCAGAACTTTTTTGGTTTTGTTTTTCAAAGATCTTGCTTCATAATGGACGTGCAATTATAAACTTTGGTCCTGCTGCAGCACAGCATCTCACTTTTTCACCCTGCAGCGTAATGAGGTAAAATAAAAACAGGAAAAGAAAACAAGTTTCGGGTTCTTTCTTCCAATTAATCTAATCCAAGCAATGACATATGACTTAATTCAGTGGGGTCTTTCATGTTATAACTGGACTCACCCTGGCAGGAGGGTCCCCTGAAGAGATCCTTTACTGAAGAAAGTGAGTGAGTGCCTCTGTGAGAAGGAGCCACTAGTCTCCATTTCAGAGGCATGTACCTTGGTTTTCTCTTTTCGGTTGGGATATATTGGTTCCCTAAATGTGGTGTACCTTATATATCAGTTAACACTGGAAATGCTGTGATTTTACTGTGGGTGGGAAAGGGAAAGTCCCAGCTTTGAAAATCTTCATTACTCAAACATATCTCTTAGGCATATTTAAAAAAATAAATAAATGGTTTAGTTCAAACTTGAAACAGGAACAGGAGGGGAAATCCCTGACAAGACAGAAAAGAAGAACCTGACATTTACTTAGGACTTTATAACTGAGCTAATTCTTAGGAAAATGCTATTCAAGTTGGAAAGCCATAGGTTTCAGCGCCAGTTGCAGATTACTGAGGGCAGTTGCATAGTCTGTATCTGTCTGCAAGTCCCTAACTTCAGGCATCTTTTGGAAATTTGTTAATAAACCTTTGTAGCTTCTTTTCTTCTTTTGCTTCCCCCACTCTTTCTAGATTTTTAAATCCTCTTCAGTGCTGTTCAGAGAAGTCAACAACTGAAGACAGCAATTCCACCCTATGAAAAGCACCTTTCCTTTCTGAAGCATTAAATAAGCCCAGTGGGAGAAAGCAATTATCAGGGACTTGCTACTGCAATAAGCAAATGTCAGTCAGCAGGAAAAATGAAAATATTATAGAGTAGAAAACAGATCACCAAAAGCAGATGAGCCTAAGGGAGAAAAATACCACTTTGATCTAATATACTCTTTAATGTCAGCCATATCCAAGCATGAAGAAAGAGTTTGGTCTCTGACCATATTTTTAGTGTGTTTCGATTAAAGATAGGGGAATACAAGTCTGCTCAGGTATCTGCAAAACAAAGCTTAGCACAAAGGTTAAAAACAAACAAAGATTAAAATATGAAAAATCACAAAGAAAAGAGAGATATACATTTTATTTTGAGGATTACACTTCATATACATTTTTTCATTGGCTGGTGCCAGGGAAACTACTGATGGGCTAGAAAATTTATCTACTAAGATGAATCTCAGAGGTGTTGGAAACAGGAAGAATTTTGCTATTATGTAAGAATCTTTGTATGACTTTGAGGAAAGAGTGGTGCAAATGGAAGTAGCAGCAGTAGAGGCTGTTGCTTTGTTGTATGGAGCAATCAGCAGCTACCCAAATACCAGCACTGCCTTTTGGCCATAATGAGGCAAATGAAGCTGTAGGAAGCATTAGGCAAAATGATGTTATTTGGAATAGCAGTGGGGAAAAGTAACACACCTGGCTTTGAGAAGAGTTTTATCATTATATGAAAGGGATTACATGATATGGTTGCCTGCAATAGCAGGAGCTTGTGTTCCAGGAAGCCTAGATCTGTTTGTGGAAATCCAAGTAAAAACAAGATCAAGAAGACAAGTGCTACTTAAGTTGCTGAAAACACACCTTGCAGCAATATATGAATTATGATGTTTGCAGTAGCTTGAAAACTATTATTTGCTCAGCTTTTTCTTGACATCATGAGGCAAGAACTCAGAGAAATTTCTTTTTTATCTGTACACAGCAACTTTGCTTTATTTTCTGTAATCATTGAGAAGCTTTACTGGCAATGAATTAGAAGGTTTACAAACAGGAAGAATAAAAGATGTTTGCTTGCTTTCTTGATAACTGGATAAAGCCAAAAAAGGATAGTTGTGAGGTAGGATGGTAAAAGGATCACCGACAGGCCTGAAGTTATCTAGAAGTGTTGGGCACTGGCAAGGCAAACATAACTTGTTTATCACAAAGTTATGCACTGTAAGACATTGATAAGTCAATGGTGTCACAGGTCTGTATGGTATCTGCTGCAGAGGGGTGTACCATTCTTCTAAGTGCTGCCTGGCAATATATAGTCAACTCTTGTGACATATCCTCAAAAGGAATATACTGATTACCTTAACAGGAAGAAAACAGTTTGCATACATGAGAACTTGCATGCTATCTTTACAAAGGGTCTGCAGAGTGTGAAATGACACATGGGTAGCTTCTTTTTTAGAAGGCTGCTGAGTAAGTTATTAGACATAACTACCCCAGGCCAGTATATTGGGCTGAGGGAATAGGCAAACACAGAAAGAAAGAATGAATGAAGGAATAAAGTGTGTGTGAGAGAGAGCAGTTGCTTTTACAATACTGTCCTGCTTCCAGGCAAATACACTGTCTAGTGTCTTAAATTTCTTCCTGTAGTAACAGACTGAGGGCTATATTGAACTTTAAAGGCCTTCATTAGTTGCTAAGTTATGCTTAGACCAGCCACAGTGAAGCTATTCGATGAAGATATTTCATTATTTTACTAGACTGCTTAGCATCTCAGTACCAGAAAGAAACAAAAAAACCCAAAGAACAAGGGCTAATTAGAGCTGTTAATCTTCAAAAACAGCTAATCTGTTTGAATACTCTGGGACAGACTTCTTGCTCTCTGATACTAGTAGAGATTGGTACTTGGGAGAGTCATCCTTGTATAAATGAGAACTGATTGTTTCCTTTAAATTAACATTTTTCATAGCCATATTGAGCTCAGCCACATGAATTAGCTGGCATTTGCTCTTTCTAGAGGATTTGCCTCTCCTAGCAAAGATATTCCTGCCCAAGGTTACTGATGTAGCCAGCTATGAGGCCATTCAAAAGCACTTAAGATTTTGTGTAGGGAAAGGGAAGATGTTGGTCCACTGAAGTGCCTGTGGGTGGTTGAAAGGTTACATCCATTTAAAAGGACTATGTCTGCAGCAAAAAGAAAGCTCTTCTTCAGCAGCTTTGCTCAAGCTGCAAAACAGAAGTGAATACTCAATGATTTCTTTCAAATTAAATGGTTTGACTCGCTTTTGCACCATAGCAGAACTGGTTTGATATAAATGCGGTCTCTCTCCTGTTCCATGTATGCCTACTCCAGGAAAAGCAGCAACAGCATAAGGGAAATGATTATTTGTCTGTTCCACCATCTCCTGTCAGTCTCCATCATCATGAAAACAAAACTGTCATGCAGCATAAATAAGGTAATACGAAAGTTCAGTCACTGAAAGTGGACTAAGTGGTTCTTTCAATATGCAGGAAGATTCTGCTTTGATTGTATTTGCAGTTGTCAGTTATTAGCTGCCTGACAGAGAAAAACAGAGATTTCTCTCTCCCTCCCTCCCTCCAAAGCTCTTCCCTCCAATATTTGTTCTACTGAAGTCTCATCAAGTTATAAAAGTCAGCTCAGAGCTCTTTTTAATTACTGCCCAAGAACATGATTGCAGTGGATCAGCAAATGTTAGACTCACTTTAAAATTTTTATTTTCAAGCTTATTTGTAGCATGAGAGGGAGATAGGGTATGAAATTGCCATCTGATTGAATTTCACCACAAGAGAGTGGTGAAATGATAAAAAAAAAAGAAGCCTCATCCAATTCCCTATGAACAGTACGAGTCTCAAGATTGTAACATGGCATATAGTCATGCTACTGCTTCCCTGAGTAGATACAAGCTAAATGTATTTATCTACCAACCTTATAATCAGATTTGTCAGGTCCATAGCTGAGTGCTCTGGTCTTCACTTCCTGGCGTGAAGTGGGAATTGGTTTACCCTGAAAGGAAAATAAGAGAGACTGCAAAGCAATATGAAGTGATGAAATAGAATGTGCCTCAGTGATAAGAATTTATTAATAATAATTATATTCAATAGTAACTTCTATTGTTCCTCAAGGGTCCATATGGGGACCAGTACTATTTAGTATCTTCATCAACAATATAGACAGTGGGATTGAATGCACCCTCAGCAAGTTTGCAGATGAAACCAAGCTAAGTGGTGTAGTTGATTTTCTGGAGAAAAGGGGTGCCATCCAGAAGAACCTTGAAAGGCTTGAGGAATGGACCTGTGCAAACCTCTGAAGTTCAACAAGGCCAAATGCAAGGCCCTACACCTGCATCAGGGCAATCCCCAGTATCAGTACAGACCAGCAGACAAATGGATTGAGAACAGCTCTGTGGAGGACCTGGGCATGATGGTGGATGAAACATTAGATATGAGCCGGCAATGTGTGCTTGCAACCCAGAGCAAATCCAGTCCTGGACTGCATCAAAAAAAAGCCTGGCCCACAGGTCAAAGGAGGTGATTCTCACCCCTCTACTCTGGTCTCATGAGACCCCACCTAGTGTGTTGCACTCATCTCTGGGGTCCGCAGTACAAGAAAGACTTGGACCTGCTGCAGCAGGTCCAGAGGACAGATATGAAAATGGTGGGAGGGATGGAACACCTCTTCTATGAAAAAAAGCTGAGAGAGTTGGTATTTTTCAAACTGAAAGAGAAGGCTCCAGGAAGACATTATAGCAGCCTTTCAATATATTAAGCCTTATAAGAAAGACAGAGTCTTTTTATCAAGTCCTGTAGTGACAGGTCAAGGGGCAACAGTTTTAAATTTAAAGAGGGTAGATTTAAATTGGACATAAAAAAGAAAATTTTTAATGATAAGTGTGATGAGGTGCTGGCACAGGTTGCCCAGAGAAGCTGTGGTTGCCCTATCCCTGGAAGTGTTCAAGGGCAGGTTGGATGGGGCTTTGAGGAACCTGGTTTAGTGGAACGTGTCCCTGCCCATGGTAGGGAGGTTGGAACTAGATGATCTTTAAGGTCCCTTCCAAGCCAAACTATTCTATGATTCTATTAGCACAATTCGTTTCAGGATCTCAGTCCCTGGTGTGACACCTGACAGCAGGATGCTATATCTAAATAAGTATCCCACAAGAAGGAACTCTTCTCCAAATAACACACTAGAAATTTGCCTAAGATTGCTAGCTGAATTCAGCTCAGCTGTGTACCCAGTCATGCCTGAACAAGACTTCTACTAATTAAATTTCATTTATTATATTTGTTCGTTTTCCTATAGCTATGTTGAAAACTCAATGTCAGCCTGACCTGAAGAGGTTTGATTAAAAAACAGAAACAGACAGAACCTTTATTCACTACCTCAGTCTATATTTCTAATGGAATATTTATTTCTTTAAACATCATAATTTATTTATTTTTTATTCTTTAGCACCTCCACTTTTTATCAATAATCTCACTAGAAATGTTATTGCTGCAGAGCTTCCTGTTGAGATCATATTAGGAAGCAGTGGAAGTGTCACAGAGGAATATGTTCTTATATTTTCAGTATCACCTTTCTCCTTTTAATTTCCTCTCTATTTGTATGGGAGGAAAGGGAGAGTCCAGAAGCCAGTGTCTTAGTGTATGAGAGCCACTTGCGAGAATATCTTCCTCTCATTCTCTGTTAATACAAGATGCTTCCCTGCATGGCATCAGCTAATGTTTTGCCAGGTCATCAAAGTCCCAAACAGAAAAACATTTTCCCCAGGAAGATTCATATCTCACTATCGCAAAGGCTTGTTTCATGCTTAGCCAAAACAGTTCTTGTAAAGGCTTTCCCTGTAGGTCTATCAAAAAGTAACATCCAAACTATTTTCCTTCCTTGGAATTTAACAGCCTCCAGTTATACATGGATTTTTGTGAGAAAGCAGTTTGTTCTGTGAACATCAGGAGAAGTTGTTACCTAATACAGTTAATCCAGGAATCCAGTAAATTTCAGACCCAAAATTTCACAGTCCTTGAAGATACCTAAAAAAGCCCTAAAGAACAGAAACATGCAGGCAACCTTAACTATTGGCTTTTTTATAAACTTCAGATAGAGTACTTATCAACTCCACAGCAGTGAAGGACTGTAAGAGCTTATATTTGTGCAGACCTTTAAAGATGAAAGGATTGAAAGTTGCTTTCTACATGTGATGGTCAAATAGATGAACAGTGGACAAGAGCCTCTTGGGCTGAGAAGCCACTATCTGAACTTACAGTGCAATAGATGTTCATTACATAGGACAGGATTACAGCAATATCCATTGGGGATTCTTTTTTTTTATATGTGTTCCAGTTTGAGTGTGTATATGTGTCGAGGTTTAAACCCAACCACAAACCTCGTTCACTCACTCCCCCCCTTCTTGCCCTCCCCCTGCTCCACCAATAATAATAATGATAAAGAAAATAACAAGAGGAAAGAATACAACACCTCAGCACCAGCTGACTGATAACTTGCCCCACTCCCCCAGCCGAGCACCGACCGATACCTCCTCCAACCCTGTAGTCCCTCTAGCCCTTCCAGGTAACTCCCAGTTACATCCTGGGCATGATGTGCTGTGGTATGGAATACCTCTTTGGCTAGTTTGGGTCAGGTGTCTTGTCTCTGCTTCCTCCCGGCCTCCCCTCCTGCCTGGCGGAGCATGAGGCTCAGAAAGTCCTTGGCCAGGCCAAACATTCGAGCAGCAACTGAAAACATCGGCGTTATTAGCACTGTTCCCAGGCCAAAAGATCAAAACAGAGCACTGTACTAGCTCCTAAGAAGGAGAAAAATGACTGCTGCTGCTCAACCCAGGACAATATGACATGTATAAAGGCATGTATATGAACAGTCCATCCCTGGCGGTATTCAAGGCCAGGTTGGACAGAGCCTTGGATGACATGGTTTAGTGTGAGGTGTCCCTGCCCATGGCAGGAGGGTTGGAACTAGATGATCTTAAGGTCCTTTCCAGCCCTAACTATTCTATGATTCTATGTATAAGGCCCACAAATGTATAAACATATATGGGCATTTCCTACTGCTTGTTTTCCAAATCTATCTTTCCAAATATAAGCAACACTAAAATGGAGCTAATTTGGGAGTTTATGTAATTTAGTAATTTAGACTGAAAAATATCCCAAGAATTCTGTAATTACATTCAAATATTTCTTTTTACGTTAATAAATACAAATTTAAATTCAACACAAAACCTGACAAGACTTGGAAATACATAATTACAACATAAACAACA
The DNA here is from genome assembly GCF_037157495.1 of Lathamus discolor. Taxonomy (NCBI): domain Eukaryota; kingdom Metazoa; phylum Chordata; class Aves; order Psittaciformes; family Psittacidae; genus Lathamus; species Lathamus discolor. Next base: position 50,012,438 of record NC_088884.1, read on the forward strand.
TATGTTTCTTAAACATAATCTTCCCTATATGACTAAAAGGAAGATTAAAATATTTTAAAATCAGTTTATTTAAATTTAGTACTACTAACTACTTCTTACTTCACCATTACCATAATGATAATAATGATTGAGTCCTTGAAATATTGCTTTCTATCAACTTTATAGCAATCCTAACAAACATTTCATTCAAGAAAAAAAAAAAAACTGTCTGGGTCTTTCTTTCAAAGTTCTGTTATTTTAATATCTGTTAATATCATATTTAGAAGAGTCAGTTCTTCTTTGGAAGGATCAATATTTCAGAAGTTAACATTTAGCAAGGCTGCTTCCCTTCTTTTCATCTACAATGTGCCCAACAAATTCCTTAGTACATTTCTCATTTTGCTTTCAAATCAAAACAAACAACTTTAATGTATTAATTCCTGCAAAAGGACTGCATTTCTAACATATTTTTCAACTTAGTGAATGAGAGAAGAGTAAAAACTCCTGGTTTGCATCACTCCTATATGTCTGATAGAAAAAAAAAAAGACTCATATATGGTAAAACATAATCAGCCCACATGATCACTGTGAATACTGACTTGCAGGAAACAAGGAAGTATGGGGCTTTCCACATCACTGCTGCAGTGTAAGCAACTTTTTAGGGAGAAGAACTATTATTTTTGTCAATTCGCTTGCGTCAGATCATAGACAGCCCAGGAAACACCCTAAGGATCAGGAGTTTCTGATGACTGACAAAAGCAGCACAATGTGCAGAGTGTGAGTGAACAGGGAAGGTGTAAATGCATTAGAAAAAGGATAGAAAAGACTGCAGCCAGACAGTTTAGGACTCATTCAATTCACTGGCCACAAGCCACTGACGTATCAGAAACTATTACAGCTACGTCTGTGCCTCTTACAAATTCCCCGTCATAACTTTCTTCCCCTTGGAACTGGCCTTATTGCTGTCAGGGTGTATTTTTACCCACATTTACTCACACAAGTTAGAACAGATGTTCAGTGAAATACCATTTGAGGTAGGCAGGGTAGCCTCTGAAGATCATAGAGTGGGCTGAAAATTTTTTGGTGAACTAATTTCATGAGAAAATGACTATCCATCAAAATCAAAAGGTGTTGCACAAGGCTGCTGGCTTCACAGCCTTCTGGCAAGCATTGTCTCATGATGACACTAGTCAGGCCACTGAGCACCTGTGAGCCTCATGATAGGACTGCCTCAGGGGCCTTAGGACTTGCAGAGATTGCCATGTGCAGCTTTCCAGACTTCTGTACCCTTCCAATGGTGACAAAGCCCCGGTATCATGATCCTTCCTGAAGGTTTGTCTTCCCCTTATGGTGCAGGGAGCCTGGCAACCTTGAAAACCCTGAATCATGCCAAAGCTCCAAGGTCTGTCTCTCATGCCCATTGATCTTGGCTCTACATGACGCCAGGGCTCCTAATCTTCCGGCTGTCTTATTGATTTTGTTTTTATAGCCAAGCCAAGAGCTGCAGTGCTTAGCTTTCCATTCCCACTTTCATTATGGGCTTGCTAAACCAGCTGATTTGATACATTTCTAGTTTTCCATATGTAGGCATCTTCATTTTTCTTTTTCAAAATTCAGCATTCTCAGTCAGCAGGTCTGCATTATTGAGGTGATGCCAGTTTAGCTTTATATTTAGATGTATCTCTGTAATGCCATAAACTTTTAAGGACAAAATCAGCTCCCCTGCTCCTCTAATTAAACTACCTCCTGTAGTGGAGTAAAGCTGGAGGCTTTACTAGTAAAAAGGTGCTTCTGACAGAAAATGTTACATCTATATGGATTTTTGCCAAGCAAGGTTGGACCAGATGAATCTTGAGGTCCCTTCCAACCTGGTATTCTAAGACTCTATATGGTTTTCTCTTTGTACTGATATTTTAAGGATGGGAAATTTTTTAGGTCATAATGTTGCTATGCCAGCTAATCTGAGTATGCCAGCTAATCTCAATAGACACATGCCTTCTGCACACTAGCAAGACTTGAGTTAAGGATTAACTCTATATTCTATTTCCATTTTCTGGGAAAAAAAAAAAAGCCTCGATGTATGACAAGTGACACTTAACTGACCAAATGCTGGATTTCGGCTTCACCAGCAGAAAGCTCAGGTGTCACTGCTGAGTGGTCTGAAACCTTTTGTTTCCACCTGGCACAAAGCTAACTTGCATCTGTAGTGAAACCTGGGTCAGGGCAGCAGGGAAATAGCTGCTGTGTATGACAGAGAGCACATGCTGTGGCAGGCAGTCATAACAGCAAAGTCGTATTCTCTAATCACACTAAATTCACCTGTGCATAGAGTACCAGATATTTTTCATCTCCGCTGCTGGAGCCAAGAGAGGAGATTGCAAGACAGAAATACATAATTACTCACTTTTTAAGATTAAAATGAAAAAATATTGTTATTTCTCAATTCTAAAGCAAACCAGTAAGAGTTCTGAAAACTTCAGAAACCTGCTCATCTCCAGAAGCCTCATCTAGCACAAGCCTCGCATCTCTGCTGCAAGGTAGCTGTGATAACTTACCATTACCACCCTACTGCAGATCACTAAACAAAACCAGTTGGCTTCATATTTCCTTTTTGATGGATTCTCTTTCAATGCTTAAAATGGCCTAGCCAGACATCTGAAGGGTAGTAGCAGAATCCAAAATTGCTCAAAGAGAAGACAAATGGAAAATAGCTAAGGTTGATTACAGGTGCTAGTTCTGCACCAGAACTAAAGTTTATTTGCTTTAAAATAAAGTTTCCTAATTTTATTATTATTATTATTTGTGCCTTCCCTTTGACCTCAGTGAAGAGCAACACAAAGAATGCAGAAACTTTTGCAGGAGCGGACAAACTATGTATTGTGTTGTTTTTTCACACAAAGGCACTCAGAGGCATTCAGATCACACTACTTTAAAACAGTAGCTACTAAGTTTCATGTAGAGTGGGGTAAAATGTTTTATGTAAATTATATATTACACTAAACTGCATTTTTCCTCATAACTACATATAGCTCGTAAGCTGAAACATGACACTGAAATCTCTGCTTCCCTGCTGCATTGTTTCATGCAACACTTCCACTGGTTGGGGTTTCTTGTAAAGGGATTTCAGTGTCCTGTTGAGACTAAAGAGAAAATATATAAGTTCACAGGAACTGTGTTACCATAAATAGGAAAAGAAGGAAAATAATGCCAAGGTAATGCTAAGCACATCAAAATTAATGCAAAATGAAAAACTCTAGTGGGACAAGTTAAGGAACTTAGTAGCAGAGCAGTCAGTAAAGGACTAGTTTTGAATGAGCGTAGTATTTTGAGGGTAACCATTACTTGATAGCTATAAAATGGCTATGTGTATTCAGCTGTAATTTCCTAGCATCTTTAAAATGTAAAGGATCCTCTAAGTTAGCTGAACTGACTTACTGAAAGTCAACATAAGAGCCATGCCATTGGTTATATGACAGAAATTTAAAATTAACAGAGTCTTCTAGGCCAAGAGAATTATTGACTACTGTCACTGCTTCAGCATCCTTTCTTACAAAATACTCTGCCTAGTACATAACAGGAAGACAGATACATGTGTCAGCATAGTATCTCACATCTGACTGGGAAATCATTGACATCAAAAAGACGGTTATTACAACTTGGTGTATCGCTGAGGGTACATCAGAGTCAGATGTAAACAGTGCCGGCAATCTGGGAGACAGTATTTGCAATATTGATCTATTTTGAACATGCCTGGACAGCATGAGGAGCCTTGCCATTTCTACTGCGTAAAGAAAGTGTCTCCTTATGCTCTCTGTTTTTGCTAGGTCAGGGCTGTCTGAAACAAAGTTCTTCCAAGAAGGTGGGGAATATTACATGAGTTCAGATGAACTAATTACTGCGTGTTCTCTCTTGGTGCTCTGCTGAAACATACTTTCCATACTTCACTCTGCCTAGCATGTATTAAATCCTGCCTTTAGGTTAGGTAAGTGCTTTCTTAATTTTTAACTCTCACTTCCCACTGAGCAGCAACCACAGCCCTTCACCATGGTGGCAGAAGGAAGAATTTGATGGCTTGTGCTGCAGTGTCACAGGCACAGGAGGAGGCATACGGCTGTGTTTGCACTGTGTTTGCTGCGTATGCAAGGTGTTCCTTGCTCACTAGGATGAAGAAGTAGGTTGGATGTAAACGCCCTGTGAACCATGGTCCAGGCACTTAGCTGCAAGCTGGACCACACCAACTTCCAGAAGGGCATGTGTGAAGGCAAGACTGCAGTCTTTTGTCTCCCAGTCCACTACCACAACATCAGAGAGATCTTCAGTGTGAGATTAAAATCGAAAGGATATGCTTTTTCCAAAATATGTAAGTAAATGTTAGCTAGCAGAGGATGTCACAGAGGAATTTAGCAAGGATCAAGAAAATAAAAATAAAAATATTAGCAACAAGAATTTCAAGAATGATTGTAATTATCAGACAAAAAAGAAAGCAAGTATTCCATCTCATGAAGTAAGAGTTAGTCAACCTCTGAATACCAGAAAAGAGGGTGATATTGGGGATGTGCAGTTCTGTGTTGACCTGCCTCGGCTCCCTTCCCTTCTGTGAGGCCTGTCTACTGCTTGCTGCCACTAATGCTAACAGTGGTGTTCACGTAGCTAATCTAGTCTGGACCTTCTTGTTTGCCTCAAAATATTCATAAAACATTATTCGATATGTATGACAGAGCACTGGTTGTCCTTTCCCTGACTGTTCCAGCCAAGGTCTGGACACTAGTTGAGCTTCCTCATCAGAAAAGGACAAATATCCAGTCCTGACCAGGCAAGCTGCGGTCGTAGAAATAACTGAACTTGTGTTGGACGTAGTATTAGAATATACATGAGCTTTATCTGCAATGCTAACACCAAAAAAATGTAAGAAGAAAACTACCAGAAATCAAGGAATACTACCTTGAGAACATCCCTCTGTCAGAGGAAAATGTTATGCTCATTCAAATAAATGTGGTATGTCATTTAAGACACAGCAGGTACTCAGCTATCAAAATGACCATGCTGCGGGTGTGTAAGCTCCAACCCAGATGGGGTGCATTGGCCACAAGGCAGCAAGTAGGGAATGAGACCACAGGGAAATCATCCTTTGTGTTAGTGTAAAACAGGTCCCTTCTGCATCTTTAAACTAGTTATGAAGGGGGGAGGGGATTTAACTGGGCCTGTTGGGGACAAGCCCAAGAGGAACATGCTAGGGATTGAAGGATGGCGGGCTAAGGAGGACTATCAATCTCTTGTTTCACTTGTGGGAAAGGATAGCTCTTTAGACCCTGTCCCGCAGGGGAAAAAGGGTACTAGGACTGGCTCCCTGAAATGCCTGTACACCAATGCACGCAGCATGGGGAATAAACAGGAGGAGTTAGAAGTCTGTGTGCGGGCTAAAGGTTATGATCTAGTGGCGATTACAGAGACATGGTGGGACAGTTCACATGACTGGAATGTGGTCATGGATGGCTATGTCCTTTTTAGGAAAGATAGGTCAGCAAAGCGAGGTGGTGGAGTTGCTCTTTACGTGAGAGAGCAACTAGAATGTATTGAGTTCTGTCCGGGGTCGGATGAGGAGCAAGTGGAATGTCTGTGGGTACAAATCAAGGGGCTGACTGGCACGGGTGATACAGTTGTGGGGGTCTATTACAGACCTCCTGATCAGGACGAAGGAGTTGATGAGGCTTTCTACAGGCAACTGGAAGTAGCCTCGCGACTACATGCCTTAGTCGTCGTGGGGGACTTTAATTACCCCGATATTTGCTGGAAGACTCACACAGCCAGTCATTCACAGTCTAGGAGGTTCCTCGAGTGCATTGATGATAATTTCTTAATGCAAATGGTGGACGTACCAACTAGGGGAGCAGCGCTGCTAGATTTAGTACTCGCCAACAAGGAGGGTTTGGTCGAAGTGGTGACGGTCAATGGCAGCCTTGGCTGCAGTGACCATGAGATGGTGGAGTTTAGGATCCTGTGTGGGAGGAATAGAATACCTAGCAAAGCCACAGTTCTGGATTTCCGAAGGGCCAACTTTGGCCCCTTCAGTCAACTGCTAAGGGAAGTCTCATGGGAAAGTGTACTAGGCGGTAAAGGGGCTCAAGATAGTTGGTTAGCATTCAAGGACCGCTTCTTCCAAGCTCAGGATCGGAGCGTCCCAATGAGTAGGAAGTCAAGTAAGGGATCTAGGAGACCGGCGTGGTTAAACAAGCAGCTGCTGGGCAAACTCAAGTGGAAAAGGAGAATCTATGGATTATGGAAGGAGGGGCTGGCCGCTTGGGAGGAATATAGGACAGTTGTTAGAGGATGTAGGGAGGCAATTAGGACAGCTAAGGCCTCCTTGGAACTCAATCTTGCTAGTCGGGTTAAAGACAATAGAAAGGGCTTCTTCAAATACATAGCAAATAAAACTAAAACAAGAGGCAATATAGGCCCACTGCTGAACGAAGTGGGTACCCTGGAGACAGAGGATATAAAGAAGGCAGAGGTGCTGAATGCCTTCTTTGCCTCTGTCTTTACTCCTGCAGACTCTCCCCGAGGGCCCCGGATTTCTATAGCCCCAGAAGGAGTCAGGACAAAGGAGAAGTTTGCTTTGGTAGATGAGGATTGGGTTAGGGATCAGCTATGCAAACTGGACATCTGTAAATCGATGGGTCCGGATGGAATGCACCCACGGGTGCTGAGGGAGCTGGCGGAGGTCATTGCTAGGCCACTTTCCATCATCTTTGGTAAGTCGTGGGAAATGGGTGAGGTGCCTGAGGATTGGCGGATGGCAAAGGTCACACCAATCTATAAGAAGGGCAAGAAGGAGGACCCGGGTAATTATAGACCGGTCAGCCTTACCTCCATCCCTGGAAAGATGATGGAACAACTTATTCTTGACTCCATCACTAGGCATATCAAGGATGAGGGGGTCATTAAGAACAGCCAACATGGTTTTATGAGGGGGAAGTCATGTATGACCAACCTTATAGCCTTCTATGAGGAAGTGACTAGGTGGAGGGATGATGGTAGAGCGGTAGATGTAGTTTTTCTTGATTTCAGTAAGGCATTTGATACTGTCTCCCACAGCATCCTCATAGATAAGCTAAGGAAGTGTGGGCTTGACGATCAAGTAGTGAGGTGGATCGAGAACTGGTTGAAAGGAAGAAGGCAGAGAGTTGTGGTCAATGGCGCAGAATCTAGCTGGAGGTCTGTGACTAGTGGAGCTCCTCAGGGGTCGGTGCTGGGACCGGTGCTGTTTAATATTTTCATCAATGACCTGGATGAGGGAACTGAGTGCACCCTCAGCAAGTTTGCTGATGACACAAAACTGGGAGGAGTGGCTGACACACCAGAGGACTGTGCTGCCATTCAGCGAGACCTGGACAGGCTGGAGAGTTGGGCGGGGAGAAACTTGATGAAATTTAACAAGGGCAAGTGTAGAGTCTTGCATCTGGGGAAGAACAACCCCATGTACCAGTACAGGTTGGGGGTTGACCTGCTGGAAAGTAGTGAAGGGGAAAGGGACCTGGGGGTCCTGGTGGATAGGAGGATGACCATGAGCCAGCAATGTGCTCTTGTGGCCAAGAAGGCAAATGGCATCTTAGGGTGCATTAGAAAGGGAGTGGTTAGTAGGTCAAGAGAGGTTCTCCTCCCCCTCTACTCAGCCTTGGTGAGGCCGCATCTGGAATATTGCATCCAGTTCTGGGCCCCTCTGTTCAAGAAGGACAGGGAATTGCTTGAAGGAGTCCAGCGCAGAGCCACAAAGATGATTAAGGGAGTGGAACATCTCCCTTATGAGGAGAGGCTGAGGGAGCTGGGTCTCTTTAGCTTGCAAAAGAGGAGACTGAGGGGTGACTTCATCAATGTTTACAAATATGTAAAGGGTAGGTGTCAGGATGATGGAGCTAGGCTTTTTTCAGTGATATCCAGTGATAGGACAAGGGGCAATGGGTGTAAACTGGAACATAGGAAGTTCCACGTTAACATCAGGAAGAACTTCTTTACTGTAAGAGTGACAGAGCACTGGAACAGGTTGCCCAGGGGGGTTGTGGAGTCTCCTACACTGGAGATATTCAAGGCCCGCCTGGACAAGTTCCTGTGTGATGTACTGTAGGTTACCCTGCTCTTGAGGGGGGTTGGACTAGATGATCTTTTTAGGTCCCTTCCAACCCTTGGGATTCTGTGATTCTGTGATTCTGTGATCTTTGATTTGTCTGTCTCCTGGTGCCACTTCTCAGCTGCAGGATGAGTGCTTCATCTCATATGCCATGCATCCAAAAACGTACTCTGGGGATTAGGAACAAGGAAGGAAAGTTTGGACTTTATAGCTCCCTGCTATAGGAAATGTAAAGGGCCTAAACTCTCTGCTCTTCAGTGTCTAGCAATAAGGTGTTAAACAAAGAGACAGTATGTGCAAAAAATTAAGGAAGTATTGTATTAGGTGTTATGTTGTAAAGAAGACCTTGAAGACTAGCTCTTTTGGCTAGAGACCAACCCCCCATATTAGTTCTGCAAAAACTCCAGTGTGCCTTGGTGAGACAACTGGCCAGCCTAGAGAACTGCAACCCTGTTGTCCCTCCAGAGGGTCTAAACCCCCATCTCTTGCAGAGGAGCAAGATGGAACCAAATGCAGCTTGGTGGAGTGAAGCTCTCCCAGGAACACTATGTGTGCACTCAGATCCAGGGAACTGCTGCCTGACCTGAAAGATTTTCACATGGAAACAAAATCCTCCCACTTACAAAGTGGGAGATCACGTGTGAAATTTTAGCCTTTTCAATGGGTATGAGGGAAACAGGGAAACATCAGAGACCTGAAAAGAATTCTGCAAAATGTGCTTTTGAAAACACATTCAGTGGTCATTAATTTATTATTGTCTAGGAATAGCAGACTGTGTTACTTGTGAAATATCAGCACTGTTTTTCACAGCTATTAAAAACTTGGTATTGCACCATCTCTGGATGAGCATGTGTCAGATAAAATGAACTCTAAGGAAACTGTATGAAAGAAAAAATTAAGAACTTAAAGAACTCAAAGCAGGAGACAAATCATTTCGGTTCCTTTGACAAAGGCCAGCCTACAACTTTATTTTAATTCACTGGAACTTCTACTATACTTAATCTTAAGCACACAGCTACATGCTTGACAGGAGTGAGGATTTTGTTACTGGTATCTCTTACCATTAGAACAAGAAAACTGTGGTTAATACTCTCTGCTGAACTCCAGAGTCTAACAGAGGACGTGACCGAATGAGTTGTGTGATTAGCTACAGAAAGACCACCCATATTCAGACCAATTCATGGGATCATGACAGCAGATGCCAGAACTTAACATGCAGCTCCTTTGCAAGGCAACGGTAAGCTTCAGAAAATCACAGCTACATGTAGCGAGGCATCTAAAATAATTTTTTATTGTGGGGTAGCTCTGCATATACTGAAGACAAAGACAAAAAAGCTGTTTGGTGGTACAAGTCAAAGGCAAAGCTTTTCCATGGCAAGCAGGCAGATGTAGAAAACATCGCCTGAAAACTTCTGACTCTATTCCTCCCGCAGCGTGAGCTTTAAACGCAGCAAGCGCAGGCAGGGGAAGGGTTACTGCTTTCCCAGCTGTTCACACAAAGGGACACTCTGCACCTGTTCCCAGTGAATGAAAGTTTGCTTTGTGTAAAAGCAGTTCATCACCCCAGCGTTGGCGTCAGGGTGGTGGAGCAGGGCAGAGCCCAGGAGCATTCTGGCTGGAACCAGCACTACCAAGGAAGAGGGAGGCTGAAGGGCAGGCCCGTTGCAATCAAGCTTCATTAGCTTTAACGTGTAAACATGCCCCCACTTGAAGGCTGATGTCACAGCAAATGCAAACAGCAGGGATGGTCAGCTAAGCGTAAGTAAGAGAACATGCATTTTTACCATAGTCCCAGCTCTATTTAGTTTACCGTATTTGCTCAAGGCTGGCTTAATTTTCAAACTTACCAGTGAGGTATTTTTCAGAAAAACCTGTGCTACACTGCCCCTGTATAATTATGAAGCAAGGTATTCCATGCTTCCTTTGATGTTCTCTTAGATAGATATCTCCTAAATTGTGATTTGCTCAGTAATTGTCATTAGGTTTGTGCCAGGCCCTCAGCTGGGGTAAATAAGTTTGAGTCTGTGGGATCTCAGGGGAGTCCTAGAAGTTCACACCAGTGCAGAGCATCTGGGCTGCTTTGGGAAAGTCAGTTCTAAGGTGATACAGTCACGGCAAAGGCACAGACTATGGCCAGAGCTAGAAAACACAAGGAGCTAGGCAAGTATTTCCGTATTAAAAAATAAAAAAAAGAGAATTAAAAGCAAAACTCTGTAACAAAAATATCAGCTTCCCCTTTTCTCATGTCAGCTGGTGACCCAGCAGTTTAAACGCTTCTCCTCTTCAGCACAGGGGTCACAAACAGGGCCTTCTATCTGGGCCAGAACGGCAACAGAGGGATAGATTCAGATTTCCTTTACATCTTCACCCTTCTGACCTTCAGAATTTATCACCTCCCACCCCCACTTTAATCCTGGGGTCTTTATTTTGGAGCTTATAATAAATCAATAGACAGTAAAAGAAAATCCCTGTGGGAGCAGCAATTGTGGCCCTATTTCAAAAGCTTAAATTCCCCACCTGCCACTTGACCAGCAAAAGGCTTGGATTCCCCACTCCAGTCCAGATTATGTAAAACTATTCAAATCCTGACTGACAGTATTTATGAAGACAGCTGTTGGGCTCTCCAACTGGGGAAGATAGGGGCAAACTCTGTGGAGTCCAGTAAGAGCTGTCCTGCTATTCCAGAGATCCTTACAATGCCATTTTTTTATTTTTTTATTTTTTTATTTTGGTCCAGGTGGAGGGAAAAGAATAATCAGCCAGAGAAATGAAAAATTCCAAAACAAAAAGTTCTCAGAAATGCCCTTCAAAAACAGAGACTGGTTCAGAGGCTGTTCTCCTCACACTCGCCACCACCCCTTTTTGTCCCCACCGTTTTTGGGTTACAGTATTCATCACAGAAAGTGGCAGGAGGTGGTGGGGTGAGATGCTTTGTGAACTGGTCATTTGTTAACAGTGTTCAGCTTGGTACATTTCTGGGAAGAAGATTACACTAGAAAGATGCTATCCTGTTTCAGTCAAATGCTTAACCACTCCGGTTCATCTCACTGAATCTCTGCCATTGCCAAGTACTGCCATTCTTGGTGGTATTTCAAACTACTGTTTACCAGCAGGGGGTTGAAATTCAGTAAAACAAAGTGGTTTCCCATGGCAGTGGCTGCCATGCATGGGGGGAAGGCTAGAGCAAGAATCCCAGCCACTCACCATTGCAGTCTATTGTGAAAGCCCTGTTGACTTCCCTGGGTTCATTGGGTTCTGAATGTCCATGCCATTAACTACAGGAGTAATTGGAGAAGCCTCTCTGTTTACACCTCCTTTTTTTATTTTTCTCAAAGACTGGGCTTCTGCAGAAGTCATTAAGGTTTTTTACTGGGAGGTAGATCAGGCCAATGAAGTTTTACTGAATGCTCAATGTCCATTTGACCTACACCACATCTGAGATCGGCTCTAACAATATGATGTCTCCACATTTGCTAAAACCTCCAAGATGGGTAGCAAAAACATACATATAACACGCCTATTGCACTATGACCGTAATTTTTTCAGCCTTAACTTTAATTCTGATATGGAGCTTATTCCTTATCTTTGTTGCATTTGTACAGTTACATTCTTTCATGTATAGACCATGGTCTTTAATTTGTTTGGTTTGGCAACACAGAGATGCCGTAAAACTGTACCAAGAGGAAAGCTGGAGATTCCCTTGCACAGAGGCCCTCCTGCTGCAACCAGGTCAAACTCAGACCTTCTTTCTCTTCCTGGCACCTCCCAGGCTTCTGGGCAGTGCAGGGCATGGCCACAGCCCTTGCACTCCTACTGCTCCTAAACCAGGATAGGGTTGTCTCATGTAACATCAGTCATCAAAAAGATAGGTGGCTCACCCACATTTCTGAGAGGCTGGATGAATTGCCTGCTGGGCTGCCTTCTGTTCACGGACTACTGCAGGCTAGCTGAGCCCAAATGACTTTTATATGGCTAAGAGTAGGTAAAGTCAGCCTAGACATACGGGGTCATTACACCCACAAAGTTCACATCAGCATTTCAATCTGCTACAGTATTGAAAAATAATGGAGAATTAGGTTTTTTAGTGTTCTCTATTCTGTTATCATCCTAAATAAAAGCCAGTGCATTTAAAGTCGCAAATTTCCCAATCAAAAAGTTACACTTCTGAAACTTTCACAGATGAAAAGGGAAAAAAATAAAAGTAACAGGAAACATTAATCCTGATGGAAAGAGAAGTGTTGTGCAAAGTCTTTCATTTAATGAAATAAAGTTATATGATTAATTTTAAACACCTGAATTTATGTTATTACCATTTCCTTAATAATGAACACTTCTTTCTAACTGGAAAGAAGTTTTGAATTATTGTCTATAAATTCTGAGACAGAGGTTAAGGAAACAGATCACGTATACCCCATTAAATGAACTGAACACTCCTGATCCAGAGAGACTGTCATCTTCCTTTGCAGGAGTGAGAGGTATTCATTGCAAGTTAAGTTGAAATGAGAATGAAGGCATACAATCCTTCACAGTAAAAGTTCTTATATATGCTTCTATATTGAATTTATTGCTAATTATTTGACCACATGAACAGCTCATAGACGCAGGTATCAATTAAAAATATTTACAAACAGGATGAAAAAAAAAAGGGCAGTTAGAAAATGTCTACCCTTCCCTGATTTGCCTTGTCAAAACATACATATTCATTTATTTGTTTGCTCTTTCTTCCTGAGAAACATCACTGTAATGTATTAAAAAGCTTCACAACAAAGAGGGAGTCACCATCAGATTCCACATCTGCACCACTGTCTGCCACCAGAGAATGTACTCTAACAAGGCCGAGACAAGGAGGGAGAAAAGCTAAAGTCTAATTTGAGGAAGTGAGCTATGAAAGGGTGATTTCCTCACTGGAGTTCAAAGTACCCAGGGTTTTTCTTTGCCTTGGAGAGACTCGGCAACAGTTTCCCAGTGGTGCTGCCAATGGGCATGCTCTGGATAAACTCTACAGTTGTTCTTCCCACACACATTTGGGATATGGAGCCCCCATTCCCTGACATCAAGGCACCTGCCACATCCTGGGATCATGCTCAAACCACTTGTTAACCCAGCAGGTACATTAACTAGAGTGAACTTGGCAGTTTTAGGCCTGTCCCCAGAGACAACTTTATCAGGAGAGCCATTTGTCTCCAGTGGGAGCAAACACAAGCACTTATCAGACTTCTTTCCATAGCTCTTGCCAGAACCCAATGGGGAAAAAAAATAGCAGAACTGCAGCAATCAGGGTTCTTGCTATCCTTATTTATTGTCAGTGTTTTGTTTGATTTTATGATATGTCTGGCTATCTGGCCTGTAGCTCTAGCAAGGTAGCAACAGCTTTAATCAAAGGGAAACCCGAATTATATATGCAATGTTTCCCTGAATGCAACAGCACTCAGATCCAGCTGTGCCAGCGCAGCAATGCAGGCATCATTACCCAGAACATGAAGCTATACAGTTTTCATCTTTATCAATTCCTTCATCCTTCCCTTTTGAACTATTCTGGACTTCAACACACACCGAGTTCAGAGAGAGTTCAAGCTCGCTGCTTACACCAGGAGGGCTAAAATCTTTGGTTTCCATTCCACAGGGATTGCTGCAGGTTCACAGAGCAGGTAAAAGGTGACACCTAATATTTGTGCCAGCCTGGCACTCACTCCATGCTGTTCAGCCTCTTAGCTCTCTGCTCCTCGCAGAGCTGGGATGGAAATCCATTTGCAGCTAGAAAGGCTTGGCACATCAAAGGGGGGGGCTGTCAAAGCGGTAGGCCTGAAATGTTATCTGTTCTCTCTTGTCTGCATTTGTTTATAAAATACACATTGCCTTTTCAATATAGAAGTGTTTTATATCCGGGCACAGCTTGGAGTGAATACTTTTCTAGGTCACTATCAATGTCAGAATCAGTAACAGCCCTAGTCTGGTGAGTACGCAAAGGAAAAACAAAACAAAGTACACACACACAGAAGGCGGAGAGGGTGAAGATATCTTAGGAACAGCTTCGTTTGGACTTGCAGAACATTATCAGAAATGACTATGAGAAAAAGCATATTTTTGAAAGTTAGGGAAACTACATGTCATGCACCTTCCCAAATGGAGGCTTCAGATTTCATAATTCAAAGAAGGCATAATATATTGTTTTGTTTTATTGACTTATTACTTTGATAATGTATCATATATCAAGCATCATCCATTATGCTACAGTGCATAGTAAGGGGAGGGGTGGAGAAGGAAAAACTGCATTCCTACAAACGGAAATGTTTGTGATAAACGGAAGCTGAGAGAATTATCACTGAACTGTGTGTTCCCAATATTAAAAAGTGCAACACTTTTTTTGATCTTCTTTTGAGTCCTACTGAGACATTTGCTTCAAAAGAAAATGGTGGTAGCAAAACCAACAAAGTACTGCTGCTGAATAAACATGCTATTTCATTTGCTGCTTTAAAAGATGTTGCACCATTTAACATTATCCGTTTAGTTGTAACAGATTAGGTGGCTGATCTTTATCACACTGGTGTAAGTAGGAACATGTCCCTTTCTGTCTGCTTAGAGAGCAAGTTCCAGCACTGGTATTCAGGCCATAGCAGAAGGCCTGTTCACAGGAGGACAAGGGTGACTTTCACCCTGCAGAGGGTATAGCACTTGCTTCTGGACTTGCAGGTGTTCCCAGCCTGACAGTGTGAAGGTTTTCCATTTGACAGGTACAGACAGCATTACAGGTTACTTGCCAGCAGTTTACCTAGTTTTTTGCTTGCTCTCGTTGGCTCTGACCAGTGCAACATGGTCGCTTACTCCTTGTTGTGCTACAAATAGCAAATGAAATCTGCCTTGACATTCCTTCATCCATGCCCTCCCTCCAAATCAAATGGGTCTTTTAAGTACATTTGGGTGATAGGTTTGCAAAACTGTAGTCTCCCTAAGGCAGAGCCAGTGTCATCTGATTTTCCTTTACAGGACCCAGCCGAATGAGGTTCTAAACTTCATTTGCAGCCTGTAGGCATTACAGTAATATCACTAATTTAATACACATGACAATGAGAGGAAGAGACATGTTATTCACAATACTAACTTCTTCCCATTCACAGATGCTTGGCAGGACTTCAGATCTGCATTTAGGGAGCTTGTAGGCTTCGCTGAAATGACCATTCTTTGTACAAATATGACCCCAAGCAGCAATAAAAAGAAACAGATGCAGATTAGCACTAACAAATCACATACTGCTCTAGAGATGTAATGCATGTGAATAGTCCTGCTGGCTTTATGTCTGCTACAGAAGTACAGCCCTATGGAAGGCATTGTCCTCTCTCACAGCATCAGATCTTCACAGAATTTGAAGGAAAAGGGCACAGCACTCACACAGAAAACTGGGGGACACCAGGGAAGAGCAAAGTGAAGTAGAGCCACCTTCACTGTGCCTAACAAGCTTTCAGAATTTGAGATATCTCATGAAAATTTGCTTTCTCAGTTCATTCTGCTCCCCATGGGGAGGTACACGGGGTGAGCTGATTCATCTATTGCATGACCTAAGGAGCCTGTTATAAATCTGGGTCGTTGGAGCTGAGGGGGGGCCTGGATGACCTGATTACTCTGATCTTCCAATTTTTCGATGACTAACATTAGGTGAAATATGTCTCACTGATGGCTAACTGAGCTATCCTGCCTACCACAGTGTCAAAAGTGAAGTGGGAGATAGGTAAGTATATCCTGGGCTGTCTGAGGCAGCCAGACCTCAATCACAGCAGAAAAGGTATTTGTGGCTTTGTAGGCAAGCAGACCAACTACAGTACGTGCCTAACTTTGATATCATGTCTCCTTCCCTCCACTGATTCCACAGAGACAGAACCTAGTAGCCCCAGCTAGGACAAGGAACAAAGCACTTATTGTTCTGTTGGTCTGAGGCACTATCATAGGTCTGACAACATAATCATACACCTAGATGAGTGACCCAAAATCTCCAAGAGTTCTCAGAGTTATAGATTATGATGGCATTATGCCTTTTGGAGAAGGGATGCAGAAGTGCAGAGAGGACAAGCCAAAGGGACTGAGGGACCCACAAAAGAGTCCATAAATCTATATTTACCCCAAATGTATCAAATTTGATTGCAAAAATATGCAATGGAATAGATGGAATGTGTGTTTATTTGTCTGTATAACTGTGGCTTTCTGTAGGAAGTCCCAGAACCTCACCACTTCTTCCTGTTTTTGATCTGCCCTCTTGTGTCTTGTGACCAGGTGTTTTTGACTTGTATGAATTCACACCACTGCTTGTTTGCATCCTCTTGCCATGTACAGAGACTGACAATTACCTTCTACGCTACCTCCACTGCTCTTCTCAAAGGATCTATTATGTGGCTCACTGGAAGAGCACAAGCCTGGTTCTGTTTGAGTCAGCATGACTCTTACAGTACAAACACTGAAAAAACCCTCTCCACGTAGCTAGCCTCATTTTGCATTAGTCAGGAAAGGTCAAAGCAAAATCAGAGTCAGGATAAAATTGGTCAATGTTTGGAATCAGGCCCACTTGAGCTTGATTTCCTGTTTCTGAAAAAAAAAAAAACCAACCAAAAAACCACCACACCAAGCCACACTGCGTCCCATTATCTGAACATGAAGTTTAGTGAATGCTGCTATATACATGCCACACAAACACATTTTAGATACAGTAATTCTTTGAGTGCCTCAGGAAACTATCAGCCGGAGTAAGGAGGCTTACCAAGAACCAGATGAAATGTGAAGGCTAGAGTTTATGTTCTTCCCATCTCTATCTATATTATAGGGTTGGTTATTCAGAGAATTGACTCTAAAATTAGTGGCAATCCCTTCTAGAAATATACCCAGGCCAAGAGAAGAAACCAAACTGGCAGCTTCCCTGTTAGTACCCAGACCCACCATTGTGGATTCAAAAGTAATCGAAACAGCCTGAATTTCAAACTGGGAAAAGGCAGACAAAGCTGTCTTGATGTTTTGTTATTTAGTTAATTAGGCTAGAAAAATGAAGTGCAGTGTACCTACTTGATCTGAACGAAAAAAAAATACCAGTCTGTAGAGAGGGTAATTAGATGCATTATTGATTAAATAGTAGAAGAAAATGACAGTTTGCTAGCTGTCTGGTTTTAATGCAATATCTGTCAAAGTTAGAAATTCAGTCCGTCCCCCCCCCACTTCCCTTCAGCCCCATCCTTCCATCTGGCAGCAAATGCTTATGGAAGAACCAAAAAACAAAATGAGACAGACAATGAAATAACCTCCAAGCTTTATGGATTTGAGGGTCCAGAAGGCACAAGTAAGCACTTCATATTAATATTCTAGTATTGTAGATGCCTAATAGCTACCCCATGGTATCCCAGAGAAGATATCTTCTCGATTTTCTTGCTCTGTGTTATTCCAGCCTCAGTACTTTCTGTTAGCTAATCCTAATTACGGTTACAGTACTTTCCGTTACCCATCCTAACTACCAAAAGTATAGTGTTCTCTGAAAGAATAGAGGGAACAGGGCTTAGGGTTTGGGGTTTTGTTTGGGGTTTTGTGTGGTAGGGTTTTTTTCCTTCCCACATCAATTCACTGTCCTCTCCTTTCTGCTGGGCTATTTTTGGAGTGGAAAAAGTAATCTCTGCTTATAATACATAGATATGACCTTCTCAATTTTCTTCTGAATATAAATTCTTTAGTACACATTAAAATGGAGACTTCTGCAACGCTAACCTGTTTTTCTCTGGCTGAAAAGAAGGGTCATCATGGCTCACATCCTTCCAGTAATGATAAAAGTGTGAAATCTTTCAGAAATGCAATGCATTATAGGTTCCATGAATCAACCACAGACCTTTTTATCAATGCTTCATAAGAAGTCCTGTGTTCCTCTTCACAGGGATACATATAATGCAGGCAGCAAGAATACTTAAAACCAAGCCATTTTATTCAAAGCCATGCAACCTTTCATCTTCAACTTCTTGAACTCCCCACCGCTATCCCTCGATTTCTTACCTCCAGATACCCAAATGATGACTCCAGCTCTATTTCCCACAACAACTCTGAATGTATGCCAGTACAAATAGTAACTTCTCCCACTCTCTACCATACACTTTCTACTCTTTGTTACCAGCCGCCTACAAGTGTCCATCTTGTTTCCTCACCAGCATTTACTCTGGCACAGTTCAATCCCTGTGCAAGGCCTTGCACTACCCAGCAGGTAAGACACCATTTGTGCACTAGCACATTCCTGCACGTGAGTATATCACTGCCAACGAATGAGCTGTTACTCTAGATCAACTGGGAAGATGTAACTTGGTGGGAAGAGAGCTAAAAAGTCCAGAAGCCAAGGTCCTTGTCACAGGAAGAAAAATTTTGCCTGTCCAGATTGATCCCATCCCGGTCTTTCCTGCCAGCCTGAACTGTTCTCTCCCTCTGTGATTGGCCATGGCCCCCTCACAGCCCGGCTTGGCCCCATGAATCATAGAATGATAGAATGGTTAGAATTGGAAGGGACCTTTAAAGGTCGTTTAATCCACTCCCGCTGCAAGAAGCAGGACATCTTCAACTGGATCAGGTTGGTCAGAGCCCCATCCAACCTGACCTTGAATGTTTCCAAGGATGGGGCATATGCCACCTCTATGGGTAACCTGTTCCAGTGTCTCACCACCATCATTATAAAAAATGTCTTCTTTATATCTAGTCTGAATCTATCCTCTTTCAGTTTATAACCATTATCCCTAGTGTCCTACCACTACAGGCCCCATTAAAAAAGCTGTCTCTACCAGCAAGAGGAGAATGATAGCATAACAATGGCCATGAGAGACAGAGGGGAAAACATGTCTGAAAAGTCTCCCTGCTGCCTTGCTCAACCTTAATCTCCAGTGTACTGAGTCATAGATTAAAAGATAGAACAAGATCTGGGCGCTCCTGGTAGAACTGCTGCTTCAGCTCCTGTATCACACCCACTTACAACACTGAGCACAGACCGATTGCACTAAGCAAAGGATAAAGAGATCATGTAAAGGAAAAGCAGCAAGCAGAGTGAGGCCAGCAGAAGTCTTACAACTGGTTTATTTGCTCTGAGCAGTGTATATACAATGACAAAGGTTATGTTGCTTTTAAGCTGAAGAAATGAGGATGTGAGTGACAGCAGCTAGACAACCAACAGATGATCCGCTCGTTCTCAGTATGGACAATACTTCCCAGCTGTGTGTTGAGACCTTGTGAAACTAGTTCTTATCTCTGTGTTGACTGCCCTGAGGTGTGAGAACAAGGAAGCAAACGATGTTGATTGTAGCCTTTTACTATTGACCTGGAATCAGTTTGCCAGCCACAAATTATAAGCCAATCATTTTACACAGAGTAATATATAGTCAGATGGCTCTCATTGCCCACCTGCTGGAAGACCTGTCTCATTGCTGGCAGATGTGACACAACATCAGGAGTGACATGGCCAAGCCAAGCAACAGGGATGCACTTCAGCCAGGGCAACATGCACACCAACCTAGGGAAGTCTGAGATGTTGCTCTAGAGCTTGCGAATAACACTTCAGAACAGCACTGTTGCTTGAACATATATGTCTTTAGTTTAAATAAAAAATAATAGAGTGAACTAAATAAATAGACTCCATAGAGAATGCAGCAGAAAGTATAGGAATGTATGCATTCTCCCTTCAGGCAAGGACACGTGTGCCTTCAGACTAACTTTGAAGGTTAGGACATAAGTGTTATTTCTTGCATCATCACCATGAAATAGCAAGGAGACCCAAGAAGGACACAGCCAAGAGAAGAAAGGGAAAGGGGAATGGCATTTAAAGATACAATGATTCAAAATCTGTGCATAGGCTAGCAAACAGAGCTTGAAATGAATCATGAAACAAAGATAAGACTTTGAAGTAGTGAATGTGATCCAAAAAGGTAGTTGATTGTTAAGACACAGTAGTATCCTGCAGACAGAGTGAATGTCAAAGGACAGCTTGGCACCATGTATAACATGGAACATAGGTAATTACTGTGTGTTCTTGGTCTGCTTCCTCACAAATAAACTCCAGAAACTTATGCTAAGGCAAATAGCTCCAACTTCAGGAGAATAATCTCCTCGCCTCTACACAAAAGTTCATCACTCAGTAAGCAAGAAAAATCAGAAGGAAAACCCAACCACAAAACCCCTTCAGCAATAGAATGCTATTTATAAGATGAGCTATACCATTTTTAAATATTAGGAATGAGTAGGGCAGAACAAATCTTTCTGCATATTTTGAAAATGTATCTTAGAGCACTCTAACAAAAACTCCTATGCACATACCAATATCATGGCTTTTAATAATGAAAAGAAAAGCTAATTCAACTAATTTCTTGCAGTGCAAAACAGAAAACTTGCTAGCAATTTATTATCAGGAGCTTTACTTTTATTGCCTTTATTAATGTAAGCTGCTGAGCTATTTAGTCAATCTTGTCACAATCTTTAAGGAGTTTAGTTCACAAACTTACGTACAATTGTCCTACTAATTTAACATCTGACTTCAGAACACAACCTAAAGTCATTAACACTTCACTTCCTCTTTTTATTGTCTTTTTTTAAAGCAGTGCATACAAATACATACATGTAGGCAGTTCTGTGTGTAGCTGCATGAGAAATGTATCAAAATCTTTCATCATGTGTTCATCCTAGCATATTATCATTACTTTGGATGTATAGCAGTAGAGTCTAGTGGGCAAATAAGACTGTCAACTAGTATCTCCTTTTAAAGGATACCATAAAGCATTAATCTGTATGCTTTAAAACATACATGATCTTATAGCATATTTAAAAGATTATTTTAGAGATTTTCTGTCTTGTCTCTAAAATTTTCATTGCAGAAATACATGCACACCATTCTGCTTTCAAATACCTCTGAGAAATGCCATACACAGAAATTTTACAAGTGTAAATAAAATAAACTAAAGCCAAGGTACTGTACCTAAATTCATTTTAAGGAGGGTAGGTAAACTGCATCCTTGGCATTCCATTAGGTTCAAGGATGGCAAATTGCTTGTTTATGATGCAAATTACCAGACTGATGTGTGCAGCACAAATAAAACCTGCAAGTTCAGCAAAGTTCTTCTTTAGCAAAGAGGAAGGAACATGATAAATGACGAAAGCACCCCAGCCATATATAAGGGAGTCTGTGTTCAATCCCCTGCCACTCTCCTGTGCACAGACAGTATTTGCAGTTTCAGACATGTTCAATAGTCAACTACCTATTCTGTATATCAGTGACACAAGGCAGCTGAGAAGTGGGCTTAACTAATGAGTCTGGTCTCCATTAAAATGCATTATTTCAAATGTAATGAGATAGGGCTCTGAAAGTACAGTCTGACATTTAGACCCCCAATATTTAAGCCTGCAGATGTCTGCTAATCCTCTAAGCAATGGTGCATCATTACAGTCAAGGCAGGTGCTCATTTCTGTTGCTCATGCACGTCCTAGGACATCCAAGACATCCCACACAGGCTGGCAGATGTAAAGCCTGTAGAGATCCATCTCTTTCTGAAACCCCAGCAGGTTATCCCAGGGCATCTCCAATGTCCCAGATGCTTGTGTGTGCCAGCAGCTTGAACAAGTCTGTAGACAGTAGATCCAGTAAAGAGCTTCTCAGGACAGAAGGCAGGGGAGCTCAGTTCAGCTGTGTGAGACCTGTGTCTTTGTAGATCTGCAGCTGAAGGCTGGGTGGGATTCCCTACTACATCTCCAAAAACTCCAGAACAATGGTTAAGCATCTAAATTGAGCTTTGAGTCTATCTTATGTTGGGAAGAATCACTTCCTAGGCTCCTCTTGCTACACTGAGGCAACTTCTATTGACTGTAAAAGGAACCTATAAACCTGCCGTGCATGCAGACATTTTTCTGTAAGATAGCGAATTTAGTTTTGATACCGAGTTGAAACCCATCCTTTAAAACTAAAAAGGAACAGACACAGCAATCAACCTCTTTCATTGTGAGCAACCCACTATTGTTAATAAGTGAGAAAACAAAGACAATGAATAGACCATCCAGAGACTTAATCTGAGAGAGAAAGTAAATTTTATTGTAAAGTATGAAGCTGAAAACAATACATCTCAGGGTTTTGAATTAGATATGTCTGGGGTAGAGTTACATACTTGAAGAGTAGAACATTTCTTCATATCCGCTGTCGGAGGGGATTTGAACCTATACTTTTTACTATGGGGATACTGTCCTAAGAATCAAGCCATCACGTGTGCTGTTCTTCCACTTTCCTCCCAGAGTCACTGCTCTTTCTATGGATATGTTAAATGTTTACTGGTTCTAAAAGTGAGGGAAGTATTACATTTAACAGTGCTTGAGTGCTTGGAGCACTCAGTTAGCAAATGAAAGACCTCTGCTCCAGTTCCTGTGCTATATCAAGTTGAAAACAGCTTTGAACTTAACTCTGTAGACAGAGAGCAGAAACTTTGGCTTGGTTTGATTTTATTTTATTTTTTATAATGAACATCAGATTTATAGGTAACACAAATCAGTTTGATTGAAACTGCAGAGAACACATAATGAATGTGACCTATTCATCCTCACTTTGACCTGCTGCTTTTTTCAAACGCATTTGGCTCAGCTCTGTTACGATGAAAAAACAGTGGAAGCAAAATTAGGAGAAAATTCAAATAAAATGCTCTACTGGCTGCTGAAAGCTGTGTAGTCAACAGGGAGTAGTATATGTTAGTGAGATCTCCCATATAAAGGCTCAATTCACATATGGAGTGAAATATAAAACATATTTTTTAAAGTTCCTTTTAAGGCAGCAAAAAGGCAGTCTCATTGGGCTGGGATAAAATATTTCTGAGGAAAACACGAAGAAAACAGTTGAAGCATCCACTTTCCAGGATATCCACAGGCTATATTTATGATTGCTCTGGCAACTATGTATCTATCTTTTAAAGATAAGGCCCTACTCAATGGGAACATTTATCTGCTCAGCATAATGATACAATACCTAGAAAATGTAGTGAGCGCTTTCTCTCTCTATATATATATATACAGTGCAGCAGAACCATGATAAGTAATTTGTAAAGCAAATGGAAAAAGACATGGCTTTTATATGCAAGACCAGTATCTTAATTCAAGACATCACTCACTAAATGATATGTTTCCCACAAACAT
Organism: Lathamus discolor; assembly: GCF_037157495.1. NCBI lineage: Eukaryota > Metazoa > Chordata > Aves > Psittaciformes > Psittacidae > Lathamus > Lathamus discolor. The sequence continues at coordinate 50,035,689 of NC_088884.1, forward strand.
GAGCTATTCTCACACAAGTGATACACTTCCACCAGCAAACTGTCCTTACAATTTCTATATTCAGCAGATGCCCAGAGTAGTATATTTGTCCTTCAGAAGGAACCGTTGAAAACTGTTGACAAGCTATGGAAAAGCTTCAGAAGTAACTATTTAAAAGCACTGCAAAATGTATGTTTTCAGTGTCACCAAAACCTGACTTAGTTTTTGTCTTGGTTCTATTGGCTGAACAAAGAATATTCAACACAGACATGCAATGTATAGGGAAAGAGAATAAAGATGCAGACCAAGTGCTATAGAAAATCCCTGCTACAGGTCTCAAACGAATAGCTCCTGAAGTTATAGTAATATTGACAAAGATGCACTCTACTTTATTTGTAATAAATGTTTTCATCATTTGTCAGATACTGAAAGAAAATAAGAAAGAAAAGACTATAGCTTGCAGAATACTTGATGGCAGACAGAAGTTTTGTATTTTCGGTTGGATGATGGGTGGATCTCTGGAAAAAGTATGACTGCTACGGTTCCCAAAAATGAACAACAAACTCTTGCTGAAATACAGGATTCTATGCTACAAAACTCCTGGGCTCTATCACTGAGTCGCACTAGGAGTTCGGATTAATTTTCCTGGACCCTACTGGGTTGTTCTTGGACTTCATTAGTTTCTGATGAACAGTTGCATATTGATGAATGATGTATTGAAGACATCAAGTGTCATTGCATAGCATTTTTACAAAAGAGATTGCTCATTACCCTGGCTTGTTGATTGGCTTGCAGCACAGTTTGCAAGGACTTTGCTTCCAGGTTTACCCTTTTAAAGTACAAGTGATTTTTGTAATTGGAATCCTCTTTCTTTAATTGAACTTAATTGCAACAACAGTTGCTGCGATGATCTACAGAGTTGTGCAAAGTTTAGGACACTGATGACACTTTTGGCTTTTCAGCAAAGAGTCCAGATGAAGTTGTTTTTACTGTGGAAAAGGAAGGAAAATAAAGAAATCCAGCCTTTGAAATGAAAAATAAACATTCAACATTTCATGCGTATGTGGGAAACCAGTGAAGGTTCTGCTTTTCATGCCTGTTGGCCCTTTTTATGAAATTGCTGCTTTGCATTTGCCCCCTCCTTTAGCTGTCTTCCCCTTGATGTTTTGGCTGAAAGCAGGAAGTAGAGCAGTAGGTGAAAGCTCACACACAGAGAGAAAAAAAAAGATTTTCCATGGTAACAGGGGGTTGGGGTTTACACAGAGGACAGAGAATACTTAACTTAAAATGTGGCGAATCCAGAACTGGGTTGTGCCCACCTCTAGGCGTAACCAAAACAGAGCAGGCACATTAAGTTCAGTTCCACTGAAAACACAGACCAAGCACAAAATGGAAAAGGGCAACACAGGATAGTGAGGGTTTCAAGTGGTGCAGAGAGAAAATTCCACAGGAAAGTATTAGTGTGAACATAAGCCAGCTGTGTTATTTAATGATGGGAGGCAGGTCCTCTGTGTGCTCAACTTTTTATATGTTTTCCTGTAACAGCCAAGCATTCCATTCAGGTAATATTCACAGTTTGCAGAGCCACTCTATAAGTGGCTATATAAGGGCTGAAGATTTTCAGTGAAAAGCCATTAAAGAGATTCAGTTCCCACTTTGCATTAAGCACAGCTGTGCTTTGTGTCTTGTTTGCTTGCACTGTATGTCTCAGAATTTCATATTCTTTAAATTTTGATAGGTTCTGATTAATCATGAAACTTAAGAAAAATGGCTGGAACCGAGATTCAACTTGGTTTGATGCCTCAAATCCCCTTGATGCTCAACAGACCTGCAGAAACTCCTACAAGTCATCTTCTGAGTAAAATTACTGCCCAGCACCCCATAGATACTGTCCAGATTCCATTCTCCTCTCTCTTCCATTTACAAAACTTAGCATGTACAAAGACCAGAAAGCAAACAAATCCTCCAGCTAGGATTGCCTTCTCCAAAGAGAAATCGCTGGCCCTGATGGCGTTGCCTTCAGTTTCCCAACCACCTCCCCTCTGCTGCCTGATAGAGAAAGTTCAGCTGCACTCTGATAAAACACACGAGAACATACAGAAATCTTGTAATTTGGGGATATCAGGCCTTCAGCTGCAGTGAACTAGCGCTCACTCTTACTTCAGTCGTGATCTCTCTGCTCAACAGCCGTAAGCCTGGGGCGCTACAGCTCACTTTGTGATGTTTAGGCAGACAGAAAAGGTATGGCCTGTCCTAGTTTAAGTTCACCTGTGAAAATGGCACTGTATGTTTCCACACCAGGTGGATACCATGGTAATCATAGCCTGTGTAGGGAAAAAACAAACCCACTGTGTAGCTGCAAGCCTGCTGTTACCACCTCTTGTTTTCAGGTGCTTGAGTCCATGACAAACAGCTGCCCACAGGGTTGAGTTTTTCCAGACAAAGTCATTGTTGAAAAGGTAAGCAGTTATTTTCAAAACTAGACACAAAAGCATTGAAGAATTATTATCTGAGAGCTGAGAGAGGAGTTGTAAATACTTCTTTCTCATAATAAAAAATTATCTGGTCTCCTTTTGACTAATTCTATAGCTGAGCTGGCTGATGTTTGGCACTTAGTATGTTTAGCTTATACATACTTAAGCCCCTAAACTGTACCTCTAGAAGGCTAAGGTACACTTTGAAAATAAATATTTATGGACTGTATGCTGGCAACAGCAAGAACATAGATACCAAGAGAAGAGCTCTGATAAAGCAGCATGCATGTACTCTGATAAGTATGCTCCTGGTGTAGTGTATTGGACTGGCTGAGCTGGAGTTAATTTTCCCCCTAGCAGCCCTCATAGTGCTGTGCTTTGTACTGGTAGCCAGAAAGGTGTTGATAATATTACTGCTGGGCAGTGCTCACATGGCATCAATCTTGTTCCTCCAACGTTCCCCCTTGCCAGCAGGCTGGAGAGAAGGGCAAGATGTTGGGAGGGGACACAGCCAGGACAGCTGACCCCAACTGACCCAAGGGATATTACATGCCTCACAATGTCTGCTCTGCAATAAAAGCAAAGAGAAAGGAGGAGAGAGAGGAGTGTTTGCTATGATGTTTGTCTTCCAGAGCAACAGCTGCATGTACTGAAGCTATACTTCCCAGGAAGTAGCCGGACATTGCCTGCTGATGGGAAGTAGAGAATAAATCTGTTTTCCTTTGCTTCCATATGCAGCTTTTGTTTTTACTTTATTAAATGGCCTTAATCTTGACCCACAATTTTTCTCAATCTTCTTTTCTCCCCCTCCATCCTCCTGAGGAGGGGAATGACAGAGCAGCTTGGTGGGCACCTAACATCTAGTCAATGTCAACACACCACATGTAGTTATCCAGTCCATACTGAGACACTAACCAGTGAGCACTTGTCAGTGCCTGACAACACCAAAGTCCAAGTCTGTGCATGTGTTGGATTGAGACTGCAGCAAAACTGGTAGAAATGAATATGTATATGCAGCTGCAATGCTGATCAAAGCCTGCAGAATCCTTTGAATTTCTTATATCTGTGATACTACATATGCCACTATCCTTACATGAGTCCCCAGGCACAAGCGGACATGCTGCAAGGCGCAAACAGCTGGTTTGAGTTAGAAGGTCAGTCTGTGAACTGCAGAGGTTAAGGAAGAGGCACCCCTTGGCGGGGGCACTCCCTGCCACAGAAATAGTAACCCCCAACCAAATAGTGGGCAGGCATTCCTGAGGATGGAGACACGTTCAATCACTCCAGCAAGGTTTGCACTGGTTGCTTTAAGGTACACCCACAAGCACGGTGCACAATATTTCTTAAGTGATTTTTAAATGAAATGTCAAAATACCTTTGAAAACACAGACATGGGAGTGAAAAAAGAAACCACAAACATAAAATACATATGGGCCCTGAAGAGCTCTCAGTAGCTGGGAGGCACATGGAAGGTGGCCCATGTTTGAGAGGAAGAGTTCAACCAGCATTCAGGAAAAATTCTCTGTGAGTGTGCATGTGGCATTATAACCTGATACATGAAACCTGCATTTTACTCTTTAATATCATGTAATCAACTTTCCACTCTAAAAGTGATGCCAGTGTGTTGCTATGCGTGCCAGTGAAGAAGCATAACTATTAATGCATGAAGGCTGAAGTGCATGCATGCTGGAAACACTGAAGAACTGCTTAGGATCTGAGAAGTTTAGGGAACTTTAACTGACCTAATTAGGTACAATACGACCCCCATTTCCCTCTGCTTTTTTTTTTGTTTCCCAAGGAGACACCACCTCAGGGAAAGTTCTCTGATTAAGAAGTTCTCCCAACTTCAGAGATACAGAGATTGCATTTCCAGCTTAAAGCCTGTGTTACTAGGGAGGCTGGAACTCAAACTTGTTTCAGCCTGTAAATCACAGGACTATGTGCCATGGGCCAAGCTGTGTTTTGATTTGGTACAGCGTAAAGAGATTCCTATCAGAGCGCCCCATATAAACATCCAAAAAAGATCATGTTTCTAAGCCCACAGCAAGGAGCAGATGTAATTTTCCATGATTCATTTACGGGTTAAAAAAGTCAAGAGAAGTGTTACAAAATGTTCAGTTCAGTTCAGTAAAAAATAGCTACTAGCTATACATTAAGCAACCTCCAAATGCATGATAACTTCTGGGAATGTCAACTAAAGAGCGTACAGACTGGTTGGTAAATTGCTTCTGTGTCAAAAATAACGAGTGTGTTTGTTGAGCAAGGTCATTACAGTGGTTCAAAACTTGTGGTCAGCAGCAACATCTGGATGTTGCTGAGTCTGCAATTTCATGGCAATATGAATATCAACAGACTGGCCAAGCAGCGCAGTCAGTTTTTGTAGCTGAGCACTGCAGGATATGTTCAAGACTGATTTATTAGAAACTTCGTCAACAGCTGAGTTAAGATTTCCCCATTATAGCCTTTTGAAGTGCAAATGTGAACAAAATTACAGCACATTGCAAACCCAATATGTTTTATCCAAAGCTTTGCGTATGATTTTGATTTAAAAATGCACAAGTCTGAACACTCTTTGGAATGTTTGTTTGTTTTTTCCAGCTGTAGATACACTCAGATCCAAGTACATCAAAAGATAAAGTAGCTTCACTAAAGTTTCTCCAGGGAAAAGACCTAGTAAATCCAACTATTTAGAGAAACTGGTAATTAACATGAGATGAGGTGTATTTGGCAGCAGCAAAGTACATTTCTGGTCTTCTGTCCTATCTATATATCTCATAGTTGTTGCTGAACTTTATTATTACAACAATCTGATGAAGATTGGCCTTATTTTGCCAGCACAGTATATATTTAATGTGTACAGGAACTGATAAAAAGATCTCAAAAATGAGTTTTAGGGGTGGTGAAAGAAATCAACTTCTTCACATGGTTAATTCCAGGTGCAGAAAATAATAGAATTTGGTCATTTATTTATTGCAAACTCTTCACCCAGCTGCAGCTAAATAGCAGTAAAAATATTAGCAGTCATACACTGAACCAAGAATCACCACAGAACCCTCTTTCTAACGTTTCCAAACTTTGCTTTCTTGATCCTCTGGAAAAATCCAGAAGACTTTTTTAACAAGATGCAGAATTAAACAGCATATTATCTACGATTTAGCTATAACTGTCTATAAAATTATTTTCAATCAAACAATATACTTTAGATAAATGTCATTTCTACTGTAAACTTTCAGATTTCTGCAGAATCTTATTAGCTTCCATACTATTGTGATTTTTCCACAGAACCGTGCCCAGCCCCAAATACCAAACACCGCTATTTACAGAAACTGTATGTTCCTGACATTCATATTCATTACCACAACATCACTGTCTCGCCCAAGCAGCAAAGTGACTAATTCCTTTCAGTTCCTCCCTCCACTGGCTGCCTGTTCCAGATTTCCTAACCACCTAAGCTTATTTTATTAGGTTCTCAAACGAACAGGTACCCTGATAAATTTTTTGTGCAAGTGAAAATCTAAATGCAGTATGCCTTCCTGCATGCTCCTGAACATGAGCACTTCAAGGCTTGAAGGGTGGCATGGAAGGGATGAAGGGCAGGCAAGAGGCAGGAGGGAGTCTCTGCATGCTGGTGATAGAGGTGGTAGGGATGTCAGTCCTGCTCATGGGACCTACACTCCAGAGCAGCAATGTACTATTGTCTATTCAGCTTTGTTTAGCTTACTAAGTAAAACTGCCAGACAAGATTTGTTGGGCTTTTTTCTGTCAGCATGTAGAGAATAGTTCTGTCCTCACTGAACCACAAATAGTACTACCCAAGGACGATGCTGAGGAAATATGATATATAGGAAGAAAAACCAGAATGCTTCAAGGATTTTAATCAGGGGTTGAGAGAAATTTCAGGAGGATGAATTACCACTTAGATGAGAAGGGAGCAGGAAACAAAAAGAGAGCAATGGCTGAAACAAAAATGTCATTCTAACATTGTTATTGGTTTACAGGTTTGAGGTGCTGGGGCGGTTTTTTTGCCCCCTCCCCCCCCCCCCCCCTTTTTTTTTCCTCTTTTTTAAAAGTTAAACATTAAAGTTATTCAAACAGACAGCCATCTGCTCTTACTGGATTTTAATGCAGCTCCTGAAATCTGATCTGAATTCATATAGGCAATAGTGTCCTTTGAAGTTAGCAAGCACATAAACACAAAAGCTTTATCAGTAGAGCCATTCATACAGCAGTAAAGTGATTGTAGAGTAAATTCATCCAGCCACAGCCTGTCCCAGCACAAAAACCATTCCCAACAAAGCATCTAATTTTGAGGATGGGATCCCACTCCCTGAGCACACACAGTATCCAGTTACTCATGTGGTGTGTCGGGCCTTTAATAGGAACAAGAGTGGGATTGACCCAGTGACCTCTAGGACAAGCTGCAGGGCTGTTACGCAGGCATATGTGGCCTGAGTCACTCGCTGATTATATAGGAACAGCGAGCTGAAGCTTTAAAAAGATCTAAAAACAAGGTTCTTGTTGTGTCGTTCAATAGCTATGCAGCGCCAAGGAGGCTGGCAGAGTCTGTTTCACAGGATGGCACAGGTCAAACTGATCTGTGGTCTGTAATTTTAGCTCTCTGCCCAGCACAACGTAGCAACAGCATCTTCTAGCTGGCTCTTCTGAGAGACCTCCTACCCACAACTTCCTTCCTACAGCTCAAATTAACAAGTTTCTGTCAACATTAGCATAGTTCTGAATGTCTCATAATGATATAAAGTATTATATAGAGCACTATAAAACAATATAGAATGTCAAGAAGTGTCCAGTTAATCTCTGGGGTGTCCTACATTATGAGGAAAACCTACAGGTTTCCCCTAAGTCATTAGGACACTGTTAGGAAGTGGGACATCCCTCAGCTCCACTTGCCTCGTCTCCCAACTCCCATTTAGCCTAACAGGATTGTCACCTGTCAAAGACATTCTCAGAGGCAGCAATTAGATCACCATCCTTATTTCCATCCCCATCACCATTTTTCCAGCTATACATCCACCTCTGGAAATGTCACACTGTAAAGAATAGAGTCACAGTTTCATTAAACCACAAAGGCGATTTGATACACACTGTCTGAAAGCAATATTTCCTATCATTGCCAAGCATGGCACAATTTACACAAAATTGTGGCAGCTCCAGGATCATATCCTGTTGGGGTTTCATACAGCTTTGTTTGTCCTTCTGTGTAATTGCAATTCCCCAGCAACTGCAGGGTGAGTTTCTAACATAGCAGGAGTTCGTATCTTCTGGCTTCTCCTGAAAAATTGTCAGCAGGTGATAACTCATGATTCATTAGTGCTGTTCTGAGGTTCCACTCCTCCCATCTCAAATCACAGTTTGATTCAGATGTCTTCTGCTATGAAGCACTTTATTAGTTTGTTAATATTTTCCAACTGTTTGATGGGAAATAGTAGGAACTAGTAGTTACTCATCTAAAGCTGTATTTCCTTCAAAATTACCTAAACTGAATCTCACACTAGACATGAGCTTTTAATGAAAATTCTGTCTAGCTAACTAAAGTTGTATATGCATGGCAATACCTCCTCTTAACAGTATCTTAGGAAACTGGGAACAGTATAGGACAACTCCAACATTCATTTTATCTCTAGCTAACAAACAAATTGGTAATAATTTTCTTTCAATAGTTCAATAGATCAACAATTCCTTTGTCAACAAAAAGGCCCCTTTGCTTTGTTTGGACTATATTTCTGTCATATACAACATATAAATAGTTTCCAGGCTTTCACTGTTATTTTGGAACAAATATAAAATATATCCAGCCCTGCGTGGTTTTTTCCTACCATTTAATGACTTTTATATGACACATTGACATACTTTTTTTTTGCACATTAGGAATTACAAGATGCACAAAAAAGAAATTCATGTCTAGGATTAACATGCAAGTGATCAAAAGATCTGGGCATACACTGACCTCAGTAGTTTTTTATCAGGAAGAACTTTGTCTCATATAATCATTTGTCTGAGATTTGAAGGGGAATTTATAAACTTGACATGGTAAAAATGTAACTCAGGAGTTTCCTCAAGGCCCTCTAATATGTTTATCTGCTGCAACCAAGTCTCTCTCAACTTTGTATTCAGTTCATAGTTCAAAAAATCCTAACCTCTGTATCCATGGAAAAGGTTTACGAGACCCTTTTGGCAAAGACAAAAGAAGCTTGTAGATATTTTTAGCTAAAATAGACCTCCTACCAAATCAAGTAAACAAAAAAGGACATTTTCACATCTGTGGATTTAGGCCCTAAGCAAAAAAAAGCTGCTTTTTCTTTGTTAGGGTTTGGTTGCTCTTCTATCAGAGCAATCCATCAATATCCTCCTTTGAGGTGTCTAGGACGAGTTCTTTTATTGTCCCTTTCTGTAAAGCCTTGAACACACTCCCTCGATTTCTCAAAACCTACCCACTGAAAAACTATGCCCCACATTGGTTACTTTGCACAACAGTGGTTTTGGATCACAGATTTGGGTAACTGGATTAGGCATAAATGTTCCCATATTCTGCTCCAAAGAACTGTTGTGTTCCTTCCTGACTGTTGGGGTGAGTACGAGGTGCTAGCTTTAGCTTCACACTGATTTGCTTGTACTCTGTGGTATGTTAATTTTTCTTCTAGCTACCTTATTTTTTGCTACAGATAATGCACATTTCTGTTTGTCTAGGTTTAGTCCAGCCAATCTGGCTCTTTCCAGAGCTGATTAGAGCTTCTAGTCATGCTCTTCCACTATTTTTTCATTGATCTAAATCTCTCTTTAGAACATCAAATCTAATTGCATTTTCTACTGAAAAAACACTGCTAAGCCAAACCAAACAACAGCTTGAGGAACCTGTGTCTCCCTGAAAGGGCGCTGAATGTGAAAATCCTCTGTGTTTCCCCCATGCCACCTGTCAGCACCCTCCTGGTGCATCACACGTACAAATACATGTAGCTTCAGCAATTTTTGAGATAAAAAAGAAATAATTCCTTTGCAGGTAGAGGTAAAATGTTCTCTTTCTTACGTATTTGTTTAAACATTTGATCCTACAAAGAAGCAGCTGTTTCCATCCTCCCTTCCCCCAGTTATGTCTTCATTGAAGGTACACCCCGAAATTTCAGATGCTGGTGAAGTACATACTGCGTGGATAAATGTTTCTCATTCTACTCTCTGTTCCATTACAAATACTCAGCTGTACAAACATCTGCCTCTAAGGACTGGAGTTCGTTGAGCCTGTGAAACTGCTCTTACCTCCCAAGTGTTTTTTAACAGCTGATACTTTTACAATATCAGCGTCTCCTCACACTACTTTGCAAATCTGTTTCCTTGCAAAAGCCAAACCTCACACAAGATCTTGACCTTGCCATTGATCATCATTAAATAAAGTCTGCTCTATTGGGATAATGTCAAGTAGTACAATTATCTTCTACCCCCAGGACTCATCTGTGTGAGACAAAGAGGTGAAGTCCAGACTGAGGGACTCACAGATACTTCTGAGCTCTTGGCTGCAGCCGAGTATGAACTTTGTTTTAGGTGAAGTTCAAATGTGCATCCTGCTGGCCTCTCCCTCCCGCATTGCCAGCACTCTTTCTCACAGGAAGACAACATATACACATGTGCTGAGCCAGTGTATCTGTGTGATGCTGCCTTAATGGAGATAAGCGTTCTCGAATTAAGGCTGCAAAAGCACTGAGGTATCAGCTCTCCTTCTGCCAAAGGACGTGTCTTTTCCAACAAAATGACCCCACAGCCACTCATATGAGGTCCTGTGCCTGCAGGACAGAGCTGGCCATGAGGTACACTGAACAAGGCAGGAAGGAGAGCTGCCTGCCAGCCCCACAGCTTGCTACTTGGTACCAGCAGTCTGTCACACACACTTTCCACAAAAAAAAAAAACAAACCAGACATAAGATGCTTCTGCTCAGGATGTGGGTCCTGACCCCTTTTTTACATTCACCGGCATTATGCGGAGTCAGAGACCAAGCTGTGGATTTTTGCACTGGGTGAGACAGAGTCTTCTGTGTGGGGATGCAAGACAATTTACGGTACTTCTGGGTTTTGACGGAAGGATCAGCCATTAAATACATGCAGCCAATATTTCTCAGATGTTGGCCTTGATATATCCTGATGTATCCTGATATATCCTGACCTGTGTTTGTGGGGTGTTCAGTATCAGAATGGTCTCTGCACAAACCAAAGCTGAAGGACAGTACTATCACAAACACAGAAACAAATAGCGATCATGATGCATTAAAGACATTTTCCTTACTGCTGCAAGAAACAATGATGGTAAAAATCAATTGTTACAAGATTAGAAACAGGACAGCTGCCCATGAAGCTGGCTGAGCCATCACTGTGCAAGGGGTGGGGAGGAAGGCGCAATTGCCTCTCCTTTTACTAGTTAGGCAGAAGACTTTGCATTCAGCGTGCCTCCCTGGTCATTCATAAAAGCTTTGTGTAAACAGAACCAACAGATTTTCTGATAACCTCCACCAAAAGCTCTTTCTTCCTTTTCTGCTTTTGCTGTAAGGAAGTATGCGCTCCCCTGAGCAATTCATGTAACCAAGAAATAAAAGCTGTTTATGGGGTACATAAAAATTTCCAAAGAAGAAACATCCGTCAAGCCCAGCCACAGTCCTGGCCAGTGGTATGTAACAAATTCTTCTCTTCCACCTTGAAAGCCCTTTATATTTGTGTGAATTTCCAAAGGCAGGCTATGAATAATGTTAAACAGTGAAGGCAGGTATGGAATTTTCATCTTGGAGGTAATTCAGAGTGGGTTTTACTGTTGCAAGTGAATTTTTGCCAATAACTGTGTTTCAGTCTCTAGGAAATCGCATGGCCAAAGCTCAGTCACTCCAGCAGCTCCCCAGAGAACGCCATGAACAAAACACTTGCTAGACACTGCCCATAATGTTGGCAGCACAAGCAAAAATGAAAACAGACAACTACCACTATTTTGACAGCTTTGTCTTTCCCCCTGACGAACATCTGTGGGGTACGCACATACGTGCATGTTTGCCTGCAGAGGCATTTAGAGGCCCCTGTGAGCAGCCAGCTTCTTAGGCATGGGCCAATGGGGTGTCCAAGCCAGAAACAGCTCCCCAAAGCAGAGGAGCAAGAGAAACCAGCAAGCCCCTGACTTGAGCACTCCCATCCTGGGGCCGCAGCCTGCCTATGAATGGAGCCAGACTTACAGGGAGGTTTCCTATTCCATAAACTCCGGGGTTTGTTTCCTGTTGTTCATCAGCCAGCAGCAGCCAGGACCAGGACAGGCTCAAGAAGGCAAGCCCATGTGTAAACATTCACCAGCAATTAGTTCAGAGGTGGACTGACAGCAAATACAAACACCTCAATTCCTTACCATGTATCATTATGGACTTACCATCAGTTCTTATTGATGAGCATGACCAAAGCGGGACTTAACAGTCTAGCCTGAAACTGCCTACCATGAAGACTGTCTCAGTATTGCACCTGGGAGATGCCTATTTGCAGTTTCCCAGGAACATAGTAACAGTGGTCTTGCTCTGGCACCAGACCCACTGGCACAGACCACCCAGGCCATGCAGAAGAGTTTGAAGGTACCAGTGTAACACAGCAGAATGTAGCACTTGTTTCTTTCCTGGCAGCAATCAGCCTTAGACCCATACCAAAATGTCTTGTTGGATCATTGTGGTCACGCTCCTTTTGTAAGCACTCTTTTCTCTAGATGAGAGATACTTTCTCACTCATACACCGCCACCTAATTTCAGAGTCCTGTCATGATCTTTTCCCAAATAACTGATTGGAAGATATTTATCACAATGCCTTTCAGCAGGATTCAGAGGTGAGGGCTAAGGAAGACCAAAGCCAGGCATGTTGTAAACTAATGCAAATCTATTTGGTGGTAGAGGAGATTGTAAGGAAAATTTGGCAAGAGCAACCAGATCTTCCAACTGAAGAGCTAAAATACAAACATATACACCAGTATTAAAATGAAAATGCCTCAGAATCTTGTGTAAAGGCTATAATTGTTGCTAAAGATATAAGGGTGTAAGACTTTGACTGGTATATTTAGGGATTTATCACTAGATACCTTGTAAACAACCTGCAATAGTGCCTTAACATTCAGTCAAGTCTGCAAGCCCATGAAGGTGTTTACAGATTTCAAATGGACTTCTGAAAAATCAGTGCTGATGAGCCTTGTAACTGAAACAAAACCAATGCACTTCAAATGTCCTAAAGCTGTCAGTATGGCATATAACTTAAATTTTGAGATAATATTGATCTTTCAGTCTACACTTATGGCATTAGAAAGGGAACTTATGTACAGTGGAAAGGCTTTACTGTTGACTTCCCCTCTGACTAAAAACCTAGTCAACAGGTATTTCAGGAAAATCCTGAACAAATTACAAAGTCTGCTGTGCTTTATACCTGTGGCTGCTATTAATTAAGACTGTGTATTCTTCTAGATAAGCAGTAGAAATGGCATGAGAAGCACACAAGGCAGTGAAGAAGTAGCTGTAAAAAGCCATGCCTGATTGCAAAAGCAAAACAACTCATAGCACTCTGTGTTCCTGTAACAGAATAACAGCTCCCAGATTTTGGCCAGCTTTGGATTCCAGTCCCCGGGTATAACACGTTTATTTTGATCCTGTGATTGCACATTTTCTGCAGTGGCTGTGTTAGCCATTGATAGCTTTCCCTTCCTGTTTATAAGGATATGTTTTCAGCCTCCATTGTGAATTTATCAGTAGGAGTTGCTTACTTTCAATACTGCTTAAGGGGAGTGGCTTTTCCCTCTCATGCCCTTAACACAGTTGTACTCTTTTTCCAAATAAAGCACAGCTATGACCCAACTTATAGCCCTAGGTAGTTTTTGTGGTATTACAGTGCTCTTCCAAGAGCACGTGGGCTCTTAAGTTTATATGGTATGTGCTTTCTAACATTAGCATGCAACTGTGTTGCTAGAATAATATCACTTCTGCACTTATTTTTTGTGCTCTCATGTTTACATTGGAGATGGTTCAAATTTGTCCTGCAAGGAGGTGTTTTCAGTATTTGTTTCCAGTCCTTCACAAAATACACAGAACTGTGAATTTTGTATTTCCAGTTGTGTAGCCTATTGTTTTTTTAAAAATAGTTGCATTGTTACAAGAAAGCTTCTGTCTGTGATTTCAGTCTAACAATGTTGGTGCTGTATCTGGATTGTGGATGCCTTGTGTTTAAGTGTGTTTAATGGGTTATCACTTCTGTTGGTGTTTGCTAAGTTGAACATGTACAATAAGCAGATACAGATGCTTACATTGGCGACTCTAAGGCGTTTGGAATGGGTCAACATTCTGCCTGGTGCCTAGCTCCTTCTGTGTGCTGTTTCCCACTTTCTCTCTCTGAAGTAAATTGTATTATAACAGTCATACCTACCCCACCTTACGTAAGGATATTTAGTGAACATGGAGTTCTAGAATGAGAAAAAAATGAATTTGGTTTGCTGTGGATTGTTTACAAATTTTTTTTTTTTGTGATTCATTTTTTCTTGAACAATGGTGGAGGCTAGAGAACACTGATATTTCTAAACAATCAAAATACAGGTTGAACATCTTGTAGCCCACAGGACCAACAACTTAAAAATTATTCCCTCAAAGGGCTATGTAAATCTTCATTAAACTGTATCTTTTCCTATTCCTCAAACAAATAAAACCCCACAAACCCAAAATAATAATAACAATAAAATAATAATCAGGTATTGCTTCACTGTACTAACTGTATTAGCTGAAAGAAACCACAGTATGTTGGATGCCTTCAGACACATGATCTGAAAGAAGCCTAACAGATTAATTGATGCTTCCTATTAAGCATATAGAAAGTTTAAGTGTTGCCTTGCCAAGTGCTTATACTAAGTACTAAACTGTCATTTACTTGTCTTGTTATTATCTTGAATTTGAAAGATAAAAGTTTGGTTTTGTCAGACAGCGTAAACCTAATGTTCTCCACGGACCTACGATAAGATGAAAAGATGCAGAGTAGGGATCATTGCAATTTCTCTTCACATTTTTTGTCCCCAGTTCATCACAGCCTGACAAGAAGATGAACCTTGTTTTTATTTCAGGAAACCAGCAAACTAATTGCCAGATATTTATGATCTATATGGATAGAAATCTTTATGAAATATAGTCTCAGCTTGGAAGGGTCTCTGTTCATGGTTGATTTAGAGTGCATAGTTAATGCCTAATTATTTCATTGTGCCTTTTGCCAGGGTATGAATAATTCATTACCCATCTTTAACAAAACCAAAACCAGGTTGATTCATTATCTTGATTCACAGCCAGAATTATGAAAAGCACATGAATATTGGAATAGTTCAAGATTTGGAAAGAAGTGAGGAAGATCAGGCTTTACATTCTATCTAGATTATCCACATCAGCATCAAGAGGTTATATAGTAAGAACTATGATGAGTAAAAGGTGAAAAGAATATGCAACTTAATGCTTGCAAAAGACTGCTGAAACCTAAGCATTAAGACTTTCAATAAGCCTTATAACCTAGCCACAGTCGACCTTCATGGTACTATTGCTCAGGCATTGACTGTGGGCTCATTTTCATTGGTGAGTCAGAAAGGTTACCATGATCCAAGGATGCAACGTCTAGACTAATTTATTGCTCACATTGCACCCTCTACTGTCCTATAACTCCTATAACATCTCTGAGCAAAGCCATCAGACTCCTTGTTGGTCTGTGTTACAGTGGACAGGGAAGCAATCCAAGGGAAAAATGCCAGAGAACACCACATAGGTAAAAAGCCAATATGCATGAGAAGATCAGAGATGAGGGACCAAATTTTCATCAAATAGCTGATTGATGAATTGTTAATCCCAAGACTTTAATCCTGACTGCATTATAACTTTGAGTTCAAGTGAGATCCTCATTGGTGAAGTCAGCAGGACACTGCCTGTAGAATGTCGGCAATAGGATTAGGAAGCTCATCTGCCTCCCTAGACCATTAGATATATTTGAAGTTCAGATGCTAAAAGTCCATTGAAGTGTCAAAGTAGCTCAGTGGAGTACAAGGGCTATAGCTGTCCTTAGACATGGCCTCTCATTGACTGTCACAGGCAGAAAATATCAAGCTGCCAGGTTAGAAAGATGCATTGGAATTGGGCTGAAGAGTGGCGAGTTTGTTGCCTTAAATTACACCCCAGCCAGGAGCACTTTGTGATAAAGCATATCATTGCCCCACACTGTTCTGTTAATCACTGTCCTGTCAACATGTTGACCAGCCGCTATCAGGCTTTTCTATGTTCTGCCACACTAGTGAATACAGCCCCATTCTAAAAAAGCCCAGCCTGCTTCTAAATTCCTATCCAAAATGAGTTACTGATGACCCAAGAAACAGAGGACTTCCAACTTCCCTAGACCTAACTTACCTGGTAGACCTCAAAGAGGAATTGTTGTGGTTTAAACCCAGTCGGCAACTCAGCTGTTTGCTCACTCCCTTTTCTTTCCCCCTTCTCCAGGCAGGATGGGGAAGAGAACCAAAAGAATGTAAACCCTACAGGTTGACATAAGAACAGCCCAATAACTAAAGCATAATATAAAACTACTACCACCACTACTAATAATAACAATAATAATGATAAAAGAAATAACAAGAGGAGACAATATAACACTAAAAAGAGAAAGGAAAAATAGCAATAAGCACAAGTGATCCCACTATTCTATATATGCCAATAGAGAGAAGCAGATATTTACTGGAGTGGGAGAACATGGTTTCAATTTCAATCTCCAGCCAGCATTATAGAGCACTTAGCACTCTGAGCAATTCCAGGGGACTGCTGGGGAGGTTATCAGAAGACAACCTACATAATCCTGTTTGTGACTGTGCCTTCAGAGTCAGCTTTCCACAAGAAAGGGCTTAAGATGGGAACTGTTTCAGGCTTTCTTTTATTGCAGCCAGATACAGTAAAAAAAAAAAACCCAAAAGTTGGCCCTCTTAGAAATTGAGCAAGTGGGCAGATTTGCTGCAGTTATTCCAGAGGTGTATCTCAGGAAAGCCATTAGTTTTGCATCGTGGTTTGCTGTTGCTCAGGGATACTGTGGTCATAGGGATCAGCAAAAGAACAATTTCCTTCACCTGCACTCTGAGAGATGTGAAATTCCAGTAAATACCAAGTCTTCAATAAAGCTTGGAACGTTAAAATGTAAGCGTCCATTACACTGTAAGGAACAGTTTATCCCACTCTCCCTTTTAAAACTTCAATATGATCTGATTTCCTTTTAAGATTTACTGGGAGTGGGGGAGTGGAAGTATTGTAAGAGTTAAACAAGGAGTCATAGTTTAGGATTCAGTTGTCAGCTCAGATTTTTGAAGCTAAGAATTGGCTCTCAAGAGAATTAACAAGAGTGAAAGGATTTAAAAAGAAGTCTCCGCAAAGCACCAGACAGCATGGAGCAGGAGATGACTCTGCTGTTCTTGGACTTGACAAGCAACCTTTTCCCTCTTTAACTTCTGTTATTTTAGGACAGTAATCTGCTACTCTCAGACCGCTGTCTTTGGCAGAGACTGAAGCACAGCCAACACATGGATATCCTTGCTTGTAATTGAAACACAGGGTAGGAATGAAAACTCAGAGCCTTAATTAGGTGGAGCTCATTGCAAAAAATATCCTCTCCCCTCACATATCCTCTCTGCTTCACAGCACTTGGCATCAGCCTCAACCTTGCTTGATTGTTTGTGAGTGCTGAATGTGTTAAATATAAGGGAGAGCTCAAAGTCAGTTAACAGTATCTGAAGTGTTTTTCTTTCCCATTCAAAATAGGTTAAACTTTGAATTAGAAAGACCTATGTAGAGTTCTTGGCTTGGTAGGAGCTTCTAAAGGTGGTTACAAATGGCTCTTCTTTAGCATGTTTCACGCCAGTCGAAATGTAGTACAGACATCTGACAGGAAATTCATTAACTGCAAATATCAGGTGCATAAAATACAAGTGTGCATGTAATCTGTTCACTTAGGTACCATAATGTCAAATACAGACTGACGTTAAAAAAAAAACAGCAATCTAAAATGGAGTGCAATTTACATGTATGGATACAATGTCTTCTAGTAGCTCAGGTAGTTCACGCCTTCCCCAGGACAAAATTCACCTCTCATGTATGTTTTCTTTCACAAGTTGCCTCAAGATAGGCACAAAATCAATTTTGCCACCTGTCCCAACAGAAATAGACTTGAGAAAAGGCATTGGTTGCCTACATGTATTGCAATGGCATCTCCTGCCTGAGTTTGTGCAGATTATATTGTTTAGAAGCCCCACCAGTAGCCACTACAGGGATTTGTACTTAGTCTGAATCTGCAAGGAAACCGGGATGTGAGACCTCACCTGGAGTATTGTGTGCAGTTCTGGTGTCCTCAACATAAAAAGGACATGGAACTGCTGGAACAAGTCCAGAGGAGGGCCACGAGGATGATCAGGGGACTGGAGCACCTCCCGTATGAAGATAGGTTGAGGAAGTTGGGGCTGTTCAGCCTGGAGAGGAGAAGGCTGCCTGGAGACCTCATAGCAGCCTTCCAGTATCTGAAGGGGGCCCATAGGGATGCTGGGGAGGGACTCTTCATCAGAGACTGTAGTGACAGGACAAGGGGTAACGGGTTAAAACTTAAACAGGGGAAGTTTAGATTGGATATAAGGAGGAAATTCTTTCCTGTTAGGGTGGTGAGGCACTGGAATGGGTTGCCCAGGGGGGTTGTGAGTGCTCCATCCCTGGCAGTGTTCAATCCCAGGTTGGATGAAGCCTTGGGTGGGATGGTTTAGTGTGAGGTGTCCCTGCCCATGGCAGGGGGGTTGGAACTAGATGATCTTGAGGTCCTTTCCAACCCTAACTATTCTATGATTCTATGTTTGGGGCTAGGAGCATGTCTGCACCCCCGAGGCACAGCAGCCATAGGTGCCACAGATAAATCCAGAGAAGACCACAGAAAAATTCAGAGCTTAAACCCTGCCATCTCACTGAACGAAAAGGACTCGTATCTACGTTTGTTTGACCAAGGCTGAGGATAAAACCCTGCCTTAGGAAGGGCTCTATATCAGGGAATCAATATGCTTTCTTGTGTGATGAAAATTCAACAAGTGAAAGAAGAGCCATCCTCACAAAGCATAAAAATAAATTATTCTCCTCAAACTGCACTGCATAGTAAATCAGCACAGCAGAGCCCAGAAACACAAAACAAGTGTTGTTTCAGTAGAGTGAAGTGACAGGGCCAATAGCAGATGCATTTCTTGGCACTCAGCACTACAAATTTTGTTAGCAGCAGGGACAAACCTGTTTCACCAAAGATTAAGTCTACACAAAAGCATCACATTCAGCAATGGGAAAGAGGCTCCTCTATTGTCTTGGCAAGCAGCACCAAAGATACAGTACCCTGGAGACAAAATGTGAGGCTAGTTGGAAACACACTCGCCAACCTGAAAAGAAACAGAGGCAATACAATGGTAACTAGTGAAGAAACAGCTGGGCATGGTGGCACCAGGCTGTGGCTTTCAACCCATGTTATCAACACTTGTTCATATAGCCAGCATGTTGTGAAGAAGCACTTGTCACTTTCTGTTTGGTCACCGAGAGATGAACAGAGCCCAGTGTCAATGGAGGCATGTTAGAGGCTTTGATTTGTTTTCTGTTAATACTCAACAATATTCAAAAAGGTACAGTTAAATAATATGGCTGTCACTGTGCAAATTTTTATCACAGTAGTTGCTTATTGCTGACATTAGAGAAATGCCAAGAAGACTCAAGCAGATTTTGGAAAAATATAGGCCATCATCAACACAACTTGTAAGAAACGTACTTCTAACACCACATACCCATGACAAATTCAGGGGCAGGGAGATGTGGCTGTTGGCCAGTTCCAATGTACAGCATCCATAATAAGGGTAGTGGTCAATCCCATACACTTCAAAATTTCACCCTATGGAAAAGCTGGTGCCTAGCATCAATTTTCCTTTTCAGTATTTATGGCAGAAGGTCACTTCTGAGCTCTATTGACAAAAACAATTCAGCTATAAAATGTTCCATTGCATGAGTTACGTGCAAGTTTCAAACTACAGGAAAAATATTAATACTTTGTCAAAAATGTGCATGTCTATGCTCCAAGTTATCTGAGAAAAAATGCTCATAATCTTTCTTTACACTGTTTAGATTCCCCTCAAAAAGAACTTAAGAAAGTCTTCTTAATGGCAGTAGATGAAAAGACATTAGAATGACCAATGGCTTTTTTAAAACGCTATTTTTTTGGTTTAGAAAATGCTCCTAAGGCACATACTGTTTTAATGATCACAGAAAATTGTAATGTTTTAAATACACTTCCTTGGACTTTTTCCTAGAAGGAAATCAGCAGCTGTAAATAATCCAAGGATAATAACTCGCTACAGCAGAAGCTGGCTGCAGGGGAAGTAAGTAGCTAGACTGTCAAGAGTTTGCTTGTGTTCTGGAAGACCTGTGTTGAAATGAAGCTATGTCCATGGATCGTAACAGCACTGTGGCATCAGCATTCTCAAATAGCAAGCACGTGACGTAGAATTTCTGACCTGTTCTGATTTTGATTCATCATTTCAGATGCAATGTGTTCAAGAGCCACACAAGCTTTCATCACCTAGAACAGTACCTTCTACATCCTGCACCCCAGGGAAGCTGCTTCATTCTGCCGTTGTGCACTTCTTGAGCCACATTTCACAGCAAACACAATGAGAGCAAACTATGATTTCTGTGGGTGGCTTGTAAGCATGCGATGAGCTGGTCTATTCATACAAAGAGCTGACACAGCCAAATATTAGTGCAAGAGCCTATTCTCCACCCCGGTGGTTAACAGAAGCTATAAAAGCAGAGAAAGCTTTCTTATATGTGGAAAACTGGTTCCTTTTTTTGTTAGGACTCAATTGCTTTAGGGTTTCCTTAATACTCTGAATAAAAATAGCTGTTTTCAGAGCATGCTGTGAGGTTCAGTCCTGCTCCTATACTCCTAAAAATTTTAAAATTAACAAAATTATTAGAGAAATTAAATGAGGTAACTGGCATTTAATTTGCCTGTCTTAAAGCCACTGGAGAATACTGCTACAAGTTGTGTTTTCTTATTCCAGAATGTACCCATTTCATCATGACCCACAAAAAACTATTGCAAGACACATATCTCTTTTCTCACCCCTTTGATGTGGAAATATGAATTACTGAAATGTTTCAAGGTTAGAAGTAAATTACTCTAGCTCACAAGCCTGAAGTAGCCCTGTCCAAATTGATATCTTATGAAAAACAAAGCAAATTCAGTTCCAAAACCAAATAATCCTGGTCATCCTGAAGATGTATCTATACATAAATTTCAGATACATTTTTGTCTGGTCTAAGAGGGGATTTTTTTCAGTGCTTATCCAGGGAAGTAGCAGCAATGAGTTCTGTTAAATTATAGGTCAGCTAATGTTTTAAATATAGTCATTTCCCAGTGGTTTCTGATTCCAGTCGACCTTCATATGTGTGGTTAAACATCTTTAAAATCACTTCCTTGTACAACAGGTCTGTGAAGTGATTGCTAGAAAGAGAAAACAAAGCTATGTGGTAAGCTTCCCAACTGTCCAAGCTGACTACAAGAAGCTGGAGGGGTATCAGAGCCACAGCTCTTTCTACCCCACTTTCTCCTGAATCAGGATCCAGACTAGACCCTGATTTCTGAGCGCCAGTCCCTTACCCATGCCTTCAGCTATGGCCCACCCTGGGTTGATATTGTGAGGAAGGTGCTGAGAGCTGTGCTATCAGCAAGGCATGTGCAGGACTGCTATAAGCCACTGGCTTCTGCGAGAGTAAGTGGCTCACACATCTGGTCTACCTGAGAGCTCCCTGGCTCTCACACCTGCTCAATTTATTTGTTCTAAATGGCACAGACAAAGCTAAGCTGTTTTCCACACAATCAATAACTATCTAAAATCTCTGCGATTGGGAAACTAAATGTGCAAGTGAACTCTGCCTCAACTTATGGTGATTTGACTGTGGTCCATGAAATGTCAGCATCAAGGCCCCAGCATTCTGGAGCCGAGCAGGCACAGGTACAGCCACATACAGCCTCAGACCTGCATACAGCCCCACTACAGAATTAGCTTTTCCTCTCCAATTCTTGTTCCAAGTATTTTCAGAAGGTTTAATTAGTTTGAATAGTTAATCAATAGCAGGCCACTTCACACAGTTGACAAACAGATCACTCAGTACCACACACTTAGATTCATGTTACCTATGTGTAACATAGCATGTATTTGCCACAGATGATCTAAAAGTTGTGCCATCAGCCAATCCAGTGCTTGCTACAGAGACCCAGCTCGTGGACAATGCAATCCAATTGCTCACTCATGTAGGATAAGTTGACTGTGCTAAATCCAGCAGGGTCAGGTAAAGAGCTCTTCTTCTTTTGACATGTTTGTGTCTGCATCACAAACTAGAGAGTAGGCCAACTACAAGTGAAGGAGACAGTTTATTCCCAAATGCATTGAAGTGCAAGCCCCATCACACAGAAACTCTCAAAATCCCAGGGATTTATCCTAGTTGGCAATGTATGAAAAAATTAAAAGATTATTGTCTTGCTAGTTTATAATATCTCAGCACTTTTCTTTAGGCTTAATTTCTAAGGACATTTGGTGCTTTTATAAGACTAAGAGTGGGCATTAGACACATAAGAATAACTTCTCCCTCTTCCATTCTCAGGAGTCCTTCAACACAGTACCCACTCCCACCCAGGGTATCATGAGTCACACCTTTACTTTTCACTTCACTGACAGATATTAATCAGGCTTCAGAGCAGACACTTGAGTGAAGAGAGCAGAATTTTAACTGTCAATGAAGACTTCAACTTGAGTACAGAAAGACATTGAGAAAGAAATCTTTCACCCTAACTCATCAGCCAAATTCTTCCTGGATTAAAAACTCCATAAGATGATCTTGCTGTAGATGAAATACACTTGTGTATCAGAAAATGCACAGAGCATGAAAAGGGATGAGGAATAGAGATTTAATGTTTCTTTACACAAATCTGTTTGATTTGTTTCTCTCTAATATTCTTTCCAAAACCGCTTTTTTCAGTGACATATTCATTTGAGACGGCTAATAGGTGCATTTAGTTGGTGATTTTTACCACAGTCTTACTGGAATGTTTCTATTTCCTCTTTAAGTATTGCTTATTTATTGTATTTTCTAAGATTACTTCACACTGACAAACAGCAGGAAAAAATATCAGGAATAGGTAAAGATATCTTACTAACATCTTAAGGAAGATTGGATGAGTTGCAAGATTTTACTTATTGTTAAAAATATTCCAGCCACACTTAAGGAAATGGCATATAAAGTTTCATCAAATAAAAAGATCATTATCTTCTACTTATCTACTTAATATTTTGTTTTCGTTTTTCTTGCTGAGGTTAGCAAATGTGCATAAATACAAATGGTTGCTGGTAATCATCCCTTTTCCCCTCACTGGTCCACATCGGATAGTAACACTGCTATACATTTTTCAGCCAAAGTGCTCAAAGCATTTCATAAAAGCATTAAAAATCATTAACCTTATTTTACAGACAGTGCCACAGAGGCAAGGCGATGTTTGCAAAATTACTCCATAAATCTGTTACAGAGTCAAGGGCAGAACCCACACCTCTCTGATCCCATCTCCCTGTCCCAGTCATTTTTTTCGCCATGAAGTAGAAAGACAGAGATGATATATGAAGCTTCACAAAATAAATCAAAGATCACCTCACCCACACTCTGTGCATAACAGATCTTCTCCTACAAACCCCAAGAACAGCAAAACAAATGTGAGTCAAATTTGGTAAAGGGGAAAAAAAAATGCCTCTGAGCATCATGGCGCTGAGGTTTGTGTACAGTTGCATATGCAAAAGCTGATCTTGGGGGTGGCTGCCCAAGGCTAATTAGAATTGGAGGCATTTATAATTATAACATTCTCTAATTATAGAAAGGATAGCACTTCCACTTATGCACAAATGCATGGCTAATTGTTCAGTGATGATGGGAAGGAAAAGAAAGGAAAGACTATGACTATTTAATGAGGTTTCTGAAAATGTATTACATTATTTAAAGTGTACCTAAGTGCAACCAAGTCTTGTGAAATTGCTGCTCTTCCCTGTGCTTTTCGTACTAGGGAAGCATGTGTCCTTGGGCTGGGCACTGGCCATGCTGGAGGCTGGGTAGAAGCCCAAGCTCTTTGCCCAGATGGAAGCAGGTAATGAGAAGCTGTGAATTGATGTCTTTGTGAAAGACTCAAAGCCTATGGCAGGCATTGTGTTATCTAAGCCAGAGACAAATGAAAAAGAAGGGTGCCTGGGCATGTGGCTGTGAGTCCCAGGAGAATTTTGTTTCTCCTGATGAAGAAGTTGTTCTCCTTTGAGGAGGTGACCAGCAAGAAATGCTCAGTGTCTCAGGAACATGCAACAGCCATTCCTGGAAGAGCTGCTGTGCCTTCCAGAAAATGCAGGAGCACTGTATTTCAGGACCCTTGGTCTTTGCCAGTGGGGAAGCAACATTCATCACAACCTCACACACTGCCTCGGTGCTCTTGTACTAGCCAGCATGTCAGTGGGATTGTAACTTCTTTCATAACCTGCTGTTAACTGAGGGCTCAGCTGTCTACCTGGACACATAGGCTGGCATCAAAGACATTGATAGCCATATGTTTGTTGCCATTCAAACAATTGAGCATTAATCCCCAAATACTTTTATCTAGAAAAAACAATTGCTTATGCTTGTACCCACTGCCAAAAGCACACTTTGAAACCACCAGTAATCCTGACAGGGACAGAGACCGGGAGGGGGGGGACAAAGACATCAAGATCTGAGACTGGAAGGGAGAAGTAGAAAGGAGCCAGCTACCAGGAGTTTAAGCAGCACAGCTGCCAAGGGTCAATCACATCAGAAAGGAGCAGAGAACCAGTTTTAGCTGTGGAGCTGGGGCCCAGCTGTGCTGTTAACAGTCAACTCTGCTAAGCCAGAACTCAGAAGCCTTAGCACAGCCCTCTCCATCACTCCTGTACACTTCAGAAATGCAGGATGTGCTGAAAGCTTCTTTCTCCAAGACTTTTTCTCTGGCAGGATATCAGTAAATTTGCACCTCATCTAGACATTAACACCCCAAGTGGGCAGCGATGAGAAGAGAGCCAAGATATTGCTGTTAAGGAACAATTTTTCCATGTAATACATTTAGACCAGGAAGTTTCAGTGACAGTGAATATTATCAGAACTAATCCTTGATCATCCTTTGCTAGAATATTCTTCTCTAGTTATATCTAACTGGTCTTGTATTAACAGAAATATGAGGCACCAGACTCAACCTTCATTTGTTAAAAAAAATTGCACAGGCAAGCAGAGGAACAGCTAGGAACACCTTACAGTGGAAAATACAGAAATACAGCACAAATGGACTTACAGTTTTCCAGACTGGGTTAGTGGAAAGTTATCGCCTGGCTGTTTACATTAGTCAGGATAAATTTACACAGTTTTAAACAGGCTACAACATCCAGCTGGAACGTATCTGCTCATCTCAGAAACTAATTCCACTTGCAAGACAAAGGAAGAGGATAAGGTTTGAACTGACACATGCACCCCACCCTACCCCACTCTACAAGGAAAACAATACAAAAATCCCACGACCATGTTAAACTCCTGTGTTAGAAAAGATTCATATGTTAGCCTTACTGCTTTGAGGTTTTTTCCAAAGTAGCTTTGAACATATGGTACTATATGCTTTATTTAAAAGACCTTTCTTTAAAAAATCCTGGCAGATACTAATTCCTTTGGACATCTGAAATACTGCTCATGAGGACTGCTTGGCTTCCTGGGAAAAAAACGCCACTTGTTTAGAAGCAGATCTGAGGTCTGATTCTTTTGAAAGGAGGGCATTAAGATACCTTGCACAGGATATGCTACAAGGCATTTTTAAAAGAAGCAGCTGGTTCCTTCCAACCTGGGCAGGAGGCAGAATTTCCTTTGTTTTTAATAGATTTTAAACTAACCCTATTGTTTAGGCAAGGACCAAATGCCTGAGCAATATTATGTTATTTCTGTGCTACACCATCTGCCTTTGCAAAGCAACTGCAATATTAGAAGTTTTCCTGTACGGCTTTTCATGTTTTATGTATGCTGTGATATCTTTTCATAGTATTAACTTAAATATTTCAATACTGTCTTCAGGCTTAAAGAAAAATTCTCCCCTCTCCCCCTACTTCTCATCCACAAGCATTATTATGTTCACTGGAATTCATTAACTCTAGCAGGGGGTAGGGGCTTCCTATAGTCCATTTGTAAGGCTTTTTCCTGATAATCGTATGTATAGAATATAGCTTTACATTTCAGACAGACTGATGGACATAACCAAATTTCCAGCAGTGCCTTACTAGCTGACAGATGGCAAGACAGACATTCTCTCTCATCAGGCATCTCCCGTGTGTCTGATGGGAGGGAGAAATGGGCAGAAATAAAAGATTTGTCATGGAAATGAAAATAATAGTTGTAAATCAACAGAAAGAGCAGAGATATGAAGTCACAGAAAACTCTAAGAGAGCAACAAAGTTAGGTATCTAGGCAAATTCCAAAAATTGGTCTGGTTCATAGGATTTTACTGAATTAAAAATACAGGGTCTGGAATTCTAAATGAATCCATACTTAAAATCAGAAGTGATCATGAAATGTGGTACCAGGTAAAGCCTGACTCTATCAAACCCCAGATTACACATCTAGAACAACAGAAATATGCTTTAAGTGAAGAGAGAAAAAAACACTTTTCTTCCCCATTCTTACAAGGATAAGACAGAAACTGAGCAGTTTTAAACTTCAGCTGAATCAATGATGTTTAGCTATAGCTAAATAAAAATTACAAGCTATTCACAGATAGCTCTAACTTGCATAAATGTTTGACAACACATTCAGTGAGTCTGAGGCTATCTCCATACATATTTGAACACTTAAGAGCCACCAGAAGGTGCCTCAGGGCAAGCTAGCAGTTTGATTTCCAAATTAAACTGGTCTTCTTGAATAGTTCTTCTGTTTGGCCATCAAGACAGTCTTTAGAGTGAAGAGGAACCTTGACTCAAAGGGGACTGCACACATCAGCATGCATTGTCCAAACAATCAGGCCACGGTTTCTCCTTTAGAGCATTCCTCTAGATATACAGAAGCCTTTGAAGCATCAGGGTTAGCACTAAATTCTTCCTTATTCTTACTACTGCATCAGCCAAGCTTCAAAAACATCTTCCTCAGGAAAACAAAAAGAAATCAAATTCATTCTCTCTGGTTTAATCTCCTACCCTTTATATTACAGGTGGCAGACAGGCCTGACAAGAGGGATGGTTTTAAGGGCTGATGGACACAGACTGACAGACCTAAGAAACCACAAAAAAGATAAACAAGCAAATGTAGTTTCAGTAAGTCATCAACCATCATCTCTTGCATATAGTTAAAAATAGACTCCACAGAAATTTGTGGGACTATCTAGAGCTAGGCATTAACTGACTTTCTGACACAGATCGTTTTTTTCATTTTTTATTACTTAGCATAATCACCTCTAATGAATTAAAATGCCTGGCTTGGTGAAGGTAGAATGTAAGTCATTGACTTCAGTAATAGTTATAGTACTGAGACCAACAGAAAAATTATTTTAAGCAAATTATAATAAAAAATACATATTTTAGAGGTTTGCAATTTAACATTTTAATAACATTTATATTGCTCTTAATATTAGCCTAGCATTTCAGAGGCAATGATGGGGTGTTTTTTTTTCATTTCTCAAGGCAGTAATCCAATTCTACAGGAGCTGCAATTATCCACACCAAAGGGATGTAGATTATTACATATGAGAAATCAGTGTGAAGGGACAGCTAGTCCAGCAGGATTTTTTTTTAATTGAGAAGTTATAAAGGTCACAGGCACTGCAATCTGATGGAGACGAGCTTTCCTGTGTACGTTTGCCTTCACATTCACCTTTCGAACATGAAATAGAATATTTTTTCCATAGAGAGGAAAGGTAGCTATTCTGCACGCTTTTCCATTAATGGGGAGCTGCTCTGTGTGAACAGTTAGGCCAAAAATAAATACAGTGTGTTTCTATCTGGGAGCACAATTGAGTCAAAACCAGACACATCGTCAAACAATGGTCTTTGAAGCTGGCATAACTCCAGAAAAAATTACAAAGCCAAGGATGTTCAGTTTCGAAATGTGTTGAACAAAGTAGCAAATAAAAACCTCCTGAATTCACATAACAGTTTTGTTTGTTTTGATCTGAACTTTTTCAACCTCAATTCAAAAATAAAGATTTGTTGAAAATAGAGTGATGGCACAAGGGAGTTAAAAAGAAGCAACTGAGAGGGGTCACTGACATTGTTCAGAAGAATCTTTCCAGTTATCAGGAATTAACAGAGTGGAAAAAATCTACATGATCATCTGAAATCACTCAAACTTCCATATTTGTCATTCATGATAAAGCCTAGAGAAGAGAATATATCATAGAATCATCTAGGTTGGAAAAGATCTTTAAGGTTGTCAAGTCAAACCATTAACCCAGCACTACCAAATACACCACTAAACCATGTCTCTAAGTCCCACATCTACACTTTTTCTATACCTCCACTGCCCTGGGCAGCCTGTTCCAGTGCTTGACAACCCTTTTGGTAAAGAAATTTTTCCTAATACCCAGTCTAAATCTCCCCTGGTACACATTGAGGCCGTTACCTCTTGTCCTGTCACTTGTTATCTGGGAAAAGGGACCGACAACCACCTCACTCCATCCTCCTTTCAAGTAGTTGTAGAGAGTGATAAGGTCTCCCCTGAGCCTTCTCTTCTCCAGCCTAAACAACCCCAGTTCCTTCAGTTGTTCCTCATCAGACTTGTGCTCCAGACCCTTCACCAGCTCTGTTGCCCTTCTCTGGACCTGCTCCAGCACCTCAATGTCTCTCTTGTAGTGAGGGGCCCAGAGCTGTACACAGGATTCGAGATGCAGCCTCAACAGTACCAATTACCAGGGAACAATCACTTTGCTAGTTCTGCTGGCCTCATTATTTCTGGTATAAGCCACGATTCTGCCAGTAGTCTTTGCTGCCTGGGCACACTGCTGGCTCATATATGCAATGTATACAGAGTACCTGATTTCTCTGTAAGACGCAGGAAATGGGAAAGCCTGTGAAGAGGCATTTCAGCGGTTTTACAAAAGGAGATCAATAGTGGAAATACTGTTTTGAGCCAGGATTTGTGAGAACCTCAAGTCATACACTGTTTTATATAACTGCAAAGATAGATCATTCTGTTCTGGTAGCAAGAGGAAGGGGAAAGCTAACACACCAGCTACACAACACGTTAAACACAACCAGGTGATAAACAACAGTGGGCTTATATTTACACTGTGGAGCAGAAGATGCATACTGGGGATGGTCTTGACTTTTTATTTCCGTTGGGCCAACTACAAAATTCAAGGCAAACTTATAGATTGGGTCCCCAGAAACTACACTTTGCCCTTGAACTCAGTGGTGTAACTAGGAGTAAACAGACATGCTTCTTTGCTTTGTGTAGACGGTATTTTTGTCATTCTTGTCCTGCAGTAAAAGCCCAAAGAAGAGGTTCTTTCATGATTTTAACGAAGAGAGCCTCGAGTCTGCATAAAATAATATTCCTAATTGATCCAAGCTTATATTAAGATTTTAAGCATCTGGGAGTACTACATGTGCACGTAAACAGAAGATGTCTGCACGTGCACAGTGCTTCAGGCTCTCTCCTCTGCGCGTGATAGCAAAACTCTGGTATACACACATAAGCGCACAGTTGTGAGACACATGGGTGGTAGATCTGACACTTCCGGCATCCAGCTCTTGAAGCTCTTTTTATACAAGGGACTCAGAGAATGGGTCTGCATTTGGACATTTTGTCACTGCTCCCAGCACAGCTCCCTCACCAGCCCCTCCACTGCTTGAAACGCAGTTTCAGCTGTTGCTGGGAAAGCACTCTGCCTGACTGCTTACTCTGCTGAGTTGGCTGGCTATTTACAGCTCTCTCCACAAACAGACGCTTTCATAGGGCTTTAATTTTATATCCTAATTTTCTAACTATACAGCTTGTAGTTCTTTAGGCAAAACACTCCTGGAGAGCCTACTTGGTGTGGACAACTCCTTTGCCAGCCTAGCTAGCCCACTCAGAGCACAGCAAATTCATGCTGCTCCATGCTGCTTCTAGTCCAGGGAAAAATGAACATGGAGCACTGATTTCAGCATAAGAAAGCCTGTACCTGTTCATTTTACCTCATTCCAGAAGGTAGGAAAGGCAAGCATGCAGTTACCTGCCCTGGGAAACTAGCAACTGCTTCAAATGTCTGACACTTGCGATGTTGGCCAGGGCTTACTTTACGTATCCTAGCTTCTGAATAATCTCCCATTCTCTACTTGTTTAGGCTGTAAATTACTCTGTGCAGGGAATTTGTCCTACTGAAAATACAACAGGGTATAAGATGAGGACTTAGATTTCTAACAAAAGGTCTTAGCTTTAAAGTTATAAAGGCTGTGTAAGTCACAGAGTTTCAGGCTACATGAGCATACACGTGTGTATGTGCATATATAGATATTTCTACATGCATAGACACAAATTTGTGCACACACAGGTAATACATATTTTTTTACATGAAAGATATACACAATAAGAAATTTTACCTAGATTTAGACAACTAATCTGGACTTATCACACCTGACTCTTTTTGTGAGCAAAGGAAGAAATAAGAAATGCTCCAGCACTAAACCCAATCCAGCAGCATTACATGATGGACTGTTTTATACTAATACCATATTTCAAAAAAATGAAGTCATCTGGAGAGAGGAAAGGTAGACTGCAATGAATCATATTCAATTTGTAACAAAACCTGAAACAGCCCCAAGACTTTTCAGCATGATTTTGCACCTTTACTAAATCTGCTCCATTTCAAAATTCGTCATAGCAGACTGTCACTGACAGTACACTATACATGGCTATTGGATCAGTATTCCCATAAAAGGCAGTGATTTTCAACACGCTGGAGATAGTCATGTGAAAATACTTTCTACTTTAAAAAGAAAAGAAGAAAAGAAAAGAAAAGAAAAGAAAAGAAAAGAAAAGAAAAGAAAAGAAAAGAAAAGAAAAGAAAAGAAAAGAAAAGAAAAGAAAAGAAAAGAAAAGAAAAGAAAAGAAAAGAAAAGAAAAGAAAAGAAAAGAAAAGAAAAGAAAAGAAAAGAAAAGAAAAGAAAAGAAAAGAAAAGAAAAGAAAAGAAAAGAAAAGAAAAGAAAAAAAAGAAAAGAAAAGCTGTGTGCATTTGACTTCAAAGAATAAAAAGAGTCGGAAAATCAGGTTTCTTTATCACACTAAGTATCATCAATGGAGACTTGCTTAGCTGCTTGCCAGCAAAGGACGTTTCTAAGAAGCAGGATTGCTTCTAAGGAGTGCAGGAGAAGTGCCCCCAAATGCAGAGAAACTCTGAAAAAAATCTGATTCACAAACATGCTGCAGGAAGGGAAAGAGGAAGGAGAGAAAAATAACTGTGGGGATCAGGGAAAAGAGCCTTTTGGGTAATATTTCTGACAAGAGACCCCTTCTGTTCCATTGCTGACACTGCCTTTCATGAAACGGACCCTGTCACATTTTCTTAAGATCTAAAGCAAGCAAGGTTCATGCCAGAAAAATTTGTATGTACAGGAAAGGTAAAATTCTTTTCCTGATGTTGTGGTTTAACCCCAGCCAGCAACTAAGCCCCACGCAGCCTCTCACTCACTCCGCCCCAGCAGGATGGGAGAGAGAGATGAAAGGGTCAAAGTGGAAAACTGAGGGGTTTTAATGAAGACAGTTTAATAGGTAAGCAAGAGCCACAAACACAAGAAAAGCAAAACAAGGAATTCATTCACCAGTTCTTGGCAGGCAGGTGTTCAGCCATCTCCAGGAAAGCCAGGCTCCATCACACATTGCAGTTACTGGGGAAGACCATCACTCCAAACGTCACCCTCTTCCTTCTCCCCCCCAGCTTTATCTGCTGAGCATGATGCCATGTGGTCCGGAATATCCCTTTGCTCATCTGGGCTCAGCTGTCCCTGCTGTGTCCCCTCTCAAGTCCTAGCCCACTCACTGGTGGTGTGGTGTGAGAGGCAGAAAAGGCCTTGACTCTGTGTGAGCGCTGCTCAGCAGCAACTAAAACATCTCTGTATTATCAGCACTGTTTTCAGCACAAATCCAAAACATAGCCCATACTAGCTGCTATGTAGAAAATTACCCCAGCCAGATACAGCACACCTGTGACATGTCACAGTGTGGGCAATCCTGTATTACAGTGTTTTCTTTTGTTATTAATTTCTTCCCAGCTGATATAAACTGCCCTGAAGAAAATAAGATGCTCTTATCTGGACTGGTGGCCCTAAGGAAGCTAAGTGCAGTCATTTACCATGTTGGCAATCCCCAACCCTTTGCTTTTCCTCTCTGCTTGAGATTAAAAACACAGTAAGAAAGACAAAAAGCAGAGCCTGGTTTGCACCAGTTAACAGTACAGCACAACAACTTCAACTGCCAAATATTAAGATATCCGCTCATAAAATTGAAGAGGGAGCCAAGGCTGGAAAAGGTTTGGCAACATCCTGAAACACTGCTTGGTGAACACAGAGAAGAGCTGGTAACGACACAGAGATGTAGTCCATGTCAGTACTGTACGAGCATGTCTATGTGGTTCTGCTTCCCACCTTATCATATATCCTAAATACATTGCTGGGCTGGCAGGGTCTTGGACATCCCCCCTTCCTCATAATCAAGTTCACCCAGGGGTGTGTCTCCTACGGCCAACTAGGAAAGATATTCATTAGTACCTGTAAGAAGAGGAAAAGCCTTAAATCAAGGGAAAAGCTCCATGTATTGGCTGGTTAGCTTTACAGTGCAGTTTTTCTAACTACTGCCTGAAAGCAGGTTATGGCACAAAGGTGCAACAGCAGGTGAAACAGCAAGGATTTGTAACTGCGATAATCAGAAGAAACTGTAGAGTGTGATGATCTGCAAAGTATTTGCAAATAGGTTGCAAGCTATGGATCTCTTTTTGGGTCCTCAGGGCTATTAGTGAAGTGTTCATGAACTTGTTATCACAAATGATTGAAAGTACATCTGAATTTTGGACTGTTAATTCTACTTGGAAAGCTTTACCATCTAAGACCAAGGGTTAGGGTAAAAAAGGGTTGTTTAGCAGCTTCCATCTATCCGGACGGAATGAAGAGGCAATGACCACCCAGAGCACAGAGCTCAAAGGGCAGATTGCACTGCTGCTGGGAGCAGGCCAGCGAGTGCTGCAGAGGGCTGAGGTGGGGCAAGATACATAGCCTATTCACTGCTGAGAACAACTATGGTGATGCTACAGACCAGCTGGTGTCTGTGGGCAGGACAAAGTCTTAATGCAGAAGGTTATTAGGAAGGCATAAATTAAGCAAGTACTTATACATACTCCCAAATGACACCAATAGCAAAAGGGGCAAAGAGAAAGAGAGAGACACATACATCCAGGAACCTAGCTCCGGGAAGACTCTTCATCCCAGGGGATCATGTTTCATCATCAACCAAAATGTCAAGTATTTCAGTCAGAAAAACATACTCATGCAAGTTACCTAATATTTCCTTTGGGAAACCAATTCTAAATGAGTTTTGAATTATCTTATGAGAACCAGAACATTTTCTGGAAAAAATGAGAAATTTAGCACTCTAATTCTTTCTAGGTTCTTTTACCACACATCCCTACTTTAAATGAAATTTAGCATTGATACTGCTGATTACTGCCCTACGAGTATCTCATTACAGCTTTGGCAGATGGACCTGCAACTGCTAATACAGAGCTCAGTTCATTCTTTGTCTTTGCCTTTCCTCTTCTCTCCCCACTCTTCCAAGCAGTAAACAGGATTTTTCAAGCTGATTTATAAAATATACCCTGCAAACACTGAAATATTTTCTATCCAGCTGTTCCGCATCACTGAAGATTTGTTTCTTAGCACTGGGCAATGCTGTTATAAAATAACACCTAACCCAATGATTAATGTTGGAGACACTGCTGTCAAGAATGTGGGTGTTCCCTGAATCAATAAAACCTTCCACAGATCCTGGTAAGTCTTGGTTAGCAGTTTTCTAGTACCTGTGAGAAAACAAAGTCACTTCCCATTTGCTTTTATTGTGAGTGAAGGTGGAGGTAGCAGTGGGTGGGCAGGCTGGTTTTTGAGGGCTGGATTCCCACTCAAATTCAGGGCTCACTTTCTGGTTCACACATTGGGAAGGGAAGGAAGGTAGCAAGAGAAGAAGTTCTCCCTCTTCCCCCTCCTTCTTCTCCATGAGACACCTTCTCAGGACAGGTAAGCATTAGGGCATAAGAAAAGAGATTTAGGGGTGTTCATTGCAGTGAAGTGGTGAAAATAGGTCCTGGCAATGCGTATCGCTACACTGCTGCACTGGGCTCCTCTTGGATGCTCTTGGTCGGTAAACCTGGGAAGAATCCCAGAGCAGGAGTGTAGCAATTATTCAGGCAACCCTGAGGTCCAGCCAGCCCTTACAAAGGACTGCTGTTCCTAGAGAGGCTTCTACAGCTTCCCGCTAGTTCCCAAAAACCTGTCTGAGAAGGAATCATGGTGGTTTGACTCCCTCTGCATGACTCTCAAGCACATGAATTTTCCACCGTGTTTCTCATTCTATGCTAACCTTTAATAAAGGCAATACAGTACCTCATCTCAAAAGGGGAGGAAAGGAAAATGCAAATGAAATTTGAGTTCAATACATATGTGACATCTACCAGATGCTCGGTTTTGCTGGTCTCAGTCACAGTATGTAATCACATAGGTTCCATGATTGTCAAGAGAGAGAAAAGTAGCCTGTTTTTCTAGACTGAATTACCCTGGAGTTTCAATTGCATAATAGAAGAGTTTGAAACTTGGGCTATGGTAGTGAAGCAAAAAATAGATCTGCTGGAGAGGTTTGCAAAACCTCACACCACCAGGTTCACCCATCTCAAATTGAAACCATTCCCCTAGCTCCAAGGGGGAAAAATTAGCATCCTAGAAGTGCCTTCCCTCCCACTGCGTGGTAAGTGGATTGCCTTCCTGCCTCAGGCAGCTTTTGGATTATATCCATTTTCAAACAAAGCGGCTAATCTGGCACTACAGCTTGACCATACATATTCTTCAAGTGGTATAAAGCATTTCTCATCCAGAGTTTTTCCACTCTGTTCTGTAACACCTGAAGATATCTTTTCCTTACCTGTGTGCTATATGTCATGATGGAATCGACACGCCGATGTAAACAAGACATTTTGACCAATGTTACGTAAATGTCAATGTGAGAAATTTCTAGTTTAGTAGCATCAGTCAGGGCATGATTCACACACAGACCAATCGATTTCACTGGAATTTAAAGGATTAATCCAGGAACAAAATCTTCTCACTTCATGGTAAGGATAGGAGCTTCCTCCTTTTTAAAAGAAATTAATTGCACCTCATTAAACAATTCCAGGCTTAGATAAATACTTCATTAAATTAACCAAAATTACTCCTGCACTGGAAATATAGAGCATTAGCTTTGAAAAATAAACTAACCGAAAGGTTCTCTCAGGGAAAGAAAACAAACTTAATTTGTCTATTGTTAAAAGACCAGCTATACTTATTTAAAATGTTTAATTAAGCACACTAATTGAACACATTCAATATAATTTAATTTTCTTGTTCCTGTCTAGTCAAGGCTTGGTACAACTTACACACTCTCATGACTATTTCTGCAAGCATTACAGCAAGAAAATTAATGCCACAAAAACCCCTACAAATTCAGTTTTCAGTTCGTAGGCTCCCATTCAAATGAAACAGACTTTGTACATGAAAATGAACCAAGGTAGGAAGTAAGCATGAAATTATGGAGGAAGGCAAATCAAAAAGGTTCAGCATGCTCCTTATAGTAGGATCCTGCAGCTGTTGTGATAGGCAGGGATGGAGCAATTGAAGTTTGAAGGAGGGAAGACTTGTAAAAAGCCTCAAAGCAGTGTGTTTGGTTGTTCATGTGAGATATATTTCCCAACATTGGGAGTATTCCTATAAATAGCTGCCTAAGAGAAAGCCAGCTTATAGCTTGTTATGAACAACATCCTTCCTTGTTACTGTTTCTCAGTCCATAAAACAGCAGTTTGGTCATTTTATGTTACTTGTTTCTTTTTTGTTGTTGCTTCTAAGGCTTCATCCGTTGCTGCTTTTAGCTTTACTGAGTCTAATTCTGCTAACTCTACCTTGCCATACACACTTTCACTCCCATCTGCTTTAAATGAGCTACATGTCACTATGTGCAACGCACAGACAAAAATCAAGCCCACTCCAGTATGTAAGATGCAAGGAGATGCTGGCCCAGCCCTCTATCAGCCAGTAACCCCGCAAGAGCAAGGTCTGCTCCTGCTCTACAGTGACTTATACCTGCCTCAGCCTCCTGATATGCAATGAAGATGTCGCTCTTCCTCTTTGCAGCAGCTGCCCAAGAGGGCCCAGATCCCCATGCAGGAACTCAGGGTGTTGCCACACATGCATAGCTGGGCATGCATCCTGCCTCCTTCCCTTGGCCACAGCCCAGAAAAGAGCTCTCCTGGGAGAGCGCTGGAGGCAGACTTCCCAGAGCAACAAGGTGCTCCAGACACCATTCCTTCAGCCAGCCAGCCAGAGCAGCAAGAACTGTCTTGCCTCGCCCATGGCATAAGAAAAATAAGAACGCCATCCCTGCATGGTGCCCCTATGGGAAGAGAGCTGGACACCAATGCACACTGCTGCAATACCTGCTTTTTCTTTGGCACACAGCGGAAAAACACTGGCAAAGGCTTGCCAGTGAGAAAGATGTAATAGCTGGACCTAAGTGAGGTAAATGGAGTTGTGCTGCTAATGGATCAGCAGGGGAGCTGCAGCGAGGTGTTTCTACCTCTGCTTTGCCTTTGGTGAAATCATGGCTGGGAAAGAAATGTTCTGACTGATTCATAAGGTGCAGATACTGTGGAAATGCATCATTCAAGTATTTATTAAGTTAACAGGTTTCTGAAGAAAGTAATATAGTAAAAATAAGAATTTATCTTCCTGAGCTAGCTCTCTTCTTTTCGACTTCTGAAAAAGGAGTGGCTTTTCTGTTTACCTTCATTCTAAGCTCTCACTCTGCTGAGAAAGAAATATTTCCTTCCTAAACTACAGGAATCCAAGAAGGTGTGCACAAGTATCGATAGTGAACAGCATTATTTTAGATATGGGTAAGCTGGGTACCAACAGTATAAGCTAACATTCAGCCTGAACTCAAATGATGCCAGAATAGCCTGAACAGCTGAAAAGAACATGAGGAAGGAACAAAGTCATCATTTATTTTCTGTTCTTTTCTGAAAAAAGCAATCTTCAAGTTTCTCTTTTGTTTATCTAGATCCAGGGTTTTACATACAGTTAAAACATAAAACAGTGATTTCACTTAGATACATTAGATTTGCAATTCATACTGCACTAGTAGGCTTTTCTTGATTTTTCATTTCATTTGGTCCTTAATTTGGGCAATGAGAATTTGTCTCATTGCTGAACTGAGGATCTGCTTTTTAGGAGGTATGAACTCCCAGCAGTGTAAAGGAGACCAACATTTCCTTCACGCTTCTGCAAATCAGGCTTTTGGGTTTGTAGGAATCATTTATTCCTTGAATACTAACCCAATTCCAATTCACGGTTCATACGATTTTTCTCACAATCCAGTATAAAGTTTTCAATTCCTGTGAATATGGTGGTTTTGAAGCTACTGTTTCAATACATTACTCCATCACTATAATGCACTTCTGTCTTCACCCCATTTTTATCTTCTGATTCCAGAATAGAAATAGAAATTGTTGATTTCTAATGATGAACCCATGTTCAAATTCCATTAATAATGAAGTATTATCTGACTGGTAAATATGTATTTGCCTAGGGAAGAGTGAAAACAGGTTCTCCAAATATACCACTGAGGAAGGGAGAGGGAAGGAAAAGTGACACCACAATCAAAAAAGCTGATGTAAACTTCATTTATAACTGCAATTGCCTGTGTAAATATTTACCCACATCTTACCCGCAAGACAAACTATGAATGGTACAGGACTCAAAAATAAGTATTCAGCATGAGTTTCCTGTCAACGCCTTGTGATGGAAGTCAGCTTAATAATTTGTTTTTTCCGGCTTTCTTACAGTTACCGTGATGCTGTTTACACTGAAATTGAAGGCAGTAAGATAACATATCACAGATCCAGGCAGAGAAAGCCAGGGAGTACACCACAGATTAGAGAAGAGGATAATATTTTAGAGCCACAGGCTGCCAACAGCAGCACCAGGGCTTAGTACCTGAATTTAGCTTCTTCATGAAGCCTGTGTGGGCTCACCAATCCTTCATGCAGCCACTGGCACCAGCCAAAGACAGACGTCTGCACTGAGGTGTTGTAGGGTATGGAGATGGACCACTGGCACATCTACACAAACAGCCCTATCTCAGCTCTGCTAGAGCTCAACCCCGGCAGCTCACAGACCAAATCCCCTTCAGCAGCTCCTTAGCCACATGAGCAACAAAATAGATCCTGACAAGCGGCTCACCTCAAGATAAGGGAGGAAAAATGATATGATTTTGCTGCAGTTAAACACCCTGAAATTAATCAAAAGAGAGCAAAGCTGAGAAGTATATATGTGATCTGGGTGAATAAGCTTAAAAATAAAATAAGACATGATATGGTTTGGTACTATTCAAGGTCTATGTTGGGACCTGTGTTTCTTAAATGTACTTAGATGGCTTACATTTTATTGTTAATAGTGGTAACAATAGAAAGGGTCAAGTGAATGAAGTAAGTTCATTTACAGAAAACAATGAAATAGTACAGTTAATGGGAAGATGATTAGTATTTCAGGACTTTTCTTGCCTTGAAAACTGATCCTTAGCAAAGCTGCATAAAGCTGTGGAAATCCTGCTGTAGGCAACAACAGGGATGGTAGACTCAGTGCTGCTCTGCATTCCCTCTACTTCTGTGAGAGTACTGTGTTGATTTGTGCAAGGACTGGGGGATAGTCACTGCCCCATTACGATATTTGTAGACCTCCCCAAATAGTCAGGGATTTGTGAGCAGCCACTGGTGAGAGCAACAAGTCTGTTCTGCTTTCAAATCATAAGGTCATAAACATATAGCTCAAGAGCACTGTGATGACTTCTACTTTATTGATCCATTTTTTAGATCTGTTTCATTAATGTCATTGATTAGATTTATGAGTGCTATGTGATTACAGCCTCTGGACACTGTCATGCAGAGCTTTACTTTATCAAGCAGAGAGACTATAAGGTACGCCAAGGAAATCAGGTGATAGATATAAAACAATTTCTCATTAATATTGTTTCTCATTTATGAGTTTTTCCAGAGGGGGAATTTTCAATAGTTCAGGCTACACGAAAACATTGCAAACCTCAAGCTGTTTTTCTCAAATTTTCTGAAAGAGTGAGCAACCCCACCCTGCTTTTCGGTTCTTCTTTTTTGCCTTGGATGCTTTCCTGCGAACCTCCTTTTGTCCCTGTGCTTCCCGTGAGTTGGCTGAAGCCCAGCTCCTTCAGGTCAGGAAAGGAAGAACAGGCTGTCATTACTGGATGCAAGTATAAGCATCCATTTCCTCACCCAGTGAAGTACCAAGCTGCTGCCAACTCTACATCTTCCAGTATTTCACAGTCTCTGAATCTTTTCATGGCTTCTTTTAAATTTTTTCATGGCGCCTCACTGATGGTGACCACAGTTGAGAAAAGGCTGATGCAGAGTAAAAGTGAGAAGCACAGGTGCACAGATAGAAGGGAGAAGGATGCTTACGGCTTGGCAGAAGATAGCAAGTTCAAAGGCACAGGTGGCTGCATAAGTGAAAGGGTTCACAGATGCCAACAGCTCCCTGTTGAGTATCCGGGCTCACAGGCCACCATTAGGGAATGCCAGAGCCCGATAAGCAGGACTTCAAGAAATAGCATGACTAATTGCAGATAAAAGGTTAGAATTTTACAGAGCAATAAGGAGGTCTAGAGAAGGTTATATAAAAAAAAAATAATCAGATTCCTCAAGAGATTGTCACCCAGAAAAGTCAGTTGAAATAGCTCCTCAGTACACTGAGTACTGCTGGACATATAATTTGCTCATTCTTCATAAGGCCTCATTCTGTGCTGTCTTATTCTTTATCTTCAGATAAGCCTTCTGCCTCTAACAAAACACTAACCTAGGGATCTCAGTAACAATAACTAAAAATGAAATATTAAACATATATTGCCTTTTTCATGCGGTAGGACTTCTGCAAAGTCATAATAATGTATTATTGGCAGGTAGTTATCACAATATCTATTAAACAGATTATGCGCTGAAAACAAGCTATTTATTTAAGGTTTTGTTTGCAATAAGTGCCGTTTCACCTTGTTATATGGCAGTGTTTCTGACTGGTTTAGAGTTTTATAGAGAAGAGCATGGGCTCAAAGGCAAATAAAACAATGATTGCTTTGGTACACCCCCATGTAAATAGTTCTTTTGTTAGGAGGCAGCTACTAAAACTTGACAATCTTTAGCATATAAAAGTAAGCATATGGAATCAAAGGAAAATTTATAGGCCAAGGAAAAGTAAACTCTTGCACCCAATGTTGTTCCTAACTCACACATTTTTACCAGAGAAACAGAAGGAACGGACAGCCTCAGACAATTTGAACTGGCATTTGAAAAGATGTGTTTCATAAACTGAAATGGTGCAATGTTTTTTTAGTGTTAGATTAAAGGCGCTGATCCAATAAGCACAGGACTCTTTCCATTCAGCAGGTAGAGAGGGAGTTCTTGTTGTACATCATCTTTTTACCACAAAAAAAAAATTGTATTCTGAACAAGTAGGTAAGAGAGACCTTTTAGAGTCTCTTTGAAGGGACATACCTGAAGTTTCAGAATAACTGCCAAGACACTTTCTAATGCCTGAGCCTGAAACTGAAGCGCAGCAAAGAAACTCTCCTAAGTTGGAACGGTTTCTGCTTGTTTTCCCTGCTTTGTAACTGATGTACTGCTCTCTTACAGGTGGCACTGTGCCATCACCTCCTCTGCTTCTGTCATGTTCTTGCATCGTGAACTTAGTCTGAATATTTGGTCTTGGCATTTTTTTTTTTGTTTGGCTTGGTTTTTTAATGCTGTGGGGACTGTTAAAGCTAAAACAAGCTCTTTAATTAGGAGATTTTCCAGCTGGAAAAAACAAAGTTCCAAAACTACATGTTAAAAGAAGGGAGAACTTTCCCAAATGTCAGTGACTGCAATAATAGGTCATGCATTGTACAAGTGTTGTACTTTAAGCTTTTAAATGCAGCCATTAAGGATTGATGCTTTTAGCGCTGACTGTACTGTAATGTGCAGAATGCTTTTGTAATCCTTGAGAGTAAAAGCAATACAATGTAATTTTATATATTTTTCATCCTTAAATCATCAGCCTATTTACACTGGGGCTAAGGGTTATTATCTCTATTTATTATGTGATGAACTGTGATGAAGACAGACTGGGTGCCTCACCAAAGGGCTCAGAGCAGTCAGAAAGTCAGGACTGCTGACAACTGAGTACCTATGCTGTGCTTACCACAGCATACATTTGTTACCACTGATCAGCTCTTCTTCACAAGAGATTCAGTATTTGGGTATGCATTCTGCAGAGAAAAAGATTTGGCAGCATGAAATATTGCTCAGTTTTTTGTGTATGCTGAATAAAAATACATGTCTATGATATAGACAAGTAGAGATAAGTTAATACATAGATTAAAATGAGCAGTGTAAATGCAATTTTAGTTTCCATTTCCTTGCTGAAGTAATGGTTGATCCTCTTTTGTAATATCAATGTAGAGTAGCGTAACTGAAGTCATTACTTCTTATTTATTTTGAATGGTCTAGAATGG
Organism: Lathamus discolor; assembly: GCF_037157495.1. Lineage (NCBI taxonomy): Eukaryota > Metazoa > Chordata > Aves > Psittaciformes > Psittacidae > Lathamus > Lathamus discolor. The sequence goes on from NC_088884.1 coordinate 50,077,106, forward strand.
GAACCTTCAGCCCTGAAGACTCAGCCCCTGTGAGATGATTGCCGGATCATCACAACCTTTCTGTCAAAACAGCTGAGCCTGCAGCATGCCAGCAGCAGTCAATGTGGTGACACTTTTAATGGCAAAGCATTCCTCTGGGGAGGAGGCAGGGCACACCTGTGATTATTCTGTGTCCATGACAAAGAACACCGCACAAATGCTAGAAATCTGGGTGCTCATGAACAAGAACACTAAAACCCACATCCATCGGGGCAAGAGGTCTTTAGTAATCACGAGACCCACAGTGGTGCAGCAAAGCTAAGGAAAGGAAAGATCATTCCGGCAAATGTAGCTCACAGCAGAGAAATGTCTTCGAGTTATTGGAAGAACAATGTCCCTGCCAAAACCATCTGCCATTTCCCATAATTTCCTCTGCAGCTGAAGCTAGGCTGCCCTCAGCTGAATGTACCATGTTTCTGGGTTGGCATGTACAGACCACAGGAACTGGCAGGGAGGAGAAGAAGGTAAGAGAACATGACTGGAGAGAAGGCAGGGGGCAGAAAGCAAATCAAGATGTGAGAGAATGTGCTACAATCAGGAAGGAAGCAAGCTGGTAGGAGATGAAGCAGAGAGCCAAAAATGGAAGAAGAAATATGCCAGTCTAACAGCTTACTGCTGCCAAGGGACTGGTTCTGCCTCTCAGATCTCCACTTCAGGTAGCACTTCTTCCTCCTTTCCACCTGCTGTGGTACTCGGCATTGTCTCAGTGAGGTAGTTCAGCTCACCAAGCCATAGTAAAACCAGTCTTTCTTCTTTTTCATTGTTTTTACCCTAATCTCTTTCTCTCCCCTTCTGCCCCAGCTAAGTCTGCTCTTGCCTGGACCACTGGGCTCAGAGAGAGCAATACGATTTCACACAAGCCAGGATTCAAGGCAGGGGATGCAGGACTGCCATCTTCCTGACCACACGGATTGATTCAGTTCCCCCCTCATGAAGCTTCACCCTGAACACAGCCAACCCATCCTCAGGCAGTTGCAGGCACATTTTCCTGCACATTGAATCTGTACTGAATTCTCATCCAAACTGAGGAAGGAAGGGTAGATGGTCGTTGGCCTGAAGTCTAAGAAAAGCTCTTAAGGAGGCAATATTGCATTTAACAGATCTTTCCTTATTAAATCTCATGATTCAGAGGGTCTAAATCAATCTAATGCTGCAATTGCTGTGAATTAGGGTGGCTAAAGAAAATTCAATCACAGACTCTGAGATTTTATTTGATCCTTTCAATCACATCTTGGGTGAAAACAAAGTTATCTAACAAAAGAAAGCTGTTCAGTAAGAAGTGCTATTGTTACCTATATGGATACATTCGTCATATTGTTATTACAAGATTCTTTTCAGGTTCTGACCTCACAAGCATTTTAATCTCATCCCTTGAGTGTCAACCAGCTTTTGCAGCTACAGGCCAATGCTTCCATGCCTGAGTAGATATATAAGGTATATAAGCATATACCAACTGCTGTTAGGTTACAACAACAACTGGTGTTACAAGGATTCACACACCCAGAAAATCTGAATTAAATGTATCCTTAACTACTCTATCCTTTAGGTACTGTTAAGTGTTGAATTCAAAAGAGGGCTACAAAACCAGTTTCATCTCAAGAAAAACCTGTCTTACAGAGAGACTGGTCAGCAAAATAGAATGAAACAGTTCAAAGAAAAGGTCAGAGGCGATCTTGCCATGATACATGAGCAATTGTACAGGAAGAGTTTTCTGATAGACTGTCCTTTGTGCCTGCAGTGGCAGAGCAAGATTCAGTGGCTGGAAGCTAAAGCTAGAGAGTGACGGTCACTCCCTCCCTCTACCACAGCATCCCACAGGCATCAGCATGTTTGCAGGAGTCCCCACTGTACCATACCCAGATGACCATAGGGTGGCTGAAAATGGGGAAGAGGAACCTCAGCAGCATTTGGTTCATACAGAACCACAAATGGCCTGTAACCCCTGGATGATCCCAGCTTTGGAGTGCCACTTGAGGATCCCATGCACATCCCCAAGGAGCCATGGCATGAATGTTCTCACACATTTTCATGCCATACTTGACAAAAATGGGGTAGTTCTTTACTTCACTATACATGATTGTTCCTGTCACCCTTATCCACCGGTCTCATAACTGCCACTCGCATCCCTCCGCTTGTCATTCCTCTATAGTGTTACCTTTCCCTGATTCATGACTCTGAGAAAGAGGCTGGTAGTGTTTCGCAGGAGATGGAAGAGGAATCACAGTGGTAAAACACAAGTCTTCCCTCCACTGGTGAGAGGAAGACAGGATAAAAGAAGATTTGGGATTGCTTCCTTGTTTTTGTAAAGGGCTTCTTATAGCGTGGCAAGTCAGGGACATCTGCAATAGTCTATCTGCTAGTGACTGTAGTGGCAAGAAAGGGAAGAGACTTTTGCCCCAAGAAAAGAAGATGAGGGTTTAAGGAGGAGAAAAGTAAGTTGTCTGAAAGACAGGGAAATTAGAAAGGGGAGGGATGAGAGAAGAGCTGTGAATTGCAAGAGGAAGCAGAGGCATGGTTGATGATGAAAGCTATAACACCTCCTGGAGGCACCTTCACAGGGTTTGGTAGATGAGGGGAGACCAGTGAGTATTCTCTACCTTATAGTTCAGTAAGGCTTTCAACAGTGTCTCCCGTAAGATCCTCCTAGAGAAGCTGATATAGTACAGGCTGGATGAGCAGACATTTAGGCGGATTGAATACTGGCTGAATGGCCAGGCCCAGGGGATGGCTATCAGTGGTAAGAAGTCTAGTTGAGACCAGAAACTAGTAGTATTCCTCAGAAGTCAGTACTGGATCCAATCATCTCTTCATTTAAAAGGCAACTTTTACCTCAGGAAGATAAATTCCTAATTCACTACAATACACTGCAACACCAAGCTTTACTACTGATCACCTTGTTAATATGTAAGATGAATGGAATCTAAAAAATATTTTGTAAATTCTGCTAAAAGTCTCCCAAAGTTTTCCAAGGAAGGTAAGAAATCTGACAAGTTTTCATAAAAACAGGCATCACTCTAGCTGATCTGTCTGTACCATATTCCATTAACAAAATGCATCAAAATGTGCTTTCCTACTCAGCTCAACAGTGTTATCATTGTGGTTTAATGCACTTATACAGCAGCAAGACAGAAATTTGCATTTTATTTCCATTTTAACATGAAAGCCTGAATCAAGGACTGTACTGCTTCCATTGTCTTCCTTGTTGCATAATGCTCTCTAGTCTTATCAGAAAACAAGAGACACTTGAGCAGATATTATGAAGTGCCTCATGTAAGAGGGAGCATTTTAAAAACTCTCTTTCATGTGGTTCTCTCATGAAAAGAGCTTGAGCTGACCCTCGACATTCTTGATGTAGGAAGGAAAAGATGTTCTTGCTCTCAGAGGCTTTGAGATCCCCCTGTATTGAGATCATCATTGCTTCTTACATTTGTACATCATCTAGCATAACATCAGCACATTTTGAGACAAAGAACTTCAGTAGTGATATAACACAATCGTATTTTGGAGTTAGCAAGGTAGCGCTGCCAGAGGGCATTTGGGCATTAGTTTTCCTGCCTTGAGCCTGCAGGGAATTTGAGCTGTAAGGGTTTCTGCTGGTTGGATCATGTTTTATTTTCTTCTTAAAAGAAAAAAAGGAGCATCCTATCAGTAGAACCTCTGCCTTGTAATTCCAGCCATAAGAGATTCAGGGTGCTTGATTCAGAGAAGTAACCTGGTTAACACAAAGTATGAGACTGCAGTTTTCTTCCCAGGTCTGTTTTTTGAGTTAGAGCTTGATACAGGAAATGTTTCTGTCACACTAACAATTCTCAGATAAGGAATTTGGAGGGTTTTTTCTTTCTTCTTTAAAGGGTTTGTATCGGCACAATGCCGTGCTGACATAGTGACTGTTACCCCAGCACCTGCAAAGGCCAGTATCCAACTTGACCAGCCTTCAGGCCAGAAAAGCTGATGTGCTGGATTTGGCTTGGGTAGAGTTAATTTTCTTTACAGCATCTACTATGCGCTCTGTTTTGGACCTGTGCTGACAACAATGTTGATAATACAGAGGTGTTTTAGCTATTGCTGAGCAGTGCTCGCACAGAGTCAAGGCCTTTTCTGCCTCTCACACCACCTCACAGAGAGTAGGCTTGGGGGGGGGAGCACAAGGAGTTGGGAGGTGACACAGCTGGGACAGCTGATCCCCAGCTGACCAAAGGGATCTTCCAGACCATATGGCCTCACGATCAGCATATAAAGCTGGCAGGAGAAGAAGGAAGTTGGGGGGTGACGTTTGAAGTGATGGCGTTTGTCATCCCAAATAGCCATTGTGAATGATGCAGCCCTGCTTTCATGGAGATGGTTGAACACCTCCCTGCCGGTAGGCAGTGGTGAGTAATGCCCTTGTTTCTCTTTGCTTGTGTGCACAGCTCTTGCTTTACCTATTAAACTGTCTTCATCTCAACCCATGAGTTTTCCCACTTTTACTCTTCTGACTCTCCCCCCCATCCCACTGTGGGGAACTGAGAAAGCAGTTGTATAGGGCTTAGCTTCTGACTGAGGTCAAACCACAACAGCTGACCAGGTTGTTTGACATCCATGGAGCTAAACAAAAACCCCTTTATCTATTCTGTAAATCCAGATGTACAACATAGATACTACAACAGTTATTTTCTACAGAGTTGATCTCCACTGTGGATTTCAAACCCACAGTTTACTGTTCATGTCCTCAGTAAAAGGTGTGTGAATTAATCAGAGATCCAGAAGATTCCCTTTCTGTGTAGGCTAGGTAACTGGAAATTATGTCCCTCTGAAATCACATCTCTTACTACTTTGAAACTTGCACTTTAAATATACATTTTCTCTGTTTGTTTTTAATGTATCAAATGTGATAAATCAGTATTTTTAACTCAATGCCTAGTAGTATCATTTCCCCAGAGAAGGCTTTTAACATTCTTTCCAGCCAAGAAGAAGGTGAACTTTTGAACCAGGGTTTCAAACTATTCAGAGTACTGACAACAAAACTGCACATTCTTATTGGTTGGTGAAGCCTACTACAGACAATTTCTGTTGCAGTGACCCATCTAGAGTAATCACAAGGATTTAGTGTTTCTGTGGTCTCTCTAGCACCCATAATAACTGCAAAATTCTATGTGCTGCCACAACTGAAGTCTCAATAATACAAAAAAGTCTTCGAAGTTTGGAAGCTTTTGCTTTGGCCAGCTTTAAATTATTTTTGCTTTGTTCTTCATTTGTTTGTTTGGGGTTTTTTATTACAACAAACAAGCCATAATTAAAGGTAAAGTTCTGGGGCACTGCTGCTAGGGGAGACAAGAACTCCATCCTGCTATGTTTGCTGGCATGGACATAACAGCCACATGTACCTGGAAAATTAACAGGTTGAGCGGGTTGGGTTTCATAGGAGGCAATAGTTCTGTCTCTGTTACTTTCAACTTGTGAGTATGGCCTTTATGTAAAGCCAACAAAAACTCTTTAACAATAGTGTGGTACAAAAGAGCAAAATTCATGACTTCTGCCTACTAAAAAAGTACAACTGAAAAATTGCATAGAGTCATTGGCACATAGACAGGAAACAAATTAATGGCAGCCATTAATTCCTGGTGAAAGAACCAAACATGGAAAAATGCTTACCTGAACATGTAATGAGCTGCTTAATGACCTACATTATAGACTGATTTGTCTTGTAGTAAAGAAATTTTAGCCCCAGATTTGGGCATCTCATATAAAATACGGAGCTCCACAGAAAATATCGAGCATGAACTCAGTCAAATCTAGAATTAATTTTCCTGCTCTGCCACAAAGAAACTTTTCTCCTTATATACCTGATTCTCTATTAAATAGCTGAAGGTAGAAAAAGCTAAGAAAATATCATCTCTAGCCTAGTCCCAACTCAGATTTCTTCTGCCCTCTGTTTCATGCAAACTTGATCATTACATGAAATCAAGTGCAAAGTTTTACTTACTTGGTCTCAGGCAAACATATCAAACTTTTTACCTCAGAACTCATCAACACTTTCTTGCTTTTCAATACAAAGATACTGACGGATGAAGTATACCTATGATCCAGACAAAAAACAGAAATTGCTTTGGCATCTGGGAAAATGCCCCAGTCATCTGTCTGGAATTATTCACATTTTCTCTTCTCTTTCTTTTTCTGCTATAAGAAATGTCATTTTTAGGAACCCCATTATCGAGAAACAACAGGTTTAGGTGTTCTAGCCCTACAGCAGCTTTGGAGCCTGGTTCTTCCCTAACAGGGACATCGCTCTGCCCTTGCAGATAGGTATTTATATCTGTTAGCAAGACAAATCATACCAGCACCTCTAACATCAGCATTTCCTACAGTTACTTTAAACCTTTTCATTAGCTGTCCTTCACATCTTATGCCTGTTCCAAACCCCTATTGGAAATACCTGAATCTCTACTTTTGTGTATGGCGATTACTGGCTTTTAAGCTAGAGGTGTCAGTGCCAGTCCAGAAGCCAAGCAAGGGACTGAAATACTGGGAGTGTCACCATTGCATAAGCAAGCTCTGAGAGCCTGTAGTTCTGAACTGGGTATTTGCTAGACAGTGCTACCAGCACATTTGCACAAGTTTATGTAGGTAGAAATAGAAATAAACATTTCATGAGAAAAGACATATGATCTAACCCTAAAATAGTTTATTCTTAAAAACAAAGAAACAGTAAATTAATTCTCTTACTTTCTGGCCAGAGTCAAGATGACTATCTGTTAAAAAAAACAGAAATGGCATTCAGTGCCAATCTAACATATTTCTGCTATGAAATCATAAAAAATGTACTTCATGTACTTGGCTGCTCTCAAAATATATGGAGTGAACACTACAGAGAAAATGAGGAGTCTTTCCTTCAAGGATGAGAAATGAGTTTATGAATGACTGATGATGTAAGAGGAACACACAGTTCATAGTATGCTAACTTTTTACAATTCACTTGCACTTGCAAAGTCCTTTTTGTTATCATAGAAAGACAAATCCCAGGATCTTCATTGTTCCAAAGTCTGTGTCTTTCTCCAATTGCTTGTGCTTTATTTGGCCTCATGACCTACTGTAAGGAGAGAAATTCATCACAACCTCTCCAACTTCCATGTAAGATACAATTTCTAATGCTTTTCTATGCATGAAGATATAGAGAACTTGTGAGTAAATCTTGAATCTGTACCACCTAGGTCCTTTTTGTTTTCCAGAATTATAAAATAAAGTAATGACTATTTGCCAAAAAGCACAGCCATCCCACTATTAAGCTTCTTGTTGTCCATAATCCTGACTTCTGAAAGAGAAGTCCTGCCTCAGAACACAGGAGGTGAATGTCATGGTAAATGTAACAGGCGCATTCTAATCCAGACTTTGTGCCACACAGTAAGTTGCTTAATTGGATTCTCAGAAAAGAAAGAGGTACACTTTTTATATGGTCCCAGAAATTGCTGGTATTTAAGGAAGAAATCCTTCCAGATTGGCACTATCTTAATGATAGATGCCTGAGTCTGAACTCAGCTGAAACCAGTGGTTAATGATGTAACAGCATTAACAGGAGTGGGAAAAGTTAGAAATCACATGTTTGCATGAAAAATACAAGACTGAGTGTATTAATTAGAAGCAGAAAGCAAGAAAGAATTCAGAATGAACAGAATGACCTTATTTATGTAGACAATTTAACTTGCTTTCAAATTTCTTGAAGTACCTTTAACCCTGAGGTTACCCTGCTTCCCAGCTGAGACCACATTGTTTCTCATGTACATACAAAAGATGGTTCATGCCAGAGAACAGTCCACTGTGTGGAAAAGCTTAAAGAATGAGAACCTGTCTGCTGTGTATGTGAACACAGCGAGCAACTTTATGAGCAGCATGGCAAGTCCATTCAGAGAGAGCCTGTCCTGGCATCTCATCTATGCTTTCTTGTAAAAAGCCTTCAAGAAAAGGAACAATTCCGAGTACTGCCCACACCCACAAACAGATGTAGAAGTGGAAAGCTATTACAGCAATTAGCTATGATAAACTCTCAAGAGATATTTTGTAACCCACAATTTGCCAGGATAATCCCAGCCACGTAGTTTGTCTCCCATGAAAACAGTTTGACCTCAGATTTCTTTCTTGGAGTGTGCGGCAGTTTTTTTTCCCGGGTCCCTCCCTTGGGCATTCGGTGGAACAGCTCTGTTTACTAGTGTTTCAGCCATTCCAAGTGTAATATGAGAGTGCTAGAAATGTAGTGTTATTTCAGGTTTACAAACTTAAATTAATGGTACAATTGCTGGCACGTGATTAAAATAATGTAAAAACTTCCAAGGAATGTTACCAGATACTGAAACTTGATTTGTTGGAGGATTTCAGGGAAGGTTCCTTCATAGAAAAGTCTCCATTTTACATTTAGAATAGTCACATTTTGAACAGTCTCAGATTTGTTGGAGTTCCACCCAAGGCAATTGCAGGTATATATCAGAGCAGAAGCCCTGTTTCTCTGTAAATAAACATTATATAGTAGTAAAGTATTACAGCATGTTACCTTTAGTCCTTTAAAAAGAAGACACAGAACTTGCTAGTTCAGCAACTCATGTTCTAATAATAATAACACTTCAACAGTTTTCTGATTTTATGGTGCATTCAAAATTATGAAATTGATGCAAAATACTTTTTGCTAAGAGTTCTTGGGCAATAGCTGAACCCTAAAAAGGTTCCCAGAAATCTCCTTCTGACCCTCAACTTTATTGTTATCTCAAAACATAGCCTCATATATAGTCAATCAAGCTGATGAGTTTTACTCTGTCATTTTCTTACTCCAAGCCCTGTGTTCATGAATGAATCACACATTAGCACATATACCAGTTTAAAGGACATGGAACTGTTGGAACAAGTCCAGAGGAGGGCCACGAGGATGATCAGGGGACTGGAGCACCTCCCGTATGAAGACAGGCTGAGGAAGTTGGGGCTGTTCAGCCTGGAGAAGAGAAGGCTGCGTGGAGACCTCATAGCAGCCTTCCAGTACCTGAAGGGGGCCTATAGGAATGCTGGGGATGGACTATTCATTAGGGACTGTAGTGATAGGACAAGGGGTAACAGGTTAAAACTTAAACAGGGGAAGTTTAGATTAGATATAAGGAAGAAATTCTTTACTGTAAGGGTGGTGAGGTACTGGAATGTGTTGCCCAAGGAAGTTGTGAATGCTCCATCCCTGGCGGTGTTCAAGGCCAGGTTGGACAGAGTCTTGGGTGACATGGTTTAGTGTGAGGTGTCCCTGCCCATGGCAGGGGGGTTGGAACCACATGATCTTGAGGTCCTTTCCAACCCTAACTATTCTATGATTCTATAAAGGTGTTCTGTAGGGCCTATTCTTCATGATGAAAGCCGTTAGTATAAAATCAAGATCACAGAGTTTGGAGTTTTCTTCCTGCAACTGTATTATTTTGCGTAGTCCCAAAGCCCATAATTCATCTCCAGGGCAAAACTATAAGGGGTAAGCAAAGGAAGAACTAGGTCTACATTATTGTCTTAACAGTATTTTGACACCATAAGACTACTATATTTTTGACAGATACTAAGTGATGCTTATTCCAAGTTTTGTATATGATTCACATGCACAGGAGTTCACAGTATCAACAGCAGTATTGGATTTTATAAGCTATAAGTAAATCATTCTGATGGAAAACAAAATAACATGATCTCTGCCGACCAGTTCCTGGAAAATAAACCACATGTGTATAACTTGTGAAACAAGGAGGCAACAATCAGCTTGTCTGAAACATCTATAAACTTTGCTTGGTGCTTTGTTTGTGTACAGAGGCTACAGGCAAACCAAGTGGCCGCTGGGAGGTTAAAGTCATCCCTCTGAAACTCCCTTTCAGGTGAACAGCTAGCCAAAAACGTGATGTATAAGTTTTCATAGTAATCATGGAAGCTGGGAGTAAGACAGACCTAAATCACCTTACACTGTCCCACGAGGATAAATTCTAATCATATCGTCATGTTCAGTAACCCAGCCATGCTTTGAATCTGCTTTGGGCCTGATGGAATGTGAATATGAATAATAGAACAGCAGCAGCTACATTTGCAAGTTGCTGGTCTGCACACAGGATGTCCATATGATTTATATATGCCCAAAGCAAAAAAAAAAAAACACCTCTCAACATTGCCAGTGGAATACTCTGGCACATCTCTCTTCATTCCTCACTCCCACTGTATTTGAAAAGGAATTTATCACTGTAGCTACTATTCAGTGCAGTGACACTGAAGTGTTTTCTGGACAACAAAGAACTGAAGTAGAAAGCTTTGCCCTTTCCAAAATTCAGAATCTCAGCTAACATTGGGTATATTGTTAAATTAAAACTTGAGAACCTGGTAAATATCCACCTTTGCACTGAGCAGCCGTTATTTAACATGTAAATCCTAAGGAAACATAAGAACACAAGATAAAACCAGAGAGAAATAGAGCATTTGTGATAACTGTCCACAGTGTTATACAACATGGCTTAGTAAAATGTAAAAAATCATTTGGGATCTTATCTGGAGCATTTTCTTTATCCGTGCATCTTTCTAAACCGTTCTTCTTACAAACTCCTTTGCTTTCAAGGCTTACTCATCAGGACAGTGTTATCTGTAGGCTGAGTAGACAGGAGGGAAAACAAGCAGCCCAAGCTATTGTATGTCACCAGACAATGTCTTACTGCCACCTTGTGTTGAGCAAAAATATGAAAAGCTCCTGTTTCACAGGCAATTAAACCAAATCAAAAACTGTTCGGAAAATAAGCAAGGAAATCTTTTATGAAGGTGTATGTGAATACATGAATACATATATAAGATTACAATAATGGTTTAAGAGTTTATAAAAGGAGGAAAGTCTTTTATTTTCATTTCAAATTTGTCTTCACAAGCAAGTGGCAAATGTCCACTAATGGTTAACAGCCTTTTTGCTTTAAAAGCTGCAAAAAGGACAAATTTTTTTCTAGGGGAAATTAATTAACATTCATGATTTTATTCCTTGTGCAGGGCTTTTTTTTTTTTTTCTCTTCTTTTTTTTCCTCTCCTTTAGTTACATCATGAATAATGAGATTTCTTGAGAAGCTAGAGAGATTTTTTTATCTTACTCTTGGGCTTTTTCTCAAACATTACAAACAACACTTTTTACACACACTTCAGTACATCCAAGTAATGAAAAATTCCTACAGTGTTTTTGATTCTTAGCAGCTTGGAATAAATCCACATGCTGCAGACAACTTTCCCACCTACCAAATAAATCATATTCAATGGCAGGATTGGTCCTTGCAGTTTAACAACTTAACAAAATCATTGTTTAAAGAAAATCTGTCCTCTGGTAGTTCCATAGATTAGTTTCCCTTGTGAAGCAATCACTGCACAGCAACACATACACACACACACATGCATGCACAAACAAAGCCAAGAGGCTGCAAACACTTCTGCAGCATTTGACCTTGCAGACTGGTGATTAAAAGAACACAATTAATCAAGTATATATTAAAGATGCTAGCATTACTACAGGTTTACTCTCTATATGGTTCCCTCTATGGTTTACTAAACATCGTCCTTTATGCTCTAAATCTGTTGTTTTCAACTTGTAGTTTACAAACCCCTCAAAGTCCTGTGGACTATGTCTAATGTGTCTGCAAAACCAAACTTTTAAAGAAAGCTCATTTTTAAAAGAGCACAGGTCTTTTCTAGCTAGGTATATACACAAAACTTTCAAAGGCTTTAGTTTTCCCTTGGTCAAAACTTAAAAATCAACAAACTGAAAGATGTAAGAAAGCACTGAATTAAAGCTCAGACTTGATCTCAAAACTTTGGGAGATACTCAGAACCACATTTTCTTTAGGAGACCACATATTTTTATCTTCAAACCTGTGGAAACCAGTAAACTGTTACTATCAGCTTAACTGCTTAGTGGGATTCCGAGCACCAGTTATAAACTTCTCGAGGCTTTTTAAAGTTGTCATGCTGCCATGGCCATGGATTTCTTTAGTATGCTAGATACCATCATTTGGCAAGTCTACAGCAGACAAGGAAGTATCTTGGGGTAGTAATATTGATTAGTGAGAAGTGTTCCCGCTAATTCCATCATCATCAAAGAGTTCATGTGAGCATTATGGACTGGTAATGGACTACAGGTATGTAAGTTTCATCTTCAGTCCCAGTATAAAAGAATAGAAGTTCCATGGCTTTGTGAAGCATGATAAATGGATGGAATAGTTCTTTAATTTTGTGCGGATGACAAAGACTCTTTTCAGACATGTAGGACCCTTGCTAATCCCAAGTCTTAAAAATGAGCTTGTTTAATGCACTTTAAAGCACAATGCTGTCTCTTGAGAGTTCACTGACTTCAGTCACTGCAGTCTGTCCTCAGGGAATTATTTGCAGGGCTGGTAAAAGTGCTTATACAGCAATAAAAAAAAAAAAATAAACCAATAATTATAAAATATGAATAATACAAATTACCACTTAGGTTTTGATGTCTGTAACTAAAAAAAGTCTTCCCACTCCCATATTAACTCTTTGCTCATTATAAGAGACTTTTATCTGCTGCTATCATTCCTAACTAGGAAAATCTGCTTTAGGCAGTCACGGGAACATATTAAAAAAGTCTGGATGTAGTGAGTTGCAAAAGATATTATGGCACAGGTTGAGAGGCCCAAAGCAGGGGATTGTTTCATATCCAAGTAAACAACCCAAGTCACACTAACTGTGACTACTAGAAAGACAATATTTAAAAATAGGAAAAAGAAAGAAAAGATAGCTCAAAGACAGGAATAGAGATAAGAGCATCAGAAAAGGGCAAAAGTACATTGTTTGTGCCCCAAATCCTCTTTCATGTTAAGAACTTTTCTAAAAGAGTAATTTTCAAACCCTACGAATCGTAGTCTTGAATGATCTCTTACAGTACCCATGTTGGGCTCCCACTAGCATCCACAGCAATGCTTCTACTGCCCCAAAGCTTCCCTTCCTCCTAGCCATCTGTTTCCTCAAGAATCCTTCAAGCTTTGGCAAGAGTCATATCATCCTGTCTCAGTTCTACTGGTTGAAGAGATGCTAGAATCAGCTCTCCTCTTACTGCTGTATTTGTCCTTGCCTTATTCCATTCCATTACACTCTATTCCATTTCTTCCTTTTTGTCCTCTGCTTTTTACCTTCCCCTTTTGTTACAGAAAGAAGCAAGACATACCCCTTTTCCAGCCCCAGAAGTGCTCAAGGTCACTTAAGTCAGAGACCTCTTATGGCTATAAGCAAAAGAGATGCCAGTAAAGGAGTTTCTCAGACTTTGCTACCCAAGACAGCTTTCATTCTGTCACCCATAGTCTTAGTTAATCATAAGGCTGCTAAATATGCAATATGTTAACGTGCTTTTATGAGTCTCTCCCAGTCTACATAACCTACCCAAAGTATATATTTACAGAAGTGCCTCAAGGTCCCCTTCTAGATCCTGCACAATCACACTTGTGGTTAGTATGTCTGCCTGTAAACACAAGGATCTTTGAGGCCAAACACCAAGAAGTAACTAGAGATTCATGCATTTAAATCTCTTCAGAGTAAAGGAAAAGTAATTGAGCCAGTCTCTTCTGTTGCAGTATTGTCAAATTACCAGGCTCAACCAGATGCCATGTGTTCCTCTGGCAGGATGGGGGTGTAAGTAAAACCTACTAAAAAAATGGTTGCTTAAGATTGAAGATGTCCATTTCTTCCATACTGCAGGGAGAAAAGTCACCCCTATATACAGGTTAAATGCTCGTAGGTGTCAAGGCTGCGGATTATAAATCCACAGGAAATCTAGATGCTGGTGTTTAATCCCAGCAAACTCTTGACTGCGTCATAGCTTTGAAGCATTCTGTTGGAAAAGCCTGTCTGGAAGCCCCAGTACATGAACAATGTCTTTTATGGTCGGATTTGGATCAGATTTGTCTGATGGTAGCCATTGGTGACTTTTAGCAGAATAGTATTTTCTCCTACTTCTGTCTGTAGAACCAGAAGCTTAGAAGTCATTCATTTCATTATGAGAATGAAGCTTAAATGCTTTTTCTTACAAGAATTTGAAGGATTTCTGTGTTAAATTCTTAATTCCTTGCTCAGAGTTTGTGACTGAAATAGCTCCATATTGTTCTAACTTGCCTGTGATAAAGAAAATAGGAGAGAAAATGTACACCCACGCAGCAGTTCATTGTGCTGTGTAGATTTACCCACACCACCATAGACAATGGCTGCTCAGCTGCCAGTATTTAACAATAAACAAACATCAACAAATAAAAATGTTTGACAATAAATTTAATTACCGTTGGGGAGGGGGAAGTTGTCTTTTGTCTTACATAAGAACAAGCAAGAACTTCTTCAGGAAGGACAGTCAGTATTTCAAGCAGAGGAGCTATGCAAGTAAATCATTGGTGGAAAGAGAGCCCTGCATCTGGGACAGAGGATAAAAGGGAGCTAAGCAGCCAGCAGGATGCGAAATGACAGCTGTTTAAACCACATTTCTAACTGCTGTGGCCAATGGTTTGATATCTCTGAGGAACAAGCAGGCAGCCACGGGGGAGGTGGGACACAGAAAAACAGAAAAGATCAGCATATTATTATTTCTATTGTGACCAGACTGTCTGTTCCTGTCCAACTTCTATAATAGCTAATTAACAACTGCCAGAGTTCACCCCATCCAAACATCTGGTTATCCAAGGCCTGCTTTCCCCTCTAAAGCTTTAATGAATTTTAACATGTTTGAAAGAGCATTTCCCTCTGGCTTACTGAGATAAAACAAGATATAAACAGACCCCTTGGGCCTGGCACATCCTCTGCTCAGTAGTGTTCCCAAAATGCTTATTCCCCTATCTTCTCAGGATTTATTTGCCCCCAGATCTCCTAGCTTTTGACTTACTGAAAAAAGAAAGCCCTACACCTTGCAAGAAGGATCATTCCTCTACTACTACAATACACCAGGAGCAAGAATAAAGCTGCTGAAGAAAGCTGCTGAAGAAAGTATTTCTTACTACAAAATGCTGTGATGAGTCTTTTCAGTGATAGAGCATCTCAGCTCTGATATTTCCTGTGCAAGCTGCCTGAATCCATGACAGGGCATACCTCCCCTCTGCAGCAGCCATTCTGTGAACACTTCCAGTCCTCTACTATATTCTTATACTGCTTGCATGAACCAGACCTCTGAAGCTCTCTCTAGTGAGAGTCTTACTAAGCAGGACCCACCCTCTCTAAAATACATTAATGTCATGCTAAGTATGTCTGTCCGGCAGAAGTAGGTTGGGAATCCAGCTGGCAGTTCAAGAAAATAAGATCAAAACCGGTCTTGGGAAAATTCAATCCTATATGTCAGTGTGAAAAGATGAAAGGAAGGGAGGTGGGGAAACTGACCCAACACTCCAGTAATTCCTGGAATTACCTCAAACATGTTTCACAAGTTTCTTATTGAACCAAACACCTGTATGCCTGCACATGTTGCATGGCTGATTTGCTCATCCATCATCTTACTCCGAGCACCCAGAAAACTTCACAAGCAGGCAAACTGTTTAATCCAGTAACTGTACTGTCAGCAGCCAGAAGTTAGAAAGAACTGTGACAATGAAAGTTTCCATCCAGATTTCAGTAGGGTACTTCTACACCGTTTTTAGGAGTCTTAATTAGCTGCTCACTCACGTTAGCTTACACTGAAACAAGTTGCATGAATGAAAAGTCTGGCTGTGGTACCAGATAAAATGATAATAAACAATTTATTAAGTTTGACAAGGCATCTGGTGTAAAGCTTCATCACAGGGTACTGGATGAAGCTATCCAGGTTTTTTGCTGTTTGTAGAGAACTGCTTCAGAGGAAGACAAAAGTGACAGTATTTGCTTACACAGCCCTGTAAGCCTGCTGCTGTAGCCACTGAATGCTCTCACTGTCAAAGACACTGGCAATAAGGATATTCAGAAAAGAAAGGAGAACGAGTACATGGGCGAAGGACGGATGTTTCTGCACCCACTTGCTTCAGAGCATGGATAATTACCACATCTGCTGCTCCTACTGGTTCCTATTTTTCCTGGTTCTCAATCTATTGTTATTATCTCCCCTGACTTCTCACTACAGCTTCCCTACTAAATATCTCAGCTACATCCCTGTACCACCTCCCATGCGCTGTTCCATATGCATTTCACGTGCCCCTTCTCCCCAAGCATGCTGCAGCGCAGGCCCAGCTATAAGAATCAAGGTTGAGGAGAGCAGAAATCTTGTGGCTTATATCACTACTCATTAGGGGAACTCCTTCCACATTCCAGGGATCACAACACCCCATAAGCTACCTATAAATCCCTGAAAATCCCTTCCGCTTTGATTTGACCAGAATGAGAAGAGATTAAAAGAAAACAACACGAATGGTGTTATGGGCAGCTTCTAGCACCCAAAAAGAACTCAGCCTGTATAGACAGAAAGCGTAACTAGAAACTACATCACATCCTAGGACACTGTAACTGTTGAC
The DNA here is from genome assembly GCF_037157495.1 of Lathamus discolor. Lineage (NCBI taxonomy): Eukaryota > Metazoa > Chordata > Aves > Psittaciformes > Psittacidae > Lathamus > Lathamus discolor. The sequence continues at coordinate 50,093,608 of NC_088884.1, forward strand.
TGAAACACAGCAACCATTTTGCTTTGTTCTTTAGTCAGGCAACAGTACAAGAAAGCAATTACAGCAGAATTTTGTGCCTGGGTCCAAAATGCATTTTCAAAATGAAGGCTTATCTATCGCTTTACCTGTAAAGTCATGGGAAGAAGAGATTTATCCCTTTGGACTTGGGAAGTTAAGCAATTTCATTTTCCTTTCACCCTTACACATCCCCGAGATAATTTCCTGTTCTCCTAGGAAGGCTGCCCTTTCCTGGAGCTTTCTCTTCTTTTGGGTTTTTTCCATACACATGCACATACACCCTCAAAATATTTCTGCTACACTTTGTTATCCGAGTCTTGTAGCTTTTGGCAGGGCTTATCAAAGACAAGGGAAGATGAGAGATTTGGCTCGGTGAACCTTCTGCAACCTGCTAAAATCAAATGTGACAGCAGCAGACCAGCACAGCAGGAGGTGTCAACGACAGCTGAAAGACTAGATACACAGACCTGTGTCACAGATGAACACTATCCGAACATCTCACACACAGTCTCAGCTAGAGGCCACTTCTGAAACCTCAACTACTGACCTCTATTTGAGGCAGGATCTCATGGTTGCATGTCATGTTCATTTCTGACCTCAGTTTTCTATGAAAAGCAAGGGTTAACTTGCAGTGTCCGGAGATTTTAATTTTTTTTTTTTTTTTTATGGTTCTTCACAGCAACATTCCAGTCATATTCCAGATTTCGTCTGGAGATCCCCTTACAGTGGTCTTTGTGGCACTTGAGATGCTGGAGGTTTGACTTTTATTTTACCAGAGTTTGACTCCTCTTAGTTATCATTTGAATGCATTCCTATATCAACCTCACCCACGTATTTGTCACTGCTTACTGACACATCAGTGAGGAATACCAAACACATGCACAGGTTTATAACTGGGGCCATTATATCTGATAGATTCTGTCTGAGGGACTTGAGGTATCTGTGTAGTCAGCCTGTGAGATAATGTAAGCAAAAAAGCAGCAGCGCAATTACACAGCCAGACTGAACCATGGCATTTCCTGATGTTTAGTGGTTAACTGTGTAAATGTATCCTTGAGTTAGCATAACTTTTGTATTTGACTTCCCTTGGATTTGTTGTTTGTTTGTGATTTTCCTTTGCAGATAGCATTTCAAAAGGCTAATCCCTACTGCTTTGAACCTGTGCTGCTTAGACAATAATTACACAGCAACCATGCAAAGGTTGTTGTTGTTTGACTCAACAGTAGTCCAATCCTCTCATTTTATTCTACCTCCCTGTAACCAAGCTGTCTTTAAAGTAGTAAGTAAGTGAACTGTGAATACCATCTTTCACTACTCCCTAGATTAGCTTTCTTTTTCTTTATGTCCTATCTAGTTTGCAATTGCTTTGGAGTTCAGGGAGCTTGGATTATACTGGACAAGCACAGACTACAAAATAAGTTCTTTTTTTTCCTACTGACATGCTTTCCAAATGCTCATATTTTAATCAGTTGAAAACTTATTTGCTTTGCAAAAAGCTTGCAGTCCAGGAACAGTTACTTCTATACCAGTTCCAATATTTAATTTTATCTTTTATTTTGCTTAAAAATGATGTACTTTTTCCATTATAAACATATGGGGTGTTTTTACTCCATCTCGTATCTCTATCTGAACTAATGTTTCTGAAAACTTTCAAAGGCAACTGCCTCCCATAAAAAACTCCAGGGAGGGGGTTATCTCTGTGCTGGGGTCTCTAAAAGGCAAGGACCAAGAGGAGTGAAGAAGCCTATAAACATATAACTCTTGTGCTGGTTTGTATTACTTTTTGTATTGTTGTCTGGCAGATTAATACTGGGTTTTATCTTGCACATACCTAACTGCCCCAGGAATCAATGCACCAGTGATTAAAGATAAAAGCATGACACTGGCTTTCTTTACATATATGTGATTACTTCACTGAAAGGGCTATGAGGCACTGGAGCAGCCTTCCTAAGGAAGTGGTTGAGTCACAATCCCCAGAGGTATTTAAGAGACAGTAGATGTGGCACTTAGCGACATGTCTTCTGATGGACTTGGCAGCGTTGGGTCAACAGTTGGACTCGATCTTAAAGGTCTTTTCCAACCCAAACTATTCTATGATTTACAGCATACTGAACATCGCTTCTGTTTACCATCTCAGAATTTAAGGATCAAGGCAAGTTGCCCTCATTTTCCTATGTGTTGGTTTCCTGCTCTATAAAACTGCATTAAGTATAATGGTCAGATAAACAGGACTTAGGAACCTCTCCCAAGCGCACAGGAGTTGTATGGGGATGAGTTAAAACAGGACTCATTTTTCTATCCCAAGAAGATCTGTGTTATAGTACAGTCAGTCAACCACTGGAACAGTTTATCCAGAGTCTATGCAGTCTCCGTTCTTGGAGATTTCGTGACTTAACAAGAGGAAGACCTGAGCAACCTGGTCTGATCTCAGGGCCAGCCTGGCTTTGAGCAGTTTGGACTAAAGACCTCCTGAGGTCACCTGCAGCCTGAATTACTCTGTGACTCTGTGTCTCACCTCATCCTTACAGCCACAATAACATTACTAATTCAAAAACCCATCTCAGAAGTTGCTGGATTTGAACATGTATAATATAGCTGAAAGCTAAAGGATGCAATGATCTGCACAAACTGACATCAGAAATTCTAGTGACTGATACATTAGCAATAAGCTGGGCTAGGGAGCCTCCAGTCTGACAGCTCGGCAGAGCTGTGATCATTTTCCTGTAGAAACAAAGCACGGGGACTAAACTCTTTCAGATCATACAAACCTAGCCAATGTATGGTGCTACATCTCAGGAAAAGCAGAAAATCCCAGGAATGAGTGGTCAGTAATCGCTCAAATTCTGTATTCCAGCCTTGGCACAAAGCAAGGTGTTTTTTTGAGGCAACGACTGACAAGCTTCCAAAAGAGGTATTAGCAGACAGCAGGAACAAACAATACCCAGAAAGTATAAAAGTTATGTTACACTGGTGATGCCTTATTAAGAGCCCAAACCCTCAGAGCTCACTAATTTTAATGGCAGAACCATTACCACCATCACTGAACAAAGGATTTCACCCTTTTTGCATAGCAGAAATCAATCACTGCTGTCATAGAGAAGATATGAAAATAGCCCATTTTCATATGGGCTAACTGGTAGCTAATCAATATTCGAAAGGGAGAACTCAGTAACTATAAGATTTATCACATTATTTCAAAATTTAAACCAAATAAGTTCTTTTTTTAACAAAAATCTACGTACAGCATCTTGTCACTTTTCACTTTACTGTGAGTTTTCTTTGTCTCTGAGCAGATTTACAAGAATAAAGGTAACTTTCCTTTCTTAGTATTACAGCTGTCCTCTTAAGGTGTTATTCACTTGAAAGTAATAATTAAATATTGAAGATAAGCACTTTGTAAGTGAGGATATCTTATCAGCTGAGTTCTAGTTGCCATTTTGATAATCGATTGTAAACTTAATTATTGTAAGTACTTATTTTGCACTAAAACTGTTGTCTTCAGTACTGTCTGATACCTTCCATCAGGGAATATACACATCTGTGTCTGTATTGGTTTTCTGCTGATCTCTTTGGACATTTTCACCAAGTAGTTTTTGCTCAGCATAAGCCCAGCTGGAAAACTCTGACCTTCACTAAAGGGCTGTGGATTTTGTTTATTGTATTTAATTTTTGTAACTGCCACAACTTTAGAAGGAAATAAATAAATAAATAAAAATCCAGAGTAACAGCAAACCCACTCAATGCACTTATGCTGTTGTTTTCCCATTTAGTAAATCACATTCTGAGCTCTGAATAATTACATTCTTTCTGCAAGTGAAGAGAATAGAGTTGTCACTATACTAATCTTTAGGTTGTGACCCTATTAATTCTTCTTTTAGATTAACATGTGTCTGAGAGGTGGGGTGCAATTCTGGTCTAAGCAACACAGCTAAAATTCCAAGCCTTACTCCTAAGATGAATGTATAAATCACTTAGATGTGTTGATCATCGAAATAGCTGACACCGAGTCTATGGAGACTGCTATTCATAGAAGTCTATAGTTGTAACTTCATGGTACCTTAGTGCTCTAGCAGAGGATCTAAAATACAGAATTTTAGAGGTTTTTAGAGGTGTTCACATAATAAACTGTTCATGTTGTAAATGAAGTAGCTTTCTTAATTATTTAGTCAAGGAGTTCTCTTCTTTATGTTGAGGATGACAACAAAAAAGGAACAGAAGGGTGCCTTCTTTTGCTTGTCTTTGTATTATGTTGCAAGCACTGGGGAACTAATAGTCTAATCCCTGTCTACTGACTATCAACACCAGAACAACCTCTCAAGTTGTACTGTAATAACTTCCAAGGTTTTTTAAGCTGATACAAAGAGAAAATTACCACGTGGGAGAAAGACAAACTGCCACAACTATTTTATGTTTACCTCTATTTTTCATTATAAGACATATCCCTATTTTCCTCCATTACCTTTTCTCCTTAAGCTAATGCTAAAAGAAACAGACCATAAGAGTAGGTGTAGTCATGGTAATCCATAGTAGATTAATTCTCATCAACTTCATGGTAGAGATAAATATTCTGTCATCCCAATGAACATCCATAACAAAAGCGATTATCCTTCCTTCGTTGAAAAAAAATCTTGTCAATAAAAAATAGATTTATTCAAAAACTAATGCGACGTTTCCCAGTTTGGAGGATGGTCAGTCATTTCGTATCTAGATAATACCAGATATGGTTCTTTGCCAGCTAATACTAACAGCAACACCTCCCAAAATCTGGTAAGTAGATGCAGCAAAAAAATGCCCTTTAACTTGCCTTTCTATTGTCCTATGTGTTCTTCAGTTGGAAATTTTATTAAAAATCTTCAGTGGTGCAATTTATTGAATTTAGATGAAAAAATTTGCATTAACCTGACGATACCAGATATCAGTTTATAACTTTCCAAAATACTGGGGAGTTTTGTTCTAGGAAATCTGTCATAGCACACGAGGTCCTAAAAAACATGCACAGAATGGAAAAATGTGTGTAGATATTTGATATGGATGCTCTCGTTTTCATTACTATGATTATCATGTGGGAAGCCACTGACGGGCACACAGAAACAGATGTCATTCTTTACAACATGTCTTGGCAGGACTACTGTATCCACTAAGTCCAGCTCTCTGGATAAACCAATGCCAAAGTGTGAGAGGGATTCAAAACCTTTTCTTACCAACATTGCATGTTTCCTGGGCGTACGTCATACAGAGCTGGACAGGAAAAAATAAACATCCTTAGGCTAGAACACAGGCTAGTTAACAGAAAGTTACTGTAAAACTACAATTTTTCATGTATGGCTTTATGTTGTGTTTATTCCATAGCTGATCAATCAATATCTGTTACTGTAACAGCCTCATATAGTGCTCATGCTGATGTCAGGATACTGGGTTCTTCTGAGTCACTGTTAGACTTCTGCCTACAGCTTTTACATTGTGCTGTGAAAAAGACGGTTCTGAAGGTCATTGGGAGAAAAATCTCTGCAACTTCTAATTTAACAACAGCTGTCCTAAGAACCACATTAAAGTAGAAGAATCAGTCTCATTTATCAACACTTAAGCACACAGATTCCAGCTCTGTATTCCTGACTGATTTGCCAGATGATTCCTTTCTCCATTTCTAAGTTGCTTTTCCTTCAGCTGGAAAGCTATGATTCTTTCCTTCATTACACCTCTATTCCTGCAATAATTATCATGCAGAGAAGAGAATATCACTGTCTGAAATCAAGTGCAGCTGCAGAGAAGAAGTTGGTTTGGAGGTCTGGAATCCAGGTTGAAGACACAAAGTCTCTGACACAAAGTCTTGTTGCTCATTTATTCAGTTTTTCTCTCAGTTTGTGACTTGTGAAATAAGGTAAAATATTTTACAAGAGCCTTAAAATGTTCGGAGAAATAAAGGATATTCACATATCACCCAGATTACATCAGGGCCACAAATGCATTAACAAGCTATGAAACCTCTTGCCCCCTCCTTGGGGAGGTTATTGATCGTATGCACCGTGTTACAGATGGTCTCTGTAGAACAGCATATCATTGCCCTGGCCAGTGCCACATTCAACCAGGGGAAGTCCTTCCAGGTCTTTTCCTTGCCAACTGCAGTTTTCCACCAGCAGCTCAGCCATACAGAGGCCAGGCACCGTCAGTCACACCCATGGAGCAGAATACAAACTCAAGGTAAGGCACAAGCTGACCACTCCTTACTGAACAGACAAAGTTAGACGACCTCTTTGCAAACTTCATGCATCTGACAACACCAGGCTGTAAGACCAGCAAACATGCTCATTAAACATGATCCACCACTGACAATATTCAAGGACAGGCTGGATGGGGCTTTGAGCAACCTGATTCAATGGAAGGTGTCCCTGGCCATGGCAGGGGGATTAGAACTAGATGATCTTTAAATCTCTTTCCAACCCAAACCGTTCTATGATTAGCAACTGAGGGCCAGACAGCTTGAAGACCATGGGAAGGATTCATGTAAAATGGATAGGTAAATCTGGAATAGTCATACCTAAAGCCACTAAGGAGAAATAGTAAAATCTACTGGGGATCCTAAAATAGGTGCCTAATGTTGGTCAGGTGAATTATTCCATGAAGAGCACTGCGTGCATAAGAGGTTTTACCTCTGACTATACAGGGACTGGAGAATGGTTGCTTTAGGTGCGTGCCTGTCGAAACATGGGTGAGATTAATCCCTCTCCCAAAACACTTGAAGTGAAATTGGAGAAAGCAGACCAGCAGCTCTCAGATCTGCCAGGTGAGATTCAGACCTGATCCCTTAGCTGTTGCCTCCTAACTCTGCCTCAGCATTTGCTTTGCAAGACACCACAGGTTTTTATGCTTTTTAGATTAGGTGCTGAAAGATGAAAACCAGGCACAGCATCTGAAAGGAAAGGCAATCACTCTAGATCACTAAAAGATACCAAAGTTGTGACCAAGATGCTAAAGTTTAAGCTGACATCCAAGGAATTTTTAAGGAAATTTCCAGAAGAGAAGAGGGACCATAAAGGGAGCGTAAATAAAGCTGAATAAAGTCTTCTTTAAATAAGTGGATTTGTTGAATTTTGTGGTTTGGAAACAACTCATGTAATAATACTCAACAAATGTTTTCTTCTAAATATATTTTTTGGAGCTAACTCTTCAAATTGAAAGGTTTCAACTCATGAAGTGACCTATTTTTAATGTTAAAAGCATTACCTACCCAAAACAATGCTTCACTAGGCCCAGAGCAAAGTTAAAGTGAAGTTTGCCAAGACAGTCATTTCTGTTTTACTTCAGCCCAAAACTAAACTGCCTTTTCATTATTACATCTCATACCCTAATACGCATACCTGGAAAGGATTCCAAACCAATGCCACATACAAAAATTGACAAATGTTTGAGAAACAAAAAATCTGTTCCTCCTCTGCCTTTTATTCCCTTTGGATATTAGTTGCATAGTTGATGTCCCTGATTTCTGAATGGAAAGAGGATTTTCTCCGTGTAGTTTGGGTTACACAGAAAAATTACCATTGGCATAGAAATTTCATAGAAGTTAATTCTGAAAAAGTCCCTGCTATTTATTGCATTACAGAAAGTTTTCCTATTGGGGGGGGGGGAGGGAGATATTTTTGCCTTTGTTTTGTTTTTCTTCTATAAATCATATTTTCCATTTGCTCCAATGGAAGTTAAAACTAAATACTTTATACAGAAATCCTGTAGAAGAGGTAAGGCACTCTGCATCACTTGCTAACTTCTGTAAAACTGTTGCTGTCTACTGATTTAAATAAACTAAGCACATTCTTATTATTAAAGGCAGAACTGGCAGTGCATGTTAAAATCATCCAGTACTTGCTCCCATTATTATTAAATTCCTATTTGCTTTGCCAGATTTTAACCATTTGACAGAGATCTCATGCAATAAATATCTGCCATTAACTGAAGGGGGTTATTTTAAACTTCTCAGGCAAAATGCCCCAAATTTTTGAGGGCAAGTGCTGAGGATAAAAATGTATTGCTTGTGCCATAATAACAAAATGGGGATTACTTCTTTTGTAAATCTAGCTTTGGTTAAGTCACTTAAAATTTCACTGGCAAATAGAAAACTAGGTTTTGTTTAATTTAGGTTGCTCCCATGAAATTTCAAACTTTGTTGAAGGTATAGTCTTGGAAATATGGTAATGAGTACCTTCCTGATTCAATTTCAAAAGGTTTCTGTCCACACTTACTGGAAGGATCAGCTGAACTTGTACGGTCTATGACTAAAGCTCTGAAACAAGCCAAGACTTTCCTCTAACTGAAAACAGGAATATTCCTTTCTTTTTTCTTTAATTAGGGATTGGAGAAGGAGGCTGTAGGCTTATAGAAGCCTGTACTTTGTTTGCAAAGCTATGCACCCAGAAATGAGAAAGTACCAGAGCATAAATCCGCTTTGGTACCTTTTTTGGTCTCTTTGGTGAGGAACTCAGTTCAGATACTGGAGCAATGGCTGCAAAACCTGCAGAACACCCTGCCCCATTTATCCAGTTCTGACACTATGATGGGCCTTAAACATCTATTCAGACTGTGTGTTGGATGAGACCGTTTCTCAGGGTACAGGATGTCCCAGCTCAGGGAATGAATCAGTACTGAGACACATAGGGGACTGCTGTCTTTGGACCATTGTTCTTTATTTGTTTAAAAGTTGAGAAGCATGAGATGACTGAGGCTGGCATTCATAAGGAGAGAAACTGAAGTTCTCATGTGAACGTTTCCCCAGAAAAATAGATTTTATCTCTTCATCTACTGCATAGTCTCTGTGGTGCTGTCCAAGCCATTTAAACTCTACCCTGTCTTGTGAAAGTATCCATGCTGAGACTGACAATCTTCTCACCACAGAAATGCTCTTAGAGGAATCTTACTGATAGACCAAGAGATAAGACTCCAAAGTGTGTTCTGAAGTTCTAAGCCTTCATAAGGGTACCCACATGTACAGCGTGTAGGCTAAGACCAACTCTCACCTGGCTTGCCCTGCAGCTCTCAGCATTGTCTTGCATTCTAGCTGGAAATCCATAGCCTCACATTGTGCCCCAGTGCTGATAATCACTACACTTGTTTTTGTGGGAAACACAAGAAAGTATAAAGGCAACAAATGGTGCCTGAAAACCCAGGAAGAAAGTTGAGGACTTTTCCAGCCAGCTCTGATAACCCACATCTCTCTGAAGGACCTGCAGGGACACCACAGCTAGAGGTACATAATCCTGGACCACATATTTTTATTTCTGGGCCTTCCACCCTAAAGAGGCTATCAGTAGCCAAAAGGCCAGCTAGGTGTGTTACAGCTAGAGGGAGGTCTACGATCTCCTGTCATGGAGCTCTGTGAGGTGTTTACAGACAGTGCTGCACTCATTTATTTCTCTGCCGTGAGACTAAGCTTCACTTGTGTTCTAAGGACCTATTTAGAAAGAGAAGTCTGAAGGCTACACCTCAGCCTAAATTTTGGGTTAAAGTAGAAAACTACAAACTCTGAGAATTGCTTAGTTCTTAAGGGGCAATGCAGCAAAGCTAAGAACAGGTTTAATCCATCTGCTACAGTTAGCCCTCTGGCAGGGGGCTACCCTAGTGTTAAGGCTAGACGAAATGAGAGGATGCGATTATGTATAGACAGAATCTCAGTATCTCCTACATTAAGAAGAAACTTGCCAGGTGAAAAGGGAAAAGGAATGAGGGAAGGAGCCATTGTCTATATTGCTGAGGTGACATGAAGCATAAGGTTTCAGCATACAGGGGCTCAGTAGCATGATTAATGTGCAAGTTCAGAAGGTGACTGCAGAGGCCAGAGAGGACACCTGGCTATGTGTATTTCTGGAACAACCAGGGAAGTAAGGCTGAAGAAAACATTTAGGATAGATGTGGTTATGTTCAAAGTTAGCAGAGATCATTGACCTAAAGTATCATCTTGATCCATAAGGGGACATAAGTCTAACTTGGAGATTAACCCCAGGATGAATCATCTGGCAAACCCTTCAGCTGCTTAAAAGACCATGGCTGAGGCTGATGGAAGCGTTACAGCCCAGGTCAGCAAAGGCCAACAAACCGAGGCACTGGCTGTGCTCAAAAGAGACTACTAGAAAAAGATGGATAAAAGACAACTGATTAACTTAACCTTCAAATTGGAGGTGTATTTTGGAGTAAAGTTAGTTGACAGAAAGCTGAGGTTTGAGCATGAGTATTAAGATTTTGACCGGAAAAGGCCATTTATCTAACGTAAATATCTGTTTTAGAAAGCACATACAAGGTAACTGGAGCTTGGTCAGTTAAATGACAGCTACATTTGCTTCTGAGGAAAATTATAGTTCGCAGAATTAATGCTATGACAAAGGCTTGCCTAGGACTGAGTTTATAGTTGGAGCTAGGATGATACTTGTTTGGAAAGGTAGTAGCTTATACAATATGAGAAAAAGCGGTGATAGGCGCCAGTTAAGTACACGTACGTAGTCCAAGCTGAGACAGGTACTTGCTTTATTACAATTACGTCTAAGAGGCAAGTTAGGCCGTGCGAGTGAATTCTGGGCAAAATGAGGGCAATCGTAATTTCACTTGCATCCAAAAAGCCCCCCAAGTTAAACCAAGGAAATGCTTAAACCTTTAAGAAGCTCAATTTATAGCATCAGGAAATGGGACAGAAATAGAATAACATAATTGCTACTAGGTTAACATAAGTGTAGTGATCACATTAAGGATAAGCCTCAGCTAGAATTCAAAAAAAAAAAAAGCCAAAAAAAACACAACAAAACACCCTCACCAAACCCCACGCCAACTGCAAAACACAAAAATACAAAACTCCAGTAATCCAACTGGGCTTAGTCAGAACTAACCAGTAAAAAAAATGGCCTTAAAATAGGGTTTCTGCCTAACTACACCAAAAGCCACCTAAACTAATCCGAGCACTAAATGCCAGAGAGTAGTTCACGCAGCCCTGATCTCAGGCTAGCACTCTTAACATTTATCCTTTTCAGATGCTATTAAGTGACATTTTCAGCGAGTGCTCAATTAACTGATACTAGTCTTAGCAGTAGTGTTATCTGTTTCTTAGAAGCCAAATCAGATGAAAACAAAAAAAAAAAAAATTGTAATGCTGTCACAGTCTTTCAAATAAAGTCTTTCAATTTGTTTTTTTTTTTTTTTTTATTTCATTCTCTTGGAATAATCCTCCCTCAACCCATAGTCACATCCAAAGCCAAGAAAATCAAAGGCACTTACATCAGTTTTAGGGCATCTCATTTTGGTTTGTGGATGTGCTTTCAAAAAGTCTTTACAGAAAATGAAAGCATCATCCTGCAAAGGCTGCCTGCATTTGCAAGTGTTCACTCACCCCTCTAAAAATGTGTGTTAATTACACAATATTTATGAACATTTTCGGAAGTCAGTGCTTCCTCACAAGTTATGCATGAAATAAGCTATCTTTTTCCTAAGCTTCACTGTCAGTTCAACCAACCAAATAATGCTTAAATCAGTTCTGATGGTTTCCATTCAGCTCTGCAACACACACACACACACACAAATTGTCAATTATTGATGTTTGGATGAATTTGCAAATACTTCAATACTAAAATCGGTGTTCAGAATTACTCAGCACATTTGTTAAAATTAAACTCTTACTGTAAATAATGTAATAAAGGGATATATAACTACTACTCTTCCTTGAAGTATGAACAATGTGTAGTTAGATCCAGCCAAATGAATAAAGACAAGTCAGGGGGAGGAGGAGGGAAATGGATTGTTGGAAAGGGGTGGAGGAATTTCATCTGCTCTTGCAACTGATTATATACTTGACTGACATTTCTCTTGCCAAACTTTATCAATGTGACAAATACCCCCAAAATATTATGAAAGGAATGAAGTTTATTAAGACGTATGGATCATGTTACCCTTTGTAAATGGGCATTCATCCTGAAGCCACTTCCGTCTGACCTGACAAACAAATCCCCTAGAAACAAATCTACAAGAAAAACTAGTTCTCTATATCAGCAGTCAGTAAGGTGGTGTTAGAAGAGAAAATGCTACTGCTAAGCCTAGTAGCAGTTAATCAAGCACTTGTTGAAAATGCTATTTAATGGCATATAAAAAGGATGTGATATACTGGAAGTTGATAAATCTTCACTTGGCTACATTGGTAAGTTTAATGATATACGCAAAATTTTCTCTGTGTGTGTGGCATATTTCTGCACTTTTTTTAACAACATATTTCCTTTACAAATATTTTGAAGCTTTATTCTAATTCCTCATAAAAGTAACTCATGAATACTCATAAAGAAACTAGTAAGTTTTGACTTTTTTTTTTTTTTAAAGCAGCTCATTAAACTGAAAAGCAAAAAAGATCCTTTTTTTAACACAAATTTTCCATGAAAAGATGTCTTTAGTCTTTTTTACTTTGGTAGTGGAACACTATTAACGTGAATATCTGGAAGCTTCATGTCAAATTGCAAAATTCTGCACAAAGAAGAGGTAGTTATTAAAAAGAAATGAAAAATAAAATCAAACAATGTCTGGCCAAACAATGATCAGTTTGATGCAACTGCACTTCACAAAAGTCTCAAAAGATTAACAAATCTCAGAGCAATGGTGCGTATGCAATCACGTCTTTGCTCAGAAGTAGAAAATAGTAATCATTTGTCATTATTGTTATTCGTGATATATCTTGAATGTGATTTTTCATTCTAGTCCATTTTAAAAAGCATGAGTTAATTAGCCCTTATCTATTAAAGAGGAATGAATAGATGCTAATATATTTGTGGCTATTCACCACAGTTTTGAAAGAAGCCATTTCCATCATAAAGATATGTTTTTTATTCCTGTAAGCATCTGAATGCCGGTCCTCTAACAGCTGAGGAGTTTGTAAAAGCAACACTTTGAACTTTAATGAAAGAATTTATTTCTAGTGCCTTTATAAATCAATCTGATGGGACTATATAATTAGATAAAAATCGTATTCAATATGTGATGTTCAATAGCTCACAAAAAAGTCAACATACATTTTAATAAACTCATTCTAATAAATGAAAGTCCCTAAAAGAAGCCAGCAATCATGAGCAGATTTGAGATTCCTCTTAGCAAACAAACGGAATTAAATGATAGATTGAAGAGGCTGAGTTAATAATCTTCAGCTATAACTTGAAATGTCAGCCCAGTTTTAGAGAGACTAGTCATCAAAATACTTTAAAATACAGCTTCATGAATCACAGAATGTAAGATTACTTACTGATCAATCAACAGATTACTTTGATTTGTTTCCTACATAATGTTTACTACAAAATACTTTTCCTGGTGAAAAAAAAATAAAGTTATTAAACTCACATAAATGCCAAATTGCATTTGCTTAAGCATTCAGCAAGTAATTAGTATTGTACATAAATGATTTCACAACAATTATTAGTCCAGAGAGCTAGTGATTTTGTTTTTATCCCACATACAGCAGTGTCATAAACTCACTTATTGATGGGGGACTGGCAACAAGAAATTACATGGCAGAGTTCCTAATTACAGGGTTACCCATTACCATCTAATTCATTCTGCTGACTGATGCTGACACTGGTTGCACACTCAAAGCTAGCAGCCATTTAAACCATTGCTTGCTGAAATTGGGTCCTGCAACTGTTAAAATCTGCATTTAAGCAGGATTTGAAGTGTGGGCAATTGTTCCTGTGCTAGTGCACATATCTACATTACTTTGCTTTGATTTTTTTTCCATTTGCATGTTTTCCCATATGAAAATTCATGTGGCAAGTTACTAAGAGCTTTTTGTGATCATGTTTCCTAGCAGCTATAAATCTGCATGCTACAAATAAAGAATGCAACAACCAAAGTCTGATTATTCTCCAAAGCCGGTCAAGGAAACCTGCATTAGTGTGGAACTTCTAAACAAGGAAGCTGATCTTCATAAGGAAAATGTTGCTTTGTCCGGAAGCAGCAGTCCAGAAGACGTCTTCAGCTACCATGAAACACAGGCAGTATCAGTTTGTATAGACACCGCCATGCCTCCAGATGACTACATCCAAAGGCGAGGCTATACAGAGCCTTCACTTCTGAAGCTTCCTGTAGAGGAGTCCATTGAGAGTCACCACACACCCTTCCAGTTTGACCGGCATGCTCTGGCCAGAATTTCCACTTCCCCAACTTTAAGACGTCTAAGGATGACCTCTGCTTCACAAGCACTGTCATTCCAGGACTGTTCTGACATAGCTCAGATAGGGAATCTAAAGGAATACAACAGCTCTCTCCACCACATTTGCAAGAGTCCACCTCGGTGTACTACAACTTCCTCATTGTCGTTGCCTTCTTGTGTTCATGCAAAATTACTGTCTTCCAAAGCCAAGTCTGAAACAACTATTGCAAACCCAGCATCTGCCAGCCCCAGATCAATACTGCCAAGCCAAAAAGGTTGTCTCAGCAATGGCAGTACCAGCGAGAGTCTCCAAAACTCTTGGAGAGCCAACTGTGCTACCCTGACTAGGAGAATCCCTAGTCCCAGCCCTACACCACAGGAGGATGTCCAGGTAGGAGAAATAGAATGATGTAATCTACTTTTCAGTCTTGCATGTTCAGTGTTGGTCCATCATGGCTAAGAGCATAAACAAAATCACAGTTCTTAACTGAACTGCAGCCTTGCCTGTGTTCCTTTGATATAACAGACCGACTTCTGTGCTCATCAGGAAGGGAGATATTTCCTTCTAAATCAACAAGAGACAATGGTTCCAGACTTATGTTGTGGTGACCAGGTCGGCCTAGTCTGCTCCTGCACATGGCCACTCTTTCTCACCTCTGCCCATTCACCCTGCTGGACCAGTATAACTGGTTTTGGGACTATGAAAGAACAAAACTAAATGATTCACCCAGTTCTAGCTCGAGTTTTACAAGATTTATTTTCCAGGATCCTTCAGCAGAGTTCCTCCTAAAACAGGGCAGTTCTCTATTCTGTTTTACTGCATAGGACTATTAACCCTCCAAACCCCAAGAATGAAGTCATTCAAGATGGTTGAGCCAAATGAAAGTTTTCCTACTACTGAAGGAAGAGGTCCCATACCCATTCTTGATTTCCACTTACCTCTGCCAGCTCTGTCACTCGCTGGCCCCCTTCAGTTTTAAGCTCAGCTCCAAAAAAAAAAGGTACACTGGTCCAGCAAGTGCCAGTGTCAGTAATAAGCAAGGGAGGAGCTAGCTTGCTACCTTCTAGTTTTGATTCTTTCCTAGAAGTAAATTACCATTCAGCTATCCCCCATAACTTCATTGCAAGGACAAAAGGAGAGGCACTGCATAAGTCAGGTTTGCTGAGAGATCTACTCTCAAAGACTATAGGCTACTTGCTCAAGCAGTTGAATTCAGACATATGCTTGACTCTGTCCTTACACAAAGCACCTACACACATTTCACTGAACTGAACTGGATGGTGTCAAACAGGTGAATAGCTCTTTACTAACTGGGTACTTCTGTGCCACAGACCAAAAGCTATTCCCCCCCCCCTTCAAATACAGAAGACATTCTGGATATCAAATGAGTTCTCCTTTCTCCACAACAGTAAAAATAACCAACCAATGCCTAAGTCTATGTAGTACATTTGTCTTAATGAGTACTTTTTTTTTTTTAATAAAATCAGACTGCTTGCTTGCCATCTGACCAACTAACAAGAATATCTCACTTTCTTTCAGCAGTGTGGATTGCCTATACAAAGGTACGCATTTATTTGTTTTATCTTATCCTAAGCTTCGCTTCTCTACATTTTTAATGAATCCACTTCACTCTAAGACAAAACTGAACAATGAGACATATGTGTAACTCAACTTCAATTCATAGATTGGTTTTGTGAAATGCCTATCACTAGCTTGTTAAACTAAACTTCTAAATGAGATTTTCTTTCAAAGCTGGCCCTCTCCCCAACATGTTTAGCTATATTTCATGCAATATTTCAGCTGGACCATCATTGCTCTGCACTAAGAACTAACTGCCAAAAGGTCTGGCTGTTTGGATTAGCAGTGTCAAGTTTCTGCTTGAAGAATGTTAAATATCTCATAATCTCAAGCAACATTCTTCAAAACTTTGTGGGAAGGAAAATGGGAGCAAAGAAGCTAGCAGAACAGCTCAATATTGTTCTCACACATGAGCAAAGCAGATCTAGGTCTGCTAATAGATGGGGAGATTGTTAATCCTACAAACCAAGAAGAATTCTTGAATTTTGCAATTCAAGCGCAAGCAATATAAGGTGCTGTGTACCATAGATCTGTGCAGTGATTTCCATCAAGCTCTTACAAGCAATTGTCAGACAGTAAAAGCTCGATTAGAAATGATTTTGATTCAGCCATGTTTGTTTACTCCAGAAGCTCAAATGTTTACAGAAGGGAAACAAAGTTTATTTTCTTCCCCACACAACAAGGCAGTTGGAGCTAGTACCTCCCTTAATAACCCTACCTCTCTCACTGATGGTGCAGTGCTCACTAGACTGCATGATCCCCTTGAAGATTTCAGGTGGGTCATGCAGGTGAGTGAGGTATATCAAAAGCACAAGCACTGGTGAGCAAGTCTTGCAAAGACAGAAGTAACCCCACAACAAACAGCAATACATTTCTTCTGTGACTCTACCATAAAGTATTTAACTTGTTAATGCAGTAAACATCATTATTTGAGCTGTATCTCCTCTTCTTCACAATGTTTACTCATTTTTCAGGTAAAAGCTCTGTTGTAACCTGCAGTTTATAAACAGGTCTGTGTTTCAAGCACATTTATGTTTGGGACTGGGTGGGTTGGAGCAGGCTGATGCAGTCTATGAGCCATTACACAAGGCAGCTCCCTAGACAAAGCTGAACAGATGTGTACGTGCACCTGAAATCACGTTTCCTGCAGAACAGGCCTCCTAGATTTTCTGAATTTTTGCAATTTCAAACCCATTCTTCAGTATTTTTAATTAACAATGGAGATTGAGAGAGGAGGAGAGGGAGATATCTTTGCACCTTGGTATGAAAACAGGTGAACTGTACCTATTATGGGAAGAATCTGCTCTGACTGAGCTCAAAACTGTGATATGCATCTCACTGACAAGGTGAAGATTTGTGTGATCTGTGGCAAACTTCAGGGATTTGAAGGATACCACGTGCAAATGACTAAACAGGAGAACACTGAACATTTAATGCCATTGGCCTGGCATCTTCAGAAGGAAGCCACTATATGCCAGCTAATATATTGGCTCTGGACTTCTATCCAGACATTTTAGAAATCAATGAATACACAAAGAACGACACAAGCGTTGTTCCATAGCCATCATTGCAAAAGACTGACCGAAGGAGGTTTGCATAATGTATTGGAATTTCTATTTTTTTGTCTTGACTAATATTAGAATGTAGAAATATAAAACAAAAATAACCAGCATATATAAAAATAACCACTAATAACAAAAATAAATTTCTGCTTTAAGCTTTTTTTTTAAGTTGAATTTAGTCCAAGGTCTGGGCAAAGGCTATATTCAGCTCCTTCTTTATCCAGATCATTAGTCTAACTCCTTAACAGCTAATCCCCTCTTATCACAGCCAGAGAAAACTGCTTGAAATGTCAGGTTATTCTCCCCATCTAGAATCACACTGAGACAGATGGCAACTGTCCTCCAAGACTTACTTATATATCATCCCAGTTAAAAACCATACATCCATCCTTCAGTTCTAATGAATACCTCTTCTCCCCACTCCCAGGCTGTACTTTCAAAAGTCCTTCTTAAAGCAGCAATGCTCTTTTTAAACAGCATTCCCACACACAGCCCTCAGTTAGGAATGCCAGTACATCTCTGTCGGCATGGCAACATGCTGAAATGGTGCTGATTAAATATAATCAGCCAAAATAAATAAGTAGAAAGGACAGAGAGGTGTGGCTGGGACAAGGCAAGATACTAAAGTCAACTTTGCTGTGGAAGGAAATGTTGATAAAACAAAACCTTTACTCTGAGCTCATTTTCTCCTTGCACCACTCAGCATATCAGAGATTCACTGGAAAACTGGGCTGCACTATTTCCTAAAGACAATCAACTAAAGAAAAGTCCTCTCAGTAACTGACAAGGCAGCTCCTTTTCAATTAATTGAGGGAGCTGGCCTCATCTATCTCATAATGCTCTTCTGAAGCACCTTAACACAATAGTTACCAACACTTAAAATTTCCACAGGGTAGCACTCAGCGCACCTCATAAGGAAGTAATCCCCTGCACTGGTATGGGCTTGCAGACAACCAAGAAACAGACCCCACCCATAAAAGCTCTAACGAACCATGTGTTCGGTTCAATTTCATGATGAACCTCAGTCTCCTTGTAAATCCCAGTTAAACAAACAGATCCAATGTTCCCCATTCAGCAGGACTACCAGAAAAGGAAAAACTCTTAAGAGAACTCAACCATTGCACGTTGTAAACTCCCCAGCATGTAGTTTCCAACCTGTAATATGCCCATATTTCAAGTGTTAAAAGTCCAAGACCTGGCCCCCCGTTAGCCTACAACCCCCTCAGTTGTTAGGACCAGTCTTTCATCTATACAATTCAATTGGTTGAACTAAATCAACTGCAAGCAATGTCACTGTCAGTTCTTAACAGAAAGCATAGCTTCCATGTCCTGCTGTATATAGCAATTCCCGGTTCTTTCCATCAGAGCTCACCTGCAACTTGGTAAGTTGTCAAGTGACTATTCATGCACTTATGGGGAAAAATATACCTGCCATGTTTCACATCAGGCCTTGGCAAGTGGCTAGATATTCAGTAACATATCTGCCTAGGAAAAAAAAAAAAAAAAAAGCAGTAATTATATTTAACTGACCTAAAATACTGTACACAATAGGTGGTGACTGAAAAAAATGCATGTATGTACACACACTTTGTGCTTCCTCCCTCAGCTACTTAGCTACTGACCCCTTGAACTCTAATGGAGTCTTCATGCACCAGTCAGTTGAAGACAGTAAAACAGGCAGCTGTAGACACCAGTCACTTTGCAGCAGTACACTAACAGAATTAATTAGGTATTGGTGTGAGTTACTAGCAAAATCCAAAAAGATTTTGATGTGCACCAGTAGTTTCTGTATTTGAATGCAAGCAGCCTCTGGCACAAACATGCTATTGGATACAGAATGCCTGTGTCACTTCACTTGATAGATCTATATCCTGGACAACACCCTCTATTAGTAACAACAATAGTTAGAAAGAGCCATCTGGTTTTGATCAGCAGGGCCTCTAAGTCGTATTACATTCAAAACACAAAGTATTTGAATTAACAGAAAAATGTCAAAAAGATTTAAAAACAATAGCACAAACTGGCCAAAAGGTTAAATATTAAACAACATATACCCAACATTTTAACTATTTCACTAGTACATCATCTTTTCTTGAAATCACTCAAGTTATATGAAGCTTAAAAGTAATGATAACCCACGTATTGACTAGGGACATGGGATTTAACTACTCCTTTGTTCTCCAGTGCCAAAATACACATTCTGAAATTTCCTCTCGCTTGCCTAATCTCAGAAGAACCCAGGAATTTCCCATGTTTAAGCTCCCTAAGTACCTATTATCTGAGGCAAGCCATGGTCATAAGCACCTTGATCTCAGCAGCAATGTGGAGGAGTTAGAAAGATAATTAGATACCTCCTGTCGATCACCGAAATTTTGTACTCATTGTTCCTTTAGCACATCATTTCATAGCCACTGTGATTTGGGGTTTTTAGCTGAAAGGAGTGCTTCAGAAGCTTCTCTGCAGCCATGAGCAGAGAAAGTTGACTTGTTGTTGTTATATCTCACAGACCAGAAGGGCGCAGGCGTAGCTCTGTGGTAGTGAGTCTGCCAGGACTCGAGGTGTTCCCTGGAGACCTCCTGGTGTCAGACACTGCAATGGACTACCTGCCCCATGCCGCCCTCTTGCTAACTGCAGGTCAGATATGGGGTGGGGTTTGCTCATCCACAAATGCATGTGTGTGGGTGATGGGGAGGGAGCATCAGTGCCACGGTTACACACGAGGCAGCACAGCCTTTGTGGGAGATCCTATTAGCCAACACCAAAGACACTGCATTGCTAATTTAAAAATTGCCCTCAGTTTACTCTTTTTGCCTGAACGTTGTTGTTGAATACAAAATGTAATAGGTAGATGAGGTGGGGAGGACACAGATCCCCTCCCTCCTCCATAGGCCAGGCCAGGATCTCCATCCACAAATGAATTACAAATCCCAACCTGTACAGCTTCAAGCAGAGGGAAGAGATTGGCCCGTGTGACTGTTTCCAGCAGTGTTCAATCACAAGGGTAACAGACCCAATTTATGGGTAGAGATTGCTCAAAGGAATTTCCACCAGCGAAATGTGGACCTGCAATCAATGTCCACAAATGCCTACTGTGGAACATAGATTGCTGGTCACCAGAGGTCTAAGTTCCCTAAAATATAAGTCAGTCAAGGTCACAACCAGCAGCTTCATGAAAGCAAACAAGCCATTCATCCCCAGACAGAGTGAGGAAGGCCTTCAAAAACCAAAAGGAGAAAGTTTTGACTGTGGTTCCCAGTGACACACTTGCCTGAAGGTAGGTGCCACATACAGAAGAAATTCATTCCAGATTTCTTGCTGAACAAACACAGGCATTCCTCACCTCTCACCCAGTGCAGTCCTACAGCTAGATCCTTAGCTTTCCCTACTCCTCACTAAAGACCATGAGTTACAGCCCACAGCATTGTGCCAGTCCCATGACAGATCTGAGGCTCAGAGTTTGAACGGTTGTTTATTCACAGGAGTTTTAAATACCTGCATAGCTCCAAGATATCACTAATGAGCAGATAAAGCCCAATTCTTGCTTCAAAACAACTAATATCTTACGGTATGATGTGTTTTCCCATGTAAAGAACTGGCAATCACACACTGATCATCTGCAGCAAGTGGGAGTATTTAGCATCATCCAAGATCCCATCACAGACAGACATAATTCTTGCTGGGAGGAACCCAACAGGCTTAATGCATTTTAAGTCTGGTGCACAAACTGCCTAAACACAAGTATTAAATCTGAGCCAAGTAGAGTATAGTATAGCAGGCTTCATCTTAAAAAAAAAAAAAAAACATACATACATATAAATAACAGTTTTATTTTTAGTTGTTTGTTTCCTTACTAATAACACACTTGTTTTACCCATTAGAGTCCAAAAAACCAAGGTGGCCATTTGCCAAAAGAGGATTTGTGAGTATTTCACTTCTTTGTTCCCCCTTGCACTGACCTTGCCTTCTCCCACAACTAACTTGGGTAAAAAAGAGTTTCTTTACTGCCTCTGGAGAATGGCAGCCAGCAGGTAAGCTGAACTCAGAGGTCGCAGCCCACCCTGGGCTTGGGCATTAACCTGCAATGAAGGCCCGTAGCTCCAGCACAGCCACCAGCACCACTGCACATGAAAACAGTCAGTGCTGCTGTTCCCCATCCCCATGGGTGGTGGAAAGAGAGGTGCCCTCAGCTGGCAAGACAGCGCAAGAGCTCTCTCTCATTCAAGGTGTTCAGGGGCAGCAGCAGGTCCAGTGCAGCTCTCCAAGGTAAGAGGGCACAAGGTGGGCAAGTCAGTCTCATCGTTGCTTTGACCACAGTGCATCCTGTATTTTCTGCATGCCAACCTAGATCTTAAGCCCTTGGGGCTCTGGAATATTTGCCTAACTCCCACTCATGTGGGAGGGATCTAGGCTCCACCTATAAAAGTAGCTTTCTAGATGCTTTCTTAGGCCTTTCCTGTCCTCATGGGCACCCCACACACACACTTGCAAGTATAAGCATAAACACCAACACAGTTCAGTTAATTTCCTTGTCTAACACATTTCTGTGTCTTTTCCAGTTATGAAAATTTTCACCTACTATGGTATTTAAATTTCCCTTCTGATTGTTGTTCATCATTCTAAAAATGATTGTTTACAAGTGTCTTGATATCTCTGCGCTCCTAAGCATGGAATTGTGTGCAGTGCCCTCCTCATATTATTTGCATTTTATCTTCTAAATCTCACCTATCAAAGGAGAGTTTGTGCAAGTGAAACCAATGCAAATACTCAGATTACACATACGATAATCCCCACTTCATTTGATAGCATTCTTATACCATATGAAGGAGCATGGTCTAAAACTGAGAATTTTTAAATCAAGAAAAATATTTGAAATCAGCAATAAAATGCATTTGATATTTAGCCAAAAGTGATTTCTGAAACTATTGAATGCCATGAAACTTGCGGGTACATTGGTTAGGTGGGTGTACATAAAATTGAATTACTGTTTCTGCTTCATTTCAAGCTAACTTTCAAAATTAAGAGTTGAGCTTAAACTCTGAATTTCAAATATTATAATCAAACACATATTCCAAAACTGGCTTGCGTTCAGTGCCTAAAGTTCAGACAGCAGAAATCCTTAAAGTGAGAGCATACTGTTCCAGACAGCAGATAAAACTTCAGCAAACACCTTACATATAGACTTACAAGTCTATGCTCTCAGCACTAATTTATAGTTCATAAATATTGGTTAAACTTTTTACATGGCACTGTTGGCCTGAAAAATAAAACCAAACCAAAAGCAATTGTATTTATTTCATGATCCCTCACACAAACTCCTCTTACTCTCCAAGCTTTCTGAAGCTCATTTTATAGACACTACTCTGCAGCTGACCAAAGGAGCTGTTTTCAACATGTAGCTCAAAAAATAAACAAGCCTGCAAACTTTTCATGCCTATGGCAGGAGGATGACTTCAACCATGAGGTTTTTGTTCCCTACTTCTGACAGGGCTGAAGGGAGCAAAGACTTTTATTTGCTCTGTCTTCTGAGGGTAGCCCATTATTTGTTATTACCATACCAATGAGTTGCCCTGGCAAAAACTTCTCTGTTACATAAATAATACCTTACATACCTACAGACCCCACCCATAGCTACAAGTAAACCTGCCATCATTGCTTCATGTCTGTGTAGGAGAGTCTTGGAGATAAAAGGAAATCACTCAGTTAAGGGCAAGCTCCTTACAGATCAGAGTGAGGTGATCTGAACTGGGTAAACTTCTTAACAGTTTTTAAAACACTGTATGAATCAGAGGCACTTTTTTGTTATTCAACAGGGTAAAGACAAACAGAAGCAAGTATCTGATCTGGAAAACTGTCTTTCAACTGTTAAGATCATAGACTGCAGCACGTATGAATTTTTCTGCTTTAAGGTATCAAAATGCTAAGTATACTGTACCAAAGATATTTAAAGAAGGGGATAAAAAACTTTGTCTTATTTTCAAGTTACCATTTTTCATTACATTAATCTGGATATGAGACCTTTTTGTAAAATTAATGCATAAGATATATTTTTGAGGCCCTTAGTGACATAGTTTAATGGTTGGCTTGGAAGTCCTGGGGTAGCAGTTGGACTTCATGATCTTAAAGTTCTACCCCAACCTAATTAATTCTATGATTCTATAAAATGGAGAGGCAAGGGGATTAGCAAGGTATTGACTTTGGAGCAGGTCACTGAGGTGACAGCACCTGCCTTAGGACTAAACAAAATATCTAAGCACCTGTGAAGACCCAGTCCTTCTGTACTTTGATTATACCATCTGGAAAATAGGAAGCTCTCATACATCCCAGCTTTCCAGCAGCAGCACAACAGATTAAATTCCTTAGCCTTTGCAAGCTGCCCACTATTTTTTTCATACAGCGTCCTTCAAACATAGACTATCATACTGTGTTATCTTCAAATTCAGTACATTTATGTTACCAATATTGTGGAGGAAAACGTCTGTTTTTAAAAATCTCTTTTAAAGGCCTCTTTAAGCTTTCAAAAGAATCACTAACACTGGCAGCCAGGCTCTTTGCAACAGTCGGTGGTTTTCTTTCTTCTTCAATCAATAGAGTAAATCTTGGCATGAATTTATAAAGGCGCAACAGACAGAGCAGAAAGATGTCGACAGCCGGTTCGAGGTGAAAAAAGAAGCAGCAGTGTGGGAACTTTTCACAAGCGAATGCACCTACTTTCTGGATCATTTGCTGGTTCTCAAAATGGTGACTTCAGACTTCATTTCTCAAAAATAAGTATTTGCCCTGCTGTCAGCATGGCAGACATAAAGCCACCTGTAACCTCTCATTGTCTCTGAGGGAATGACTTAAGCAGTTGGTTTTGATCCTGTCTTACCTGCTCATCCTGTTTCCATAGTTCCCTTTGGTTTTTAACTTCTTTATAGCATCTCTTCTTCCAGATATCATTTTCTAGTGCTTTGCAAACACCATCTAATTGCAGATCCTGTCAGTAATTTCAGCTGATGCTCTACTATTCCTCTTACTAATGGTGAACTGAAGCCACTCTCCAATTGACCATACTAGATGTTTCTCTATTACTGGTCTGTAACACTATAATCTTACTTTAACTCCATATAGAGCATGAAAATCTCAGAATTCAGCAGACCTGTACTTCTAATATTACAAGAAAACAAGGAAACTAAAAAACAACTCCTCTCCCAAAAACTCCGAATTACCTCCATCATGGTGAATTTTAAGAGCTTTGAAATATGACTATTAGACCCTGATACAATAGCTGCACAATTTACATTCATCACACATCAAAAGTTAGTGTACGCATTTAAAAGGATGGAAGCTTCCCTAAATACCTTCTATCACTTTTCTCTTATTTTGCAAAGAAAATTTCCATTTTCTCATTAGTCAAAGGAAAAGATTAGTGAAACATTTTCCAGGTTGCTGAGAAGTTAGACCAGGCAGTATAAGAAGTACTGCAAAGAAAAAGGAATAGAGAACTGGTCTGAATTTCTCCTTGGTGGGGCAGAACAGGAAGGGAAAGTGGATGACCACAACCAGCTGTTGGCAAGATGGAAGCATCCTTCCTTCCATACACTTTGTTCAGGGATCTGAGAAGATTAAAATCAGGTGAATCCTTGGAAGGATGATGACAACAGGAGACACTCAGGCCCCTTGGTGAGTCTGATGTAGGAACCCACAGACAAACCTTAGCCAGGCTCCTGTGACCTGTGAATGGTGAACTATTCAGTCCATGCTAGGAACCCACTGAATTTTGGTACCAGTTTTAAAGATACCTGCTACTCTAAATACTTCCCAGTATAGGAATATTCCACCGATTTTAACAAATCTCTACAGGGAACTTTAAGACCACTGTAAATCCCCTTTAAACTGTCAGGTCAACTGCTCGTGGTGACAGGAATTACACAAGGCTAAGCAAACCCTCTCACTAACTCTTCAGTATTGGCACCTGGATGATAGTTTGGTGGGTTTATTTTTTTCATTAGTGCTTTTCACACATATACAAAACCTCTACTCAGTAATCTACATTGTTTAAGCCTTTTTCAGATTTAGGTCAGATTCAGCACAGCTCCAAGATCACCATCAGAGCTTAAATACTATAAAATCTTAAACAGCCGATAAGTACTCATGCAGTTTTCACTCAATACAGGTTAATAAAACAACCCAAAGAGATGAAAAACCTTCATGAGCCCTCCACTTACACTATTACAACCATTTCTTAACCACCATACTAACTCTATACAACACCTATAGCAGCAGATACATGGGACATGGAGGAAAGCATTTAGAAAAGTCATCACTACAGAAATCTGTAACAATCACTCTGATGTTATTAATTCTTTCACACAGAAAGAATGCTAGGGGACCCAGCAGGGACATAGCTGCCTCTGTGGCAGCCACAGAACACCCCAGGGACATCACTCATACCCTCCTCCTCACACAAAGCCCACTATTTAGCCTTCAGGCAGGTCTGGAAAAGTTTCACAGTGTCATCTTCTGCCCTCCCCAGATGAAATAATCATTTAGTAAGAATCACAGCGCAAACATGTTCTCTTCAGGAAAAAGCCAAAAAAGAGGACAGAAACATTGAATTGCCTCAAACAATCGGTAACATGGATTTGTTTTGCTTTTAAAGGTATTTATGAACACTCTAAAATACCTCCAGAGTAATGAACTTCTCTTGGATGTGGATTTATGGAGACTTTTTGCAAACTTAGAGGAGTTAGACAAGGTGAGTAAAAAAAATGACAGTCTTACAGAGATCAGAGACCAGCCCAATAAAAGGAGATGAGAAACCACCCATAAAGTTTCCGTTAAGATTCAGTGCTGACATTTGGGACTTAGTTCAAATAATTAATCTTTCCTTCCTCTCTATTTGGTATACCAGGGGTTCAGATTTCACCAGTGCAAATTATTCTCATGTACCTCTAGCAAAAAATAAACAGGCATTTGAACAGCAAGGAGAGCTTGTTTGGCAGCTGTTTTCAAAGTAAATGTGAGGTTGAAACTAATTCTCATAAGCAGCATCCTTTTAAAAGGATTTTTGAAGATAAACTCTGACTGCACAGCCCTTACAGCAAAGCAGTAAAAAAGGCAAAATAACTTCAATAACAAGTTTCCTTCTGCAAATGGACACAAAAACTTTGCTATCTATTGTGCCACTCCAGTAGGGCAAGTTAAAACAAAAGAGTGACCACCCCTCTCCACTGAGGTTTCCCTCAGTGTGAGCAGAAGGATGTTTCCCACACAGACTAGATGCTCTGGGTTCATGTGCTACTTACCCTCCAGCTTCCAGGAAGAGGGAGACCACATGGCTTGATTGTGATGAGCTCCAGCTCTTTGCTGCTTCTGTCCAGTTGCTGTGAGACTATTTCCAGCTCTGAAAATTAAAGGAAGCCATAAATCCAAAGTAGCTTTTACATAACTTTAGAAGTTAACCAAAACTTTTTCTTAGCTTAAGAACTCTCTTTCAGGACACCTTATCCTTAATAGCAAAGTGGCTTTCTGGAAAGTACTCTCCAGCTGTGTAAATTGAAGGAAAACTCTTCAGAGTAGGGACAATTAGCCAGAGTTTAAACACATGAGCAAGTCACCTCTGCTTGATGACTGAGCATCGAGGTGAGCATCACCAGGTGAGCTGCTATGAGTGACCACCTGAGCAGGTCTGGCGATACAAGGAAAGGTGTTTAGCTGATGTGTTTCACCTTGCACTTGTTGTGTACTAAGACCACACATGCAGCCAACTACTAGAGTTCAGCTGATGTGTGGTTGCTGATTCCTTCATTCTTGTTCAAGGAAAGAAGTGGGTTATAATGCTGTGTGTCATTTAGCAATGACAAAAGCTTCGAGCTTGGCTGGAGCTGGGTTACATCTAGAGAGAATTATCTTTAATACATTTTCTGTTTTGTTTTCTATTTTTTGTACTTATTAATAAGGATGTTAAATGATCATGTGTTACTCATACTTGTATATAAAACAGTGATCAAATTCTGGAGAAAATACCTGCTTTCAATGCCTTTTATGTCTTTTTTCATGCATTTTACTGTATCCATTTCTTCTTGACAGCAGGCTGAATCCATCAAAAAATGCATGGTCTAAAAGGCATAAAATACACCCTTGTCATAATGAAACAATAAGCATCATCTTATAAGCAACACTGTTCGCATAAATACACCAAACAAAGCCGTGTGTGAACCTACAACAGCAGTTCATACCAGTATCACAGATGATGATGTTTCCTTCTGGCCTAAAATTTGGCCTGAACGTGAGCCTGGTCATGAATTTGTGTGCAAATAGTGTGTTAAGAAGGCAAGTGTGGGCTTAGGAGCAGGCTCTCATCTGCATCTGACTGACAGTGTGGGCACCCTTCAATAAAGTGCAAACACATAAAGTTAACTTCCGGGGAATATGTGACTTTTTACAGCATTTTATAGAGTTTTCTCTCATCTCCGACAGCATGAAACAAACTCAAACTATGAAAGATGATATCTTCTTCAAAGGACCATGAAGACTCCTTTATCATCACAGCTAGGTCATATGCTGTGTTTTCCAATAGACAATTTTTCATGTCAATTCATGTTAGATACAGCTGCTGCCCTAAAATAAGTTTAAATGGAATAACTAGTCTTGTTTCAAAGCTTTTGTCACATGGCATTATCATGACGTAAATGGGTATTTGTATAGATTTGATTTAACTTCTAATTAAAGCATTCATGATGTAAACCTGAAGATAATTCTGGCAGTGCTGGGAAGATAAGTATAGGCACCCCACTGGGCTTGGAGCCTTTGAAGGGACCAGGGATGGGAAATAAAGTTGTTTTAAACTTAAGTTCAGAAGATCGCTGCTGCTAATTCCTCTTCTTTTTTCCCATTACTTAGATAAGTCTCAGCTTTCTGGAAGCTTTTTTTGAAGCCACGAAGGAGCACGTCAGAAAGTCAAACTCTCCAATGGATTTCAGCTCCATACTCAGAAAGGTAACATAATTGCAAGTGTTCTTATTTAATGCCAGGAAGGCCTTGCAGCAGGCCATTTATCATAGGATACAGGTGATTTAATGCAATCAAATCAGTCAAGGATATGCCATCTGTCACAGGCAGTTTGGTCTCAGCCCGAAGCACCTTCTCTCAGTAGGATGTTTTCCTTTTTATCCATTGGCATGTCTGAGGTGGTCATGGAAAGGTGCTCTGTATGTGGAGCTAAGTGTGGAAACATTTTCCCTTCCTTGAGATTAGGTACCCCAGACCTTGAGGAGACTTTGCCACTGGCAGACGTGAACTTCTCACTCTATGGAGGATGTTTTCCCTGAGACCAGACTCCAGCCCCATCACTGGATGTCCCTGTCTCCTTTCACTCCACTGCATAGATCCTTCCTTTATTCCATGGACTAAACCCATAAGTGTGTTTAAGTGCTTCATTAAGAGCTCAATGGGACTGAAATACTTTTTACTCTTTGGCCTTTGCCTGCTAAGCAAGAGAGAAGCACAGACACAGCTGTCCTGCCACTGCTGAGCACTGCCCTGCAACCTTTCTGGGCAGTCTTCACGGCAAGCATGGCAGTTGTCCAAACAGCAGTCTCCAGAGACTGTATTTCCTGCGCAGCTTCCCAGTGTCTGAGCAGCTGGACATACTAATACAGACAGTAAATCAATTTGTGGGCTTGAACCTTCCCTGGTAGCAGAGGCCACCGGAAAACTTATGGAAAATACTAAAACAGACCCTATCTCAGGGTTAGGATTTTAAAAAGGGGGAGTGAGGCTAGAGCTTATCTTCTCAGCCCCATTACCTCTGACTTCAGGCGTTCTCACCAATAACGTGTCTGTGAGACTGGCGGAATCCCAGACAAAACTGAGTTTTATCATGGGTGGCACGTAACATTTCTAAGAGCTATCTAGCACACTCAATATAAAGTGACATGCTATACGAGAGCATGTAAAGCTGTTTCATAGACAGTGGGGTTTATGTTCAGCTTCTATGTGAATTTCACATGACATTAATTTCTAACGAGAATAAAGTCTAGGAATTCTTCACACCTCTGGAGAGCTGTTAGAACTGTGCTCCCACACGTTGCTTGAGCACTGTTGGGGTTTTTTTACTACTTTCCCACTTTTACTACTTTTTAAATGGCCCTTTTCTTTCTTAACTCCCCTTTGTCTCTTCCCCCGTTTTCCTAGGTAGGAGTAAATCTCAGGTGAAACACACATCACAAAACCGAAACTGTTGTTTCTCCCTTTGGCATGTCAATTTTATTTCTCGATAAGTTTCAAAGTCTTTTCTGCAGTTTTTCCAGGGTGACCTCTGCCAGACACATCAGATTTATTGCCTTAATTATACCTCCGCTGTCTTCTACTTGGAAAACCTGAGACAGAGAGAAGATTTTGGCATCTACCTGAAAGTAAAGTGATGGTGGTGATGGTGGTGGTGATGTCTTCAGCCTTTCTGCCTCATGACATGATTTTAACAGCAGACTAGGGAAGTTGATTGCGAGCAAATCTGTGTAGATAGCGTTTTACACAGATTTTTTGAACTGCAGAAGGTATCACAGATATGAAGTCACCCTTCTGAGTGTGTGTTCCTCTGCACATGTGAAAGCCCATACTTGTAATTTAGAACAGACAAGAGGGGGAAGCAAAAAAGCAACAGCCGGCCGCATTTTTGAAGGCAGAAAATATGTACTGCCAGCCTCTATCATTCACGTGTTTTGCACGCAATCCTTTGATTTGGTGACCTCCACCTTAACAAAGTGAAATTGTTACAGAAAAAAAAAAGGAAGCAAAAATCAATCAAGGCACATTGTAAAATCTTGCTCAAGTGTGTTACAACATGTAGGGTATCACACTCCTTAGCAGATGATAGGACTCACATTCCCCGAGTACAAAACAGCCCCCAGCATCTACTCTATGCCATAGTGACTGGAGAAGATTATGATGGGTTTCTTCTGCTTAAGAAAAGGGCTATATGATAAAAGCCAATATAAGGGGAACAGAAATCCCGGTGCACATCAGTGCTTTCTTGGCACCTTTGGTGAGAGGGCAGGGTGGGTTTTGGCTGAGCCCTGCAAGAAAGCAGGGCTGCTTTCCTCACTTATGGGTATTTGCTGCCCCATGTGCCTTCAGGGAAGGAACATCCTGGATAGAACAACAAGCAACCCTCTGCAAAAGCAGGGATAAAGTTAATTGCCTTCCTAGTAGATTGTATAGCGCTGTGTTTCAGATTTAGGATGAGAATAATGATAACATGCTCATGTTTTAGTTGTTGCTAAGAAGTGTTTACACTAAGTCAAGGACTTTTCTGCCTCTCACACCACCAAGTAGACTGGGGTGCACAAGAAACTGGGAGGAGACACAGCTGAGACAGCTGACCCCAACTGACCAAGGGATATGCCAGACCACATGGCATCATGCTCAACATATAAACCTGGGGTAAAGCTAGCTGGGTGCCACAGGAATTGGCTGGGCGTCAGTCAGTGGGTGGTGAGCATATTGTGTCATGCATCACTTGTTTTGTGTATTCTAACTCTTTTATCATTATTTTTATTTTTACTTTGCCTTCCATTCCCACCCAATTAAACTGCCTTTAGGTCAATCCAGGAGTTTTGTTTTCCCCTTACCCCCCAATTCTCTCCCCTATTCTGCTGGGTGAGGGGAAAGTGAGAGAGCAGATGCACGGTGTTTAGTTACCTACCAGGTTAAACCACAAATGTTTTACACTGCCCTTGCTCTCACTGTGTGAGCAGTTAATCTTTAATTGGTCCCAGTCTCATTACAGTCAGCTGATGATGCAGAAAACTGTTTACTACCTCCCTGCCAGGGAGCACGATGAGGCATAAGGCAGGTTTTCTTTATCTTCAGCAGTGGTGTGAACAAAACAAACAGTGCAAGAGACTACATCTGTCAGAGCTGCTGGTGGCTCCTTTGCATCGACTGATGCGCTATCCCCTCCTCCTCAACAACATCTGGAAGAGGAGCACTGATGAAACAGAGAAAAGCTTTATCCAGTCACTTAAAGAGAAGGTGGAAAACTCCATAAGTAAGTAGCTAAGGTTTAAAGTCAAGTGTGTAAGTAACTATTTGTTAGTTATGTGGCCATTTGTGCATGACTGTGAATTGGTCTGGTCTCCCTACAGAGATGCAATGAGGATGTGCACGCCTTTCTACAGTCCTGAGCCCTTCCTCATTCTGTAGGAAATGATTGGTGCCACCCTTGGGCTGTCAAACCCTCTCAAGGGTTTGACATGGTCACAGGACTCCTGAATCAGCGAGTCTCCTGTATTTGCTCAGAATCATTTGCAGTGACATGCAAGCAATTAACACGAGATCACAAATACGAACAAATCTGGAAAGTTCTCAAACAAAGAATCCTTTGAGTTGGATTTATGTCTAAGAAGGCTTTGTTGGGGTTAATCCTTAATAGGATAAAATTGCATTCACAAGGGGAATATTATGTCAGTAGCCTTTCAATAAATGACAGGGTCCTACTATGCAAAATACCTGAAGTGCTATCCTAGCTACAGATTTTCTCTAGCTATTATGGAGAAAAAAAAAGGATTGGACCAGGAATTTTTTTTATTGAGTCTATATAATTTATTAATTAGGTGTTGATCGGAAAGCTATAAATGCATCTCTGAGTGTCTTATGGTCACATAGTACATCAGTACATTTATTCCCCAAAGACCTCATGCAGCCCCTACTAAAATCAAAGACAAGACAGTACATCAGCAAGACACTTATCCTGCCATCTTGGCAAGGAGAGGTGCCAGGCAGTGCTTCATCCTCACCACCAGTACACTCAGCATGGTGGTAAGTTCTCCACCATCATTCTTCTCCCCATCCTAGAGGCTGAAGGCTCAAGCACCTCCTTTGGAGATGAGGCAGAGAGTTAATGTCTTCTAGAAACAGATAAATCTGGGGCTCCTTCTTCTTAGGTAAATACTTCAATGACAGGATTACCACCTAAAAGAGAGGCCTGGCTTCTTTCTCTTCTTGCCAAGTCCTATGAGGTATCTAGCCTAATGGCCACCCAAGGAGTACAGGTTTTGGCAAAGAACAGGTTCCATAGGAAAATAAGATTGTTTTGTCACTAGTCTAGGGAATTCTGCTGGGCAGACAGCAGATTTAAGTATGCCCCAAATGACCATGGGATACCTGTGGAATATACCTGGCAAAAAAATAGGTCCTTCCAGAGTTCAGATATTTCTGGGCTAAGGAAAGCAACCATAGAGGGGTGACCCCTCTTTATCACAACACCTAAGATGTGGCTTCAGTTTTCGATCAGAGAATCAGTGACATAAGCAACAGCTTCAGTCGCAGAATTCCCTTTCTGATGTTTGTGTGTGTGTGTGTGTATATCTGAAACCATTCTCTGCAATATCACTCAACTCAAAAACCTGAAGTTCAAGTTGCGTGTTCATTAAGGTTTTCCCCATAACAGCCCTGAATCAGCAAAGACTTAGTCTCCACTTTTCACCTTCTGAAGCACCCTAATCCCAGTCATTGGTCGCTTCTGGCATCACTTCCCTCAAAATGAATTCTCACTAATTTCAACAGTCTTTTTACCAGGCTGTATATAACGCAAAACATTTTTCTCTCACTAGCCCAGACACTTCAGAAAAGCATCATCTTTTAAGCAACTTTTAAAGATTCCAGTTCAATTGAGTTTTATACAATTCCCCGTTTCCCAACCAGATTAGCGAACACAACCTTTTCATTTAGCACTGAATTTAAGCGTGTTTGAATGCACTATCAGAAATTCTGGTTCTACTGACCTAAGAGCTTAGGCAATTTTTACAGTGAGGCCAAGATTTTATCTGGGACTTAACATGCGAGGAGCTTTGGCTTCCATTGGCGAAAAAAACAGTATTCAGCATCTTCTGGAAACAGGACTGGGTTTGCCAGCCTTGGCAGTAACTGATTTTCCACATATTTCAGGGGATCTGGAAGGTAAAGTCAAGTGGTTGGACAACTTTCAGAAGTTGAGGCAGCTGCAAGAGGTCATACTTTGGCCTCAGGTCTGGGATCGTGACAAGAGATTCTTTGTCCCAGAGGTAAGCAGTTTTCTAAAGGGCATTTTTCCTCGAGGAATGTTTAGTTTCCTATCTATCTTTACAGTGTGGTCTAAAGTTGGCTGCTTGTCTGTATTTCAGTTATGGGAGATGGCTTCGCTCTTACAGGAACAGCTGCAGCCTGAGCACTACAAATACTGTAGCTGAACATGCAGGCTGTGCACAGTGCCTTGGATGCAACCCATGCTCTTGGCTAGCATTCAGGAGAGTACAATACTGTGATCCAGGAAGACTCTCCAGAGGTTGTTTTTAGGGGGCATAATGAAATGGGATAGATATAAGTATTACTACCTTTTTATAAGGATATGAAGCAGAAATTATTTGCCTCTTTCACTCCTCAAGCTGAGCCAAAGAAATTTCTATCGACATTTAAATAACATTATGAAAAAATTACATAGCATACCTGGGAACACGTGTACCTTTCTGCTCTCATTACCCCCTTAGCCATACACACAGACTTCAAGCATTATGTTAATATCATCAAGTGGGTCTCACCTCAAGGATTGTGTCTGTTCATACAGGGCTGCAAAAACCATTAAAACCACTCCGGAAAATCAAAACACAGCTTAACATTTCAAAAGCTTAAACACGTGTAAGCAATAGCACTGTTAAAGACATGTAGCCATGCTCAGTTATTAACTGCGTGATGTATTTAGCCTGAGATAAGAGCACATACGTACTCAATTTAACTGTTGGCTGCCTTGCAGTTCTCCGTCAGATATGCAAGATTCCCTATTTGATCTCTCTCTCTTTTTTGGGTCAAGTGTTTGAAGCAAAGCCTAAGAGAAAACAGCAGTGAAAACATTTTGTGTTCAACGAACAGACTTCTCCTTCATGAAGGGAGGCTAACACTAGCAGGTAACGTCCCTAGATGTCCCAGTATCAGGAGTTAGCTGAGCAGAATCATATTTTGCTGTGGCAGATCCAGAATACTGCAACAGTATTTGGGCAGGTGTGGGAAAGAAAAAGCAAATGTACAGCTTGCCACAGAGAGACTAAGAAACAGGAAGGCTGCCAAAAGGATGGGTAATCTGCATGGTTGTTTACTGTCACATCTGGATATTCAGTCTGCCAGGTGTTGAAGAAATCAGCTTGACTAGCCAATGCCTGCCACTCAAAGGGAGCATTTTACTGTCACATTCAAGAATGTGTCAATAAGAAAACAGGAAGTTTAGACTGTCCTATACAAGGTGCCTCATGTGCCTGGGGGCCGATGTCAACACAACTCACCTCTCTGGCATCATATCCACCATGTGCTTCCTTGAAAATCACTGAAAAGCCCAGAGGATTTTCCCATTTTTATTTCATATTTCTTCTTTGCTAAGACTGCTGTTTTGATGGATGCTTCGGAACAAGAAGGTGTTATCCTGGCAAGTGGCTTCCCTTCTATGAACGGGGCACTCCTACAACATGCCATTAACTCCACAGGTAGCACAGTGGTCACACACGAGCATGCTGATTTCTTTATCTCTGTTTGCAGCTGTCTATCACGCTGGCAGAGTGGAGACTCGTATCTCCAGACAAACAGGAACCATTCTGTGGCAGGGCACAGGTTGCTAGCTGGTGAGCTGCTGTAGAATCTACACCTGCAGAGGAAAAGCAAATGTCCTCTTTGTATGAGCAAGAAGGAGACTGGTCAGTTTGGAGAAGACCATCATGTGAAAGGATGCTGGAAGCTGCATGCTATGGTGGATGCAGGGCTATAAATATGGCTTGACAGAAAGGAGCAGAGCCCATGTCTTACATTTCCTTCACCACCTCCTCAGAAAGAGGTGAAGAGAATAAACTTTCCGTCTCCCACCACCATTATTACTGTTAGAAAAGGAGTAGCAAAAGAAACTGTCTATTTTTCAGTGTTTCATGAGGTGAATTATAGTTGCACAGAAGGCACAACATCAGGGACGTGGAGAAGAGAAGAGTTTGCTGATGATGTTCAGGGGGTGGCAGGCACAGCTGAAAGCAAGCCAGTGAGTCCTCTCCTTTCCATGCTTCCCTCTGCACCCATTGCTCTGTTGATGAGACATCAGTCCCCAGTGCAGGAGGTAAGGGTGGCTGTTGGGTGGCTACATTTCTTTCTGCAATATGTAATCAGAAAATGGAAGGAGGTATGAGCATAACTCTTACCCACCAAGCCAGCTGTCTGCAATCTGTAATATAGAAGTGCCTGGCAACTGGCCACTTGCCTGAATGAAATATCTTTCAAGACAGAAATGAAATCACAAGTCAAACGAAATTCCACACAACAGAAAGAAGTGTGTCCTAAAGTCACCACACTGAACAGGCTCACAAAAATTTGGTGTTAAAGTGAATGTGATTGCTTGAATGAAACAAAGATCACTGAGACTACAGTTGCATGGGGCTTTTGTAATCCTGTAGCTGAGAATAGGAGCAGCTGAGAGATGTGGATTTGTTCAGATGTAGACAGAAGGCTCAGGGAAGACCTTAGTGTTGTCTTCACTGCCTAATGGATGGTTTAAGGCAGATGAAGCTAAAGGCATCTTGGTGTCGCACAGAGAAAGGATGAGATATAACGACGCAAGTTGCCGCATGGGGTATTCCTCCATTAGATACTTGGAAAAAAAAATAACAATTAGGGTGGTTAAACAATGGTACAGGGGACCAGAGAGCTTGCTTTTATGATGCTATCAATTAACATTTCATCACTGCAAAAGCCTGTGAAGAGGGCAGCATACCAGTATTTAAAGGTACCAGGAAAAGGTGGCACTTCCCTCTTTATCTCTGCCATTTTCCGAGGGTTCACTGTTTACCAGGTAGGATTTGCTAATTTATAGCATGCCAATGGTTGCCTTTGTAGGTACCCCAGGGGATCCAGGTCACTTTTCCTGGCAGTCAAGTAGTTGTTTTTCATGAGGTAGCTGCTACAAGGTACAAGTATTAGTAGCCAAAATCAACAAGAGACATTAAGTACTTCATTTGAGAGTGCAGAACAGGGGAGAAGTAGTTGTGTACAATGTCAGAAACCACGCTTCTTTGTTGAAAGCATTTTATACGATGTTTTTAACAGGCATGATTCATAGATGTGCTTCATTATAAAATGGCAATTCCTTAAAATAGTCATACCATAAAACTGATTTGGTTTTGGTTTTCTCCTCAGAAAGCACAAGACTCCTTGACATCTATCTCTTCCTGTTCAACGATTTCCTATTAATTACCAAAATTAAACGTCACAGAAAGGTAATAATGGATAGAGATATACATGGTTGTGGTTGTTATGGTTTTTAGCTTGGTAAATGTTTTGAGTGTACTTTGGAAGATTGATCTAATGATAAATACAAGATGTCTCATCAGCATGAAGGACTGGTGATGCCTCCTTAATAGAAAACCATAATACTGATTGAAAACCCTGCTTCTAGGCTCAGTATGTCACAGACACACTATGACAGGCAGAATTTACATTACAAGACCTTAATATTTGCCTGTTTGCCTGGTGGTGTTTTGACAGGCGGGATTCCTGCGGCTCAGAAAAGTGCAAGGTTATGAGAAGATTTGTAATGCTCCCTCAAGACTCAGTTCAGCACCTGAGAAATTTTCATCCCAGAGGCATCAGAACTCTTGGAAAGAAGCAGAAAAAAAGAGGGGAGGTGGGGGAAAACAGGGAAATGGAAGGCTGGCTTTGTTCTCAGCACTAACACAGCCTACTGGATGTCTCCTTTCTTTGCCTTGATTTCTCATCGTGGTTTAAAATGGAGGGTGTTCTATATATGATAAATATCTGTATTTAGCCACCAAAAAAGGGAGTGGATGACCTGATATTACTAAAGCTTCAGTGTAGGAGAGCATCTAGCTCATTAAGTTTATGAAGCTGATGTAAATTAACGTTAAGTGAACCTATGCTGATGTCAAGCACTTTGTGTCCGATTTAAATACTTGGGTTTTTCTTTAAAGAAGTAGATGTTCTGCTTTTGTAGGAGATAGAGAATGCATGCAGTGAGAGATTCTAGACCAGCAGCACCATCCCTTACCAACAGAGGGGGATGAAGGGAGCAGGGATTCAAGGGACCTGGTGCCCACAGGCAAGTCTCAAGGGGTTGCCAACGTACATATTTTGGGGAACCTTCTGTGAAGGGCTGCAACCCATCTGGAGCCCCAGCTAATCTGGTGCCCCGGCACTGTCTGCATCTATGCGAGGGGAGATGAGGAAACACACCTCCAGGGAATGGAGAAAAGGTCCTGTTATTGAATCGGGGGGGAAAGGCTGAGAAAAGAAAAAAGAGTTTTGAACACTTTTGTTTTCTGCCTGTGGACTCGTACCGTGTTTCTAATGAGGCTTTTTAGTACAAGGTGTGATGTAGAGCTCCAGGTACCAATGATCTTTCTGAGGTTCCTCAAGCAAGTAAGCTGTCTGAGTACCTTTGATAAGAGAAAGCACATAATTTAGGCCTGCTTAGTGCCTATACTTCATGAGCAGATGGCAGATAACCAGCTAAGAAACTTCATCTTCTATTCCCAGAAATACGGGAGCTCAGATACCAGTTTAATGCCTGTCTGTCCTTCCCTCACTCCTGAGCTGCAGTCCTTCATCAGAGAGGGTGGATTTTGCACTGTCCTAGACCAGCCCATCCCACTAGACAGACTGATACTGAAAAACGTTGACCCCATCCATGTTACAGGTATGTGCCTATGTGCATTTGAACATCTTCATAAATACCACCTCAGTGCATTGTGTATGTGGCAGTATAAAGGGTAAGATGCTATTTGTCCACAAACTACCCTTAGATGCCAGGGGTGCCTTAGCACTCTGGCTTCACAGCTTTTCTCCTACCATGAAGCATGAACTACTTACACAGATGTTACATCCCGTGTCCCCCTGCCTCTAACAGCGACTTTTACATACGCACCAGATATTACCCGTTCACCCTAAAGGAGGTAGCTAGACTCCAGTGACTTCTTGCTCACAAATCAAGTATTTCCTTGACCTAACTGTCCTCACACTCTGTCAAACCTTGGGCATCCTTCCCGAGCACACTTTCAATCCCATACTACTTATGCAGCATTTTCTGCAGTTGTCCCACTGCACTGCTTTCCTGGGGGTCCTCACATAATGCACAGCAGCAATTCTCGAGGAGGCCGGAGAGATCTACCTCCTGTTGCTGCTCCTACTCACCTCCCTACCAGCCCTTGAGAGGATGGAAATCACCTACTGTACATCAATGCCTCCTTGCTTAGAGACATCCAAATGCACTGCCCCGGCAAACCAGCTCCAGTAACTGCTGCTGTGCCCTTGGGTGAGGTATGGAGGAGGACTGACCTCCACAGAGAGCGACCAAACTTACCCTGACAAAACAACATCCCTGGAGTCACAAATCAGAGCTTGGGTGAGGGAGCAGGCATGAAACATCAGGTTTCCCTTTGGTCTGAGCCACTCTTTCAGGCTCTCACACACTCCAGTCTAACACTGCCCAGATCCCAGGAGCCTCCTATATCAAAAGGAAACAAGAGAAATACAAATCTGCAGGCTCCAGGGCCTTTCAGCCATCCTAATCCTAAAGACTGAGAGGAAAAGTTCAAGGAACTAGAGTGCTCCGTAGAAAATCAATTGATATGGAAAACAAACTTAGAGCCCATAAAATTCATTATAACTTTGGAATATATTCAACCAGATTACTTAGTATTCGGCATCAATACTGCTAGGAAATAAAGGTAGGCAATAAAAGGCAAATTAATCAGGATGCGATAAGGGGATGAACAGGGAATAATAGCGTTTTCCAGAAGGTGCTCCAAGCACTGTCTGTCTGTCTAACAAGTCTTCCCTACCAACCCAGCAGAAAAGAAGCAACTGCAGTGGCCACCTCTCACCAAGGGGAGGGCAGCCCCACGATCCTGCCTAAGCCCAGACTAGATGCAAGGTTGACAGCTTCTGGGTGCTGTTGCGGGCAGCGCAGCCACCCTTTACATTGTCCATACGGCCGTATATGACTGGCCATAAACACCATAACGGAGATGGGAATAAGATTTTTGGATTTTTTTTCCAAGTCCGTATTTCCTGAGCTCAGAGATTTCTGTTTCTAACCAAGGTCCCCGTGATCCAGCAGTAGAATAGGCAAAGTTACCTGCTGCATCCCAGCCCAAGCTCTGGCCACTGGCTACGGCCCTTCCCTGCACACAGGACCTCATTGCCTGACTTCTCTTCCACATATTCCTACCAGCTTTATTACAGTCTCTGTCTGTAAGTCTCTGTCTCTTTATGGCGATCTCTGTTACTTACCTATAGTCTTGTAATACCTTGGAAGCTCCATCCTAATACAGAATTCCTTGGAGTGATGTACAATAAAAATTCATTTCATGAGAAAAAATGACCACAGAGAGCTTGCAGCCCAGATTT
Organism: Lathamus discolor; assembly: GCF_037157495.1. Lineage (NCBI taxonomy): Eukaryota > Metazoa > Chordata > Aves > Psittaciformes > Psittacidae > Lathamus > Lathamus discolor. Next base: position 50,133,320 of record NC_088884.1, read on the forward strand.
CCACCATTTTGTGTAAAACAGTAAGCAAAACTTTCATTGCCAATGGAAAATACCCCTTTGCAGGAAAAAAATAACGTTAAAATATTATCAGGAATGTGTGACCTTTGGGAACACTGCCAATTCGTTTGCAGTCTCAGGAGAATTTTGCTATTGGTGGCAGTAAAAGATTAGAACTGCTATTAGTGGCAGTTCTCAGAAATGGCAACATCTGACTTGTAGTGATCGTAGTGACCCATCACATGAATCAAAAAAGAAACCCCGATTTTGATCTAACATGTACTTTTGCATTCATGCTTTCGCTGAGGGTTGATCTCACTTTGGAAAAAAATGTACCTCAATACATAGACTAGAAAAAACTATATATGTTGCAATGTCATAGAAGTACTCCTTCGGTAATGGGCAGGAGGATGACAATCATGCAGGATAATTCTAGCCCGAAGCCTCCACATATCAGTGGAGGGATAAGAGACATAATGGTGTCCTTATAATCCTCGGAAGCTACCCTAAAGCAGATGCCAAAACCTTGTACAAGAGATTTACACTTACATGTAAAGTGTAATAGTAGGAACCCATATCTGAAGCTCATAAGAGAAACATATTTTCTGATTAGGAAATCACTTTCCCTTTAACATTCGGCTGTGGATTTAAGATATGGGGAGAACCCAAGCCCACCATCATCAGTCCAAGTGCAGCCATTTCCCTACCTGGCAGGCGTAGTATGGACCTGTTTGAAATAAAATTAAAATGGGGCCTTTCTCTTTAATTTCTGATATTTGTTTTTCTTTAATTTCAGTTAAGATTGAGTCCATTTTGTGTGGAAACTTCTCTTAATGACCCTCAGCTAGACTCAAAAGCACCATAGCTGTACAATGGTAAAATCATTAAAAGAAATTAAAGCAGGATTAGCTTTTGGAAATAAAGCCTCCTGCACAACAGAAAACTAACCCTAACAGGGTGCATTGCCTATTAAGAATCATGAAATATGATTACATATATCATTTCTTCAATCATAATCAGACAACGGGATATAAGGTTGGACTGACAGCTGTACAAGGGAATTTCTGTCACCTCTTCATATTTTTCCACAGTCTTCAGCCTGCGAAATGCTTTCCTAATACAGCATGAAAATAGGTACCGTCAGTGCATAGCAGTCTTCTTGCTACAAGCTCAGACAGAGGCTGCTAAGGTAAGTAGCACACTATTTTTTTCTTCCCTAATTACACAACCACACTTTCCCTAGAAGAGGATTGCAGCCTGAAAGCAGCCATGCTGTGATAACAATCTACTACAGTTGTGACATTTGAACAGAACCAGACCAAAACAAAATAACAACCCAGTGCTCTGCCTCACACATTTCTTACAGGATTTTTGCTGTTGAACACATACCAATTTGCAATCAGGGCTGGCAGCAGGTCATATTCTTGTTGAAAAACACTGTAATTTCTGATTGGTAAAAAAACAGGCATTTTTTGTGCCACAGAAAGGAAGACAGCCCCTCCAGAGAAGTCAACACCAAAACACAAACCTCCAGCTTATAAGTAGTAGTACTCGGATCAGAAAACTGTAGCATGCTCATCTATGCACAATACACATCTTGCAATTTCAGGTTGAACAGATGGTATGATTCATTCCCCCGTTAACATAAGTTTACCCCCATTTTCACACCACATCACATTCTAGTAATAGCACCGCATGTAACATCTGAAAGTGTGGTAGACACTTCACATAAGTATATTTTTTCTCCTGCAAGCTGAATTTCATTCTCTAGTACCTAATGCACACAAATTTGACAACCAACAATACTAATTCTTAAGAGTAAGTAACAGTAGACAGACTTCTTCAGAGAAAAGCAATGAGTGAATTCTTTCCATGTTTGTTGGTACTTGGAACAGGTATCTACTATAGATATACATCCTATAGATACCTATTCAAGAAGAGCTACCTTCTCCTATAATTGAAATATTACCTTACCCTTCTAAAGCTGCCTTCACACGAGGTGGCTCCCATCTTCTCAATGTCTCCCAAGTCACTTATCAGAGAAGAGAGCCCTGCTGTGAAGGGTACTTTTCACTTGGATGTAGTGGCATTACCCATTTTGTTGACTCGGGGTGCTCTAAGCCCTGGAAAGGGTAGACTTCCCATCACTGGTTGAATGAAGTGAATTACCTCATTTCAGCTTCCAAGAAGCCAAATCTCAGCATGATCAATATATTTTTTAAAGAAGCTTTGCTAGCCAAGATGAGCTCATGGGTGTAGCTGATGTGATTCTGCAAGGCACAAAGGAAGGTGATCTGGGTAAGATTGATGGGTTGGTTTAGATGACCTTTAAAGGTCCCTTCAACATGAACTACTGTATGATTCTATGATACTGCTGAGTAGTACACAGGGAGCTAAGTATACCTGAGGCAAACGAGTGCCTCAAGCTGGCTAAGCTATGTCAAAAGGGAGACAGCAAACTGAAGCCATACGTGTCATATTCCCATTGACTCATCCCAAGCAGAGGGCTGACTCTTAGATCTCCAGCTTTTGTGCAGTGTCTGCCTTGGCTCTCAGCTCCCTTAGGAGGCCCAGGCTCACCCTGTCCACCTGCCTCTTGCTGCAATACTGCACTCTACCAGCCGCGTGGGGAGTACACATGGCGCATTGAATGTTGATGCAGTGAATCCCATGCCTTATTCCCACCTCTTTCTCAGAGACCAAATATTCAGCAGACACATGAAAATACAGACTTGAAATATGCTGCTGTTGCTCATCCCACCCATACCACTATCCTGCCTTCCATTCTCTACCCCCTTTCCCCCACTCTTCTCTCTGAGCCTTGAGAAGCTCAACAGCTTTAATCCTGATTCCTGTGAGCCCAGTACTGCCTGGCAAAGTGCTGTGCCACCACCACCACACCGCACATCAGACCTCCTCTGCCAGAAGCTCCAGAGGGGCCAGAGCAACCACCCTGCATCAAAGGCAGGCTCTGTGCTCTGCCAGGCACATGCAGATTCTTCCATGTCCTCTGCTGGGACCCCTTAGACCTGTAGGTCATTCAATTTATCTCTAGCTTTCTATTTTTCTAAGTGATGTTTTTAACTCATAAAGGGTATAAACACACACAAAAACCAACCAAATGGGTCAATACAAAATGTATGAACCCCAGCATAGCCTGAAGTATGAGGCCGGCCCTTTTCATGCGTTTCTACTCTTCGCATCAAAGCTCAGTGTCTCTGTGTGCATTACAGCAGGAGAGCAGCTCCTGACTAAGCAAAATAAAAACCCTGGGATGGGAGAAGCACAGCTATACCTTAAGCCTGCATTGCTGCCAACTAATTTGTAATGTCTAATCACAGCAATTCAGAGACAACTCAGCTTCTGTGACCCAGACCATCTGGACTAGCACAGAGAGAAGGAAGTTACTGCTTTAAATCCATCTCTCCAGCCATCACCCCCTGCTCTCTTATCTTGGTGACAGCAGATACAGAGATGAATGCTGTCAGCATGATTCTAGAAACTGAAATTCATGTGGCAGCACATGACAGATCTCAGAGAGGAACAGAATTTGTGATGCTGATAGTACTGGGGCCATCTTAATCAGAGGAACAGGAAGCCCAAACCGCAGGGGCAGGATTAAGCTAACAAATATTACACAAAAAAGAGTGAAATAGCCTGCAGCAAGCTTCACCATTACAAGCAAACAGAGCATTAAACCCCTACCTTCCAACCAAAAAGGAAACAAGCCTTCACTGGAAATCCCTGGCCCTAGACACTGACTCCAGCAATGTGAGTGACCTGAGCAACTGGGAGCCTTGATTCTGAGAGGATCCATGCTCAGTTCAGGAATCATGAGCACGTGCCTTGAAGAAAGGCTAAATAAAACTCTGGTGGTTTATCTATCTGTTTCAATTACTAGAACTTTTTTCTATTATCTTGGTTTACAACTTATTTTTTCCTGCTACAGAAAACATGGATGTCACAGATAGAAACAGCAATCTCCAATTACTCCGAGCAACATGAAATCAAAAAAAGCGCTGCTTTTTGCCTCCCAGCTGAATCCTCTGGAATTCAATAATGTCAGCACAGCACCGACAGAGGCAGTGGAAGACTACTGTGGTGATAACACAGTTATATCTTCCAGGATGCCTTCAGTTTCCGAAGCTAACAGATTTCTGACTTGACTAGGCAGGTGTAAGGAGTTTTGATCACAGAATGTAGGGATAAACTGAAGGCGTGAAATGTGCCTTGCAGTAAGTGTATTACTCTTCAAGGCTCCTTTGCTTCAACTAGGGTAAGGCTCTTGCCATCCAGGGGAGCTTTGATACAGCTTGTCATTTCCTAGAAAGCAGGATAGTGGAAACACCTATGTTGGTGAGGAGAATACCTTCATGAGAAAAGTGTAGAAAGGTTATTTTGAGAGCATTCACACTGTATTAACAAATTTCATTAAATTAATATTGTGTAGCCATAGCTGCTGACAGTTATGGCTCTCTACCAACTGAATTATAATATCACAAGATGTTTTTCCATTAACTTGAGCATGAGATCAGTGAAAGCATATGTTGTGTTGACTCAACTTTTAAAACGAAATTATTGAAGTTTCTTTGGAAAAAGTCACAATTACATATAACATTCAGTTAAACCAGAGATGCTACTGGATATATAAAAAGAAAGAAGCGCAATGATTCCCTGCTTTATTTGCATTTTTTTTACCTGAGGTTTTTCACCACTTTATTAACAGCAGATCTGTCATGATGCATTTTTTTTTTTTTTACACCCACTGCAGCCTTTTAAGTTTGTTTCAGAAACTTGAGTGTTCCTTTTGCATTAAGCCGTTCAATCCTTCACTGCTATTTCAGATCTGTGGTCCACGTAGCAGAAGTGTGCCCATTAGTCACTTTATTTTTCGCTCTTTTTGAGGTACTGGAAGAGACCCACAGAACAGCCTGAAACTACTTGCCACAACATTTGCGCAGGTTACTACCATGGAGGAAGGGTGCTCTAACCAGGTTAGCCTTGGCTAATCTCCTGATATTAGCCATAAAGGGAGACTTCCCTAAAGCCAGTCCTGGTGACTGTCACTTTTCCCTCTTTCTGTCCCAAATCAACTCGTCTCCTCATCAGTGAAGTTATCCACTAGAATATCCCCTCAGAGTCAGAAATTACTTCAGGGGGAATGGAACAGAGAAGCCTTGCAGATGAGGGCTATGCTGAACAACAGTGCAATTCCAGTTGTTCACAATATTCACAGGGGAGCCAGCATTCACCTCTACACAATTGAATTACTGATGAGTTTGAGTGTTGCCACTAATCCCACTCCTCCCCAGCAACACCCACGTGGATGTGTTGTACATTTTACCCACTGGTTCACCAGTACATGCAAGCTACTGTGTGGAGGCTGTATAGATGTATGTACTCACCCGGCTGAGCACTCTCCAGATGCAGCCTAAGGCCACTGCGATACACATCCCTGTGCTTTTCCCTGTACCTGCAGTAGGCAAGTTCTTGTCACAGCTTCCTGGGAAAGGAACAGCCACTCAGGCTCCGTGCCAAGTGGTGAATGTGTAAGGCAGGAGAGCAAAAACGTGGAGACAGCAGATCTGCTGCAGGGCTACACACAATCTGCAAGCACTTAGCCACAACTTACACAGCTGTGCTCAATCTTCCTGATCCCAAGCCGAGCTTCACACTGCATCACACCCTCCCCCTTCCACTACTAGTGCCTCACCAGAACTTCACAGTACCTTGAAACATAGGCTGTCTTCAGGGAGACGCAAGCTAAACAGGTCGTTCTGTGGTCTGAAGACAAAGATGCTTCAGGCAGAAATTAACTTCCCAAGTTGGGAAGGAGACCTCTTTTCTCCATCTTTTTCCACTGTCTACACAGAGCTGCAAGGAAGATCTGCTTCAATAGTAAAACACAGTTTTTTGTGAATGCCCCATAATTCAATAGTGGCTTTGTTAAGGAACTGGTCTCACACACATCAATCACCTGGCTTCTATGCAATACAGTTCCACCCTGAAAGATGTTTCCATCTCACAAATGAGCCCTTCATTAGCCTAAAAAAATAAAACAAGAGCTACTTCTGAGTCTTCCAGTTACGCCAATTGTCCAACTGCATTGAATGCAATGGCTGAACAAACAGTGACTTGAACGTAGGATACTTAGCAGCCTTTTGCAGTTACTGGGAACGGAAAAACTACTCAGAATTTAACCTCCGAGAAAATGGATTTGAAACACAGCCATTATCACTGCCTCCTCAGGAATGTGAAAACTTTTCTTGCATCTCCCCACAAGTCTAAGAAACTGAGCATTTAGCTTGTTCTTAGATGTGCGGCTTCCCAACAGGTCATTTGTAGAATGATATATCCTCCATTTCAAAGCAGCTTTGCTATCTTGAAATGGGGCAAGGTAGTTCTGAATGACAAAACTGGTCAATTAGAAAGGTCTAATTTTTCTCTTTTTTTTTTTTTTTTATTGTCATTAGTCATTCCTTTAACAGGTTAGAAAACAAAAAACCCAAAACATTTCAGTAACATTTCATCATAGTTTATGCAGAACCGGTTGATGCATGGTGTCATCTCCTCATCCAAATCCACAGCCGCCTTCCGTATCACAGAGTTCAGGAATTACAGTGCACACTGGACTATATTCTTTCACAATGTAAGGCACAACTACATGATCACAAGTAGTAAACACACACACTGAAAGTAGAACTTAAGAGAATGGAACTTCAAATAAAAAAAAAAACAAAACCAAAACACACTCATGCAAAAAATCTACATACACCTACCAAGATGGTATGATCCAGTTTAAAAGAAGTGCAGTACTCCGTAGGTAAAACTGCAACATAAGGCTATTATAATACATTACGTCTAAATACTGGGTAAGAACTGAAAACTTTTCCCATCTATATTTTATGCAGTCATACAGAAATCAAGCTGTATGAGCAATATTCACATCTGCAATAATAAACTGATCATTAAAATTGAGAAAAGAGGCAAACAAGACCATGTAATTTGTGGCACGCATCCATTACAGTACTGAAGAAAAAACAAGACTAAACTAATGGTACATTTGGTGAATGACAAAGCTGCATACAAAATTGCTTACACCCAGCAGACCATAATTATGACAGCTTGTGGTTATGATTTATTTCCTGTCCCGCAGCTGAAGTTTGCAAGATTGGAACTACAGAAGTGAAAAGAATACAGAGTTTACAGTAACTTGAAACAATGGAATACTTTCAAACACATTAAATGAAGAGACTTTGTTCCTTTTTGGTGATAAACCTTTGCAATTTTGGCATCCACTATAACTTGTACATAACGTGACAGTGGCAGTTTTGGCATCTACTATAACTTGTACATAACGACAGTGAGCAAACCTTATTAAACTTACCTAATGTTTGAATTTCACACTGAGAGGTAGTTTAAATGAAATCTTATGTAATGGCATCAAATGGTGGGGGGTTATGATTTTTTTTTTTTTTGTGTGACTTTTTCTCTTTTTCTTACAAAAGTGACAAATCCTATACAAGCAGCATTTTGGACACATTACTATAAAAAGTTCTGGTATTTGCTAACCCAGCGAGATGTTCTTTCAAACATCCCCTTGGTGCCCAGAATCAAGCTATAGTGTGATACAGAGCACTTTGCCATAAAGCCACCAGCAGGAGCCTGCACCTGCCAGCACTGGCCTGTTGACATATAACAATGAACACTATTTCCCAGCCCTCTTTACCCAAGAAAGGCAGATGAATGTGGTTTTAGTTTAGGTCATAGGGGGAGGAAAAATTGGAAAACATGCCTACCAGGATTCTGCTTTCAGTGTAACATTGATCTAAAAGGGTTAGCAGGGCTTCAGTAATCTTCAAATGAGCAGATGCTCCTGTATCTGTTGCACAGTGAGTGCATAGTGTGTGTGTAGTGAGCTACAGACAAAAGGCAGAGTTTATTATCTTAACTAGTACCTATCTTTTTCAGTACTGTGATCCTAAGTGGCATCTTATGTTCTCTCTAAAGATGCAAACCTCTTTATTCAGTGCCCCCTGGAAAAAACAAAAAACACCCACTCCAAAACTGAGTTTCTGTGGCAAGGACTTCACTATCCAGTTATTGCTGGGTCTGAAAAGTACATCATTTAGTGCTTTTGGAAAGGCCGTGGTCAGACAACAGTTCTAAACTTATCCTAGAAGGGATGCTGAGGTCAAGACTTCAAAAGTTAAGAAGTGCACAACTGGAAAGACCCTTGAAAATACACAAGATTCACATTTTCTCATTTAATAATCTTAAAATGAAGCTCTACAAAGAAAATGTGTGTGTGATTACATGGGTTTTGTTGTTACACGTGCTCTCAGATGATGATCATGATTTTGGTACAAAGAAATTACAAGTGCAATTCTCCTTACATAGCAAGGGGCCAAATGTAATACAGTGAAGTCCAGCTGAAGACAAACTTTCTGTTCATTGATTACAGCTAACACATGCAATGTGAAGTATGCCACTCCACTTACTGTAGATTATATTCAGTTAGCCAGCAAAAAGTGCATAGTGCAAATGACAGTGCTGTTTCCTAGTCCTCCAAGAATATGAGAGTGGGAGGGGTGGTACTTGGAGGAGTAATTTCTCAGTTTCAACATACTCAAACCATTATACCATTCTTCTTGTCATAGCTTATGTTCTATTTGAACTTAAGCTCCAGCAGTTTTCTATCTGCCACTACATACTGGTCATAATAAGTTATAAAGTTTTCCAACAACCATTTGTTTCCATTTGATGTTTAACTGACATTAATCCAGAAAAGTACCTGAGTTTTCCAGGTCCCTTCTTTAGGAATGTCACTTCTCTTACATCTAGCATGAGATCAATTGTTCTTGCTCATGTAATACAAACACAGCAAGGTTACTTCATGTTTCTGCTCCCAAAACCCTTCTTGCTTCACTAAGAAAGCTTTTCCAAGTGAGGATTCACAAATAATCTTAATCGTCCCAAGACCAACAAAAATAGTTATTCGTTGTTCTCGTGTACCTAGTGCTCCACACCTTGGCAACTTCGTTACTTGATGCCTCCCAAATAGAGAGGGATAAACACGCACGGTACCCTAGAGCCTTGGACTCTTGTGCCAGAGAGTAAAACCAGCTGAAAAATGAGATCCTGCTAAACCTCTTTCTTGCCTCTGCTGGAAACTGCAGCTGAAAATTCCTTTTGTCTCTTCATCTGCAGAGAGCAACTTTCCTACCGTGACTCATTAATTTTATCCTTTCTGTTCAACCTCTGCAGAAAGGGGAAGATTACCGTAGGGAATACAAGAGGAGAAGAAATAAATAACAGTAAAGCACATCCAGCTAAGATCAAAAGCCTGCCCCTGACCTCTGCAAAGCTACCTGCCTGCAGAGGGGTTGCAGGACATAAGTATGAATTGCTGACCTGAGGTGGGAGTAGAACTGTATGATTGGCATTCTGGAGGCAACAACATGAGGGATTGTGATTCTTTGACTAGGAAAAGAGATGAAGTCTCCAGGAAGTTCAAGAGCTTTGCCCACCCTTAACAAGACGCTTTACACTTGGATTGCCTCTGTAGCTTGTCTCAGCCCATGTAGCAGCTGGTCTCTCATATTATGCTTCCCCAGCACTTCTGAATGTGGATGGAGTGTCTTGCAGGGGGGAGAGTTTCAGGAACAAACCCCACACTTCACTGTCCCATTCCTGATGCCATGGTAGTGCCTAGCAATCAAAGGCAGCTTGATGATACCACACACCTACTGGTTCGAGCACTGGTTTTATTGTCATTTCCACCTCTTGCTCTATAATGGCCTCTCTTCAGTGAATGAGAGCAATCTGGTTCTTTCTAGAGACATTGAAACACACCACTATGTGTCCTCCAGTTCCAAGAATAATCTCTTCTGACATTTTATTAGTTTCTCCCTCTGTTCCTGTGTCCGTGGTCTAAAAAAACCCAGTACATTAAACTATTTCATCTGGAAACCTTTAACACAGCGTGGTCAAAATTACCAAGCTTTTTACTAGGTTTTCCTATTATTAATATTTCAAAGCAGTGCAACAAAACACCTACGTTCCTACTGATACATGTCCATCAAATGTGTCAGACTCTGCAAGCAGATTTATAAATACAAAGCTTTTCACCTTCTAATTTCCCTTATTTAGTATCTCATAGTCATTTTACAGAGCTTGAACCCAATTTCCAACCTGACATTGAGGCCAAGAGCATTACAGGATCTAGTATACCATCAACGTGTCAACAGATACAGACCAGCACTAAGAACCCTGAGCACAAAAGCAGGATGATTCAGCAATGGAATCATAAATTCACTCCATTTAAAAACTGTAGCAATCCTGACTTATTGCTGCAGACTCAAAGCTCAAACATGAAAGCTCCTACCCCTGTTCTAGGTACTAGTTACCCCTGTTCCTTCAGGTTTTAACAATCCCTCTTTCTACAGATGTGTATTTGGAAAGCATTTCCATTCCCTCAAAAAACTTGGTCCTATAAACTGATCAGCAAAAAGCAATCTGCAGAAATCAAGCTGGTTTCACCCCTGAAGCTGAAGAGCTCTAGACCAAGGTCTGATTTGTGGTTAGCCAACCACACTGCTTCTGCAGCAGCTGTGAGGTGACTCTGCTTGTCTTTACACAAAGGCATCTCAAAAGGATGAATTAAGAACAAGCCTACTAGAGCTTCTACCACTTCCTTTGTACTGCAGGGCTCTCTCTTCATCTTTCACATATTCTCACTAAAATGCAAAATGCCTGAACATAAGTGAATCTTTAAACCATTTTCCTAGCTCCCCACAAAAGATTTCCATCTTCCTCTGTCTCATGTGTTTTGTCCTTGTGAAGTCACAAGAAGCTTCTCTCTTCCCTCTCCAAATCCTTTCTGCTCCACATGGTCATCCTTCACCCTGAAAGCAGCACAAGGCTCTCTGTGTTACCCAACAGGGCAGAGCACATCTACACTGGAGCACGACTGTCTCTTCCTGTGTTTCTGAAGTCATGTGTCAGACAAAGAAAGGCTTGAAGGCAAACTCTTCGGATTCTCCCAATAAACAAATATATAGAAAAAACAATTCCCAGAGCAGAGAATCTGTTCATATTTTCTATTCAAAAGATTCTTATGACAAACTGTTACACTGATGAGGAGAAACAGCGAGTCCAGGGGCTGTTCATATGGAATCGTTGCAGCATTTTTCTCTTTTTTAGCAAGCAACTCTCAAGTTCGAACCAGAAAAGCAGATCAGTATTTCACATAAACCACAACAGCATCCAAAACTCTTCTGCAATGAGGAGAACCAGTTATGTAATCCAGCTGGCTTTTGGGAAATAAGAATGTAATATTAAGAAAACTTCTTGAGGAAGACTCCTTTAGGCTGCAAATGTAGAACCAGACAGGTAAACTAAGAAGAAACATGAAACTTGTAGATCACTACTTCTGGAGAAGAGGGATTAAGTTGTTTTTTAACAGAAGAGTTTATCAGGACTAGGCTTTTTTTCATCAGAGAGACTCTTTTTCATTCACATACAGAGCTGTCAATAGATAAAAGCAAATGAACCTGCCTAATGATGGCTGAGCTTCCATCGTTGTGACAGAATTTGGGTCCTTACCGCAGGCAATAAGTAGAGGAATCAGGATACAGTCTTTTTCTCTAAACAGCTGGCTAAATTCTGTAGGAAGGCTGAGGTGTGGGGAAATTACTAGAGTGTTTAAGACAAACAGTCCCTCAATATTAGAAGGCATAACCCCTGCTCAGAAGAAATAATTTTAATGATTTTAAAATACCAGACACAAAGAGAAGAAAGTCAGAGAGAGGCAGGCAAGAATGAACAGGTGTAAATAAAATCACGATAAAAAAGAAGTTTGGTGCCTTCATGAACTCTACAAGGAATCTGTGTTGCAATTACAGTAAAAAAAGTATGAATAAATATCTAAAGACACATATATTGCCCTCTTATTTAGAACTGTTTGGCTATAACTAAGCTAGTAACAGGAGATTCACACCATCCTTCCAAGCAGACTGTCATATAATGTAACATTTAAAACCCACTGGTAATGGGATGAGATGGAGCACAAAACTGAGGTTTGTTAGATGTGGCAGGAGTTCAGTGTCTTCCACTAAAAGCTGAAGAAGGGACAGAAGAAAAGGTCAGACATTTGCAGCAGTCCCAAAGACTTTTTCTTAGCAGGATACCTAGCATGGAAGGTCTGGATGTCCCTTAGAACCTCAACGACCTCCCAGGGCTTCCACAGTAAGGGCACAGGGAGATATGTGCTACAGGCTACTGCCAGCATTGTTCGTTTGCTTTCTAAAGCCCACATATAAGGGTTTCTGGAATCTTAAAATCCATGAAACAAATATGTAAAAGTGAAATCAACCAATACAGGATGGAATATTGTAATTTATCATTTAATATTGCTGCAATGCCCACTAAACTCTGTCTCATCATTGGTTCACATGTACTCTCTCTCAGACACACACACACAGACTATGCAATACAGTATGTGTAAAGATGTTCCAGTAACCAAGCACTGTAGCTGGATAAGGACTCAGGTGCTGATACTACAACAAGTTCTAAGTGAGCAAATAAAACCGACTTGGAGTTGAGTCCAGCCATTACCCTCACTGTGCAGTTCAAACTTTAGAGAGAAAAGTCTTAGAACCAAAGAGATAGAAAGAAAACAAAATCACAAGGGGTTATAAAGAACATCAGATATGCAATTAAATGCAACAATTAGTTATGCTTTTTTTACAGCAACATTTGATACATAAAATCCTCACAAGTTTTTGCATCTTCCTTTCTCTTTGAAGGAAACAAGAATAAACTACAATGTCACATAAAAGCTGTTTCTCTTGAACAAAAAAATAAAAGATAAAAAAATACATTGTTACTCCTCTGTTTAAACTTTATTTACAAATAACTGGATATTTCTAATCTAGACATAGAAGCTCTTTTCAAGATAAATGGCAATAAGCTATGGATGATCTGAGCCCATGTCTCACAAAAAATACAATAGTTTTACTTGGTATCGATAAACATTTTAAAATATACTAAATTTTGCCAAGTGTTACAATCATTGTCCAAACTGAATAGTAGTCTGAGTGCTGAACGAAGTGCATTGACAGAAATTGTAAATTTTAGTGTAACATTTCTTTGTCACTCACGATAGCCAGTTATCCTTGCAAGTCATTAAAGCAAGTGTCACAGACTCGGACAGGCTTCTTAGAAGAAGGAGTTAAGGCATTCTTTGCTGAGCACTCGGCACAAAAGATATTTCCACACTGTCTACAGTGATGCTGCAAAAGAGAAAAAACATATATGCCGAACATCAATGCATCGATCACCAATAGAGATCACTATCATGTCAAGTAAAGTCTCACGTTTGAGAAGTTAGTTTGACTATTTAAATAGTAGTTACATGGCACATGGAAGGCCACAAGAGTAAATTCTTTCTAAAGGGTATTGGAGTAAAATATTCAGAAGCACTTCACTAAGTCGGGAGACTATACCAGTTTTGGAAATAAACTGGTTCAAGTTCACCCTCCTCTTAAATTTCTCCTCTTGGACTTGTTCTGGTCACATAAAACATGTTCTTACATGTAACCACCTCCTTTCACATTGAAAAGTATCCTTGATTCAAAGGATCCAGCAGCCTTTGTTCAAAGACTATCCAAAGAATACCACTGAAATAATGCAGGACAGGGAGAGCCGCCTAAGACCAAGCCAGGAAGCACCGCAAAAATGAACCTCACAGGTATCCCTCATCTAGCTCATGGAGCATACCCTGACAGCAGCGGAATGCTGCCAAAGAAGGTCTGACCTAAAACATATCCAGTTGATTCTCCTGTTCCATGTCTAGCTAGTGTTTAGAAATATATAGTCACAAAGCACCAACATATGTTGATGCCTCCTGTTTTCACATATATATGCTCTGTCCCTGGCGGTGTTCAAGGCTAGGTTGGACAGAGCCTTGGGTGAGATGGTTTAGTGTGAGGTGTTCCTGCCCATGCAGGGGGGTTGGAACTAGATGATCTTAAGGTCCTTTCCAACCCTGACTATTCTATGATTCTATGATTCTATATCTAATTTCAACAAATACACATTCCTTTTATATCTGTAAATGCAGTTCAGCCTGGTTATAAATAAGTTCACTGTAAACACCTTGACAACAGTGTAATTTTGCTTGTTCACTTAGGGGATTGAACTATTTTTACACTGTTTATAAACTGATACTGTTAAAATTGCAAAAGAATTATGAATAAAGTAAGTTCCACACACTTTATTTTTACTATTTAAAGCACTGCAAGCAATAACTGTATTCAGAGATGAATTCCACAGCACTATTAAGGTCATTTTCTGAAGTTTGTATCCCATGTAAGAGTCTGAAAACAATAGAAAAAGAAAATCCCCACAGACAGACAATTAAACACACCTACCCTTCTCACTGTCACTGAAAAGCCTTTTCCACAGGCCATACAGTTCTGTACCTCATTGTCTTCCGCCCACTTCCTGTTGAGAGCTTGGGTGTGTTTGATCTATATAGAAGATATACAAAAAGGTTTGTTTTTTAAAAAGCTTACCTAATTCCTACTAATTTCCTCTGTTTTCACTGCACACACTACCCAGTGTGGTATAAAAGCACCATTTCTGCCATGATACTGAGAGCTTATGTTTGTCCAGAGAGAAAACCTGACTTTCAGAACTATAAGCAGATTTAATAACCCACAGACAGCAATATGGCCCTCATATACAACAAGCATAACATCTTAATCACTCTGGAAAGTAGCCCTCCACCAGTCTGAAACAAACTTCTGAAAATTCTCATAAGTTCCCACACAGAGAGTCAACAGGTTTAATTGCTTCAAATCAAATTATACCTGTAATGACTGGTTTTCTCGGCCAAGTTCCTGCATTGCAGCAGTAGTGTTGTCCAGCTTTTTCTTCATTTCCAGAAGTTTGGCTTGAAGTTTTTCAATTTCTCCCTCACTTTTTATGCACCTGAGGAAAAAATAGTACATAGTCAGCTCAAAGCATATACAGCAACACACACTGCCTCCTTTGGGCAGGTTGTCATGTCTGAGAAGCTTTTCTCGTAGCTCTCAGCCAAAAATATCCTTGCTGTGAAAAGTTCTTGGATGCCCTGACTGGAAAAATATTCTGTTGTAACAATCAGTTTAAGATTATCCGGCCCTGCTCCCAAGGATCTGTGGCTTATTAATACCTGGAATTACTCCTAAACCCAGGGACATTATTGAAGGAAGTCCATCAACAGCAAGCCCCAATATGTACCCCTGTGCAACAGGACACTCTTGCAAACCAGCTGCAGAAGATTAGGACAGACAACAGAGCAGAAAAGAACCCTTTTAGCAAGGCCACCTCCCACCAGCTGAAATTCTGTTAGCTGTTGAAAGCCAAATTTCAAAGGTTCATTTCCTGCCAAGCTGCAAACAGCTACTGGATGAGTTCAGAACAGTATGGCAAGGGATTGCCAAAGAAAGAGGATCTCTCTTGCATTGATGCCATGCTCTCCCAAGGCCTACTCTTCAAAAAACAAGTCAGCAAGCTTGATGATATTCAAAAATGTTTTCCATTCTGCCTTCACCAAACATGTCAGGAAATAAGGACAAATAAAGTTTCCTGCCTCACAGGTGTTTCTTTTACCTTTGTAATCACTGCTTTCAGGTAAGTCCTGCTGCCTTGCCAGCCTCCTGCTGCCTGAAGGAAAGGTACTCTGCTTACCTAACATTTAAATCTATTGCAGTGACAAGGGCAGAACTGGAGAAAAGAGGACTGTAGGTTTTCAGGCCGAAGAAAATGCCTCCTGTGTGAACCTTAGCCTATCTAATCCAATTAGATATTTAAACTCCTAACATTGAGCAGTGGGCATACCTATAAGTGCCTAAACAAATTCTTGTTACTGGAGGCACTTAGAAGTCTCTTCCAGGCTTCTGGATGACTAGTACACCTACTCTGATTAAGTCAAGGCAGGGGAGCCTTGGAGTGATGGAGAAGGACAGCTAATTCAGATACGAGAAGCAGTCTCTGCAAGACCTTGTAAGGTTCATACAGCAGATCAGATGAGAAGCCACAACCTACACACTTCAAAGTTCAGAGGAGCCCAACAGATTTAGATGGCTTATATGGATGGGTGTTGATCTTTGAGCACAAAGTGTGACTTTGGTGATAAATAAGGTCCTGATATGCCTGCCTGATTTTCTACAAAATAGCCACCTTGTCAAAGCCCACAAAGAGCAGTTTATTCCCTACACCCCTTGCTGTATTTTGTCAGGGACAATAGAATGTTGCATTCTGGAAACTGCACCCACAGCCCACACACTAGGAACAAAAGCAGATTAAAATAAAGCACGCACAGGGAATCCTGAGTCAACTGAAACAAGTTTGTAGTGTGAGGCTTTCCATTTCCCAAACTATACTTCCACATGTGCCATGACCATAGCTTACCTCTCCAGCAACGCTCTTCTTTCATCCTGGTTATTTTGCACCGTTGCTTCCAAGACAGCAATATCCCCACGTAAATCATCTGTCTGTTTTTCCAGCTCGCTCACTCGCCTTTGACTGCTTTGCCACTCTTTCTTCATGGTAGCCAGGTTTTCATTCAGGGCTGTGACCTGCATGGTGAGTTTGGTCTCCTTTTCCTCATGTTTCCTATTTTCTTCTTCTTTCTCTTTTTGCTCTGCATGCTAAGAAAACAATGGAACAATGAAAAACAACCTTCCAAGTATTCTTTCCCTATTCCCTACATTTAATTAAGGCAAGGAAACTTACTGTACTAGAATCACTACTTTTAATCAACAAACTCTATTAGACAAGGCTGTCATCCTATTGAATTCTCCCGCATCCTTAAATGCCTCAAAGATTTCTGACCTTGTCATTTAAAAATAAATATAATGTGAAACTAAAGTCAACTCTTTGCTTGTTCTCTGTCCCTGGAAGAATCCAAAGGCATGTGCACAAAATAACAGTCTTATACTCTCTAACATACTAACCAGTTTAGCTTCAATTTCCACACATTCTTTCTTCAGCTCCTCTTCTCTCTTTTTCAGCTGATCTTTGACAGCTTGATGGGTTTTTTTCTCCTGTTCCAGAGCTGAATTAGTATTATCTATTTTGCCCTGCAGCTCTAATTTCTGTTGAATTAATAGCTGGTTTGCATCCTTGAGATTTGCCACCTCCTGTTAGGATACAGAGCTCAAAGTTAAAGTAGCAACTTTGAAAGTGTAAATGATTTTAAATTCAAAACTACTGTAAATTCTTTCCAAGGAGAAGACAGAAATAATTTTAGTTTTATCAGTGGAAGAAATGATAATTTTATAGCACAAAATTTTTTTTTTTTTAATTTTATAAAGTATCGATGATTTTCATGATCAAAGATTTTAAACTTTTACCTATATTATGAACAACATTCATTTATAAAATATATTTACTGTATATTTCTACTAAAGCAGTTGAAGCTCTGTTGGATTATTTTATGCAATTCTTTGAAATGAGACATCCACGGTCATTTTCCAGAGTGTTTTAAAATTTACTTCCCATCGTTCTCTAGTTGCAATAATGAGGTTAAAGGCATTGTAATGACAACTTAAAAACCTAACATTGATGGTAGCTACTTTCTATTAGTCTTAAATGTACCAATAAAGACCCTCTGTTTTAAGTAAGCAGGATGATATGTTTGCCTTTAAATATTAGTTTTATGTGTTCTTCTGTAATAAAATATAACAAAATCCTGAAGTAAAATAGTCAATTTATAGCAATCATTTATCTTAAAATTACACAGCCAAGCATGGAGGTACAAACGGACTCATAGGGGCTGCCAGTTTTCCATAAATCAAAATTAAAACAAAACCAAAGACAGAGAGAGAACATATCCTGAGAATAGGAGGATGCCCTATAGATGCATACCTATTTACTCCTTGGTAGATGTGAAACAGAATATAGGCCTTTAGGAGACTTTTTCTGGCTTAGTCTGATTGCTTGTATGTACATCAAGAGATGACTATTAAGCTGCCACTGGTGTGCACACATTTTATATACATCTTTATAAATTTTCTTCTTTAGAATAAGTATTTTAGGAGTGATGAGAATTATAGTAACCTTTCCCCCAAATCCAAGAAGGTACTGGGCATAGATTGCTTGATGTAAAGTACAGACTTCTATCTAAAAATAAGAGACCAGTTTCTAAACACTGGAGAACAAAATAACATCTGAAACTCATAAGGTATCATGTTACTTTCTTTTTATTAGTGTATAGGGACTGTACCTTCATTTATACTTATAAAGCAACCTAAACCCCATGTACGTAACAGATGCAAATATAACTCTAATACTATAACATGGAAAACAAACTGCAGTCTTTCAGGAGTGTTTGTATCTGCAGAGACTAAAAACTTAAATACGTAATATGCGGTGAGAAAAGGTTTGTTTTACAGAAGACTGAACATTATTTAATTAAAGCTTCCAAACTTTTACCCTTCAAAGAGCTCATTTGATTGTTATGATTTTGGTAGAGAGTTAGTCTTTTATGAGGCTCCTGACATTGTTTCCTCCCTGACTGTGACTTTTACAGACATTTTAAGAAACTACAGCGCATCAAGGGAGTTTCAACTCTACCACACATCCTTGATAAGTACCAGATGTGCCTGGAATATCTGGGAAACTTCATATTTGTGACACTTTTGGACATCTTTTCTGCACTTCAGAATAGTTGAGCAAGGGTATGCCCAGTGAATCTACAGTGGTGCAGAAGAAAAGCCAGGATGTACAACCCATCCTGAAGCTAAAACAAGTTGTGTGGTTCACCTGGCCAAGAACACTGGGCACCGGTGCTCCAGGATTAACACTAATGAAGTCATCATTGCTCAGGAACCACAATGAAATCTAGGCTTTGGTTCCTTTACCTGTAATACTGACACTGACAGCAACCACCTTTGCAAAGCCATTACAAATAACAACTACCAAGTAGGCACATATTTCTTATAAGACAAAAAACCACATAAAGACTCAGTTTGTCTGAATATACCTTCTCAAATTCATGCTTGGAGGCTCTAAGCTCTTCACCCAGCTTGGCACTTTCTTTTTCAAGTCTACTCCTTATTTCTTGGAGCTCTGTTGTTTTACATTTCTCATTAGCCAAGTCTTTTTCTTTCAAAATCTTGAAGAGAAATAGAAAGTGTTAGAAAAGTTACTTCTTCCAAGTTCACAAAATAAGTAAATGAACAAACAAAAAAACATCCAGGGCCCAAAACCTACTTAGAGACTTTGTAATTAGGGGGAAACAACTGCCACATATCTCTATCCACAGTTCATAGCGCAAACAATTAGCGGCATGTTTGAAGTTCTAAATTTAAAACCAATAAGATTTTTTCACCTGTCTAGCCACTTAGAACAAATTAACGGCCTATTTCAAACCAAATTCGCTTCAACTGCTGTTAAAAGTCTTTGCACCAAAGGTTCAGTAAAACTGCCATTGCCACGCATTACAACAGTGCTATGCCCCCCATATGTCCTTTGGTTAGAGATGTAACAGAATCTAGTAAAGAGTGTCAGTGTGGGGCGTATGTGTCCGTGTGAAGATGTCAAAAGACATTTACCCTGTCATTCTGAAGATCCTGTAACATTTTGGTCTTCTCACCCAGCTGCTGCTCCTTCTTTGATGCATCCTGCTCCAGTGTAGACTTTGCTTTCTTCAGTTCCTGAATCTGCTGATTATTGCTAGCAATTCGATTTCTGCTGGAAACCAATTCTTCTTGAGCTAGAGCAAGTTTTTCTTCTGTGGACTAATCACACAGAGAGTTCTGCAAATTATCTATCAGCATAGGAACTTCAGATACTCAAGTATCCGAATTTTTTCCACATGGAAAACATGTTACCTAGTGTGCACCATTTAGCTTCAAATGGTGACAGAAACTTCTAGGTCACAAGGTTACCCTAAATAAAAGAAACTACCCCAGTACCACTTCCACCAGCAATTTGGTGGTACAATATTGTACATATTCCAGCTTGCATCTTTCCACAGAAAAAAAGGTGAAAACATACAGAAAGGCAGAGAATGAAAGGTAACTGATGAAAAGTGGACAAACTTGAATTCGCTCACAGGAATTTATTTTGTTCTCTGGGCAAATCAACTGATCTATAACTCTGACAGTTGTTACTTAAGCCGCAGGGAAGCTATACTTTTGAAGATTTCAAAAGTCATTCAATGCTATTTTTTACCCATGACTTAGTGAAGCCAGTGCTAGGACAATTGTAATTTGTTTTTAAATGCTAACATGAAATGTACAACCTAAAATGCTAGTATCAGGGTAAAATATCTCAGTCCCAGTTGCATTGGCATTTTAAACACAAAATTTAAATTTCCATTCAAAATCCACTGCAGATTATATTTTCATTTGCCTCCAACTGTCCCTATTAGCTAGAAAAAAACCTTGGATTCATCTCTATAGAGTTACAAAAGCCCCAACAAACAACCTAAAAGTTGCACCCAAGCTCATTCTATTTGCTCACAACAAAGTCAAATTTGTGGGTTCTGCTTGAGTTAATATTCTGGAGGTTATACCTTTTTAACCCTTAGGCTTAGGGAAGGACTAGCTCTGCTTAGAAGCATGTTCTTTCATAGGGAACCAATGAGAAAGAAAAATAACTAAACTCAGCCTCCACTCCTCCAAAATATTGGTGTTTTATGGAAATCTCTGACGCTATGATCACGCAGAATGTGAGGATATTTATTATTAGTAATAAGTTTATTCCCTCTAGTGCACCAATAAGGACTTATATTCTTTCAAGGTATACTAAATTCCTTTTTAAGCTCTTACTTAAATCCTAATCAAACCTCTTGTTGAAGGTTAGTGTTTTTAAAAGGAACAATAAGAAGAACTTTGGATTCACTTAATTATGCATATACTTTAGCCTCTCCTGTGTTGATTTAAAACCAAATTGATTTCTGATGCCTCCTAATCCTCCCTTGAAATGTCTAAAGTATTTTGCCTGTAGAGTCAGATGTAGCTTGAAACATCAGTGACGGAACACTGCTGATTCAATGGCATTTTCAACAGTCCCAGTGGCACTTAAAAAGCTCGCATTGGCTTTTAAAATGAATTTGCAAATTACTTTATTTGCTTTCTGAGCTATTAGATTCACTACTTAACACTTAGCAAGGTGCTAACTCAGATTTTTTTTTAAGCAAAATGGGAAGTGCTTCTGCAATTTCCATCTTTCAGCACAGGGTGGGTCTTTCAGAAAACAAAATTAGCCCTCTCCCCCCCACTGTGGGCAGTGAAGTACCATATTTTCCTAACAGTGAGAAAGGATGGGAAGTGTACCATCATCACGTAACATCTTCACAGGCAAACCCAACAGTATCTGCAGTTTTAGAAAGAAACATAAAGCCACAGCTTTTATTCAAATTTGTTTCCAGAAGTGAATGTGGTTACATCCAATTTGTTAGCACAGGATGATAAAATTTAATGAAGTGAATAGTGGCACACAAATTAAAAGCCTTACAAAGGGAATACTTCTCTCCCCCAAATTGTCTATGCTGTACAGGCTATCTCACTGTGCCTGTACCTACACTAAGACAATGTAAGTCTTCTTATAAGGGGAACTAGTATTCAGCCTATTCCGCTCTGTATTATGCACAAATGTTTCTGTAAGTCAGTAGTTTTTAATATGAGTCTTGAAACTTTGCATACAATTCAGCATGCTATAGCTTACATGTGTAAGTGCCTCAATTGTGCTGTGATTAATAACAATACTACTGAGAAATCATTCAATGCAATTTTAACGGTAAATCAACCTTCTATCTATCCATGCCTTTCTTTCAGCTTTGCTCAAAAGTCCTTCATAGCATCCTTTGGAAATGAGCAGAAATCCTCTGGTACATGGTTAAACATTCCAGTGACTATCCCTGTTCCTGGCCCAGTCTTCACTATGGCAGCAATTCAGCCCAGTTTTTTGACTGTTGAGGAGATCGCATCTTTAACATACAACCACCTCTCAAAAAACCTGATGCCATTTACCTTATTTAATCACCATTCAGTTTTGCCGTTGCTCCCAGAATATGACAGTTGTTCTACCAACAAGATACCCTTAGTCATGAGACTGCTCTTCAGGATGACAGACAAAACTGAATTCAAGGAAAAGGTACAGAACAGAAGATGCCAATCTGTACTTATTTTTGTAAATAAAAGCAGATGCCAGGATGACTGGTACAGAGTTTAAATAAATAAATAAAAAGATAAGAAGATATCAAAGCCTGATTCACTACAACTTGGTCTGTTGCAGTGTAAATTACAGTACAAACAGCAGAACTAGTCCAGGCTGGGTGGTAGGTCCTAGATCCTTAGGCACCTAAGTGAGGTACACAAAAATGAGCATTTTAGTCTGTGTGCTTCCTGATCCCAGTCCACAAGGAGACACATGGAATTATTCACAGATGCTAACCTGATCTCTCTTCACCTCCTAAGAAGAAGGGTTAGACTGACAATACGCAACTTAAGCTCCTGACTTACAGGCCTGAGGTTTGGCAGCACGAATGTTGTCCCAGAACATCCACTGAAGATATGCTGACAGAGATGCCAATATTGGAAGCAAAGAAACATTTTTTAGAGAACACAGAGGAAACCAGGACTGACTACAAAGAGCACAAATGCCAAGACTGAAAGATACTTGGCAGATCTCAGGAGAGAAGGATTCAACAAAGTATGTTTGCACGAACTCGAAATCAAAGCAAAAATAGCAGTTCTGAATTTTTATTAACCCTTCTATACAAAAAATACCTTTTCCACAAAAGAGAAGCTTATGTGTGTGTGTGCATGCAAAAATACATATATCTTATATATATACGCATGTATATATGTGTGTATATCTATATACACAAATGATCTGTGGTGCTATTCTTTTTTTATTCTACATATCAAAAACTATAGCATTTACAAGCACTCAAATCCTACCTGATTTCTTTTTCCAGTCACAAAAATGCATGAGTGTAGTTACTGCTTTGGTGGTAACTTATACCAAAGTAAATTTGCAACAAATAGTATCCATAAAATTATAACTGCATTCTCACTTCTGATTTTGTCACAACACTCACTTTTCCTCTGCAAGACTTACAGCTTCAAAGCTTGCATCTCACTACAGCTCCATAGCAAGGATCTTCTGTTACTGAACCAGAAACTAGGACCCAGCTGTGCTGCTGCACTCCAGGGAGCAGCTTCCCACTCTGCGTCTGTCTCTCGTGCAACGCTGTACCTCCAACTGCCGAACTTCACTGAAACGTTTCCTCACTTCTCAATCACACCTCAATCTCCCAGCCCGAGACGAGCCAGCGACTTCAACAGTGATATTGCAAGCAGATGCCAGAAGATGGTGCTCTGCGTACAGTCCATCTCCTTCCATCCCCTGTCAGGATCTAGCCCTACCACCCTATTCGTGCCATCCACTCCTTGCACGGCCTTTTATGATCTATCCCCACACTGAAACCTTGTCCTCACCAATAGCATGGTGCTACACCACATGTGAATATTTAAATTTTCCCTTGTAGTATTTTTAACTGAAGAAAACCTACCATCGCTACAATCTCATGGTACAGCCTGGTTGTCAGTCCTTGACATGGCTGGGCTTCAGACCCTGCTGACTCAGCACAGCTATGCAGGAGGATCGTATTTCTACTAAAAATCACAGAATGGCTTGGGCTGGAAGGGACCTTAGAGCTCATCCAGTTCCAACCCCCCTGCCACAGGCAGGGACACCTTCCACTAGACCAGGTTGCTCAAAAACCCATTCAAAAAAATCCTGCACTGAAGGACACCCAAGCTCACCTTACATACAAGGGTTAAAAACTTCTACTATTGCCTACTAATAAGATTCAGATTAACCTGAACCCCAGCCCACCCATCAGCTTTGGTTCCAAACTTTAATCAAAATCCATAGCTCTGGCTCAGATTATATACTTAATTATTAAGTAACTCATTCAGACAAATGACTTTGAACTGGACTGTGAAACTCCACCATGAAGTTCTTTTGACTTGAGTGGCATTTTGATGTTCAAATCTCAAGACTAACATTATCATGCTGAGGCCTTCCCAATGTGCTTTTTCTGAGGCCTCCTAAGAAAAGTTATTACCGGTTCTTTAGGTTAAGATTTCAGCGAGGCAGCACATCCACGATTAAAGGTCAGCTCCCCACCTGTTCTCTCTTCTACATTTTACATTAAAAAGGGGTGGCAAGCAGACCTCACTAGTCATAATTAATATGTCTCAAAAATTCTATTTTTTTTTACTCCAGCGAAGAGCCTCCAAGTTGATACATCACCTCAGTACTGAGGACCTCAATCTTCCTCAAGCCCTTTAGGCTCAACAGACACATAATAAATCAAGTTACCTGACTGCTCATCTTGCAAGTCTTGTTTTCACATCGCCATCACCTTATTTTACCTTTCTGCAAGGAAGTTCTAGCTTTCTTTTTTGCTACCATCCACATTCAAGTTCAAAAGCATGTGGGATGCCTACTGTCCTATTTTATACTTGCCAGAACTAGAGGTCATCAAGCTGGCTCAATAATACCTGTAACGAAGCTATTTTTTGCAACAACTGATACATACATGAAAACTATACCAAAAAGAAAGCCAGTTAAATGAGCACATCCAATGCATTCACAGGTCATTGCATTACCATATGTTGATCTAAGAGCCTTGCAGGAAATTAACACACAGAGATATGTATGCTATAGTAACTAACTATAAGAAAGAGCTTGTTTAAAGCACTGTTACTTGTTAATCATGCTGAAGTTCTTCACAATTTAACACAGCAATTCAACCAAGCTACACTGAAAGTAAAGCCTCTGTAACCTGCAGGGAAATGTGGCAGGTAATCTAATGTTACAGAGGAGGAGGAAGATGAATAAAACTCCAGCGGCCTACATTTAAAGGAGTTATTTTTCTTTTTCTTAAAACAACCCTGAACCTGGAGTTTGACTAGAGCTCCACAGCTCACATGGGCCTATCTATCTATCTGAAATGGCCAGGAGACCTTTAACAGTTTCAGTGATGGAAGTGAAAGGCCACTGGGACAGGTGAAAGGAAGTGATGAAATCTAATCCATCAATGACTTATACACAATGAAGCCATCAGAAGCTGACACCTAAAACAGATCAGACGACTCAATCTCCCGATGTGCCTAGTTCTCTCCATAAACTTCAGAAAAGCCTAGAACAACAGTGTCACACACAGACAAAGCTGCAGCGTGATTCATCTGAAATGAAAAGTGACAAAGCTACAGATCTTGCCAGTAGACAGCCAGTCTCTGCAGCACAGTATGTGCTGGGACTAACTGGAGCATTGGCTTAGTACTGACATGAAGAAAGGAGGCAGAAAAAAAGGACATAAAAAAACACCTTTGCTGACTGACTCAGCTGCCAGCAATACCTCTTTGAAGGCACTACACCCTAATATTGAATCAGATAGATTCAGTTTAGGAATATCAAAAACTTCAAGGACTAAGTTCAGACACTTGTATTCCAGGCAGGTCCCTAAAACTACCATTTCTATTAGCTTGACATCTCTGAACACCTACAGTCTGCCAAGAAGGAAGGGGCAAGGGCATGGGAAAAGACTGACAACTAAAATTCTAGTTAAATCATCTAGAAGATAGCAGTTACTTACATGCTAGCAGACTTTGCCCTAATTATCTATGCTGTTTAAATTAGCTGAAAGCTGCAATATATAACAAGAAAGAGCAACTCGAAAAATTAACTCATAAAAGAATAAAAAAAATAAATCATCTTTCAGTTTGCTGCTGCAGAAATGCAAGGGTATTTCAGGTAAACTGGCAAATATCCTTGGAAGGGTTTTTACAGCACTAAATTCTATACATAGCATATGTATAGAATATGAAGAAGAAGCATTTTTCTGCCTATACAGTTCTTGAACAGTTTCTTGGACTTCAAAATGTATATAAAAAGATCTACTAAAAGTCACACATGACATTAAAATGACTGTAAGTACCTTAAGGTCTTGCCTTATTGCCAGCAGCTCAGACTCTTTCCCATAAAGATCCAACTGCAGCTTCTCCATGTTTTCTTTATTTTTTTCATGGCTGTTCTGTAAGTCTGCTAGCTTGACTTTCTCCACTTTAAGCTCCTGTGCTGACAAAATAGACTGCTGTTGCAGTTTATTCTCCAGTTCTGCCTGAAACATAAGCATAAGAAGTTTCAATTAGAGTTACAGTCATTAAAGCTTAATCATTTTAATTGCATTTCTACTGCAAGGCAAGATTTTTTCCCACTTACAAAATAGCAGTTCAGTAATCTGGTATTTGTGATTTTACAGTAATATTTTGTAAGTAAGCTAACAGCAAAATTGAATTCATGACAAAAAACTTAGTGAAACACATGAAGACCAAACATTAAAAATCTTAACAATGTTCTCAAGCGTTTCAAGTTTCTGGCTGTGATAGAGATAATTTTCTTCACAGTATCTACTGTTTTGGATTTGTACTGAAAACAGTGTTAATAATACACACATGCTTCAGCTATTGCTGAGCAGTGCGCACACGGAGTTAAGGCCTTTTCTGCCTCTCACGCCACGCCACCAGTGAGTGGGCTGAGGATGCACAAGGATTTGAGAGGGGACACAGCTGACCCCAGCTGATCAAAGGGATATTCCAGACCACATGGCATCATGCTCAGCAAATAAAGCTGGGGAAGAGGAAGGGGGTGATGTTCAAAGTTACAGTGTTTGTCTTCCCATGTAACAATTATACGCGATGGAGCCCAGCTTTCCTGGAGATGGCTGAACACCTGCCTGACGAGGGGAAGTGGTGAATGAATTCTTTGTCTTGTTTTGCTTGTGCATGTGGCTTCTACTTTACCTATTAAACTGTCTACATTCCAACGCATGATTTTTTGCATTTTCATCCCTTGCATTTCTCTCCCCCATCCCAACAGAGGGGAGTGAGCAAGCAGCTGTGTGGTGCTTAGTCGTTGGATGGGGTTAAACCACAATACCAAGTCCTAAATCCTAAAGTTTCCATAGACTGACTAAATACGATCATGTGGCATAGGGCAAACAAAGCTGGAGCAACATCTAACAGTGGATGGCACAGAATGCAACATTTCCTAATGCTGTAAGACATTTGAACTCTTTCCATTATGGTTTATGAGTTTCATACTGTCACTCAGATAAATTCTTCTGGTATAATAAGAGAAGACTTGATTTAAAATTGTCACAGAAGTTCCAAAACACTGTAGAGTCCGTCCAAACCAGTCTCACAAAATTCTACTGCTTTACAGAAAATGTCAACTTTGGCTTCATAGCATGCTCATGAAGCAAAATAAACACATTCAATCTAGTCACTTTTATTACTTTATTGAAACTCAATTCCTACCAAATTCAAATATCAACACTGGTTTGTTTTGCTTTATTATTGTTGTTGATCGTTGTTTGTATCTCCAACAGCTCTGAAGACCTTGTTTCTACATCCTGACCTTATCTACTACAACGAACAGCTGTTTATCATACAGACACTGAAATAAGAGCTGCAGCATTTATCTGAGAAATTTATATTCATTTTCTTGCAGGAGTAGGAGAGGCCAGTCTTACCTTTTCTAAAAGGGCTGTTTTTAATTCAGCTTGCAGGGTCTCACTATGTTTTTTCTTCTGCTCAAAAGATTCCTTTAACTCTCTCAGCCTTCCCTGGAGATGTTGCTCACTTTTTTCTTTCTCCTTCAGAAGACCCTGAATTTCCAGTATTTGCGTTCTCGCTGCATCAAGTTCTATCGACAACTGCTTAGAAATCTATATTCAGAAATATTAAACAACTGTATATAATTTTAATCAGTATTTTTATGAAAGTATGAAAAAAAGTAGGACATGGTAATACCAAGTAACTGTTTCATTAATGAAAAAACCTGAAGGGTTGTAAAATCCACACAGCTAAGATTTGTGCAGCACAGAAAGGTAGGAGTAAAATCTGTATGTTAAAGCTTCATGTTATCATCTAGGAAATTTTAGCACCACTTTATTTCAGTGCCCCAGTTAGGTGACAATTTGAGAACTGCAACCTCTTTATCCCTCATCAGTCCCAGCACATGAAACTGAAAATTAATCTTTTAAATACTTATTATTACTGATTTCTGGATTTTCAAAACTACACAGACAGCTTACCCCCTCCTTTTTTTCCAGTGAGTTTTTCAGTTCATTCCTCTCTTTAGCTACAGACTCTGTTTGGACCTGGAGCTGGTGTTTTAACTCTTGGCAAGATTTTTCCTAAGAAAGATAAGAAAATATTCATGTGAGCTTCTAAGATGGGGTACCAGATATTTCTGCAAGATCTACAAAGCCTTAAAAAATCATGCTTTCCCTTCCAGTGAAAGAGCTTTCCTTCTCAGCTGCAGACATATTTTCAGCTCAAAACTCTTTAAAACTTTCACAGTGGTAATACTAAGCTGAACACAGCTGATACCCCGTACTAACAAATGCAGCCATGTGCTGAAGAGTTTTTCCCATTACGGATAGTCTCCCCCTTTGAAGCTGCTGTTGGCAGCCCTTCTCCTTCTTGTGGAAAGCAGTAGGCTCATCACTCTCCTCAGGATTCAGAATTTCTTGACGTTCTAAAACTCATGAGCAAAGTACATTTGCGTGAGTTGTATTCAAATACAACTACAGTTTAAGCCCAAATACCATGCACTTAAGACAGCGGCAAGCCTCCAAATGACTACAGAATTAGAAGCAGAATCTGGACTCCTATCTTTAAGTCTAAACTGGGGAGCAAATCCTTCAAGTTTCTTAGGAGAAACAAATATTTAAATAGTAGTAACTAAGTAAAGCAAATAAAAAGGCTTATCTGAAAAAAGTGAAGAGTAAAGGAAAAAGTTATTTTTAACTAGGAGCAAGATTTTTTTTTAGATCAGAATAAAAGCAGCTCTGAACGAGTTCTGGGAAATGGTGACATGTAAGATGAGAAGGGAAAGAGAAAGACACCCCTACCGTGTCTGAGGCAGGGGTGTCAGAACAACTGCATAAGAAAATCTGTGAAATATGTACTCATACAGTGCCCACTCGTAGTACCAACAAAGCAAGAGAGAGAAAGAAAAAGGATATTTTAAGGCTAGTGAGAGTTCACTTCTTTACCACAGTAGGTTGCTCAGGTGATCAAGCACTTGCTATACCACCACGTGAGAGACCTTTATGAAACTTAAATAGTTCTAGCACTCTGATAATACCGTAAGGCCTCTCCACAAACAACAGATGATATTACTCTGCCTGCTGTACACAGCCTACCAGCATGTCAAGTGCACAGGAAGGCTGTATATACAAAGACTCCAGAAATGAAGCTAATATGGCCTTAGCAAAATAAATTATTCTTCAATATGGTGACAGCTTAGCAAAGGGTTTATGACTTTGTGTTGTTATAATAAGGCTGATGTACTTTTTAAAAAAGGGACATTTCCCATCAAATTGTTTCACTGCTTGTCTCCATTTAGTTTCTTCGTCACATTAAAGGCATGCAGCAAGAAAAAGGGATCACGGTGTGTGATGTTGACTACTGTGAACATCCAGACAAAAATTTAAGGTAGGACACATATATGAACTAATAAAAATCACAAATTGTTTTCCTTAAGGCAATTAATTTCCATGCATTGTAATTGTATATACAGCCTTTTCAGACAGAAAGCCAAATCATTTTATCAGACTATAAATTCACCAAACTTAGTGTATAATGAAAGAAACTACTAACCATTTCCGCCATGGCTGCTTTTGCTTTTTGTACCTCTTTTTCTAACTCTTCCTTTCTTTTTTTGAAGGATTCAGAACTTTTTGAGAGCTTATCTTTGGTAGCTGTAAGATCCTTTATTAGAGCATCCTTCTCTGATTTCACTTGTTGCAGCTCTGATGCTGCTGCTTGCATTTTACAGTCTAATTCTTTGAGTTGCTTACTAGTATCTTGATTTGATTTTTCAAGGTTTTGTTTGAGGCTGGCCTTCTCCTCCTCCTGCTTTGAAATTTGCTTTTTTGCTTGTTCAAGGGCTTCAGACTTCTTCTGCAAATCCAATTTAGTATTAGACATCCTGCAAACACAAAGGGAAAAATAACATTTGTTTTTAAATTCTTCTCCACAGCTCCTTCGTATCATTAATGTCTCTATTATTTAATATATTAACTGCAGAACTACTTCAAAGCATACCTCCTTCATCCAGAGCACAAGCATTTTGTCCCCCTGAGGAAGACATACCAGCAACTTTTAAAACCTATTTTGACATAGACTTTTCCTCCTCAACTATAATGAGCAGAAACTACCCCTTTACTGTTTATGCATAAACTGCAAATAAGTCTTTGCAAAAAGTTACAGGGCTATGTAAAGATGGACCTCAGTGTTTAGGTACCTAATGTTTAGATAGCTGACATTAAGCACAGTGAATGCTCTGAAGAAGTGAATTGAATCAAAGCAGTCAGTGATTCACATGAGACAACATGGCAGATGAAGTCTGCATGGCATAGAGTGAAAGAAAACAGGTGGGATAAAATTCAGTTCTTGTAGCAAACGGGACATATCACTTATCTATGACTCTCAGAAATCACAGCAGAGAAAAACAAAATTCAAACACCAGTCCAAACTACTCTAGTTCTATGTCTGACTTTGAAAAGCATAATAACACAGGAAATGCATACGCTTCTCTTGCTGCTTCAAGTTGTTTACTCAGTTCTGTTGTTCGGAGGTCTAATTCTGTGGATTGCTGTCGCTGCTGCTGTAACTCCTGAAGAGCTTGTTCTTTGCTTGCTTTAGCATCAAGAATGTCAGCTTCAAGTTTCTGACATATAAAAATAAAAAGTTAGAGCTATCAGAACACAACCAACAAAATCAAAATAGCAGTAAAAAAGCAGAAGTCATCTAGTCTGAGAGTAGTATTTATTGAAGCTAGTCTTCACTGCAGAAAGCAGTCACAGTTCTTGCACGTTGTCTACCTATTGTATTAGTTTCTATTTGTCTTTCATTATTTAGTTCCTGCAAAACTCTTGCTCCTCCAGAACTGAACTATTCTATTAAAACATTTAAAATCATATTAAAATTAAAAGCCAAGCAGTCACTTTACTGCAAAGTAATAGATAAAAAGCAGGTATCTTTAAAGAGCTTATCCAAAACACCTATATAAAGAAAGGCCATACACAGTGCTCAGCTCTGGGGCCATGTTCCCATCCACCACTGAGTAGTTTCAGCAGTTTCAAATGACTGCTTGTTTGCATATCCCAAGAACTCTGCTGTTCTTTATAACAAAAGCAAAGACACAAACTACACTGGTGAAAAAGTCCTATGCTCATCTGGAAGAGGTTTTTATTCGTTTGTTTGGGGTTTTGTTTTTGGTCCTAGCTGTTTGGGGGGAGAGCAGGAGGGTGGTTTTGTTGGGTTGTTTGGGTGTTTGGTGGTTTTTTTTGAAGGTACTTCTTCATTTACTTGAAGTATAAAAGAACACAGGAGTCTTCAGTAAATAGGCACTGCTTAGACTCTTCAACACACTGGCAGTTTTACAGGCACTTCTGCTTTCACACAGTGGCCATAAAATAAAATGGCCAACTTTTTCCAAGAAAATTCCTGAGGGTTCTTTGTTTTCTGTTTTTTTAAAATACCATGCATTCAACTGGAATAATCCCAAAGAACGGCAATGACACCAAGGTTTTACGCAGAATTGCATTCCTGTTGACAGCATCAACAACCCTGCACTGTTTCACACTTCAGCTGCCAGGAACCTCATAAAATCTTGTGCAAGCAAGCACTGTATTCCTCCCAAACATTTGTGTCTGTCGGCCACTTGTGACATTTTTGTAAAAGGATGAGAAATAAAAACACAAATAAAGGGAGTGGGAAAAAAAAACCCAATGTGCAAAAGAAGAGAGCAATGGAAGCACAAAATAACTATGCTGGTAATGCATTGTATGACAGCTTTATTTTTAATAGCATTGGATTAAATTTTCTTATGAGCAAAACAATCTTCTTTACTTTCTATAGAGCACATCAGAATCGAAAAACTCTGTGCTCAGTCTTGAGCACAGAGATTGTTAATCTCCCTCAAAACAGACAGGCAATACTGCAAAAGCAATTTTGCATTGCTCCCAAAGCCTTGTACCATATGCTTTTATGCACTGTGAATTTTGACTACCAAAATTTGTAACAAATATTGAACAAAGGTTAAAGCTCAAATTTAAAAGCTCTCAAGCATTAGGACTAATTCATATCCTTAACTGAATATACTAGTATCTCCAAACACCGAAAGGTTCTGCAAACCTCCTGCCAGAATTATTTAAAAGAAAAACTGATTCCAAAACTGCAATACAAAATTCAAGATCAAGTTAGAAGAAAAACACCAATAAATAAATCTTGATTAAAAGCCTCTGTAGAAGCCCACTGAAATGCTTTGGAAATGAACGAACCAGAGAAGCAGTGTTAACTTGGACTAACCGATGTAACATATATTTCCTACTACCACTTGCAAAGTGTTAAAAATGTGAACTTGAAAACTCTTAATTTTGCGACATATTCATATTCCCGCTCATAACACTTCCCAGGTAGCACAGAGTTTGGTAGAAGCACATGTACAGGAAAAAGACAGTACAGTGGCAATACCCTAATCCTATCTTCTTAATGTGATAAGCTAGCATGGAAGAAGAGGAGAATAGGATTAAATGGTGGATCACGAAATACAAGTGAAAAAGAAAACCTACAAAAGTGGTATTAATATAATCCTTAACCCCTAATTTGAGCACAACTTTTATCACATACTACCAAACAGTGGAGAACATCAGTTTTTGTAAGCTCAGATACTGTGTTCAGTACAAACCTTCAGCTGTCCCTCTAGGTCTTCAGTTTTCTGTTCTAAATAAAGACTTTTCTCTTTGTACTCTTTGAGATTGGCTTCCAGCTGAGCACAGTACTCCTGCTTGTCATTCAGCTTAGCTGTAACCTGATCCAGCTGAACGCTGACCTTATTTAACTCCTGAGGTAAAATAAAGGTATGACAGTTGTTAGTTTTTAAATAACTTCAGAAATTACTAATGTCATATACGATTTAAATGATGTAATGTGTTCCAATTAAAAAGAAAAATAATGTTTCTTTTTTTATTCTGAGGGGCAGGAAACTGAGAGGAGAAACACAATCGTGCACAAATTCTCTCTGTTAAACTGACAAAGTTTCTTTTAAAGCCTCAATATTCCTCTCAAACTTCACAGGCTGTGGGCTAAATCTTAACAAAGGTGTTTGAAGTTATAAATGGAAGAGGAATTGCAGGTAATAAATGCACTGGATCCTGCAGTTAATGGACCAATAACTAGAAAGTAACACTATGAAACCCTAGAGAAATTTTTTGCTGTCTTCATGAAATCGAGCACCACCAAAGAGGAAAGCCAATACCATGTGGAGTCAATTCTCCAAATACTAGAGATGATTTCAAACCATTTGGTTCAACACAAACGACATGAGCACATTCACCTTGTAACTACTATGACAGCTACATCAAAGCTCACTGCTTTCCAACCAAGTTGATTTATTTATTAATTACTTAATTAGTAGTTGGTGAAGAAACTTTTTTAATTACTTTTAATTAATTTTAATTAATTGCTTACAGCAATTAATTGCATTCCCACACTAAAAAAATGGTGCTATGTTAGCATCTGCTGGACGTTTCCATGAAGACCCCAGCGGCACTGATTCTAACAATGCAAATATTAGATTCAGCATCCAGTGGAATGCATCACTAGGATTAACACACGTTAAAACATGAAATTTTAGCAACAGTCTTTGTACTGAATTACACCCAATAGGACAGCTTTGATTCTGAACCATATTCCACAGCAAAGAGTGGATTATTTATACTACAAAATACAAGTAAATTCTTTATACTATAAAATATACCTGGTCCAGATGACAGCAAAAAGAACTAAATACATATCACATGGTTAAAATATCCTAAATTATTATTTCCAAATCATAGAATCATAGAATGGTTAGGGTGGGAAAGGACCTTAAAATCATCTAGTTCCAACCCCCCTGCCATGAGCAGCGACATCTCACACTAGACCATGTCGCCCACGGCTCTGTCCAACCTGGCCTTGAACACCGCCAAGGATGGAGCATTTACCACTTCTTTGGGCAACCCATTCCAATGCCTCACCACCTTCACAGTAAACAACTTCTTCCTTATATTTAACCTGATCTTCCCCTATTTAAGTTTAAACCCATTACCCCTTGTCCTTTCACTACAGTCCCTGATGAAGAGTCCCTCCCGAACATTCTTTTAGGCTCCATTCAGAAACTGGAAAGCTGCTATGAGGTGCCCACGCAGCCTTCTCTTCTCCAGGCTGAACAGCCCCAACCTTCTCAGCCTGTAATCATACGGGAGGTGCTCCAGCCCCCTGATCATCCCCCTTTGTATAGAGGCATATAAACCAAGCTCCAAATAAATCCAGCTCACTGGCTGGAGCAGATGGAGTAGCTCTGCATTGCTCCGAGCATTCACTACAGGTGTTGGCAACCGAGTGGTAGCACTGGGATGGATCGGTGCCCTCTTCCCCCATAAAATCTATATGCAACAAGTGCATATTCACATGTTTAATCAGTTCGTAAGCAGACTATTCTGAGGTTTTTAAGTAGCTTTTTCAGTATCAGAGAAACTTTATATGCTGCTTATAACCTGTTGCTTATCTTGCAGTGCATGCTGGGCAGTGTCCAGGTGATTCTGAAGATCTGCTCTTTGAGCAGCTTTCGATGCTTCTGCTGAAAGTAGCAATTCAGTCTTTGCTTTTACCTGAAAGATAAGTTGTATTTCAGTACAACATATAACATATAAGGAAACATATAACCATGGCTCATTTCAATTTTCCTTATCAGTAAGTTTAATAGTAAAATCAGTAGGTTTTATGTGCTAGTATAAAAAAAAAAAAGGAAAGAAAGTCTTCTCAAGGTTTAGACCAATATTAGGATTTTAAGCCACAGAGTTCTTATCTTTACTTACTAACAAGAAATAATGGGATATCCTTACTGCATTCACACCTATGCATACCATGATAGCCCCATACTGCATGCACGTTACAGGGCCTTCAAACCTTCAAAATTCTTAAAAGCAAAAAGAATAAGAAACAAAAAAATATGCTTCCACATGTATGCTACCTCTGCTTCTACCTGCCTGTTTGCGAGCAACCTCCCTTCCTTCCAAAACACTCAGCAAACCAAATTTTGAAGGTGGGTATGAAGGTGTTGGAGCAAAGTGGCAATATTCAGGGTCACCCGCTCTTGTGGTTTACTATTTTTCTCCCGACTAGAAATGCACTTTCTCTGACAGCTGTAAGGAAGCTCACATTGTCTTAAAAAGCAGCTGCCACAGGTCATAGATTATAGGAAAACCAGCCCAGACGGAACAGTGAAGCCTAGGAAAAATGGCACGAAGCTACACTGGAAGAAGTTCCTAGACCTGTTTGGAAACTGTATAACACTAATACAAAAGACATCAGAGTGCATTAATCCAACAACAACAGTACTAGCTGCTCCAAGTGTACCAAGGCAAGAACTTCTGGCTAAATGCTGTTTGTTCTTTGAGATAGCTGAACATGATTAGCAGCTTTTTAGCTTAAGCAGAACTTAACAGTAGGAGAGTCCACATTGAGTCCATGCTAGGGAATTTCCTTGTTTAGTAAATTAAACTGACAACAAGGTGACTTGCAACTTCATTTATTTTATTTTTGATAAAGACACCAGCATAGGAAATGTCTAGGCAACAACATCTTAGTGACTCAATAGACTTTCACTCTGGTGCACAGAATCCAGGACTGGTAAGAGCAGGGTTTTGGATCCTGCTCTTTTTATTTAATCATAACAAATATACGAAGAGATGCCAGAAGACAGATTTTTTCCCAGCTCAAGTATTAACATTGGGTTGTGGGTTTTTTAATTAAAAAAAAACCAAAACCAATCAAACAACAAAACCAATAGAGACACAAAAAAAAACCCCACCAAAACCAAACAAACAAAATGAAAAAACAAAACAAACACTTGCCGCACTTGCCATCTATTCTATTCGGAATCCACTTACATTTTCCTCAATTTTATCTGCCTTATTCTACTTCATTTATCTGTTAGTAGAAACAGGACATTTTTCCCAAATGACTTTGCACATTCTCTGGAATGAATACAGAAATCACATCCAGAATTTATCATCACCAGGCACTCCACAGTTCCATTACCTGTACATCAAGTTGTGATACTTTCTCTTTACTTTCATTTAGCTGGCTGGTGAGTTCAGTGATGTTTGCTTCTAGGGAAAGCACACGGTCTTGAGCAGCTCTTAGATGTGCCTTTTGCTCTTGTACTTGCTCATGCAAATTCTCTTGGGCTTGTTTATGACTTTCTGATTGATTCTTCAGCTTCTCTGTCAGCTGAGTTACCTGCAGTGAAAAATAGAAGTCAGTAGAAGAGAAAGCTGGAACAGCAAGACCAAGGAAATCATAAATCTTCTGAGTTTTAGCATGTCTTGTCATGGCTCTGGAGACTCAACGCTATCATATTTCTTTTTCTGAACTATTACAGTAAAGCTATATTGCAGACAATATCAAAGGTCAAACAGGTTACCAGCTGAAAACAGAAGCAAAGGGTATTATCAGTTTGGCCTTACTGCAACAGAACCACAATACTAAGGAGACAACAGATCCAGGCTAAACTGAGTTTTGGCGTTTGTGTTGAAAGCTGGAATTAAACACCTTTTTAAAATAAGAGAAATAAACATGTACATGTATCAAAACATTATTTGCAAGCATGTATTACTAGGGTATGTACATAGGAAACATCTAGGAATTCCTTCCCCTATGCTGATAGCAAGGAAGTCTCCAAAACACAAGTCCTGTGAAATTTACATGAAGATCTTTAAAGTAAGTGTCAAAGAAGCAGCAAAATACGGGAAAGTTTAGCATTATACCTTATGAACTAAGAAAAAAAAAGGAAACGGAATTCAGTAATGAGAATGAAACAAGTCTTCAAAAAGAAGCAAGTCTTTGAGTTCTTACCTGTATTTGCAATGCATGGTTCTTCTCTTGTAGCTGGTTAAGAACTGCTGTTTCTCCTTCACCAGCTTGAATTTTTGCATATAAGTCCTCTCTTTCTTTTTCTAACAGGGAGATGTTTTCCTTGCTTTTTTGAAGCAAAGCCTCAAGATTTTGAATTTTTTGGTCCTTATCTCCAATTTGTCGCAGTACTTGCTCCAAATCATTCTAGAAAATCGCATAATAGCTTCCTTAGTTATAACGACCTTAGAGGTTATTCCTAATGCATAAAATGTTGGACAAATTTATTAAACACTTTCTGTATATTCTCTTCTAGATCTGCAAGTTAATCTACTGAAACTCATATAAGTCATGCAAGTCACTACTAAGAGAAGACATCTTTAAAATACTGAAATCCTGAAATACACTTTGACATGATGATACATAATTATGCTACCTGGGCTTCTCGTAGTTTTGCTGTAGTATTTTGCTGAAGCGTCTGCTGTTCCTGATGCTGCTGTTTTGCCTTATCTAATTGATGTTGCAGTTCTGTGGAATTTGCTGCTTTTTCCTTCAGCTGAAAAAAAAAACCCAAAAAACAGACAAACCAGACTAATGAGTGAATAAGCACCCTGCAGTAAGCTAATATTCCTTCTAACGCTAAAAGATTTTAGTCTAAAAATGAATCTTTGAAACATGGTAGAAAAATAGAACTGTGTAATGCTAGTTAAAGAATCAAAATGTAACCAAAGCATTTATTACTATTAATGAATGAGATCCTATATCACACATATGTACTTTAGCTCTCAAAAATCTAAGAGACATTTAGCACGTTTTCTTCCAACATTCGTTAAGCTGTAACAAGACTGATACTATAGGTATCTGTAAAACAACATTATTATAACTATCATTAGCAGTTTTAGTAGAAACTTCAGTCTAGCAGTCTCTCCACTTCTGTACTGGTCAAGGCTTTGCAAATCAGCTACAGATAAGCTTTAAAGCTTTGACAACATACCACTCAGATATTTGGCGAATCCCCATACAGGGAGCAGAAAATCAGCAATATATATAAAGCACTCATTAAAACAAATAAAAATTAATTAACCAAGTGTTTTGTGCCCATGCCTCCTACACAGATTATTACCTACCAATGACCTGCTGCACCATGTTCACTTTTTCTTTATGCAGGGCTTTATCTCACAAGAATATTTACATACAAAATGTTACCCATACGGGCTTAGGTGCACCAGAGTTTTTTTCTCATAAGATTCTTAGACAACGTTCATAAGTGTAAAATGCATATCTTTTGTTCATCTGTAAAGCACCATGAACATACATGAACCTGATAAGCATTTAGCCTTACAAAAGTCTGTAACGCAATTGGCATTTCAGCAGATTTTTGACAATTCTACCATCTACCGTTTGACTAAAGCCAGCATTAGTCAAATGAAATCTCAATGAGGGCAAACTTCCTAAGCTGCAACTTCACCACAAGTGTACATACAGGCTACTGTCAGAACAAGAACAAAGTAGAGTCTGCATAAAAGCCCCTACCTGCTCTTCAGCTC
Organism: Lathamus discolor; assembly: GCF_037157495.1. NCBI lineage: Eukaryota > Metazoa > Chordata > Aves > Psittaciformes > Psittacidae > Lathamus > Lathamus discolor. The sequence continues at coordinate 50,171,913 of NC_088884.1, forward strand.
GAGAAAGTTTTAATTGCAGATCGGCCACATGCTGCTCTTTGTCCATCAGCTTCTCACTAGACAGCTGCCTCTGTTCTTTGAGCCGCCCATGTGCTTCCCCTAGCTGCCGCTCTGTTTCTAGAAGTTTACTGTGCAACTGCAAAAATAAAAGTCATCAATTTTGTAGTCATTATTTAGCCAACAACACTGTATTTTAGACTCCCTCTGTACAATGTTAACCCTAAGTTTTCACAACCCAGCGTAAAACAACCCCATGAGCTCCCAAATCCATGATGTACATCATAAAGCTCAGAAACACAAATCATGTTAAAGAACAGCATCAGCTGCACAAGTTTGAACAAATATTCAAAAAAGTAGGTTAGCAGGACCTAGAAGCATCATTTATCTACAGAAGACCTTCAATATGATTTACAGAGATTTAAAAGAAGGATCCTGACAGAGAGAGCAATCCTTCAAAGACAAAAGGACTATCATATAAAGTAATGATCCTTAGAGCAATCAAGGCTCATACAGCACACACCTTCAATCCTATAGATCCAGTGGCTGAAGCAGCATAACTTTACCTGCTTCTCAATATATTGTTTCTCTACCACTAGAACAGTAAGAGTGTAATTTTTACCTTGACCTGGCTACATCAATGGCATTCATTCTCTGCAGAAAAGAGATACTGAACCTTCAGTGTAGAGTACACAGTAACTTTAGTGACTTTCAGTCCAGCACCTTCCAGCGGCAGAGAGTAAGTAAGGGGCTGTGCTCTTCCAGCTGGACATAAGCCCGCCTCATGATTTTTTCAGTCATCAAAAGCAGTGCTGCACCATCTTCAAAGTGCAAGGATGGTCTTTTACAATTCATTGTTCTAAAGAGCTCTCTCCATAAAGTCAGCTTCTTCTTCTACTTGAAGCTCTCACGATAGGTCCTGGGTTACCACCCGCCTATTTCTACATGAACATATTCACAGATACACAAACTTTCAACTCAGTGCAAAAACAGAGAATGAATCAGACCTTGCAGCACAACAAGAACTTTCCCCAGATATCAGGATAAGTAAAGCTTACTTCCCTATGAATTTATGTCCAAAACCTTTGAATCATTCACTTTTTAACTCCAGGTCCTCCCTTCAACAACCCTAAACCCTTCTCATACTTTCCTCAAATCCCTGCTAGTATCTAGGCAAAAGCCTGCACAGTCTTACTGCTCACTGCAAGCCACCACTTGTTGACCAGCTGGCTGCCTAGCAGGACAGAAAAAGGAACAGTGGTTTTGATAACATTAAAACTTCCCCTCAGGCACTGAGGGGGTGAGGCATTAACATATGTCTTTCTCCTTTACTCAGCTACCTGTTTCCACAAGAATTTAACACTGAAGAACCTAACTCTGAAGACCTTTGGACCATCTGTCAAAATCTGGCTGAAGTTAGCAAAGAATGCAAAAGTCACAGGGGACAGGAACAGGGAAACAAACATATCTATGCCTTATTTTCTTAGGAAACCAAGCTAAATAATTTGTTTATATGTCCACAACCACAAAAACTGTGAATGAAAAGCTGTTTAGCATGTGGCCAAGATGCTGCCTGTTAGCTGACTGCACAGTTAAGAGGGAGGTAGGAGAAGAGGGGGCATGGAGTGAGGAAAAAGACCATAATCTCTCCTCCAGTGATCCAGAATGTTTGTCTTTTTCCACAATAATCACTACATTATTAATGCTTCTTCCTTACTAAAAATATGAACAAGAGCTGGAGGAAAAAGTCTAATGAAGAAAGAGTGCGGCAAGATAACTACTATAACTATTCATGGCTACGTTGATACTGGGAGAGAGTATCTGGAAAGGGGGAAATCAGAAACAACATTGCACAGAAGTCCCTTTTATTATAGACACAGTTAAGTATTTCTGAAGGACTTCAAGACTGACCTTAGTAAACAGAATCATAAAATCCAGCATTAACCTATGTTGCAGAATATAAAAATAATAAATACTTAATCTGTTCAAATTAATTTTTAAAAGATGGCAAGGATTCTTTGAAAATGCAGTTTGACTAAACAGCTACCCTTTGTAAGCAGCATCCATTGTGTCAACGTAAGCTATTGGACTACATGCATAAAACAGAAAATTCCATTAAAGTATGAAGTGAACAAATACGAGAAATTTAGTCTTTTCATTACAATAGTAACTGATCATTTGTGTGAAGGGAGAAGAGAGGGTTTTGATTGGCTTTTATTTTATTTTATTTTATTTTATAGCAGGTATGATAAGGTCTTTTTTCCTCCACTATTCTTTTACAATTCTAGAACACATCCTGAGATCCAGCAGCTTGTTCAGGTTTTCTTGCTTAGATCATCTTCTTTCCCAATGGTATCACCAGAGAATGTGTGATGCCTCCATTTCCTCTCATAGGAAATCATTCAGCAATGCTTTACCCATCCTCCTTCTCTTTCATTTTCTCACCCCAAATATCCTTCCTAAAAATGCCCTCTCAGGCTGAAGCCAGGTTTCAGTTCAACCTCTCGGCTACGCTTCTGAAGCTTGCACACTAGCTTCTGAAGCTTGCCTAGGCAGACTAAGGCAGTTTTACCAAGTGAGGATTCCTAAGCAGGTAACTAATATGATTATCTCCCTTCTCCCTGACAGAAGGCTGACAGGAGAAGGAGAGTCATTCTGGGGATGTAATACATACATAAATGAAGTTCTGCCAAGCCACAGCTCTTCCAGGATAACCTATAAGCTCACAGCTTACAATTTAATCTATTTCAGACTTTGCAAAGGCTTGAAAATTGAGAAACGCTTGCTTTAAAATTATAAAGCTTTCATTAGAGATTAAAATGAAGTTATGCTAACAAAAAAAAAAAGTTTTTTTTAACATTTTAGGATTAGACATGATTCCCAAGGCACAGATATTTTTCCAGACTAACATATTACTCCCCAAGACACTAGATAAAACAGAGTTAAATCAGCCACAAATTTCAGCATGCTCAATGTTATATGAAAGTCCTGCTTCCATAACTCATTGGACTTAGCAGAACAACACATAAATGGTGAGGGGATGCATACTCTGGGTGTTCTCATAGCTATCAGCAACATAAAGAGAAGGTGTTTGCACAGAGACACAAAGGAAGCAATATTAAGATTTTAAATTTTCCCTGCTTTTCACACTAAGTATTCTCTACTGTATTCACCATTCAATTTTAAAGCAAATAAAGCATTTTCAGTTCTAATGTAAAATGAAGACTTGCTTTTCTCAAACCCTCCTATAGAGCAGTAAAATTACTACTAAAAGTGAAACTACTTCTGATAATCTACCTGAATTTGTATTTTTCATAAGCTGAATTCATTATAGCTTCAGCTACCTTACTGAACCAGGATAAATAATCTTGCTGATGTCTTAAGATTTGTCTATTGCAATATTTATCACGCAAACTCAGTATTCTGGGTTGTCTTCTCATTTGACAATACCGCCGTTATTTCAGGCAATGCATCAATAAAGAAAGGGGAGGGGAAAAGTTGTAGGATGAAAGAAGAGTTCATTTAACACTTTAAGAGAAAAAGAGTAGAGGAAAAAAACCTATCTCAGATCAGCTAAAGCTTTTTTTTCTTTTTCACACACAAAAATAGTAAAATAAGAACATGAGAAATAAGCCACAAAGTTTACGTTCATTCAACCTTAATACTCAAAACTGAAATTTCAAAGATAGTTTTAAGAAGAGATCCAGAGTTTGGACCTACTAAAAAGATCCAGACATAATGATAAACAAATACCAAAGAATTTCTGCACTCTTATTACAGCCTTTCTTTTTTTTTTTTTTTTTTTTTTTTTTTGCCAGTTCTTTACTTCAATAAGGAAAAGAGGTGATTGCATTTCATTCTCTGCAGTGTTAGGAAGAATACTTTATTCAAATACCAGCTAGCTTTACCTTTATTCAAATATAGATACTGGTTAGTTACTCCCCTTCAATAAGGAAATGCAAATGCATGAGCACAAAAAATATGCTTGCACAGTTTAAAAACCCCGAATGGGATGGTTTAAGGCACCATCCCAATAGGACAGTCTAGGAGGCTTAAGGAACTTTACCTGACTGAGCTCACTTTGGAGCTGCAGGCCATGCTGCTCTTTTTCTTCCCTCTGCTGCTGGAGCTGTTTACATTCTGCCTTAAGATGTTGGTACTTTGTCTCTACTTCAGACAACTCTTCTTTAAGTTTCTGGCTTGCTTCCCCCTTCTCGCATAGCTCTGTCTGTAATCGCTGTATCGAAGCTTCAGCTGCAGACAGCTTTGCCTGAAGCTGTTGGCAGTCCAGGTCTTTCTGGTGAAAGCTTGCCTGCACGTTCTTCTTACTCACAGTTACCTCATTGTGTTTTTCTTCTAGCTGGGTGTAGTCCTGTTCTTTCTTCAGCAGTTTCTCAGTCAGACTCTATGAAGAGAGTTACACGGCTATTCAAATACAATTCTGCTCACAGCCATTCAATGCATTATTCAAATTTCTTCTCAAGTGTTGATGCTGAACAGCAAAGAACTTGCTTACAAACATTATTAAAGGAAATACTGACCTCTATTTTGTATTACACAGGTTAATTGTGGAGCCCATACACACACAGTTTCAACTGGAAATACTGTTCTTCATAATCTCACCTAAATCCACTTCTTACTGAGCACACCACAAAAAATTCTATTTCTGTATCCTGAAGACCAATTTGCTTTCCCTGAAGATTTAAATTCTAGGGTATTACAACTGCATGTGTCTGGACAGAAGTCAAAATAGAAATTTGAGTTATTAGTATACAAAAAAAAAAAATAAATCAAGTATCACTGTCCTTCACACAATTCCTTAAGCAACAACACTCGTGGTTTAATTCCTGTCTAATCCTGTGCAGTCATCATGCTGATCTTTTTAACAAGTATCCTAATTTTGCCCTGTCACTATACTGACAAGAATGATCTGCTATCCGAAGCATGGAAGAGAACCTGTGAAAACTAATGAAATTTGTGATGTTGATAAATCTCTGAATGAAAGACTCATGATTTAATGTTCATTTCAGGAGATGATGTTTTTACATTTTAATTTATACTATTTCATTTCCTTGCATACAAACCAACTCAAAGAGGATGGTTGCTTTGAGTTTTAAAACACTACAAATTGGGATTCCCTAAAGGAAAGCCATGAACATTGCTGAGTGTCAGATTTTAATTGCCACATTAACAACAGTAAATTTTGCAGGGTCTAAACTCATACTATCAAATTTACACGCTGAGACAAATACTAGGAAAAAAAATATTAACAGATCACTTTCAGCAATTATGTAATGATATTTATCAAATTTCAGGAACTAACCAAAACTACATTCAGATAGAAATTAAATATCTTAATGGACAAGATATAATTCCAGAAAGTTTGGGTTTTCCCCCAAGCTTAGCTGACTAACTAGAATTTGAGAACAAAGGAGTCACGAGCACCATTTTCGTTTTCCAGTGGCACTTTTTAAAGCACAGAAACACAGTTGCAGGGGGGCCCTGGTCATCACCCAACCACTAGCAACTCATTCCATCCTCTTGAAATGTACCAGGAGGTTCCATTTCTTGCCGCATCTTACTGACATCTACCTCAGCGGAGCATTACTATGCAGACCATTTAAATCCTTGTGTTCTTCTGGCAGTTGCAGTGAATACTATGTTCCCTGTTCTCTTTCAATTAAGATACAGAAAAATAAAGAACACTTATAACACATCAGCCTGAAAAAATGCCAACACTGAAGCCAGTCTTATCTGTCAAAACTTCAGACAGTCCTGCGACTTTGGAATAACAGTTGCAAAGATAAGATAGTGCTACAATTCCAGCTATGCTGGCCATCTTACAAGTGCACTGCTGTGCAGTATCCAAGGATGAAACCTGTTTTGCCAGAAGAAAACAGCTGTAAAATCATTCAAATAAGTTGAACAGTTGAATAGTTTTGTTCTATGGATTTTAGCAAATTATGACTACATTGGTTGTTATAAACCATATACAGACACTTCTATTTTACGACCATGATAAAATAAACAGAAGAATCCAGAAAGAAAAGAGAGGTTGGAAAAGAAGCCATCTTGCAAATAACTCCCACAGTCCAGCAACCCATGTGAGAACAAATATAATTATTAAATGAATGCCTATGTGTCCTTTTACAAAAATGTGTATTTTCTAAAGTATACAACTCAGTCAAAACCACTGGCTTAACACTAAACTTTGGCTATTGAATTCTAGACCTGAAGCAGTATATTTTGAAATGTTTCTTGAAAAATAGAACAACTTGGTGCTGCTAAAGTTATGCTAAAGGTACGCATAGATTTATTTTTGCACATAGGAAATGCAGGAATGGACTACATAAAGAACACAAGTGAGGCCAGGTGCCATCTTTACCCTCCTAAAGTCAGTGACAAGGCTCCCACTGTTTTTAGAATATATTTCACCTTCAAAATAGAAAATAATGTTGCAATTTCCTTTCCATTAAACACAAATTACCAGGCAGGAGCATTAATATTTGTACTGAAGAGTGTTTCTGAAATATCAACACACCACAGACTCCTTTTCACCTATAGCTGGGCAAATTAGAAATAAAGTATTAATCTTACTACTACTTCATAACTGGATCTACACGTCACAATCAGAACTGCTATGAGCTACTTCATCAAGAGTCAGCGCTGGGCAATAACTTAAATTTGGGAGTGGGGAGGTGTAAAGAAATAGAAACAATTACTGTTGTCTTGAAGCAGACTGAGACTTGAGGCCACAGAGCTGTCAAGCTATGGTCAATCAGGTTACATCAGTGGATCCAGCAGTGTTTCCTATCTGGATGCATGTCCCAGCTGCATCCCAGATATATAAAGAGACATGGGCACACACAAGCCACCTCTCTTCCCCAAGCCTTGATTTCCACAGAAAAGGAAGAGGAAACGACAGTATGTTACAGCATTCAACAAAAAGCCTGTAGCCTTTGAAGCGCACAAAATGCAATGGAGAACACCACATCAATCCCCTCTTTTAAAACTGCTCCTTGGAAAAAGTAAACACAATACATGTTAGTCGTGACAGTGGCCAGGAATTAAATAACAAACTCTGTGGGCACTGATTGAATTTCAGAATAGTTACATCAGTAGAGGGTTAGAAACTAAGCTTTTTTTACCCCTGTAGGTAATGCATCACAATTTTATTTAAAAAACAAACAAACAAACAAACAAACAAAAAAAAACAAAACAAATGCAGTGAGTTCAGGGAATACGCTGGTTTTACACACTAGGTCTCTTCTGGGCTACAGACCATTACTGGCCTCTGCGAGGCAAGCCAAGAACCAAACTTACAGTGCTCTATAAATGAAGTTCCACTGGTCTCTGAGAACTGATCTTATCTACTCTTCTCAGAATAGACTGCTTGCTTGAGGTTGTACATGAGCTTGAAAAAATCTGCAACAATGCACAGAAATACCTTCCTGCATTGCAATGGAAATATAAATGGATGTACAAATAAAAATGCAATACATTCTATCCTGTATTAATGGTTCCTCCCTCCTCCCTGACAGCTTCTTCAAGGATAGCAAACTGTTCGAAATGTGAGCAATTTCTGTTATTTGGGAAGCTAGTGTTACCTGTTCCAATTCTAGATCCAGTTCCTCCAGGGCTAAGGTTCTTTGGCTAGCATACCACTCTTATGGATGTCACATTTCAAAAAGCTGCATAAAGAGATGGCTGTAAACTGGTTTAAGACATTCAAACTGAAAGGAGAAATGAAGCTTGCTGCCACTTCTCTTCTTCCTGTTCCTCAAGTGGTATTTGGCATTAGCCTGACATAGCAGGACTGTTAAATTCATAGAATCATAGAATAGTTAGGGTTGGAAAGGACCTCAAGATCATCTAGTTCCAACCCCCCTGCCATAGGCAGGGACACCTCACACCAAACCATCCCACCCAAGGCTTCATCCAACCTGGCCTTGAACACCGCCAGGGGTGGAGCATTCACAGCCTGCCTGGGCAACCCATTCCTGTGCCTCACCACCCTAACAGGAAAGAACTTCCTCCTTATATCCAGTCTAAACTTCCCGTTTAAGTTTTAACCCGTTACCCCTTGTCATGTCACTACATTCCCTAATGAAGAGTCCCTCACCAGCATCCCTATAGGACCCCTTCAGATACTGGAAGGCTGCTATGAGGTCTCCATGCAGCCTTCTCTTCTCCAGGCTGAACAGACCCAACTTCCTCAGCCTGTCTTCACACGGGAGGTGCTCCAGTCCCCTGATCATCCTCGTGGCCCTCCTCTGGACTTGTTCCAACAGTTCCATGTCCTTTTTATGTTGAGGACACCACAACTGCACACAATACTCCAGGTGAGGTCTCACAAGAGCAGAGTAGAGGGGCAGGATCACCTCCTTCGACCTGCTGGTCACACTCCTTTTGATGCAGCCCAGGATACGGTTGGCTTTCTGGGCTGCGAGCGCACACTGAAGCCAGCTCATGTTCATTTTCTCATCGACCAGCACCCCCAAGTCATTCTCTGCAGGGCTGTTCCGAATTTCTTCTTTGCCCAACCTTTAGCTGTGCCTGGGATTGCTCCAACCCAGGTGTAGGACCTTGCACTTGGCATGGTTGAACTTCATGAGGCTGGCATCAGCCCAACTCACAAATGTGTCGAGGTCCCTCTGGGCGGCATCCCTTCCCTCCAGCGTATCAACCGGACCACACAGCTTGGTGTCATCGGCAAACTTGCTGAGGGCACACTCAATCCCACTGTCCATGTCAGCGACAAAGATGTTGAACAAGACCGGTCCCAACACCAATCCCTGAGGGACACCACTCGTTACTGGTCTCCAGCCAGACATTAAGCCATTGACCACAACTCTGCGTGCAGCCATCCAGCCAGTTCTTTATCCACCGAGTGGTCCATCCATCAAATTGATGTCTCTCCAATTTAGAGACAAGGATGTTGTGTGGGACAGTGTCAAACGCTTTGCACAAGTCCAGGTAGATGACATCAACTGCTCTACCCCTGTCCATCAGTTCTGTAGCCCCATCATAGAAGGCCACCAAATTGGTCAGGCAGGATTTCCCCTTAGTGAAGCCATGTTGGCTGTCACCAAGCACCCTGTTGTTTCTCATGTGCCTTAGCATGCCTTCCAGGAGAATGTGCTCCAAGATTTTGGCAGGCACAGAGGTGAGACTGACTGGTCTGTAGTTCCCTGGGTCTTCCATTTTCCCCTTCTTGAAAATGGGGGTTATATTTCCCTTTTTCCAGTCATCAGTTATCTTATGGTTATCTTATGCATCAATCTGTTTCACTTTACATTGTTAATGGAATAGCAATATATTCAGGCAAGTCCTCTATATTGTACAGCAATACTTCTGTCAAAAGTTTTATCCAGTGTTGCTAGTCTGTGGAAAAGTACATCTTAAGAATTCTCACCATTTCAGTTCTGCACCTGATTTAATGAGCCAAACCAAGAGTCACCCTAGTTCACCGAATTTTAATTGCACCTTATTATCTTCTTTGCAAAGGCTGGTTTAATATTAATTATATTAAATACACACTGTTTGGTCTCTGTCTTTTCCTATTTTTCAAGATCAACAAGGTTGCTGGTGAACAAATATACATAATGCGTATAGTTCATACACAGTGTTAGATGAACATATAACAATCAGCAGCGTGCATAGAATCATAGAATCAACTAGAGGTTGGAAAAGACCTCCAAGATCATCAAGTCCAACCATTACCCCAGGACTACCAAATCCACCACTAAACCATGTCACTAAGGGCCTCATCTACATTGTTTTTGAACACTTCCAGGGATAATGATTCCACCATGCCATGCGGAATCCTGTTCTAATTCCTGATCACCCTTCTGGTGAAGAAATTTTTCCTAATGTCCAGTCTAAACCTCTCCTCGTGCAGCTTGAGGCTGTTTTTCTTGACCTATCACTTGTTACTTGGGAGAGGAGACTGGGCACCTCCTCTCTGCATCCTCCTTTCAGACAGCTGTAGACAGCATCTTTCTCCCTGTCTCCTTTCCTCTCTTACCTACATTTCTTTTACCACAACACATACTTTTTTAATACAAATACCAAAAAATGCAGCAAGCTGAAAGGGCTTCAATAAAAGCTCTCAAGGAATACTTACAAGCTGAGAAGCTTCTGGAGTTTATTTCCATTTTCTAGCATTCATGACTTTAATAAATGGCCAGAAAATATGACAGGACTACGATCTAAAAGCTAAGAAACCGCAAAACCAATGAAAACGGCTGAAAATGCTTTCTGAATTATGATTTTCAGTGAAACACTGTAACATTTCAAAGGGTACCGATTTTTCTTTGCATGTGTGAGATGGCAATACTGCTTAATGATCAGTAAGCATAAACTACAGCAATTACAAATCTGCAGTCGTAACAACCCTGAGGATTTCAGTTGTAACATACTGCTGATCGTTAAAATACAGTGTTTGTTTGTACAACACCCCTCATATTAAGCAGAATGGCAAAGGAATTTTCAACTTCTGCAACCCCAAGAAGTGTTTTGCTACAGTCTTCAATGCTTCCCGAAGCAGAATGTGATGTGTTTCTGCTTTAATATGAGCTGACAAGCATAGAAAATAACGGCATTCTCACCTGGTTTTTCTGTTCCAACTCTTTGACTGAACTTTGAAGTTTTTGCAGCTCCTGAACATACACAGCTACCTCCTGAGGTCCTTTGGCAAGTTCAGCTCTCAACTGGTTAATGGTAGCCTGATCAGACAAACAGAAAAATCCACATTTAAAACAATGCTCTGCATACATATCCCAACAAAAGCAAGTTGTCTGGTAGCAAAACAAAAAAGCATCTTGTAATAAAAAACAGCTTAATAAAAAAATCACCTGCAAATTAATCTCAGAGCACCATTAGCTACAGAAGTACTACTTGAGCATAATTTCCCAGCTGAGATTCATTCATTTCCTATTTCCAAAGACAAAAATTGGTTCCAGTCCAATAAGAATTGCCAGGTTGAGCCCACAACCAATGAAAAGCACAACAGATTAATCATTACCATAGCTCCAGGTGAAACCCTCTCAAGTCATAGCAGTTACATGGCCAAAAGCTTTGCCTCCCTCGTAAGGAAAATGTACTGGAAAAGGCACTAGAAGCAAGTCTGGCATCTGATGCAAACTCAGTTTGTGACTTTTGGACACATCAACCCTGCAGGTCAGCATAATCAGGGAACAAAACTACCCCATTAAAAGGATTGGTACAAAACACAATATATCAATGACTGCAAAGTATTTGAATATCATAATGGAAGCAAAAAAGAAAAGCACTTTAGATGGGTAACAATGGCTGCCCTAAAAGCATGCTGTGTATGAATGCACTCACTATGAATACACTATATAATAATGACCTTTTAAAAGAAATTTTCCTTCTTACTGTTCTCTTAACTACAGATTTCAGCACAAATGTATAAATACTGAATTCAAGTACAAACTAAAGCAGAACAGAAGTAGTAGACAATAAAACATACTAGCTACAACCTTCATACAGAAAAAGCAGATAAAAGTGAACATATGAACATATTCTATGACTACATACAGTTATTAACCGACTTTCTGTAATGCTGTGCTTTACAAGACTGTTTGATTACAGAGCTGTTAGGTAAAACATATCCTGGGATCTGTCTTTGGCAGGCAAACATTCCAGGATGTTCTCAGCAAACACAGTACGGATTTTTCACTACTGAGAGAATATAATGCAGAAAACATGCAGAAGATTGCTAAAGATTACAATGCAGCCTTTCAAACTAGAATCATAACTTATATCCATAAAGACACATTTCCCTCACAATTCAATAAGCCCATCCTACATTTCATTCTTAACATGGAAATATATCATGAATGAATACTCATTCCTGATATTGTCTGCCTGATGTGTCTGTACGATTAATGAACCAATAAGCAAAAGGGGATGTATCTCTTTAACAACCTCTTGAAATTATTAAAAAAAAAACAGTCTTCGCTTTATTAAATTTACCTATAATTAAATTACCTATAATACTAATTTTGTTTAATCCTGTGAACACTCTAGTTAACAATAAAGTCTAGGCCCTGTATTTTATGAAGATTTATCAGATACTGAAACAAACCCCAATCTGCAGAGATTCATAGAAATGTTTAGTTCACAGCAATGCATATGTTTTCATCCTGTGTTTACTATGCAGGAGCCTATATAGTGAAAAACTAAACATGGGAAGAATAGTCCAGAATGAACATTCATCTGAGATACACATACACCTGAAACAGGGCATAAACACCCAACCATAATGCATACATTTAGGCAACAACTGTAGAGCTGTACAATTCTTCACATTCCCTTCCTGCAGCATCTAAAGATGCTCACAAAGGGTTAAGATTATCTTTGTTATTTTCTTCACCCATGCCATAAATTTGACTTATTTTAAAAACATCTCACTTTGGAAACCAGAATTACTGCATGTATCCTCAGGCAGCTTGGCAAAATAGTCAAGGATGGCATAAGAATCACTTTCAGTCCTTGAGGAGCTCTTAAAGAGCAAAGCTCTTAAAGAGCAAAACCTGAAACATGGCCAAACTTTTATGACCAGAACTGTATTCATTCTGCCAATGAAGGACTTCCATTTCTTGTTTTCTTATGGCGAACACTTTCCATACCTGTGTTTTTTTAAGAAAAGTAGAAAAGTTTTCACCACTATGACTTTGAGTAATTTTGATTTTTTAAAAACTTCTGATTGGTCACTTTACACCGACAGGAAAGCTTTTACTTTGAACACATCTCGGGCTATTGTTGCCATATGTTGGAATTAAGCAGAGAAGACAGTAGCACTCCCGAGGAGAACCAGATTACCACTGCTTACCATGTTCTGCCACACAGCAACTCCATCTTCTCTCATTCAGCCTACATACTGATGATACTACACAGACATCTGATAATATTACAATTGTTGCAATGTACTTTATAATCCTTCGCAACATCTAAGAATTTTTATGTGAACACATAAAAACAGCTAAGGGCATTGTGCAGCCTTCTCCCCGATCTGCTCTTACTTCCAGAGGGGATGAAAAAACCGTCTTCACTAGTCTTTTTTCCTGTTAAAAGCTGCACTTTAAAGCTACATTTTAAAATGGCTAGTTATGTCAAAACTTAAGCATACCTAATCTGGGGGAACAAGAACAGTTCGCACTCCTGTGAGAATGTTTTAAGATGAAAGATTTTTGCTACACCCCTGCTGCTATGTCATTTTATCTTCACATGAAAACTAAATACCCAAAACCACAAAAGACTACAGAGACAGTATTTTGAAATGAAATTCAAATTCCACAGCATAGTTGTGGGATCTCACAGTTAAAACCAAACTGCAATTATGCAGCAACTTACATGGCCACATAACCGCATTATATTCATAATACCAACTGTGATATTCCTTTTTTCACGTCTGATAAAGCTCTCAGCATACGTAATTTTAACTTGAAAACAATGGTAGGTTCATGTTTAGTACAAAACTGTACCCTTGATCAATTCCTGGAGCTCAACATATCTGCTCGGAGAGGAGGCAGAAGGGAAAGCCTTAAGAAGTTCATAATGATGCCAAGCAGGCACCACTTCTCTAAAGCTCTGCAGTGCAAATGAACAAAGTGAAAACTGCAGTTCTGAAATCTAGGGCACATGAAAGCCTAGAATAAAAATATACCAGAAATCCTTCACATCCGCAAATCTCAACAGGACAGAGGATACTAGGAGTCCTACAGAAATCCTAGGCACTCCCTCATGTAAACTGGGGAGTGCTGCAATGACCCCACTTCACTACGGACCACAGCCCTGCGTTGACAAGTTTTGCTGATATTGCTGTACTGGTGCGGGACAATAGAAAAGAGGGAGGACACGACTAAAAGGTCTTACACACAGCTGACAGTCTTCAGTGAAGACTTACCCTGTCAAGTCATCCATTTGCAAAACTACACCAACCAACCTGCCAGACAGGTGCAACAGCACCCAGCAAGGAGAATTCTTTGGAAGGTATGAATTTACCAACCAATCAGTAAATAAATCATATGTCAGACAAAAGCCCTTTTAGTGCTACTGTAATTTTATCAAGATTTCTTGCCATTGTCTCTGTCAGAGATTTCCCTCACTGTCATGGTAAACAACATCAAACAGGCCAGGAGTGATACAGAATCACAGAATCATAGAATGGTTTCGGTTGGAAAGGACCTTAAAGATCATATAGTTCCAACCCTCCTGCCATGGGCAGGGATACCTTCCATTAGACCAAGTTGCTCAAAGTTCTATCCAATCTGGCCTTGAACACCGCCAAAGACGAGGCATTCACAGCTTCCTTGGGCAACCTGTTCCAGTGCCTCACCACCCTCACAGTAAAGAATTTCCTTCTTATATATAATCTAAATTTCCCTTGTTTAAGTTTGAGAAAGTTTGAGGAGTAACATTCACTCTTACAGACTGAAGTCAGAGATGTTGCATTTTATGGAAGCAGAAGTGTTCACTGGAGGAAAGGCAGAGGAACCAAAACCAAGAACACTGAATATTTGCTATGGGAGAAGCATAGCTTTGCTTCCTTTAACACAGAGTTATCATCAATTCTGCATGTAAGAACAATGAAATTGGACAAGTGCTTTAAAATCTCCCATTAGCAATTTAAAACTTCTTCCGCTGGCTCAGCCAAAGCAGGACAAGCCTTCATAAAGTACTTCTGAAGAAACAGGCATATTCTGCAACTCAAGTAGACAGTTAAGATACTTCTTAAATGCGATAAATTTAAAAGTTCAAAACAAGCATAATATGGAGAAAAAATATTAAAAAAAATAAAACTAACATGAGAACAATAGATTTTATTTTATACTTTAGACCTTTAGTCTGCAATGACAAAGATAGGAAAGGTGGTATCACCTGGAAACAGATTACAGGTGACATCCTGACATCTTGACCTTGAGACATGGTGAGGCCTGGCAGTCACTCACTTTCTGCTCTACTTGGTAACAGGCAACACTTGAAGCCAATTATGCAGTGGACTGAGAGAGGGCAAGTGTGCAGAACAGATTTGTACCTTACACACAAAATATTCCTGTAATAAATAATAGGTGTAAAAAAAGCCTTCCATTTGACAGCAAAAACTAGGGGGGGGGGAAAAAGGAAACCAGTTTATCTCAGTTCCACTGAGATTTTTAAATCTTGTGTAAGTTCAAGAATTATGTATGTCCCGTAAGAATATTGCAATTATTTTCTACCTTGTCTTAATAATTTCTCTTTTATGTATTTTAACACTAGCATCCATTTTCAGGCACATCAACTCAAACATTAACCAAAAACATAATTTTCAGTAACAACTGTTTTTTTCTGGATGTCACTTTGTAAGAGAAACAAGTCTTCAAATCACACAGGTATTGCCTTATTTCTCCCTCCCAGTACAAACAGCACAGCTCCACTAGAAGGTTTCTTCCTCTGCTGTTGGGTTCTTGTAATAACTTTTTATGCCAAGAAAAGGTTTTGCAATGAAAGGCATGGAGGCTTTTGTAGAAAAGACAATTTTTTGACAGAATTATGCAATTTACTATAATGAAGAAACATCACAATTAGATAAGTTAGAAGATTTGGTTAAGAGGCTTTTTTTATTATGATGAATTAATATTTTCTATGTTTTATGAAAATTGTGGCAAAGCTAGCACACACATCTTTAGATATGATTATTACCTCTGAATTAGCCTGCTCTGCCTGCAAGTGCTTGCATTCGTCTTTCAGCTTTTCAGATTCTCTCTCACGTTCCAGTGTCATTTTGTCCATCAACGTCTGAACTTGGACCAGCTCCTTTTTCAGGACGGCTACATCTTCCACACCAGGTCTTTGTAGCTGAAAAGTAGCAGAGTAGCAGTGAGCAAGATGCTGTTGGCAGACAGGCTTCCAGTGTCAATGTCATCTCTAAATATCTTTTAAATCACCAACCTATACACAAGGTGACATATACTGTATTACAGCCGAGAAAAAAGACCAAACTCCACACAAAAACAGAACGATGAAAAAGTAGTTAGCATTCCCAAAGTAAATAGGATTTAACGGCTGGTTGACAGTTTTCACCTGCTAAACTTAGAACTTGTTGATTGGTTTCAATGAATCTGACAAATGAGAAAATGTCTCAAGGATTATATTTCAGTAATTTTTATATAGGCAGACAGCTAGGTACAGGAGGGAGACATTCCCTGAAAAAAAACACTGAAATGACAGGGAATCCATGCAAGAAATTTATCTGAAGTCACAATTCACTGAGAAGTAGGCTGTACTGACTCCCCTAATCTACAGAATAGAATACTGTATATACTTTTCTGCTGTAATACAAACCCATCTCAGAACTGAGACACAACACAATCCAGTGCTACACAGACTTTTATAATGATGCTGCCTCTGTCTTCAAGAACTGTTTCAAAACAAAATAACACAAGAACAGACAAAAAAAAAAGGAAATGTCTTGAAAGTACTGTTTGACATGTCTTATACCAGACCCATAGGTAAAATCTGTTGGTAATTATATCTAAAACACCATAATGACCCTCAAAATGAAGCTATGGAGGGAAAGGAGAGGGAAGGCAACAATGGGCACCAAAGAAAGCAGAGGAGTGTTGGCATTTAGAACAGCAAAGTTACAGAAAAAGGGTAAGAATGCAGAAGGAGAAAGGAAGATGAGAAACAACTAAACAGAGAGGAATGGGTAGGTCCAGTGGCTGGGCAGGGCCAAGAGGAACTCATGAGCCCTTCAGGGCAGCTAGCTACAGAGAAAAAGAGGGAGAAATGAGTCGTGCTTTCCTCCAGAGTCTAAGCAGTGGCTGAGTGGGGGAAACTAGGAAGTGCCCTTCACTCCTGTTTTAGAAGTGGCACAACTGCTGAGTCACTGGGATTGCTTCCTAGAGTCATGGCTGTATATAAAAGTCACCAGGAGACAAAATCCTGGAATACATCCACACTGGTATTATCAGCCAAGCGCAAGAAGGACAACATTAACATAGGCATGGTGATGACAGCTGCCAGCCTTTCAGCCATCATGTCACAAAACACCTTGTTTCTTACAAATGCAGCTGTCCAGGGACAGTCAGAGTGTAACATCTCATGGAAAAAGGGTGATCTAGAGCTGTGGAAGTCAGCCACGGCATGATCCAAATACAGGCCGGCACAGCACATCTATATGTGTAATACCCTGCAAAACTGCTGAAGGGTAGAGCATCAAACAAGCAGACTATAATATAAATTAGGGTAAATTTTAATACATGAGTCAGAAACAAGATGTATTTCCTTACTGGAAAAACACTGAAAATGTAGGTCAGTGAAACAGATGAGAAACAATGGTGTTCTGAACTATTTCAGCCCACAGGCAGACATCTCCAAGTTCAACAGAGTTCAACTGCTTTAAAACTGCATTTGCAAGCATTTTAAGTATATCCCTCCCTGGACTTGAAAATAACAAAAACATTAGTGTGATGTGAATACCAGCTCTGTCTTTAAATCTTCAACTGTACTTCTCTCCTTCTGCAGTTCTTGTGTCAGGTTTGTCACTTTCTGTTCTGCACCCTCCCGAAGGCTGATTTCTTCATCATACTTTGATTTAAGTTCTAATAAGAAGGAAGTTAAATAAATGATCACTTGCCCAAGTTGCACAAGTAGAAAACAGAATCAGACCTCATGTTAATATACTTACCCACAATTTCAGTGGCTAGTTGTGCTGCTTTTTGCTCAAATAAGTCTTTCATTTGCTTAATGTTAAAATTTTCTACTTGGATCTCTTCTAGTTGCCGTTCTAATGATTCTATTTCCACAAAAAGAACAGTATTATTTTCAGAAGAGGCAGGACAATACAATTATGACCATAACGAACCACTGCAGGCAAATGAGTAATCCAAATTCACTTAACATCCAATTAACTTAGCAAAGTGAACAACTTTAATGAAGTTAAATATCTACAAGCATGATGCTGGAACCTGTCACTAGTTGAATACTCTTTGATCAAGTATATATTGGTTTTTGCTGGTCACAAATAGCAACATCCTGCTGAACTGTGAGCCCCAAACTGCGATTAAAAGCTTTAATCATGATCAGCCAGACATTTTATGCACACATAAGGAAAATTTTATTCCACGAGTGCCTTATGGAGAAAAATACAGAGCAAAAAGTATTGGTCTGCAAAACAAAAAGTAAACAAAAAAAATCATTGTTTACTTTGCTAGCAATGAGTACAGAAAAATACTAAATAAAACCAGCCCTCACAAGTGCTATAGTTTAAATATAAACAGTCACAGTCTTTCTCAGCAAGAGACTTGTACTGAATGCTAGAATATATGAAATGATGAAAAACATGCCCAAAACTACTTGTGAGCACTGCTTTCAGAGTCAGGAGAACTTCTGTCTCACTTCTAGAAACTACAAATCCCAAACCTCTAGAACTATTTCCCCAGACTATGCCTATCAAAAGCTACCTATCTCAAGCACTTACAATGAACTTGTTTTCCAGTAATTGTACCATTCCAGCTTTCTAGCTCTTCAATTTACCAAAAGCGCTTTTCCACAGACCTAAAGGCTACATTGAAAAAAAAATCAGAAATTCCAGACAGTGCAGAAATTAATATAATAAAATGGTAGCCACCTGTAGATGTAGCCGTTGTCAATCCATCAGACTTAGAATCCTTAAGAAAACAGAATAAATGCATCATTAGGCAGAAGGAATAAAAACTACTACTACCAAAGTTCAGCCCATTTTTGGAAAAGCCAGAAATAAATAAAGACTTTCATGCCCAAATACTGCAAAGCAGATTAAAATACCCAATTTAAACAGTTACATCTCAAAGACTGAAAAAGGCCAAGATTATCTTCCATTTCATATATCACTACACTACCAGGCTTCCAGACTTGCAAGACACCAGCAACAGTCCCTTCCCCCTCCCTTTCCTCAGTATTGAAATGTGCCCTAAAGACAGAGGTCACAGATATCACTAAATACATTCTGAGAAGGCATTCTGTCAGAAAGCAATTTCTGAGGTTTGTTACAATCCAGTATGTAAGTAGCTCACAGTAATAAAAGAAGCAAGAACTTCCTTAGGGCATAATGCACCAGCATTTCCCTTGCCTTGTTTGTTCAGTTCATCTGCATATCAGTGACATCAAACTATCGTTCTCCGAAAGTTCTTATAATGAAGACCTCATTGCCTTTCTCATAACAGAGAAATGCCACCTTTGGTTTATTTGCTTTAATAAACTGAGTTCTGAATAAGCCCAACAGAAGGAAAAGTCTGAACTGGACTTGCAGTGAGTAGCACGGAAGAATCATTACCTATTCTGACTTTGTTCTTCAAATTTATAAATACCTCTCCACAATGCAACTGTATAACTAGCTCTGTTTTCAACAACATGTCAATATTCAAATTACAAAACTAACTAAATCAGGCCACGTGCCTTACAAAAAAGGTATTAATCTTCAATGTCAATGCTGATGATAAACCTGCTTCAAGTATTTTAAAGCAATTACTTGCTGCCGCTGCCCCTGCAATTTCTCTAGTTCTTTCTTCAGCTCTTCTGAATACCACCTCTCCTCCTAGGGGGAAAACATACAAAGGAAAAAAGGAAATGGGGAAGGAGAATGGTAAATTTGGTTGCTTAAGACAGTGGAGTATTTTGCAATTTGAAACAAAGAACCAAGTGCAATTAAAATACATTTCCAACCTTCAGTGAAGCTTGCAAATCTTGGACTTCTTGTCGGAGCAGTGATACTTCATCTCTGAATAAATACACCCACAGAGTGGAGAAAATGAATATGCAGTGGTTATATTTTGTCAGTTACATACAGGTTATAATGTGTATTAAATAACTGGAGTGATAGCCATGTACCACATAAAAAAAAAACATAAACATAGTAAACATAAATACTTCTTTGACTTTTTGAAACTTGGAATAAACCACATTAATAGATACTTATTCATTCACTTTGCACATCACTTGAAAAAAACATTAATTGGAAAAATAAAGAAATAGATATCCAAAAATCTCATTAAAACAGTGCAAATCTTACTGAGTGCATCAGCTCAACCACATGGGTTCAGAATGGCAAAGCTATGCACTGGGACATTTAACTGTTTTGCCTGCCTCTTCATGAAAATGATAGGTTTATTCTCCTTCACTTCCTGTATCACATAAAGGAACACTGCTAAGAGACACTCATAATTTTGCATGCGCACAGCAACTCTGTATGCCCGGCAGACACATTCACTTAATGGTCTGAAGTTTTAAAGCCTTGGGATTTTAAATCCCCAGATTCCGTGCTCAAGCCTCCAACCACGCAAGAATGCAAGATCCAAGGCTACAACTGTTACTAATTCATTTAGTCTCCTTACAGAATTGCAAAACCATACATACAAGGATGATGTTGCATTACCGAGATACAGCTACTCCATGTCTAGAATACACAGGTCATTAAAATAACGCAAACATATCCTTCCTTACTGTTTGTACAGTGGCAAGACTGAGGAGTACACAGAACTCCTCAGAGTATATGTGTGTGGGTGCCAATGCCAAAATATTCTCTCGGTTTTATACCATACAATTTTATTGCTGCTGTGCTGCATTATCCCCTCCTCCACAGTAGTTATTTTAAATTATTTCATACTTAGGAGGAAAAAAACAAATGCAAAACAACAAAACAACAAAGCAAGCTATTCCTCAGCTGAACGGGGAAGGAATACATCCAATCTACATTAGCATATTAACATTAGGTCAGAGTTATCAAGAAGCAAGTGAAACACACACACTTGAACCAGTGAAACAAGAACTCAAAGGTGGACCAATTTTAATGGCAAAACAAACAGGATATTGGGAGGCTAATCTTTTTCAAGAGGAAGATTTTCTGCTATTTGCACATTATTCTGCCTGAGACATTCACTGCAGGTTTGCAAATACAATTTTACTGAGGCGGGTATAGCTGTAATCCAAATCCCGTACATGGCTGTGGGTGGCGACGAGGGAGCATCTTTCTCACCAGTATATCAGCTAATATGCACACCTAAGATTATAAATGAAATGTCAGGCAGCTGAAACAGTTAACTGTATCGAAGCTGGGCTGAACATATACCAGATCTGCAATACTAAAGCATTTAAGATGCTCTGATCTTTGTAGCACATAAAAGGTTTTGAGCTGTATAAAAACAGTTTGTAGTAGATGGGAAAGAAGAGGGGAGGAAAAAGGAAAAGAGCAGTTGGCTCCATATTCCCAGCACAGTTTTGCTTGATGATTTTAAGATGAAAACTAAATTCAGTGTAATTGACCAGTGGAAAAGGGAGGGAGGGGAGGAAGTGTAAGGGATCACTGTAGACACTGTAACTTTGTTTTTCTTACTGTCACACAAACCCTCACCAAATCTGTTTTTCTGCTAGGCCTGTTACAATCCCTTCCTCCTCTCAGCACATCTGAGCCTCACCATCTGGCAAAACCTTACTACTTTTCCTTATGCTCCACTCCATTCATTATCTGCAATGCCAGCGCCTCCATCCTAGCACGGAGTACCAATGGCCTTGCTGAATCACTTGGGGCAGAGTTACATGATTTAACTTGGCACATAACCATGGCAGTTTACTGGCGGATGGGAGGAAGAAGACACAATGTAACTCACAGTACCTAACTTTTTCTATTGACTAAATAAGGAATTTTACCTCCCAGTTTTGGTACTATGAATTACACCTAAGCTTCACTTGTAGGTGGCTGACAAAGTGGTTCCCTGATGTAGGTTGCAATATCTCTTTAATACAGTATTCCAAGTCTTGGAAAAACATATTTATGTTGAATGTTTTCTCAAGCAAGCATGCAACAGAGAAGAATTAAAGAATACCACACTAATAGGAAGAAACACTCGTGTGTTACACAACAGCTCCTACCAGACTCCCTTCACTCCATCCAAACTCCCTGACCTTGTCCACTTTCTTTTAAATTGTATTAGAGAAAACAAAACTACTTGCCCTCAAATTGCCAAGAGCCACAAACAATATAAATAAATTTCACCAGCCAACATCTGGTTGACATTGGAAACTTGAAAGCATAAAAATAAACATTTCATAAACTATACAAACAACACAGTTATTACCAAAAATTCCTTCATGTGAAAGCTATTATTCTACTAAAAGAATCATTTCAGGTCTAAGTTATATCACTCCAAAAAGCCTTAAGTTAGAGAAGAAATGCTCATTCTTGAATAAATGTGCACATAGGAAACCCAATATAACTCCACTAGTACCCTATCACTGTCTCCTGTATGAATGTTAATTTTTAGGACTAATTTTGATTTCTTTTGTTGCAGCAGCTGGGAGAGAAGGCAGCTGTCCACAGGCAAGGGCCCATCCATGCATGAAGACCAGACCTCTGCTAATGCTGGCTCTTACCAGCTTGTCAGCTCTGCACAATACTGGGAAGATATGGATCTTCACTAGGATAACAACAGAAACAGGTTACCCTCCACACTTTTTTCTCACCAAAGAACCACCTTCTCTTGAGTTAGTGACATAAATATCTGTATTTCTTTCAATGCAATTATCATTTTGGGTCACATTTCTACTAGTGACAAAACATTTGAACCATTTACTTCCCAGCATCAACAGAAGCCAGCTCTATTTATCAGGTGACCACCTGTGTGGTTGTGCAGTGTGTACCTCTACTGCTGAATGATGCCGCAGGTAGCTGCTCACTCTGACACTGCTGTATACAAACCCAGAGCCTGGGAAGCTGCAACGATACAGGAGCATGGACTATCATTTACAGTAGTCCAAAATAAACACTAAACAGAAAAAGAACTAGCAAGAAGCAAAAGGAAACCTATGTAAATTTTACCCCTAAGAAAAGCTTTCCAAACCACCAAAGGCCAACCACCCAGTTAAACTTTTCTGGAGAATGTTTTGCATTATCTGTTCCTGCTACCTGATGTGTATCCTAGGAATATACTTAACAACACAGCTCTGACCAAACAGTTAAATAAAATAGATTAGAGAAGATTTCTGAAGATCAGCATGGAGTTTCTGGAAGACAGAAGGAGAATTAGTGACAGAAACAGAAACTTCTCAGATTTACAAATAACTAGACAACATAGAAACCTATTTAGGCAAATACTGATGTTGCAATTACCCAGTAAGAAACCTAAATACCCAGGGACAAAAACATTGCTTCTTCTCTATTTTCAGGGTTACCCTCCCCACCCTCAAAAGATGAAATTTCAGCTCTATGCTAGAAATAAGGAGGAATCTCTATTTTTTTCTGCCATATTCCTAAAAAATCACTCCAGTCTGTAACATCGCATTACTACCTGCATGAGAAAGAGATGACTTAATTAACAATATAAACATCTGTATCTGGTTTTCATAGAATCATAGAATGGTTAGGGTCGGAAAGAACCTTAAGATTATCTAGCTCCAACCCACCTGTCAAGGGCAGGAATGATACACTAGATCATGTCACCCAAGGCTCTGTCCAACCTGGCCTTGAACACCGCCAGGGATGGAGCATTCACAACTTCCCTGGGCAACCCATTCCAGTGCCTCACCACCCTCACAGTAAAGAACTTCTTCCTTATATCTAACCTGAACTTCCCCTATTTAAGCTTAAATCCATTACCCCTTGTCCTGTCACTACAGTCCTTAATGAAGAGTCCCTCACCAGCATCCCTATAGCCACCTTCAGATACTGGAAGGCTGCTATGAGGTCTCCACACAGCCTTCTCTTCTCCAGGCCCCAACTTCCTCAGCCTATCTTAATACGGGAGGTGCTCCAGTCCCCTAATCATCCTCGTGGCCCTCCTCTGGACTTGTTCCAGCAGTTCCATGACCTTTTTATGGTGAGGTCACCAGAACTGCACACAGTACTCCAGGGGAGGTCTCACAAGAGCAGAGTAGAGGGGCTGGATCACCTCCTTCGACCTGCTGGTCACACTCCTTTTGATGCAGCCCAAGATACGGTTGGCTTTCTGGGCTGCGAGCGCACAGTGGAGCCAGCTCATGTTCATTTTCTCATCGACCAACACCCCCAAGTCCTTCTCCGCAGGGCTGCTCTGAATCTCTTAACTGCCCAACTTGTAGCTGTGCCTGGGATTGCTCTGACCCAGCTGTAGGACCTTGCACTTGGCATGGTTGAACTTCATTTATTTTCATTTATTGTCAGATTGATGTAATGCAATGTAATTTCAAGCTGGTTTTTAATTGTAGCTGGAAATGGGGCATGAGCATTTAAATACTTGACTACATAATTACAAATTAATACAGCATTCAGTGTAACCAGAAGCAGCTCAACACTGACACAAAAACACATGCACAAATGAGTACTGCTTCACCTTTCCGGTGACAGATGACCTTCCCCTCCATGAGTTGAATCAATGCCAGAATTATGAACTGCTTCATAGTGCTTGAACAGCTCTTCAGCTGATCCATGAGATTTCATACAGAGAGGACAAATAAAGCCCTATTATAAAAAGGAAAACAAAAACAAACAAACAAAGAGAGGTGAGAAGTAAACTTTTATTTTTTCCATCTTATTTTTACATAGGATTGTAAATTTTGTTTGTGTATCTAAAACATACCAGATACAGTCATTAAATTCATATCAATTATTTCATGCTCCAATAACATTTCTGGCAACTAAAATGTTAGAAAATGCCTACAAAATTCATATTCCATTATTCAGTAGGTTTTTCCCCCAACAGCATTACATACTAGCAACAGAACCTTTATTTAGAAAAATCAAGTGATTTCAGAAAGACTGCACTACAATTTCTTTCTCCCCCCAAGAAAAGAATTTTCAATACAATCTGATTTCTTCTTTCAAAAAGGAGGTAGGGTTTGGAGTTTGGTCTTAAAAAACAAGATAACAAAAGTCCACTCTAAGAATTCAACAACCAAACACTTAACTCATATACATGTGCATGTGCCAAAATGGCTAGAGAAAATGTGTTAAACTACTAGGTTTCCAGTAATGTCTATCTGATACGATTAGCATATGATGGCAGTGACAGTTATTTTGAGCACAAGAACCAGGGGGAGATCCCTGGCAAACAGCAACAGCAATGAAATATAGGAGGGGTCAAAAAGCAAGTGATTTATTTTCCTAGCAGAAAGCAGTTAGATACATACAATGACAGCACAACAGCATCCTTTTAGGATGAATAGCTATTAAGCAGTTCTCAGTGATATACTTAGTTTCCCAGTGATGGGAAGGTCTCCTGTTCACAGAGAAAAACAAGTGTTTCTCATAGCATGAGTAAGTGCACGTAGAAAGAACAAGTGTAGAAAATTGCACTGTCCTCTCCTTCCTTCTGCCCTTTATTTCTTTCCATTTAAAGGGCAAAATCTGTTTCTTTCCTTGGGTTTGTTTTTTCTGTTTGGGGTTGTTTTGGTTGGTTGGTTGGGTAGGGTTTTTTGGGGTTTTTTTTCTATGGTGGAGTTTTATTCTGTGGAAAGAGGAGCCCTGGAGAAGAGGAAAGAATAGATTACATGTGCAATTAGCCCAAAGCAAAAGCAATCATTCATCTCAACTATTAGACAAACCCAGCCCAAGATTTCCTAGGCAGGAGGATCTGAAGACAGTTGCTTCAAAGATGAGGGGCCTGAGGAGGAGCAGAGCTGCCAAGCCAAGGGAACATGCTGCAGCTGAGGGGCCACAGGGTGGACTGGAGCTCTGGGGGGGCAGACCTGCTGTTAGCAGCAGAGGGGGGAAACATGGACAAAACCTTCTCTTTGTGGTAGAAACCCCTTTCCTCTCACTCAGGCTGGGATAAAAAGTGCATCACTCACCAGCCCAAGCCACTCCACTGGCACTGCCATGACCATGGCTGGCCTCACTTGTGGGAGACCTGGCACTATTGAAGTCAGCCTGGGTTACAGCTCTCACAGACACCCTTACTCTAGCTGAGCATTTCGTAGAGGTCTGACGCACAAGGTTTAAGAGAGTAAGATGTCATCCTGCTGCAATGGGGCATCATCACCACGGAAAATGTCACCCTTCCTGTGCAGAGCTGGGGTGGGCAGGAACACTGGGTCCTACAGCTGCAGGCACCACCACTTGCACGTCAGAGCATTACATTGCACAGACACAGGACCCTACTGCGTCTCACAGGCTGCTAGTATTCAGATGTTAACTCTGATGTTAGCAGCACTAATTCAGTCCCCTTTAAAGGGGAAAAATTAGAATCATCAGGATCTTCCTGGGCACCAGACAGTAACAGACAGAAGTGTAAAGGTTTCCTGGGCCTGCAACTATTAGCCCCACGTGACAATTTTATTCAGGAACTTGGGTTGATGGGTCTCTCATTTTACCTCTTAAAAAAAAAAAAAAATCAAACAGAGACACACAAATATCTCTCAGCATCGCCTTGAGATGAATTTTGAAAAGATATGCAAAAAGTGCATTTTACTACTCTAAAGACAAATGTATGAGAAGAAGGAAGAGGGGAAGAAATGTGATAGTTCGAGATGCTTAAATCTTGTAAGCAGTTCTGTTGGTTTGCAGGAATTTACATCAAGTGCAAGCTACTCCTGTATCAGGACCATGCCTGCCCTGGACAAAGAAGAGAATGCACAGTTACATCCATGAATGTAACACTGGTCAATGTAGCTCGAGGGAGCTGAGATGTCCTTTCCAGTAAGCCTAGACTTGGCTCCCTTAACTAACAGACTCCTTTACAGAAGAAGCAATGACAGTAGCATTCTCATATTCGAAGAAGGAAGTTAACGCATAAAACATGCACAGTTATACTTTTCAAAAGGCTGTATTTGCCAAGGGACACTCGGTAGGTTTCCTTTTACAGTACATTCAGGAATTACTTTGCATAAAGCACAGCCACAGAGAAGTGAAAGACATTTCATATTCTCCATTTAATAAAAGTGAAGACATCACTTATAGCCCCCTGCAGTGCTGCACCATAAGTCACAGCTTCCTAACTAATGTTCTACTTGGGCTTTATCTTTTGCTTTACACGAGTAGAAAGAGCCTAAAAAAAAAAAAAAACAAACATAGTGGTGATTAGCTGGGTTTTGCTTTTTCAAACAGAGAACCTTTTCACCAGGAAATGACAATTTATAGAACCCAAAGCTTTTTGCACACGCCTGTCAGTTAATGGAAAACAAAAATCAAACCACAACCACCACATGCAGAAGTTTTTATCAGGAAAGGGTTCTTAAGATCACCACAGAATTTCAGAAACAAAACAGAGACAGAACAGTAAAAAAGAAGTCCAAACCAAAACCCCATATACATGCACAGACAAGCCACTAGGAGTCAGCACACAATCTGCAGCTCAAAATAGCCCCTGGTGGTCAAGGCATGCCAACGAGAACGAGATGCGCACTAAACTTCAAATCCCAATGTTCTGACACCAAAGAAAGTGGCTCTCTTTCACATGGATGCCTGTGAAGCAAGCATAGTACCAAGCACCTCCACAGCACCATGCTGTCCATGGTGGGACAGGCCTTCCTCCGTGCAAAGACTCAAAACACAACAGTTCTGTAGGCAAGTGTCTTGCCTCAGTTTGGAGTTATAATGACAAATCTCACCAAAGATCTTGGCCTCCATAAAATCACTTGCCTTTCTCAAGACAGACTTATGAATAAGCCTCTAGATGAATATTTGTAGCTATTTTTTCTGTCTAATAGTTAAGATTTACTTTCAGGCCTGATAAAGATAAGTTTTCAGTGTTCTCTCTCTTAAAAGGCATACAAGGTAAATGATTCCTCTCAAGTAACATTAATATTTGTACAAATCATTAATACAGTATTCTTTGGGAAGTATGCCAGGATGCTAAAAGCAATGCTGGACGGAAAGTCTTGCCAAAAGAACTACCATATTTATTTTTATTGTACCAATATAATTTACAGGGCTATTAACTGTTGGAAGAACTTTGGCCTCCCACATCAAAAAACTGCCCAGGGAGACCATGGGCACAGACCCACAGGCATATAGAACACAACCAGATCAACTGCAGGCTACTGTAGAGCCATTCTAATCCTCAACTATTTATAAATGATTCAGAATTAGTTTACGTAACAGAAAAATTAATGTATAGGACTGAATGGATTCTGTTTCTCTTGCTTCTTCTTGTATTATTCTATAGAACTAAGGAGTATTGGGCAGGGTGCAAAAATGTATTTTTGAAAATTTCAGCCTTCTCAGAATATTGTCTTCTTTGCAATGGTTTTTCCCTCACCATTCTAATCTAATGAATTTGTGTAGTGTGATGACACTCTGAAAAGCAGCATTTTCTTTACTCACTAGCAAAGACTGAAGGTTTTCAAAGATATTCCCTCAACAGGCCGAAGGCTCTCGCCTGAGGTTTAAAAAAAAAAACCATTTACACAAAGGTTTCCACTCTCCAGTCACTACCAATGCAGAGCAACTTAACATAGTTAACAGAGCAAGAAGCTAACCAGCTGACCTAACAAATGTGTGTAATATATACACATATGTCAGCATAGCAGCTCTCTGGGCTCCATCATCAATAACCGGAGCTTGAGACACCTACGAATACACGCATTAAATTTGTCTTTATCTGCCAACTGCTCTTTTTCCCCCGAGCTTTAATGAAATGGTCTTTGTAAAGTTAATATGAAGTCTAAGCAATTAACGACTGAAAGCACAGCTTACTTTACTTGGAGCTCCCTCTCCACAAATTACAACTTCAGTTATCTGGCAGAAAGATGACAACACTTCTTGTAGGGCAGTCCCATGGGCAAAACAGTTCTTACAGGATGGAATTCAGATTTGCTCATGTAGTTGGAGTCCAAGAAAACATGTATGCTATTGAAGTTTGAAAGTCACAGCCGTAGCTACCTAGCTTCCTTAGCATTTTCTTGAAATATCTGATGACCATGTAGCCTATTCTCCAATCCCATTTTAATACTACATAGAACTGAACAAGTGGTCCCATTTAGGCTGCTACGATTGCTGCTGATCTACAGCTGTATGTGGTAGAAAGACATATAGCATGGATAGCACACACAGAGCTCGATTTGCTAATGCAAACAGAGCTTCTGCAACATCTTGAATTTTTATGCCAGCAGTTATGTCATGAGTTAAGCTTAAGGAATCAAAGAACATTGTTGTTTTCCACTGAGAAGTCAATTTTATTCCACAAATACTCTTACTGGAAAAATATCTAAGTACTGTGGTGAATTAAAAAAATAAAAAAAAAAAAAAGCCCACAAAAAATCCCAACCAAACCCCACAGAATTTTACTATAACTGATACTTCTAGCATATGGAAAAAATCACGGACTATTCTACCATACAGATGCGATAGGACAGCTTAGCCCAATCCAGTATGCACTTTAACATGCCTGACATTCACATGACCATGCTTTAAGTTTTAATAAATTAGAGTTTCTGGGCTTTATCTTTGACCTTTCAGAAATCCTGGACCAGCACTCAAACCTACAGCCTGCTTCCAGTGAGCCACGTGAACAAAATGCAAGCCTAGATTCAAGCCCAGAGCTGTAACACCTTCCAGCCATGACCTATGCTTGCCTATGCCTCAGAATCCACACTTACACTACCAACTCTTTCACAACTGTATTGGTGCAATAGGCTATATGCTGTGAATAAGCTATATGGTATGAATAAGCTACATGCTGTGAATAAAGTCCAGTGTGCTTAAAAACTGAAAGCAAGTTCAAGAGCCGTATGACATGTTCACATGCTCAGAGGCATAAACACTCTTCTGGAGTTAATTTTGGGGTTTGCGTGCCATGAATATTTGGAAAATTTCTAAATTTACCATTCACGTTTTTCCATTGCAGGTGAACCTTCACAACCTTCCCTGACACAACACAGAATCATAGAATGGTTTGGGTTGGATGGACCTTAAAGATCATCTTTAAACACCAAGTCTAAACTAAAACCCAGATACCCTCCAGTTACACAGTGATTTAAAGGCTGAAACATTTTACACAACAGAAGAATAGGAACTGTATATACTTAGGGTCAGAGGACAGAAACATCATAATGTTTCAGAGCCAAAAGATGTATCAAGTAGCTTCTAAGTTTTTTTTTCCTCAACTATATACCACACCAATTAACTGAATCCTCAGGAAGTCCTGAGAGGCAAATAAACTGCTTAGAGAGCAAGTGCAAGGCCACATTTCATCATTTATTTCAGAAGTTTTATACCAATAAAAAAAATAAAAATCACAATGTATTTTAAATTAAAGAATAAATAAGTTAGGTCAGTCCCTTTATATATTGTTAAAAGGAAAATGAAGTTGACTTTTTTTTCATGCGTTCCACCACAAAAAGCCCTTTCCTCTGTGTTCACATTAATGGTAAGATGACAGCAGCTTCCTCTGACATTATCTCTCTTTAATCATTACAAAAGTAGTAATTTAATCATTAGGAAAGTAACCATTAGAAAAAAAGGTCATGTTTTCTACAATTAAGACCTGCAGTCCGTTTCAATTTTACAAGTATATGACTTTCCAGACAAAAAGATAAAAAAGGTGGTTTGCTACAGTTTATTTTACACCAGACCGCAGACTCAACATCTTCCCAGAAAAGAACCTGGATTCTTCCTGAGAAGAATAGAACCAACATAATTTCTAGTTCAGTTCTCTCCTGGTTTTATTGCTATTATCATAGAATCATAGAATAGTTAGGGTTGGAAAGGACCTCAAGATCATCTAGTTCCAACCCCCCTGCCATGGACAGCAACACCTCACACTAAACCATCCCACACAAGGCTTCATCCAACCTGGCCTTGAACACCGCCAGGGATGGAGCACTCACAACCTCCCTGGGCAACCGATTCCAGTGCCTCACCACCCTAACAGGAAAGAATTTCCTCCTTATATCCAATTGAAACTTCCCCTGTTTAAGTTTTAACCCATTACCCCTTGTCCTGTCACTACAGTCCCTGACAAAGAGTCCCTCCCCAGCATCCCTATAGGCCCCCTTCAGATACTGGAAGGATAAGTAAGACTGTAATTCTGTCACAACCTACGTGACTACAACTTTGTCACGAATTAGGAATTCTAATCCAGTGGACACTCTACTTCTTAAAGGAAAGTCACAACACTTGACCAAGTCAAATCAAACCAGCATCTCTAATTACTGCATTCTCTTTGTATCATTCAGATGTTGTAGCAAATTAATGTACTAATGTAGCTCAAACAGTGATTTTTGCTCCTGTGCAAATCAGGAAAGCAGCACTGCAGTGAAAATAGCCAATAAAATCTAATTTGAGAAGCAACTGAAAAAGAATAAAATATCAGCATTAAAGCACTGACATGATGTTCTGTGCAGTCAGCCACATTTCAAGGGAATACATAAAAACAGAAGATGCAATATGCCAATTGGCATCTAGGCAATCCGGCTACAAAAAGCCTATTCAGAAAACATCAGGGTCTTACCTTGCTTGTATTTGCTAAGAAATAAGTATTTACTAAACATCTGGGAAAATAGGAAGACTACCCAAAAGAACTGTGCAAAAACTGCCTTACGTTTAACCTTGCTATAGATAAGACAACAGATATTAACAGCTACTATATTCTAAACACTGCAGGACTGCCATACAGTGGAGGTTTTTTGGGTGCCTCAGGAGAAACCAGAGAGGGAAATCTGAAACTAAGACTAACTGACTCACTGTTTAGATGTCCTGAATGTCCAAAGACAGTCAGGAAAAGCTGGACACAGTTTAGAAATGTGCGATTCCTTTAGGAAATGAAAACAAAACAGAAGACAACATACAATTTATGTTAGTGACACCACTGTATACATGGAAGCTGGGGAACAATGTCACTGTTTGGGAATGTGGTGATGTGTGTAACCTCTGTACAGCATTTGTTTGAACAAGTTGGCTATATATGCACAGAGACACTTGCCAATGCTTTGGTGGTTGCTCCTGTGGCTGAATAAGCCTTTGTTTAAAGTTTCATCAGCGCTAGGTGTAAGCCCTAGTTTAAAAATGAGGGCTGCACAGAGAGCTTTTTAAGAGGAAGTCTATAAATAAGGCTGTAGGCAGTGGTTAGGATCCTTTCCCACAGTAGGACATCAGGCACCTTCGGAAACTGCGGGCGTGGACGTCCATAACTGAAGAACAAGACCAACTCTCCCTGTATGGAGGACAGACAGGAGGGAAGAGCAAGGAGAACAGAGGGTTGAATGATCTGACTTACCAAAATTTTCATCAGCAGGGAGGAGTGGAAGACAGGTTAGTTAAGAAAACTACTATCAAAATTAACAGCAAGGTACTGATGCTTTGTCAACAAAGTAACAGTTTTCCAGGTCTCACAAAGTGTGAGCAAACACTGGCCTTGCAACATGTTCTATTTCCATGTTTGAGGAGAATGCAATGGCAAAGAAACCCAAATTCAGTAGGTTCTTGAGCACTGTTTCCAAGAAAACGTATTTGAACTTTTCACAGTAGTATCCACAAATGGAAAGCAAAACACCAGTTTATGCAAGACAAACTCAGCAATGTTTCATACGTCTGCTACCTAAGATGACACTAATAACATTATATGGCTGTTATAATGCTGTCCCAGAAGTGCCAAAGATGGAATGAAGGGTGATGACCTGTCTGTGTTGCTGTTTCAGGATCACAGTGTGCTTACTGGAGATGCAAACTATCCTTTTCTATCAACAAATACAAACCATCAGCTTCTCAGTAGTGAAGTACTTCAAACATTGCATACTAGCACTGATGATAGAGGTTAACAGATTTCCCCACTTTGTGTTTCTATGCATGCTGATAAAATAAAAGACCAAAGTCTTTGTTTCTCACCTCTTCCAGATACTTACCGCATCACTGTACCAAGAAACACAACTTTAGCAACAGGAAAGAGCAACAGCTAGTAACAACTGAATTTGCATTTTATGTGCTACACTAAATCCACAAGTTTTATAAAGTTAAAAAGTTGCAATCAGCTATTTAAAAGTAAAAAGTACTGACAAGTAACTGATTATGGAAAAACAAAACCTCAAAATGTGCAAGAACCCAGGGACAACTTAATGAAACTATGTTAAACACAACCCAGCTTAAATAAAAGAGTACATTCTTCAGGTAATCAAACCACCTCTGATGGCTCATATCCCAAAATCTACCCTTACCGTCCCATCAGGAATGCCACAGTCTGTCACAGGTAAGTCACAGCTTATTCAAGTAAGGTGTTTGCATTGTGACCAGATAATAAAGAATACATGTTCAAAAAGAATACACTGGTGACTGCAAGTACCACAATACCACAAATGTTTCATGTGAGAGACAACTGCAAACCAGAAAGCTAGATATAGATTAATTCTTCTGCTGAATGTATACTTTGGAATCATGCATAAGAGGTCAAATTATGTTTCAGCAAAGAATCAAAAGAAACAATTTAAAAAGCTGACACCCAAGCAAGAAGAAAAGTTGTATGCTCATTTAAAGCAGCCCATTACCAAAGCTATTGAATCAAAACAAACAAGACCCACAGTAACAGCTGGGAGGTCACGAGGCTCCTGTCTTCCTTCTGTCCCAGTGTGCTCATTCTGGTAATGTTCAGACAGATCAGTGGGAGTTACACACACTTTCATACATAGTGGACAGATGAAGCCCTGTGAAATGTATATTTGTTTTTAAGAAACTAATAAAGACAAAAGAGCAGATTTGGAATCAAACACCGTTCAAATTCTTACTCTGAAAGTTCTCTACAATCGCCAAACTAAGGTCTGTTTCCCTTTTGGAAAGGTAGGTTTTTCAAAACATCTGAATATCATGGAGAAGGCAAGAAGGAACAGTTATTAAGAACATGAAAATAAATAAATCTAAATCACACTATAAAAGCTAGCACCATGCTGCATACTATGCATTTTCCAGGCACTACTGGTACCCCTTTCATGTGACAGAGGAATAAGCTGCATAATGAGGTGTGAATGGACTGCTACAAGGCATCAGGTCAGATCCCCCACAGAGTTTTCCATAAGGGTGTTCAGATGTTCCACAGGGAGAGGCAAGGGTGGCGTGGTGAGACTGAAGAAATAGCCCTGTAAATTAATAAGCAAGGTAGCAGCAGCAGGATAGGTCCAAGTGCCAGCACACCTGCATGCCTGGCTGGCTGTCATGCTCATATAGGGAAAATTATGCACCTTCCTTGGTAGGATTTTAAAAAAACAAACTCAGCATACTCACCCAAGATTTACCAAACCCACAATTTTAACTGGCAGACACACACTACATGCTTAAACACCTAGAGAAAGTAGGCTGGAGAGTAAAGTGCTCTGATGCCTGCATCTCCATGGCAGAGCACTACAGAGGAAGTTAGAACACATTGAACACAACCCTCCATGGATGCATGGTGAAACTAAGGCCCCTTACAAAAAGGATGTCTGTGGCAAACCTGTCTGGCTCATGCAGCCACATTACACTCATGAAAGTGTAAGCATGCTGGTGAGCTCACTTTTAGCATGGAATATTTAGCATCCCTGTAAGCTGGGTCTCTTTAGCTTGCAAAAGAGGAGACTGAGGGGTGACCTCATCAATGTTTACAAATATGTAAAGGGTAGGTGTCAGGATGATGGAGCTAGGCTTTTTTCAGTGATATCCAGTGATAGGACAAGGGGCAATGGGTGTAAACTGGAACATAGGAAGTTCCACGTTAACATCAGGAAGAACTTCTTTACTGTAAGAGTGACAGAGCACTGGAACAGGTTGCCCAGGGGGGTTGTGGAGTCTCCTACACTGGAGATATTCAAGGCCCGCCTGGACAAGTTCCTGTGTGATGTACTGTAGGTTACCCTGCTCTTGCAGGGGGGTTGGACTAGATGATCTTTTTAGGTCCCTTCCAACCCTTGGGATTCTGTGATTCTGTGATTCTGTAATGCAGAGAGTGTTGCACTGGGACCTAAGCTACAAAGGTAGAATAGGCTCAAACATTTCCTTCTTGGGCAGACTGCAGTGAATAAATTATGTCTCTATACTTCATTACAGGTCTATGTGTGATCTGAAACACTGACATGGCCACAGACTGGATTAAAATAGATTTTTACCTCTCCTTGAGCAAGGAGCAGTTTGAATTCAGAATTCCCCACTCATACTATAATTCTCAAAAATCAGGAACCAGGCTTGAGGAGGTAGAAAACATAAGAATCTACACAGATTTAATAATTATTCTCCATTTGAATCTTGCAGCAATGAAAATTAGGAAATCTAGCTAAGAAACCAGAGTGCAAACAAGTTAACTGGATTTCTGTCTACATAATACTGAAGAACCAGGTGGCAACATAACAGTAAAACAGAGAGCAAACATTTTACAGAGTCCCACTGCGGTGCTCCTGGAGAGAAGCTCTCAGAG
Organism: Lathamus discolor; assembly: GCF_037157495.1. NCBI lineage: Eukaryota > Metazoa > Chordata > Aves > Psittaciformes > Psittacidae > Lathamus > Lathamus discolor. Next base: position 50,207,234 of record NC_088884.1, read on the forward strand.
AGGCCACATCTCAGGCCACCTGCACAGGAAAAGAAGACCAACAGAAAGGCTCGAGTTTCATGCTGCAACCCATGAACCTCAGGAGAGTAAAAACCCATCACCAGCTTCAGAGCTCAGCTTGAAACAGATTTTGAAATCATACACTAAGCAGAGCACCCCACTTGTAACTAATGTAACAGATGGTAGAATTATTTACAACTAACAGATAGTCTTTCACATTATACAGTATCAACCAAAAGTGACACAGCAGGCTTTGGTCTCACCAAGTTTTGACTCAGTAGCAAGAAAAGCCAATGGTGCAACAGTGCAGGAACACCACTGCTTTGAAAACTCACCCTATGTTAAGAAAACACTACTACATTAGTATTGAGGTACCTTGTAACACCCACCAGCTGTACAGTCAGTGATACTGCACTCATACTAACAGAATTGTGCAACTTTAGACAAACTGTGGAAAGAAGCAATTACCCCATTGCACATTTTTATGCCTTAACTAACTACAGAAGTAATGAAATTTTAGTCTGCAATTCAAGAATATTTATTTACTTCAGGGACAGTGCATGTGAGATACAGCTGGGCTCAGAAATGCATAACTTGTGCAACATGCAACAAAATATTAAGGAATGATTATACTGACTGCAATAAAGCTTCGAGAAATAAGAAATAAGCAGATATGCAAATGGAAGGCAATTATGATTTTAAAATGGCACAGTGGAAGTTTCTCCTGTCTCTTATCATAGAAGACGTTGGAGTATTTATATCATCATATACTTTATTTCGTGTCAGAAAAGGTACTTTGCTCCCTTTAATGCTGTAATGGGAGTAATGAACCTTGCACTGCATTTGTATGCTAAGCTTGAAACATTTTCAAGCTAGGTAATCAGGCTACATTAGCACAAACTAGCTTCAACAGCCAGTGAAGTCAGTTTGCATTTTTCAGAGTTAATATTTGACAACACTGTAAATCCAAAGACATTGTAAGATGGGATTGAAGCAAGGACAACTTATTCTGTTGGTTAAGTATGGCAATCAGCACATAAAAATGGACAGAATTTACAAGGGGTAGCGTTATACACCAACACCAAACAAAACCCAACACATTTGATGTTTCACAAGGAGGAGGAGGTTTCCCGTACACATTGTAGTGTAGCAGAAGCAAGGTGAAAAAGGAGTACAAGTGTGATAAAATGTTAAAGCTTGGTTTTGGTTTTTTTTGAACTCTAATAATTACTAATGAGGAGTCTTAAGCTTATGTCTCATTTCTTTGAATTTTAATAATTCACCTCTAGGATTACAGGAAGTATTGCCTCTGACCATTTAGATAGATAAGCCTAATTGACATTTACATATAAATATGGTCTAGCCTTCCTAATTTTTTTTTTTTTTTACTTAAATAACAACCAATTCTTATAAGGTAACACTTCTAAGTATTTACTTAGTACAGCTGTTATTTAGGTAGGGCATCAAAAGTTACTCCCAACAGCTTCATGGATCAGAGAAACAGCACCCCAGGTTCAAGACTGCAGTCCCATGTATGGTGCACAGTACCTCGGAGGAGCCTTCACTGTTCACATCCACGGCATTTCCTGGTGTGGCAGATGAATCCGAATCAGAGCTCTGAGATCCACCCCTACCTGGAGTCTGAAATAGAGGGAGGAGAAAAAAAAATGAGTGTCTGCAGACTACTTAATAAAGCATGGTACACATGCAAAGGCTTCTCTTGTACTCGCTGGAATACAGAAGTATTTTCCCTCCACAAGAGCAATGATGTGAACAAGCTGACAAACAATTATATAATTTTCAGCGCAACACTTCAACAAAAACTTTTATCCAAGACTCTCAACACATCAAAATACAAGCAGATACCACAAGCAAAGGCCAGGATTTTAAACCACTTCCTCCTCATGAACACTCAACACAAAACAAAGAAGTAGGCTAAATTCTGCCCTTGTATTACTGACTCTGATGCTAAATTAGCTCTCTATATCTAACAGAAAAACACTAGAAATTACAATCTAAACAGTTTCAGAAGTAGTAAACTAGTATCATACTACTTACTTTACAACTTGTTTACAATCTGAACAAACCTTCAAGTATTTGAAAGACAGAAAACTGAAGAGTGAGGACTGTGCTGATGCAATAAGCATGCAAGAAGGTACACTGCCTTGATTTGGAAATATAAAAATACAAAGCCTGTTAAACAGAAAGACAACCTCTAAAAAAACCTCCTCTGAATATGCTGAAAATGAAAACAACTGTATTTGAAACTACAGAGAAAATAAGCAAATCAATTTGAAATACTACGTAATTCAAAATCTGGATAGATGCGTCACAGCTTACAACGCTTATTTAACTATAACTTTGATTTAAACTTGATTTAACTTCTCTTACTCATCTCCAGAACACTATCGATTGACCAGTGGCAGAAAACCTAGCAGTCTCAAAGGAAACACAAATAAAGAAATTAACTTAATACTGATATGCAGTCCTAGTTTCAGCAAAAGTTTATTATCCAATTCCATGATGACAACTGCAAATGGCATGAAGTAATGCTACTGCTGCAGCTTAGCACATCTGGAAACACTTGTAATGTTATAAGGAATTTTCTAACTTAATATAGGGGTATCAAAGATACAGAATTTTAATTATATAGGCCAAAATCTACAGAGAAGGACAGAAGTAGTTAGTTTTCATTTCTAGACCCTGGTGTCTCCAAAATAGTATTTGGTTTTGAATTTTCATGCTCAAATATATCTTTTTTTCCCCTACACAAATCAACTATATAACCTTTCATAAGATATCTGCAGCATGCAGGCTTTTCCATTCTTTGAAGATTAAGTACATTTTCCTGCTTTGTTTTGTAAAGAATGTTCTATTTCCAACTTTCATAAAGATAACTTTTTATTACTAATTAAATAAAAATATGTAATAAAAAGGCCAAGTCTACTGATTAAGGACTTAATTCCCATAGAGATACAGTTCAGTTTTAGAAATGCTCCAAAGACTGGCCAAAGGGAAGTGAACAGGAGTGAAGCAGCAAGCTATCGGAGCTGACAACAGTGAGAGAACCACCTCTCCTCATTCCAGCCTTCTCTGGGGTTATCAGTTAAGTGATGAACATATGCTGGTTCTCCTACTCCGATGCCTTTTTTTATTGTAGCTGGTTTATGTTTCTAAAGAAAGTAAGAACACCATAGTTTCCTTCTAGTACAGCATACTAAAGCAATAGGCAAGGTGATGCAAGGTTACCAATTTAATAATAATAGGAGAGTCAAAAAAGCTGTAAGCAAAAACTACAATGCACATGTAAAGCACATAAAAATGAAGGCATCAACCAGTACTTCTCCTCCAGGTCACTGATACAGACAGTAAACAAGGCACATCCTAGCACGGACCATGGGTGCACGGTCATCGAGTTTTCATGACATCAAACTGGGAGGACCAGTTGACACATTCAGGGATAGGGCTGCCATTCAGGGGATCTAGACAGACTAGAGGAATGGGCCAACAGGAACCTCATGCAATTGAACAGGGACAAATTAAGAGTCCTGTGCCTGGGAGGAAAACCCCTGGCTGAAACGCAAGCCTCTGCCAAAAAACACCCAGGGCTCATATCAGTCAGCAAGCAGATCAGGAGCTAGCAGAGTGCTGAGGCAGCAGAGAGGACCACCAGCACCCTGGGTTGTAGTAACAGGAGCCCAGCCAACCGACCAAGCAAAGGAATCACTCCACCAGCACCCATGTGACAACATCAAGATACTGCATCCAGTCTTGGCTCTCCCAGTCCAGGGTGGATATTGACAAACCAGAGTAAGTTCAGCAGAAGGCAACAAAGGGAGCTGGAGCACCTGCCCTGTGGGAGAGGCTGAGGGAACAGGGCTGGCTCAGTCTGGAGTTCTGGGAGGGCTCAACAGCAGCCCCACCACCATCTATGAGGAGGTCATCAAAGGGAGAAAACCAGGCTGCTCCCAGCAACATACAGTGGAAGGACAATACACAAAAACTGAAACAAGACTGGTTCCCACTGACATAAGGAAAAGTTATTCTGGGATGAAGCCAGGCCTGAACAGTCTGCTCCTGACCTCTTGAGCTGGTCCAGCTCACAGCAGGAGCTCAAGCTAGAGAGTTCCTGAGTTCCCTTTCTGCTCAGATTGTTCTGCAATCTCTGAAGTGCTGCCCTGAGGAAACACACGTCCCACAAGAGATCTCTGAAACACAAGTTTAGTAACTCCACAAATGAAGTTATGGATTGTGCGCATTGACAGTCAGAAGAATAATATCTAAAGCAATTGGTAAGGTATAGCCAAGTTTCTCAGTAAGACAGGGAAGTTTAATTATTGCATCTAATGTTATAAACAGTTTTCTTCGGTTTATATAGTTCAGAAGTTCCTTCCCATGCAACCCATAAACCACAATCATGCAACCCAGATCTAAGTCTCACTTGTGAATCCATTTTGTGCAAAAACAAAGAATCCATAGAAGATGTACTGTCTATACGAGGGAAGATGGCCAGGTGTCAAAGCTTTCTTCCATAAAGGAGTTGAACTTTACGATATAAGAATCAATTTCTCATTGAGATTAATTTTTTTAAAAGGCTTTAGAAAACTGAGCATAATAAGGCTTTTGTATGGAAGTTAGCTACAGTGGCTGTTTTATTCTAGAAAGCCTGAGAACTTGGACCCCCCTCTGCCCCAGCATCTATACCTGCGAGTAGAAATGTCATGTTATAAATGGAGGAAGTGTCAGCATTAATGGATATGAACTTCTTTACCAATGCTTTACAAGAAAAGAAAGCCTTTTGTTCCACTTTTCAGCTCCAAAAACTTAAGAATGCATCTTTACGTAGCCTTGGACAGAAAGGTACAAAAAGCAGAGGGAGAACCTTAACAAAACTCAATAGCCTGGACAATGGCAGTAAGAGACAGTCCAACCATCTCTTTAGACGGGCAGCATATACCTCCACTTTTGCAATACTTGAGCATATACATAACTAATGAATCAATTCATCCCAAACCTAAGAACCTTCTGCAACAATTAACACAATATTTTCTTCACCTTATAACTTCTTATACTCTAGTATGCATTGTTAATCACCCATCACATTCTGTCTCAGAGTTGACTGCATTTTGCAATGAGATTTGCATATTAAGCTCAGCTAGTTCCAGCACTATAAATTGGAGATTATTACAACCTCCAGGATGAAAGCTATTATATTAGAAGTACAGTATTATTAGTATGTAGTTTATTAAAGTATTTGCATTATGAAACACTTCAGACATGCTATAATCATGTTAAAAGGCATCGCACAGCATATCCTACAACACACAACATATATAACAGAAATTATTATACAGTACATGCTAAAACCCTTTTAACTTTTAAAAAAGCAATGCACTCTCTTTAAAAGCAAAATCATAGTTCCAATGCTGGAGGCATTTCCTGGAGAGTGGCACGCACAGGGAAGAAGGGTGGGAAGGAAAGGGGTCATTAAGTAACTTTCAGGATCAGGAGAATCACCCCATAGCACCCATTTGCAAAGTAATACAGACTAGCAAGAAAAATTCATTACAATTTGAAAGAATGCTATGGAAAACAAGACCATAAATGCAATTAATTTATCTTTCAGAGCTGTAACATAGTTTAAACATACTCCAACAGCCAAATGATTGGGGGATTGGGAATATTCTTAATTGATCATTGAAATAGGTTCAGAAACATGTTGAAGCTTGGCTCCCAGACCACTGTTATATCACATTCCATTTAAAAAGAAAATAATTTTAAAAATCACACCACAATGAACAACTCAGGCTTCATGAACTAAGAAAAGGCTCAGAATGATGCTCTGGTTTTAGTTGGACTATACGGGGGACCAAAAGAATGAGGTATGAATTCCACAGGAAAAGTAAATTTTCACACAGGTTTCTGTATATGTATCTTTACAAAATTAACATTTAACCCTTAAAGGCATAGCTGCAGTTTAAACACTGATGCAAAATCAGTCTTTCACTCAGTGTATTTCTTTTGTAGTTGTCAGTTCTATTTGCTTACTCTGCAGAGAGGCATGTTGCTACTCCTAGCACTACAGTTGTAGAAGTAATATGCTAAACTTCATGATGTTCTGTGTTTTCTCAAATCTGCAAGCTAATAAAATGAAACATCATTAACAACTAAAAGGATGACAATGATTGCAGCTTATTTTCTGAAAATTATATAATGAATGAGTTGAGCTAATGCATTAAAATGAGTATAAATATGGATCGCTACCGTGTCATTTTGCATCATCATTTATCTGTCTATTGCTATGCTCCATTCAGTTATGATACTCTATTCAGCAGTTTTAAATTCAGACTAATTTAAACCTTTGAAAAATATGTTAAGCCTCGAGAAAGTCTAAACAAATCCAGATATATACAGTTTTCCTACCACACACTTAAAAGCTACAGGAGGGTCCAAACATATTAAGGTCTTGAAGCAACAGACAAGATGCAAGAATGGGAAGATAAGAAGGCCAAAGCCCTTGTTATCAAACAACTCTCAGTGCTAGAAACAGAGTACAGTGAAACAGTACTATTACTTAATTCTAAAGAAGTGCAACACTGTTTTATGACTCTGTAAAATGAAATGACTCCTGACTTCATAAGGCATAAAACCTTTCTTTCCCATCGCACCATCAGTTACAGGCAAGAGGGCCTTGTACCTTGGAAGAGGTACACATGCTCCCTTCAACCCCACAGGAAGGTCATGAGCACAGCTGCAGTTCAGCATCCACCCAAGCAAATAAGCTCTCCAGCAAGTCCTGCAATTATAAAATTATAGGTAAGGCATGAGATGCAATGCATCCTGGGCCAGTAAATATCTCCGCTCCTGAGTCTGGAGTAAGAGAAAAGGTGACTGTACTACCCAAGCTACAGAGTTGCCTCCAAAGCCTTATTCTCCACCTAGACCCCAAGATCTCACAACCAAGCACCCAAGCATTGCTAGAAACAGAGCAATGGGACCTTACCACCCAAACACAGCAGTCACTAACAGTTGCAGACAGCCAGTTTAACACAAAGACTGAAGACAAAAACTAGCATCAAACTGGCCCAACAGATGAATCCTTCACTACAAAATACCAGCCATGGGAAGAAGGCTCATAAGGTCAAAGTAATCCTTCTTCCACCAGCTGAAAATAAATGCCTCCATATTACAAAAATCAGGATTTCTTTTCTTTCATTTTTCCTTCTTTTTTTTTTTTTTTTTTTTTTTAAAAAAAGCTCTGGTATTTTGCAAATATAAGAAGTGAACTCTCCTTTAACAGATCAGAGGCAACAGCCACAGCCCTGCTAGCAGATTAACAAAGGAGAGGTGACACAATAGCCACAAAGGGCCTTCAGAGTTGAACACAATAAAGAATAGGCAGCTCTCTAAAGAAAACACTGACAAATATCATAATATCCTGGCAGTAAAGTTTTTGTCTCAGACATTCCACAAAGGTGTCTTTTGGGAAAGACAACCTTTTTCTAGATCAGCATGACAAACCATGGCAGAACTGAGAAGTGGCAAGAATGAATGAATGGGGGTTTTACAGTGCAAATGTACAGAACAGATGGATCCCCAGGATGTCACACAAAAAACACACATAACATTTAGAAACAGCTTGCAGGGAAAGGACCTAAACTGAGGACCTAGCTGAAGACAGCATGGAGATACTAACTTCAAATACTAAATGAGCAATGTTCAGTAGTGACAAGTATATAATACTTTCTATTTTGAAAATATGCCATTCAAAGTGACCATGAAGGTGCTTTTAAAAACACAAATTAACGTGTGGAAGAAATAAAAAGGTGATCAAGGCACAGAAGCAGTATAAAAAAAAAAATATCTGATGTTTTAAAAATTCAGGATTCAGAATTTCAAATAAGAGACAAGAACTACAAACAGTATCTTTGTAGCTTGATGGCCAGCTGAGTTATAAATAAAAAAGGAATGTAACAATTAGGGGTTTTTAACCATACTTCCATAACTCAAGTTATATCACCAATAATGACTAGCCATCCACCTAGAAAGGGCAGCACCACCTATAATCAAATAATAAGCTCAACATGTGTACAAGAAACTATGTTTCAGTGACTGGAAGGTGAGTTTCTTTCGCCATTTACGTTAATGATGCCCAAGAAAAAGGCCAAGAGGTGGTTCCTTGGCCTTCAAGCTATTGCCTCAGAGACGTGAAAGATTTTAATACATAATTTTTAATTTGCTCTTTATGAACAGATTTGACAGCAAGCTAAGGCTCACTGTTAACACCAAAATACATCAGAAGTCTTTTTCATACTTTGCCAACCACGGATTGTAAATCAGAAAGGTATGTATGAGGTTGCACATTTCTAAAAGCCCTTTTAGCAAGAGGTATTTTCTTAAAAGCTTAGTTATTTACACCAATTAAAACTGACACCTTTAAAAATCTTGGCATTTCTCTGTTTTGGGGCAGGAAGAAGTCTGGTTTGCCTTTCTTGGCAATTAGTTCTACTGTAATCCTGTAATTTTGGGGAGCCACTAGGGAACATCTTTTTCTTTAAACTTTTGAGAGAAGATGCCCATTTCTAACACATGAAAACTTTCACACTGACGTTAATTTTTTATAGGAAGTGTTTAGCTGAAATTATATTTAGAGGCAAATTTCCTCTGGCACTGTATCGAGCTTCCTTCTCTATCAAAGAAGCTTTCTTTGATGACCTGTAATTCCTCAGAATCAATAAACACCCAGTTAAAAGCTGCCAATATTTAATTAGGTCCACACTAAGTTTCCCAGCTTGTTAGCAGGGCTTCCCATCAAACTTCAGGAAGGAAGTTCTTCCTGTAAACACAAAGCTCCAAACAGACCAAGAGTGCTCTTCACCTGCTTAGGGTCTATGACCAAAAAACAACGTGATGCACGCTTTACACTGAGAAAGTTCGCGGTATGCATACTGATGTACTTTCTTCCCCTCTGTGAACTCTCATTCTTGTAGCACCGCGTCCTTGCATGGCAGGTGAAGAAAGCATGCCACGATTTCCGATAAAACACCCTTCCACAGACGTGCTACGCGGACAGCATGCTTTGAAAGAAACACTTGAACGACACGTCAGATAAAACACGCTGGTTTCCCCTTCCCGTGAGCGCCTTCTGCATGGCACGGTGCGGAATCCGAAGCGCTGCCTTCCCACCGCCGCCGTGACTCAACCCTTTTGGGTGCATCCTTCAGCCGAGCGCCAGAGACGGACTCCCCGAGCCCTGAGCCATGATGACTGACACCTGCCCTTCCCTTTACCAGCACCTCCCCGACGTCTTCCACCCGAGCCACCAGCGAACTTCAAGGCGACTAGTACCGCCGCGGCAATACGCGAGGATTTGGGATGGAAGGGTTTCATAAATGAGCGTCACAAGTTGGCTTTACACAGCAGGCAGAGCTGCCGGAAAAGCCGGTTCCTAACATAAGGGACACCGCTGGCCGGTGGCTGCCGGCATGGCTTTCGGCGTTGGAAGCTTGTTTGCCTGCTGGCCCTGGGGCAATCACCCCAGGTCCCCGCGGCAGATCTCCCCAGGGGGGGCTTCACTGAACATGCCCGAAGCGCGGCCAGCCCGGAGCCGCCGCGACTAGCGAAGGTGGCGGGGGGAGACGCCGCCGCGCTGCAGGGAGGAGCCACGCCGGGGCAGGGCAGCCCCTCGCCCCACCGGCAGGCCCCCCGCCCGACGCCGAGGACCCACCCGCTGCCGACACCCCCGCCCAGCCCGGGGGACGCGCACAGCGGGCCCGGCCCACCCCGTCGGGGCTCGGGCCGTCCCCCGCGTCGCGGGGAGGAGGAGGCGGCGGGCAAGCCCACGGCCTCCGCAGCCGCCACGGGCCTATCCCCTCCGCAGCGCCGTAGGACGGGACGGGACCGGACGAGCCGCTCCGAGCCGGTGACTCCGGCCCCGCCGCGGGGAGCCCAGCCCCGAGCGCTGCCGGCACCAGGAAGCGGCACCTCCCCGCCACGCCACGGCACGGCACGGCACGGCAGAGCAGGGCACGCCGCCCTCACCGCCGCTAACCGGGGAGGGTCTCACTGCCTTACCCGCTGCAGAATCCGCCTCAACATGGTGGCGGAGCCCGGATGCCGCCGGGCGGCCGCGGCCAGGCCGAGGGGAAGCTGCGGGGCCCCGCACAGCACCGCCCTCGGCCCGCAGGATCCCGGCGCGGCCCGCTCGCCCCGTGACAGCCGCCGCGGCCGTGGAGGCGGGGCAGCCGCGCCGCCTCGCCTCGCCTCGCCTCACCGCCCCGCCCCGGGGAGGGACGGGCCCGGGGGACCGGGGTTGTCACCACCCACCCGCGGGGGCTGGAACGAGAGAAGGGAAAACGGGCGAAAAGGGGCCGGGGCGGCCAGCCCGGCGGGGCTCATCATAGGGATGGGGTGGCTCTGGCGGCGCAGGGTCTGCGCCCCGATCTGCTCCGCGGGGCCCGGGCCAGACTCCGTCCCTGAGCGGCGGGCCCAGCACCGCGGCTGTCAGTGCGCCTCCTGTTCTCCGCCGGTGTCTGTGCCACCCGGGACGCGCCCGGTGGCGAAAGAAGGAGCGGAGACGGCGGTGCCTGCCCCCCGGCCCTCGGCAGCTGCCCGCTCGGCCTGCAGAGCCCGCGCAGGCCGCTGGTGCGGGAGCAGGCGCGTTCACGGTCCCCGGCAGCACGGCCGCTCGCCCTCAGGGGCCGCCGCCGCAGCTGCAGCGCCCCTCGCTGCAGTCGTTGCTCCGGAATCGGGTCCTGGGCAGGGGAAGGAAGCGAGCGGTAGATTACACTTGCAGGTGAGGCCCCCGCATGAGGCAGAGAGCAAACGCAGCTCCGTGTTACTTTGCTGGTCGTGAGGTATTGAAAGCGCTCAGGAATGCACGTTAGAGTATGGCTGAAACATACTCATCTGGATAATGAACTGGAAATCTAATTCTGAAGGAGCAAGCTAATTCCTTCGAGCCCTGAGCTGAAAAGGCGATCTCGTGGCCCTCCTCTGGGCTTGTTCCAGCAGTTCCATGTCCTTTTTATGTTGAGGACACCAGAACTGCACACAATACTCCAGGTGAGGTCTCACAAGAGCAGAGTAGAGGGGCAGGATCACCTCCTTCGACCTGCTGGTGACACTCCTTTTGATGCAGCCCAGGATACGGTTGGCTTTCTGGGCTGCGAGCGCACACTGAAGCTGGCTCATGTTCATTTTCTCATCGACCAACACCCACTAGTCCTTCTCCACAGGGCTGCTCTGAATCTCCACTCAACCTGTAGCTGTGACCTGTAGCATGACCCATCAGGTGTTCTTTAAATGTCAGAGAAGAACATTTGCTCACAAAAACACACACCTACCTTCAAAAAAAAAAAAAAAAAAAAAGCACACAAGAAAAAAAGAAGTACAGCTCAAAAACATCAGTTCATCCAAGCAAGAATCTGTCTGGTGAAGCCCCACCAGACGTACAGCATTCAGCTCTGGACCTGCAACACAAGAGGGATGTGGACCTGTTAGAGTGAGTCCAGAGGAAGCCACAAAGATGATCTGAGGCCTGGAGCACCTCTCCTATGAAGACAGGCTGGGAGAGTTGGGCTTGCTCAGCCTGGAGAAGAGAAGGCTCAGGGGAGACCTAATAACAGTCTTCCAGTACCTAAAAGGGACCTAGAAGAAATCTTTGAGAGTGACTTTTTACAAGGGCATGTAGTGACAGGCAAGGGGGAAGGGCTTTAAACTGAAAGACGGTAAATTTAGATTAGATATTAGGAAGAAATTCTTCACTATGAGGGTGGTAAGGCATTGGCACAGGTTGCCCAGAGAAGCTGTGGCTGCCCCATCCCTGGCAGTGTTCCAGGCCACGTTGGATGGGGCTTTGAGCAACCTGGTCTAGCGGAAGGTGTCCCTGCCTGCGGTAGGGGTGTTGGAACTGGATGATATTTAAGGTCTCTTCCAACCCAAACTGTTCTATGATTCTACGATCTGTAGGTCCTGAGGCAAAAACCCACATGAGATGTGGCAAGAGAGTTGTTAGAATACCAGTAGCTTCTGGAATACATAATTCAGTACACTGCAGTTCTCTGTTCTATTCTATAGCTGTAACTTTTACATACTGGATGCAAGACAAAGTGTTATGAGTAAATAATAAACCTGTTCAATGACTAATTGTGCTGAGTAGAACAAATATGGGAGAGCACCAGCTGTGCTGTAAGGATGGAAGATGTTTTTCTACTCAAAGGCTGACATTTCTAAGTACTCTGAAATCCTCAGACTTAGCATGAGTTACACGCACATGACGAGAAGGATTCAGCTGCAGCAGCTTAAGGCTTGAGGCACAGCAACATTATGTGATTGAACTTGGCTTGCTCCAGCTACAGGCTCCCGTGTGCTTCATGCCAAGTCATTTAGTCCACAACTGGGGTGGGTCAGGAGTCCACACACAGTTGGTGATTGCTTCAGCTGATGAGCACTGATGTCTTTGGCACATCCATTAAACCATTTTCATTTATGTATGTGTCCAGAGTATGAATGGTGTTGAAATTCAGCAGTTGGGTTTGTTTCAGAATTTTGCACACGTGATTAATAATAAGAATTGATTGGGTCTGTATGGCTGTACAGGTAAATATCCAGGAAGGCTGTACATTTACTCTACAGACATTTACTCTAAATCTAATCAAACTGACCCCAGATTTTAATATCTCACTCTCTTTACTAGATATTTCAACAATAGTGAGTGGCAGCCCAGATGATGAACTGCTGGAGTGCTCAACTTGCCATAACCATGTAACTTAAGCAGCCTATCCTTGCAACACGTTTTTTATTCTCCTAGGTTATCCATTCCCAAATGCCCAGAGGAAGACAGACATTTGAGGATACTAGTTAAAAGTTTTACATCAGATGAGGATTTTCTTAGACAAGTCTTGCAAGGAAATGCACGATCCTTTGTTTGTGTGGATTTTTGTGTGAACATATGCATCTGTCTCCCTGTCCACCCATCATTCCCTTGGTAACTTATGAATCCATCAGCCAATTTCAATCAAGTACAACAGAGACAGATAAGGCTTAAAGATATCAAGTTCCTACAAATTTAAACAGGCAGGCAGGGAGAGGAGAGAGACCCTATTGATTCCTGTCTGTAAAGGAAAGACTGCAATGTGACTGCCTTTACTCAATGCCAGAGAATGCACATAAAACTTCACCCTGGGGAAGAAATCCAGGGTGAAGGGGGAGTTTAAATCAGTCCCATTTGCAGTGGAAGTCCTTGGTTTTAATTATTGTGTGTATGGTAATGCCTATGAATTCATAACGTGCTACCCTAATACTGAAATCTCAGGCTGATAGAGTATTAGGTTATATCCTCAGGTATGGAAGTTATAAATTTTCATTGCATCCAACTGTATAAACTCTGTGAGGGATTTGGTGACAGGGAGATTAAAAGCTGCCTTCCTGTGGAGTCCACTGGTAGCCAGAAGTTTCAGACCACAATCACGGCAGAGACTTTCCCAAGTCCAGCTGGAAGCAGGTACTTCATCCTCTGAACAGAAGCCAAAGGCTGAAAGTCTGAACTACCTCAACCTCTTGCATACCTGCAGAAGTCAGCATGCCTTTATTTCAGTAGAGAACTGAAATCAATCTTTTCACTGTACCAGCAGCATTGAGGATGGCCCGGCACCTTTCAGACCTTCTGATGGATTACTGCTTTTCTCTTTTTTTTATAAAATGGTTATGCATATAGCCAAACAAAAGCAACGATTCCTGGACCATGGCTCACAGGATTCAGTGCCCTTGCACTCTTACTCCATAATTGAGGGCCACAAGGAACCCCCATCACTTGGTACAAACTGGCAGGGAAAATAGCACGTGGTATGCCCACAGCATGTATGCTCACTTAGACTTGCGGCCTACACACTTGGTAAAGATTCTTGGCTACATGGTCCTACATGTTTCCAGTGTTTATATGGATGGTTATTTTCAGTCATGTTAAGTTCCTAACCCCAAATCTCTTGGTCACAAGCTCCTTGGGTCATGATGTGCTGCACTGGAAAAGTATCCCATTTTTTCAAGTTGTTGCTTTTAAGAATCCTGTTTATAAGAGGCATGAGCCTCTTGTTGGTTTTGATTTTTGTTTGATTTGGTTTTGTTTTTTTCCCAGCTTTTTAACTGTACATTTTTGACTGTCACTATATGATGCTCATATACTTTCAGCAAGTAGCTTTCAAATTTACCCATGTCTTTTCCCAAGGCTCTCTCCTGTCAAGTTAAACTCTAGGAAAAACAGTTGAACACAGTTTGTTTAAACTATTTGTATGTTAAAAACCATAATAACTAGCAGGTAAAAGTAATATGTTAAAAATCCACATCACAAACCATGGAACAGACAAAGAGAAATAATAAAAAGCATTAAGAAGGTGCCAACCATCTGTCTTCAAAGATTAAAATTTTCTATAAACTCCCTTTATCTCCTCAGCCAAGCTCTTCCAATAAACCTGTGTTTGAGGTGTTGGAGAAAACTAGCATCTTACACACAGTTTAATTATGAAGACACACACACACCCACACACACACACCCTGCCCCAAACCCCATGAAATGATACATATGGAAATTACTGATCAAAAGAAGTATTTTATCTTAAAACACTTCACACAAGCACAGGAAATTTGTTACCTCTTGGAAATAGTTCATAATATTTGTACAATAACTACTGTGCATATTTATGAAATAGCAGCCAAGGAGTCACCGCAGAGATTAAGATATGGCCATCATCTACAGTTCAGTCCTCGATGATTTAGAAACCCTGCCTCCTGGAGCCTGGATTCTAAAATGACGGTAAAGTAGATGACATTTCATGAACAGTTAGTAAATTTATGACTACAAAAAAAGAACAAAGCTATTATAAGAGCAAATTCTTAAGCAATACAGCCTAAATTATAACATTACTGAAAACATACATGTGGGATTTTTAAGTTCCTCTAAGTAAGTGGCTTATTAGCATGTATTTGATGGAATATCATGGATTTGGGTATTCCTAAATCAAAGCAGCATTTCATCAACTGCCTACTCGGAATTGTCATTTAAGAAGAACATGGCTGGACAAATTAAAATTCGTGAAGGAAAAACTACCTTGAAGAGGAATGTTTCAGCTATTGATGGTCTCATCCCAAAAAAAGGTTTCCAACATAAAAGCAGAGTGCAGTTCAGATTCATGGAGAGCTTTTTTTCTCAGTCATTTTGCTGAGAAACTACAATTGAAACTCAGCATTCTTGCAGGCAGCACCAAAAAGCATGATGAGACCAACAGCTGAAAACACCTGATAAAAGAGAAGTTCTTGGTGAAACTAGTGATATGGAGAAGTAAGTGTTTGATGGTTGGGATGAGACATCAGTGAGACTCACAGTACGTCAAGAAAAAATCATTTAAAAAGTGACACATAAATGTTAATAGTCCAAAAGGTAGAAAAGATTGGAAACCAACATTTTGTTCAACTCTTTGTAGACTTATGAAGACACAAAGTAACAAAAGCGTATGACAAAATTTGGAAGCTTTACAAAGTATAGATTTGGGAACAACTGCATCTTCAAATGAAGGCAGGGCTGCTTAGCAGCACATAGTGGGGGTACATGGGCCTTGCCAGACACTGCTGAGGCAGGCGGCTGCCAGTCCCTCCCTGCCTGCCACCTGCATATATATGGGGCACATCTGCTCCACAATAGCCAAAGGAGAACTAAGATAGCCAATGAATAACAGATAAAAGGCTTTTCAGAGTTCTCAAAATATGAAAATCTGTATTTGTTTCTGATTTTTCTATTTATGTAGGAATATACTTTAAAATTCGTGATGACTAAGTATTAAAATGACATCACCTATCTTGCCTTCAAAAGAGTTTGACAGTTCAGATTGAACTCTTGGTATTTCATTATTTACAGTTTGGCTCCCCCTCAGCTTTATCAAGGGAAACAAATGTGTTTAGCCTCGCAAATATTTAGTGTGGTTTTAAACTAGTGTTAGCAAATCAAGATTATCCAGTAGCTTGGGCACTAGTCTAAGGCTTGAGAGACTGCATATAATTTTGCACTCCACCCGAAACATCCTCTGAGTAACACAACACCTATAGAAAAGGAAATACTGGTACCTCTCAATTGTAAAAAGAAATTGGAATCTTGTGATGAAATGCATTAAAAAGAGTCAAATATTACTACTAATGTAAATTTATTGGCAATCAATTAGGTTGTAATAACCACGATTTATAACCAGTGAAAGAAATATAGTTTCCCATGAAGAACATATCCTACAGCTTCACCTTCATAGAAACTCCGTCTTCTGTCTCTTCAAGGCCAGTCAGGGCCTCCATCATGCAGGAAACAGGATGTGGTGTGCTCAGTCCAGAGCTGCACAGGAGCTCCTGTACATCAGCTTGGTTCGCTGATTTTTTCAGTAGCATAAATGTGGATCTTTTACCTCTAGCCAGTCATCAGTTTTGTCAGAAACCCAAGAAATGTAACTACCTTTAAGACATCTGTGCCTCTTTCAGTTCAGACTTGAACTGCCTCATGGGTTTGAAAGACATAAGAGGTCACCTGCTTCCCTCAGAAGCTAGGCAAAACCTATGGGTGGTTTTAGTCTATGTTTGAACTAGATATCGATCATTCCTGACCCATTCCCTTCTCGCTACAGAGAAAAATAGCAGCTTTCCAGTTCTTCATTCAAGGCACTAAAGAGGTTGGCTAGAACATCAGTGCTTCACCCTGTGTGTGTTAGGGTGTGTTTGCTCAGCTACTTTAGAACCAGGCTGACGCTGTGATGACGTCTGTAACAAAGAGCTAACAACGGGAGGCCAGCTCCTGGGCTACAGAAAGCCTCTTTCAAGTCAGTGCACTTACTTGCATGAGTAACGAGTGTGTGTACTAATAAAGGTTGCATGGCTAGCATTAATACCAAGTACAAGAGCTCCGAGTCATGGCTTCTATCTAGTGTTACAGAACCTGAATGTTGTAAGATTTGCACAGCTTCACCCAGATAACCCAGATTAAAGACAGAAATAATAGAATTATCTCTATTAACAGCAAAGAATTGCTCCAGTGACTGAATCACAGTGTAGAGTACGCTGTGTAGGTTTGCTGGAGCAGCTGTAGAGACAGGTGCTGGAATTACAGAAAGCCCAGCAACATGCAAGAGAATGTAAGTCATAAATATGTATGAGTTTGTGTAAAAAATAAACCTGGCATTAATATAACGAAACTCTGAGATGAAGATCTGCCACTGAGTCATGCAGAGTACTCTTTGCCGAATGTCTCAGCTAAGAAATTCTTCTGCGTAAAGTTGAAAGCCTGCCACAAAACAAACACTTTCAAATTCCACCCTAAAAAGCTGTGGTGATAACATGGCCATTCTGATCCCGTTACTTCAGAGACGTTAGCTCTTGCTGGCAAGTTTTGTAGGCACTTTCCAGTAAACGGCACAGAAAATGGGTAAAAAGGGACAAGAAAAAAGGGGATTGGTGGAATTCCACTGGCGGGTAAAATTCAAATATTTCCAAGAACACATTCTTTGAGGTTACTTATGTGCTCACATTGATATGTGCTAATATACACACGTAACTTCTCTTTCTCTGGATCTTAGACAGGAGCTTATTCATCTCCATCAGTCTAGGCACGTTTGAGACTACTTCAAAGGTTTTTCAGCAAAATACTTACAATGCCAAACGAAGTAAGCAGGGGAACCCTTAGTTATGCAGGTTGTAGGGGATGTCAGTAGTACTGATTATTTAAATTAAACTTATTAGGAATCTCTTTGTTACAGCAGAAATGTAAGATTTAGTGATAGTAGAGTTATGGATGTTGTCTTAATCACCCTTATGCATAATTAAAAAAAAAGCTGAAGTCCTGTGAGTTTTTTTCTCCAACACAAATCGAACCAAATAAAATAACAAGCTTTATTTTTGTCTTTTTTTTAACATATGAAGGTCCATACAGCACCGATTCAAACACTGCCCTCTCTCTCCCTGAGAATTAATGTGCTGTTTGCTCGTGGCTTTGTATAAAAGCAGATGTAAAAAATGTTGACTTTGTTGGGAGTCACTGTGCACAAGCATTGCATTAGCAGTTCAGTTAGCTGGTTTTAGATGGTCAGAACAGGGGCTGCTAAATAATAGCATCTGTTATTATAAATGTAACCTCTCAAAAGTCTTCCAGATTTGTACATTAATGCTAGAAGTTTCCTGAATTTATGATCCAAAATGCTATTTTTAAGGTGTACGGTATTGCACTGCTAAATTCCCAGCTGGCCAGCCCTTGACTTTCTTGCAGTACTAGCCAAACCTCTCTATGTAGCAACCTGTAGCAATGATTTAGACACAAAGAAGAATCTTAGGTATAAGCAAAGGAGGATTAAAAATATCTGTTAAGTTGTTTGTTTGGGTTTTTTTATGTTAAAATGTTCACACTAAAAGAATAATGAGTGGGATCTTTCATTCATCCTCTTCCTTTCCTGGTATAGAACAGGTATGACTTGTAATTTCATATAATACCAGACAAAGTTTGCAAACAAAAAAATAATGCTGGTATATGAATAGAAAATCAAATGTGCATACAAAAGTGTACGGCAAACAGTCACAAGGAATCAATGAAGGAAAAGTAACAAATGCATTTCTTGTGGGATGATGAAATGCTTCATGGTAACACGGTTCTCAAGAATCAGCCCTTCAGCAGCTGAGGCTTCCCTTTCATTAATGCCAGCTACATGCATTACTGGGTCAACTGACAATACAGTTTTAGTCTGGATCAAATACACCTGCACTATATTTCTGCATCTTCTGAACTAACCAGTGTGTGGACTATAGTGTTAAAGTAGTTTTATACTTTCTGTTGAAAACTATAAGTTGACTTACAGTTGACTTACAGAAGACTATAAGTTGACTGCCAGCCAAAAACAACACCACAAAACCATCAAACCCACTATCAAGCTAGGCAGAAGAAAGTTACTGGTTTAAAACAGTGCTAACACATTTTGTTAGGTAGGATAAATTTGCACCAGAACTGCAGTTTTACTATTTCTGCTTTCGCCATTAAGTATTGAAAAGCCAGATTTACCAACCACAGCCTGGCCTCTATACCTGTCTTTTCTTAGATGGTTGTTAACTGTAATGGTAAAAGCAATGCCAGTGATGCACATGCTCAGAAAATAAGTGTTCACTCCTTATTTCCAGCTTGGCATTATAGTGACAGTGAAATGGCTCCTCCAAAACTGGATGTTATATATTGTAGAAGGCTATAGCATAGGCCATCTCTGCCTCAGAAAGTTTTTTGAACCAAATAAGCAAGAATAAGCATCTTCTAAAGAAAAGATCTTTTTAAGATTAATTACAAAAATGATTAAAAACATCCAACCTGCAAAATGTCTCAGTGGTAATTTAACTATTTGGCTAAACTATGTGTTTAGTATACCAGAATCTTTTGGTGAGTTTGCCAGGTGATTTGTATAAGCAATAAATGGAAAATCAGGTGTACTCTTTGAGGCTGGGATATTTCATTTGTATTAGACATTTCTGATCAAATATAGAGATTTCTGATGGTGAATAACAAAGCCTTTTTTTTTTTTTGGTAGGCAATTGGACAATTCTGATTTGTATAAAAATCCTTCCTTTTTAAGCCCGTGTAGTGTAATCACAGCCCCTGACAATGTAATTGCAAAACATACAAGGTTAAAATTGTCATTTGCCTTTAGGAAGGAAGCAAGGGTCATCGATATGTACTGATACATCATTTCTCAGCCACCCAGCAACATGATGGCCACAGCTAATTTCTATAGGACATTCATTTTATAGCCTGGCCCAAGGCAGAAAAACAAATGAGCAGGCATCCAGTGTTTCATTTCAAGGCACTCAAAGAAACTTCCCAGCTGGTGTCAGATATTGAAGGCTCAACTCTTGGATTCCTTGCAGACAGTGGGAATTTTACTGCTGGACCTCAGTGAGGCATTGAAATCAGTATTTTAGTCTACAGTAAGGAAAGAGAAGAACCCATTACATATGGTTCATGATTGGGCAGGGCTTTTCTAGTTATCCTGATTTTTGATTCCTATTAAGGACTAGGGTCCATGTTATATAGAAACACAGCTTGGGACTATTTTGACATGGAAAGACAGATAACATGTACATGCATGTGTCAGAGAGGTGTTTGAAGCCACAGCAACAGACCTGGTCGAGTGAATACCCAGATGCACAATGCAAGGGTCCTGCTCTGAGGTCTCAACAAGGACATCTGTACCTGCCTATAGACACAATGGGATCTAGGAGTTAAAACAAAATGCACTGAGAGTCACAATCTTAAAGTTTAGATACTGGGATACTGGATATGGAGCTATCTCAGTCTCACTGGATGTTTGCAAGGAAGGGCCCTGAAACAGAAAGGGGTTTTGTGAAGTGGTGGGCAGTTAGTTGTAGCAATTTGCTGAAGTATCCAAGATTCTTATGTTTATAAAAGACCCACGGATGTTCAAGTACTATTTTTATGAATGTAACAAGAAGCAAACATTAAAAGGTACTCTCAGATCTGAGCAGAAATTGATGCTGAATGAGTTTACTAAATGAAATGATTTAAAGAGTATTAAAGGTGTTTTAAACTAAACTTGCAGTCAGGAATTCAAATTGCAGCTTGTTATTAAAGATGTTGGTTTCCTGATGACTGCTACCCTACTTATAAAGAACAAGCGCTGGCTCCTCTACCTGTCTCTGCATGACAAAAATATTTACAGATGATTATAACAGGTCTGTCCATTTTACTTGCCAAGGGTCAGGTTATTTCCTACCTAGACTAAACTATGTAAAGGCTAGAACTTTGTACAGTTACTATTTGGTGTTTCTCACTGACCCTTTAGTACAGAGGATGGCTGTGATTTGTGGCCCTGTGAGTTACAATCCTCTGTATCTGTAAGGTCATGACATAAAACCTGAACCCTCTTGACAGCCTCTTGGGGGTGGGCAGAATTCTGGGGCTTCTCTGCTTTGCTCCAGAGCTATCCCCTGGCAAGGCTCTCTCTTCATCTCTGCTCTTGCCAAATCCTCCCTGGAATCATAGTCACAGAATCAACTAGGTTGAAAAAGACCTTTAAGATCATGAACTCCAACCTCCACCCCAGCACTGCCACAGCCACCAGTAAACCACGTCACTGAGGGCCTCATCTATATGTTTTTTGAACACTTCCAGGGACAGTGATTCCACCACTGCCCTGGGCACCCTGTTCCAATGCCTGATCTCCCTCTCGGTGAAGAAATAGTTCCTAATATCCAAACTAAACCTCCCCTGGTGCAGTTTGAGGCTGTTACCTCTTGTCCTATCACTTGTTACT
This sequence comes from Lathamus discolor, assembly GCF_037157495.1. NCBI lineage: Eukaryota > Metazoa > Chordata > Aves > Psittaciformes > Psittacidae > Lathamus > Lathamus discolor. The sequence continues at coordinate 50,228,560 of NC_088884.1, forward strand.
TGCGAGAAGAGACCAACTCCCACTTCACTACAACCTCCTGTCAGGAACCCATCCAATGCAGATTTGCTAGGATCTTTAGCATGCCCTTCACAAATATGTGTTCCTTTCTGTTCTTTCTTTTTGATACTACTGGGAACACCAGCTTCCTCCACAGCAGTTTTTGTCTTGCTCTGAGCTGACACACGGGCAGACCCCAGAGGCTGTCCCCGCATAGCAGCACACCTCCATCAAGTGACCACATCCATCAAGTAACCAGCCAGGAGAGGTTGTCACAAAATAAATCCCATTTCCTTTCCCTACACCAAAGCATATTTCTAAGACCTACAGTGGGCAGCAATACTTTTTGCAGCAATGGCAGCCCAAGAAACAAAAAGCCAGTCATCCTGAAAGAAAACTATTATTGTCTAATGGAGCAAATCTGTCCCAGCAATTCCTGCTAAGCAGAGGATCTCTGAGCCATTCCACCCTTCTGCTTCTACCAGCACAGCCCAAAGGGCAATCAAATGCCTTTTGGAAGCATGTTTGTGTACACCATTTCTCTGGAGATTTTTTTTTTTCTTGCTTATCCTCACTGCCCTTAGCAATCTGCATTTAATGAGTAGACTGCATATAATTTTATGTGTGATTCTTCACAGCAGCAAGTAAAATTAACTGCATCTGGGCAGCATGTGAATGGATCCTAATCCCATGTTGAACCACTCCTGAAAGGAGTGTTTTCTGTCCCTTCACCCCCGGAATGGAACTTGAGCTGTCAGAAAGGCCTGATGAGGAAAAAAAATTCCTTAGCCACTATGTATGAACTCCATCTCTTTGAAGAGACCTGCTTGCCGCAGACTTCACGAGACTGAGGCTATTATATCTTCTGTTAGAAAAAGCTGTGATGGTTGAACAGCACCCAACTAATCACCAGGATGTCACCACCCTCAGCTTAGCAGACAGTGTAGGTGAGGACACATCACATTCAACGTTCAGGCACCTCCTGAGTTTTCCTCTCTCCACCCTGACCACTCAGCATGCCAGCATTTTACATCACCTTTGCTCCCAGCTACATTCAAAGATAATGAAGTCTTGTAACACATGTTTTTAGCATCATTGCACAATCAATACATGAGCAAAAGCCTGTTCATTTGGTGCCTTTTTTCCCCTCTCCCCACTTCCTCCTAAGCATCTGCTCACAGGAGAAGCTAAATTAATTGTCCAGCAACTGAGGAAGGTTGTGGTGGGACAGCAGAGGACCTGCTGACTGTCAAAATGCCATGCAGTGTCAGAACTGGAGGAGCACATGGGGAATGTCTCTGCAGAGTGAATGAGAAGGGCTGCTTAGGGGTAATAACAGTAAGTACTTAAAATAGCAAACATGCTTCGGTCACTTACTAACAGAACTGTCCTTACGCATTGTCCTCCATGAAGGCCCTGTAGCTTCTTCTGCATTTGTGGAGAAACTAACAAGAGCCTGATCCAATTAAATAAGTTGGATGTAATAACAAAATGTAGCCATATTATATTTTTATAACATACATATTTATAACATACATGTATACACAGAAGGACTGATTTAAGGGGGTGTAGGCTGTCTTAACTTTGGCATTCTCCACCACTTGAAAACTTAACTATTGGCATTGGTAACAATCTTTCAGTGTAGTATTGTTCATGCAGTTAATATAAGTTAGTCTATCAGTACAACTGTCTACATTTGAAACAATTACAGATACATTTTTTCCCATGTTACATGGAAAACTTTTTATCTATTAATTTTGCTCTGTCTTTGGCAATTCCTAGTCAACAACATAGTTCATTTCCACCTTAGACCCACCCACCCTCTTTCCAGGAAGCTGTCAAAACCAGTCAGATTTATCACTTCTTTTTCCTTATGCCCCTGTCCTGTTGACACACAGTCCTATGCTCATAAACCAGGGTGAACTGCTGTATGTGCAGCTTGTCCAACACTGCTACATTGCTAAAGGCAAAATGGAGGGTGGGTTTCCTCCAGCCCAGGAGTTGTTTTGCCCTATCCCCTACTAGAAGGCAGTTGCCTACCAAAAATGCTTCTCTTCTTTGAAAAGACATGGTCAAATCCATCTGCAGAACAGTAGTTCCTATAAAGGTATGAAATGAAGTAATCTATCCTTTTTCCTAATCATATCCATACTAGGAAGGTGCAAGGAATAAGATGTAGAGGGCTCCTATAACAAGCTAAAAATCTACTTTCTGAGTAGTCTTTCTGAGCAGCACGCAGGCTGTGAGTCAGAACTCCCGAGGCTTCCAGTTAGCAACTAAAAAGGAGAAATTATCAATATAATTTTTCTCAGTGAGTGATTAAGACTGCTTTTTAAGAATGCATTCATGCATGCTATGTACTAAAAGGGGTGATTCATTAGTTACTTGGAAGAGGAGCATCTTCTTTTCTCAGTTCAGAAGCCAGAGGGATTAGCCAGTGCCCTATGAGCAGGGCTGATTAGCATGTAGAAAGAGGACAGGAAATACTGGCTACTTTTGTCCCTGTCCCCACATCTGCAGTGCTCTTCTCTTCAAAGCAAGAAAGAAATGGGGAAATTTTGTATTCCACAGTGACATTGTTTCAGTCATAATTCGCGTAAGTCTGACACCAGAGATGGTTACTGGCAGCTACTGGCAGCTCCCTCCTCTGCCCTTCTGGGTGCCTGCACCCAGCCCAGAGCATGGTTTTCATGGCCCTGCAGAGCAGCCCAAATAGCAATGCCACCTGCCCTGCACACCACTTTCTGATGTTGCCCTGGCACATAGGTGGGAAATTTGTTCATCCTGATTTTTGTGGTGCTTTCCTCTTCTGAAATAAAAAAGAACAGATATAGGTAGAACTGGCAAAGAGGATGATGACAATAATGTATTTTTTCTTATTTGAACCATGTTGCTGCTGAGATTACATTTAGAACAACTCTCAACTTTCCATCAGCTTAAGTTTGTTAACAATAATCTTCCTTTTAAGATGAGGTCATGCATACAGTAAAGAATATGCCGCTCCCAAGCCTTTTTAAGTTTGGGTAGCTCTGCATTTTAAGGCATTCTTTGCAACGCCCTGGTGGCGCAATACAGTAACGAGATGGCATAGCAATATGAAAAGTAACTCTGGGATTTCTTACAGTCTTCTTCCTGTGAGGATGGATGGTGTTGCCAAAGCCTGCATGCAAAACATTTCCAACAAGTGGAAATTGATGTTTCTGTCATCACGACACAAGATTAATTTATGGGCAAGTACAAAGCTTTTTTTCTGAAGAGACTGATGAAAACTGTCACATGGAAGACCTACATCTCTTTTTTCTTTTCTTAGAGCCTAAAGAATAGATATAACTCACGTGAAATTCATTTGGCATGCTTCTAACTGCAGTCTCATGTAATAATCATTTGGACACACTGTACTCAGAAAACTGGCAGCAACTCCAAGACTGACGTATGTGACAGACCTCTGGCACCAGCTTAAAGATGTTCAGTATCTGCAATGCTAGTATATACAATGCCTTTGCATCCAAACATAACCACCACACTATTGCTAAGCACACTTATATCCTGGCTACCACCAATTTCACATAAACTTTACATCACTCATCCCTGGGCTAGGCCTTTGTCTCAGTGTTTCTCTCTCTGCATTTGCTTATTCTGTATTTTGGCCTAAATCTGGCTAGCCCTTTTTGCCTTTCACCTCTCCTCTGTTACAGATTGCCTCTTTGGCAGCCCCAGCACCAGCTATTTAAACAAAATGATTCATCCTCTCCTCCTTACTCATGCCTCTCTTCTCTTGAAGAGGCCTGGGTGGGATGAAAGGAGATGCAGCCTCCACATCCCAGGCCATCCCTGACCCAAGTGAAGCAATAGCAGCTCTAAGGGATGGGTAAGCAACCCCTGTCAATCCTTCCCTCCCCAAACACATTTGAGCAATATCCTGCCCTGAACATTCTACCATCAACTCTCCTGTGCTGGCTGATATTTATCACCAGCTTTTCATTACCTGAATCCTTTCTTATTTCACTTCCTTGAGTGCAGAGCATGCTTCTCATAATGACGGAGTGGAAAAGAGTCTCTAAAGGTGTCTGTATAGTTGAGTTCCTGACAGAAAGACCACAGGGATTTTGATTTATATTATTAATTATGTAAGGGTGCTTAAAATCTTGGCTACATAAATTCCATGCAATAAAATTCCAGTAAGCAGTGCTTGAGGGGAGAAAATAAATAAAAAAAAAAAAAATACAATATTTAGGTCTAAAACAAGGATTTTTTTTTTGTGGTTTTGAAGGTCAAAAAATGTCTCTTGAAAACCAAACAACAATTGAATTGTAACATGGCCAGGGTTTCTTTTCATTAAATAGTGGAATATATAGACCAGAAGAAGGATTCTTCTGTGAAATTGTCGCTTTTGGTCAAAAAGTTTAAATCTTCTGAATCTCCTGAATACATGCACAGCACACACTGGACACCAAATGAGATCATCCTCATTATATCTCTGTATATAACCACGGAAGAACAATTTATTCCTTATAAAACCAGAGCATTATCAATTCCATATGTGTGGTGTTATGTAACTTACATTATTTTTTCTTTCACCATTACGCTTCAGCTTTCACCAGAAGCTTCAAAGACAACTAAAACATTAGTCATTTAGTTTCAGTACTGGTGAAATACAGTACTCAGATTTCTCATCTCTGGCAGGTTTTTGCTTTTAAGCATAAGTTAAAGCAATTCATCTGTGTCCTAAGTGACATAAGTACATAAACTTCATTGCAGAAGATCTCTGGTAATGCTGAACACAGAACGAGGTCAGGCCTTGGGAAGGAAAAGTGAGCACAGTGCTGAATGGCTGCTAAGATTACTTCTGTAACCCAAGCAAACTTGTATGTTGCTCTTCTGACACTTCCTTGGAAATGGCTGCATCATTTTAGCTAAAACATTTCCTGCCTTCTCCCCTCAGCTCCTCACAAGAAACAGAAAGAGGCATTTATTTAGCATTGAAAACATCTGAACAATTTATTCACATTTAAGAAAGTATGGAAGAACCGAAAATGGTATCATTTAGTGGGAAGAGCTGCACAGTCTTTTCCTGGGAATTAATACCCGTGCTCTGTAAAATGGAAAAATTGCCATTTCCTTTATCAGCGAGATATTGCTACTCTGTCACTCTCCGAAAGGTCATCTATAGCGGTTAATATATAACTCACCCATGTGTCAGCTTTTCCCTAATGTGTTACTTCAGACACTGCAGGACAATTCCCTCTGACCTATGCCAGAGCAAAGATACACTGGCAGCTGCACTTTCAAAAGGGAGACTTCATCTGCAAGGCCAGCTTGGGAACATCTGCCTCCCATCCCTGCCTTGCCTCTGGCTGCTTCTTCACACTCCTGCTGCTCTGCAACTGTTGTTGGTGATGTGCTGTAAATCAGGTCACTGAGCTGTTATAAACAATCTTTTTTATTTACAGGGTTGTTCTTAACACAGGTTGCTTTTCTTACCGGAATGATGCCATAAACTGCAGTGCTGGTGCAATTGCGGCAGCAGGGCCCTGGAACAGAGAGGAGAGAAAAGCAGTTGGGATAGCAGGCACTGGGGAGGAGGCCTGCCTATGTTCATGGAACTGCTGGCTCAGGTGGTGTCTCTTCCACTAAGAAGGGTAGAATGCAGTCAGGAGGGTGTTGTAATAAACCATTAACAAACAGGAAGTTCATAAACAAAAGGATCATGCATTGGTTTAAAAAATTTCTCCATACCCTGGGCTGCATCAAAAGGAGCGTGACCAGCAGGTTGAAGGAGGTGATCCTGCCCCTTTACTCTGCTCGTGAGACCTCACCTCGTGAGACCTCACCTGGAGTATTGTGTGCAGTTGTGGTGTCCTCAACATAAAAAGGACATGGAACTGCTGGAACAAGTCCAGAGGAGGGCCACGAGGATGATCAGGGGACTGGAGCACCTCCCATATGAAGACAGGCTGAGGAAGTTGGGGCTGTTCAGCCTGGAGAAGAGAAGGCTGCATGGAGATCTCATAGCAGCCTTCCAGTATCTGAAGGGGGCCTACAGGGATGCCAGAGAGGGACTATTCATGAGGGTCTAGCAATAAGACAGGGGATGATGGGTTCAAACTTAAACGGGAAGTTCAGGTTAGATATAAGGAAGAAGTTCTTCACTATGAGGGTGCTGGGGCACTGAACAGGCTGCCCCAGGAAGCTGTGCCTGCCCTATCCCTGACAGTGTTCAAGGCCAGGTTGGATTGGGCTTTGAGCAACCTGGTCTAGTGCAAGGCTTCCCTGCCCATGGCAGGGGGTTGGAACGGAATAATCTTAAAGTCCTTTCCAACCTAACCCATTCTATGGTTCTATGATTCCGTATTTGACTTCTGCAGAAAAAGAAGCTACATATATAGGCGTTAGAGAATGTGTGTGGATATGCATGCACATATACATATTCCCACACACATAAACACACAAAAATAATATCTAAATTTTAAAGAAATGCAAAACATGCCTTACTTCAGAACTCTTGCCAGCCTTCGAAGCTTGCATGCAGCTCTGATCCCCTTCATGGCCGGTTCATGAAAGCAACAACGGGGAAAGCCTATAGAGGGAGCAGTTCGCCTTCTTTTCCTGCGCGACAGGCGTTTCCCACCTTAAATGACGACCCTGAGGGAGAGATAGAGGATGAAAATGTCTTAAGGAGCAGTCCCAAGGGCGAGAGCAGTTACCCTGTAAACAGAGGGAACGGCAGCAGCACCTGCCTCTCAGGGCATGACAAGAGTGTTGCAGATCCACATCTATCGTCTTTTCCTTCTTTCTTCTTCATGTTCTCACTTTGAGCGCTATGCGGAATCAAGAGTTTCCCAGCAGTCTCCCCCTTCTGCAGTCACTGGAGTGTCCCAGTACTCTGGCCTCTTCTCTGCACATTGCAGGATGGAGATTTGCTTGACTGGAAATTGAGCAGAATTTTTAGTTCCAACACCTGTGGCCAATGTAATAGAGCACTACCCAGAAGTAAGGGCAGAATGCGGTGAGAAAAGCCTGGTGTTTCCTGTTGAACAAAAAGAGCAACTAGAAAATCCGTAACTGTACATCACAGACAACATAAGAGAAGGAGCATTAAGAAGAACCAGTACTAAAACTGTATTCAGAAGACAGAATATGCAGAACTATCAAAGAATTATTGTCAGTAGAGGCTATGTGCTGAGTTGAACATTATGGTTATGTGCATACACAAACATTTCTAACAATCTTTAACCCATGCATACCCATACTGGAGATATTTGTATGACCGCAAAGCCCAGAAGGCCTGGCCTACTGAAAACTGCATTTGCTGAGCATGACACAAATCTGTACCAAGAGCATTTGCCCTACTGTATCTATTATAGTCCAACAAAAGAGAGGATAAGATTATTTTTTTTTCTTATTCTTTTTCTTTCTGGAACAGATAGGGACCCGTGACCAAAAACGTTCAACAGAAAGTGGACCCTATCAAACAAACCCAGATTCAGCCTTTAAGATCAGAAGACTAGTAACTAAAAACTTGGGAGCAATTACTCTTGTAAGATGCTTGATTGAGTAGAATATGTGTTTTTAGCTTAAAAATAACAGTTAAAAAATTAAAAAATGGTGTGCAATACCTGGCAAACACATTTCTTATTTACCATGATGTACCCAGGAGCTCTCTCTGCAGGAAGACTGGCCACCAGAGTGTGCACCAGCCAACTTACACTTCTGTAAAACTCTAAGAACGGGCATAAAGCATACAATATTTATACATTAAAATTATACTAAGAACTCTTCCCCCCACGCCTAAGGTCTAATAATACTTCAGCGTTTGTCTCCTGGGGAGCGAGAACAGGTCTTAGGATTGCAACATAAATAGTTAAGCACAAGTCATGCAGCAGTAAAAGAGAAAAGGAACACTTTATGCCCTTCAGTTCCCAGACACTGCAGCATGAGGCATTAAAAAAAGATAGTATTACTTTTCCTCAGCTAACCCATATAACACGTTTCATCTTCTGATACAGGTTTTTCTTTGTTTTTCCTTGCATCATTATAGAGAGGCCATTTGAGGAGTATATTCTGCACAGTGATGTGATTCAGCAACTTTCTGGGAAACAAAAACGCAACCCTTTTTTTGGTGCACTAATGAAACACAACTGGCAATAATTTTCTTCAAATTGAGCCTAACAGAAAGCAGGCAGTGTACCATGTAAGTTGAAGCTAAGTGGTCTTGGATCACAATGTCGTTTTTCATGGGTTTTTATGTGATTGAATATGAGCTGAACATATCCTGCTGCTGAAACCAGGCCAGTGACAACAAATACATTGTTATATTAGCTGTTGCATTACCAAGAATGGCTCAGCAAATAGAGTTTCATTTTTATCCAAATTCTAGGTAGCTTTTGTTTGTACCAACACGTGAGAACATCATTTCTGAGTATCTCCCAAGGCATATCCAAAGAAAGTTTATCCTGCAGTTCTATGAGGGCAAAGCCCTGTCATGACTTTGCATGCCATGACCTTTTTGCATAAGGGCATTGAATGGTATTTAGTAACACACTATATAATTTTGCATGTTTGGTATTCTTTTCCCAAGTCTGGGAAATAAGTTCAGGATCAAAAAGCATTTGCCTTAAAAGGAACAAAATCTCCCAGAGCGACACATGGGGTAGTCAAGAGTTTAGGAAGCCATAGTGCCCTGGTGCTTCACTGGCATGTTTCCCATCAAGACTATCCTAATAAAAGAGATCCTTGCCTATTTAGCCTGATAGACGAGTCCTATCTGCAGGCAGGCACAATGGGGTAGCCCTGGCAAGTGATGAGCACCTGAACTGGGATGCATTGCGTGTCCTGGCTTAGGGCACATACTGCTTTTTCTCCCAACTACACGTGGCAGTGGCAAGCATCATGCATCCCACGTACCGCCGTGACCCTTCCTGTCCCAAGCCACAGGAGAGCTGCCATAGCAGCTCTGCAGCTAGCAGCAACCGCAGCTTGTGAGGAGTGGGTCCCACCACTCTGGGAACCAGCTCGAAGATGAAAAGTGCTGCATAAGCATCAGCCGTTATTGTTACTGGCAGAGCTGTGTAGGGACGTTTGCTCACAGCGCCTGTGGGCTTGGCTAACCACTAACCAGCAAGGAGTCTTTGCTCTCAGAAGCACCAAGCAATACTCCCCAAATATATTGCCATTTGCAAAAGAAAGAGTCATTGTGACAACAAAGTCTTCCAGCGACTAAGTGGCCAGTGTGTTGCTGGCATTAAATAGCTAGTGGAATTTCTATCATAAACATTGCTATCAGGCCATTGTATCTCAGCTGTAAAAACTTGCTCTAGGCTGGTATTTGGCAAACAAGACCCAGCAAGATAATCCTTTTTTAAACATGTTATCCTATGCGAGTAATCTGCAGACATGTAAATCAAGAAGTCTGCAGGTGTGTGCCCCACTGGCACCTTTGCTTATTTCTTCTCTGCTGATGCTATGGCCATCATGGGAAGTGAGCACCCGGCCACTCCAAAGCCCTTCCTCCAGGGCTTTCCTTCTGCATTCAGATGCCCTGAATGCTTCAGATAAAAATTCTGGGGAGGCACAAGGTAGAGCAGAAAGCTGCAGGCAGCGAGGAAACCCATAGGAGTTTCCCCAGGAGAAAAACTCACCTTCTGAGAATGCACACATAGCAAATACCGATCACCTTTGTACCCTGCTGAAGAACAGCAGCCACCCGGAGTCCTACCTAGCCATATACATCCCTCCTTCCAGATCTGGAGCAGCTAACTTGCCCATGTAAGTGAAAGAAAAATTGCACCTATTTCTATCTCAGAGGAAATGTCTGCTGTTGTTTAAAAATTAAAACAGCTTCTTAGTCATAATGCCATAACACTGCACTACCTACACAGCCCTCTTGTGTTTCAAAAGGTTTCCTGTGGACTCTACCACGTCTGACAAATGCTGTGGTGGAAAACATGTCAACCACCAGCCCTTCTGAATGGAGATTTCCAGATCTGTGCAGAATATCCCCAGGACAAATAAGTGGTAAAATGCGACAGGGCTGGAAAACTCAGCACTCAACAAACAGTAGCAACTTTTCATGTATCCACGTCAAAGTATTCAGGATTTATAGTCAGAAATACTCTTTTCATTGATTTCATTATTAAAAGTTAGTTACAGCTAAGGGGCTTTTCAAATGCTGAATCTAATTTCCAAATGCCCTGAGGGAACAACAGCCACAACAATAAAATTAGGAACCCATTACTGAAGATAAAATTAGAATAACTAAGCTAGACACTATACAGGGAAAATGCAGTGTTAAAATGTATGAGCTAAAATGTTTTCTAACTATTCCAATGTTAAACTTCATTTTGTCCTTGGAATGAGCAAGGGCAGAAATTTGTGGAAAGCTACCACATTATTAAACACAACTGTGTCTCATACAAATCACATGCTAAATCAGTTTATTTTCTCAGTGTAGTTAAGGCCGAGGAAGCTTAATAAGATATTTGAAATTAATTTTTAATTCAAACCTGCTTTTAATCCTCCCTTCCTTCAGGACTGTGATTCAGGGAAGTACCGAGGAAACAGATGGCTTACTTTTCAGTTGTGCTCACATAAGAAACCTGGAGGGGTACCTCAAGCTAAAGAAATTCATCATCAAGCATGGAGAAGCCACTGCTATCGCACCTACCACCTCCTTGGCAAAAGCAGCAGAAGGTGACAGGTATTCACCTTTCTGTACTAGAGCAACCACTCAGATACTTGGTAGTGAAATTTCCTAAGGAAGTTAGGATTGTGGTTTCAGACCATACAAACTACCATTAGAGTTAGGCTTTAGGATTAGAGTTAGGCTCCCCTTATCACTCCTGAACAAGTATTTTCTTGAGACGGACGTTCACACACTGCCTGCACACAGTGCATGCACAGGTTGTGCAGGCTGGATAATGGCAGTTCCTTCACACAATCACGTTGAAAAAATCATTCCTTTTTCTTCTTTCAGGAGCAAAAAAAGAAATTGTGTATTTCCAAACCCAGAACTGTGTCACAATATCCAAAATGGGATAAAAATGGCAGGGGGTTGTTGTAGTCTGCTTTTTCCTCTTACAGTAGGTAACTCCCCCCTTCCTTCTTCTCCTGTTCCAGCCTCAAACATGTGGCTGTCATAAATTCTTTAAGGGAATATTATCAAATACATTCATCAAACATTCTGCCACTGATGAAAAAGAATCATTCAAATGAAAAACCACAGTAATGAAAAAAATACTCTGTTTAGAGCATTGCTTCACATTAGTGAACAGCTCACTTGCTATTCCTGGGTATTAGCGTCGAGCTCAGTGCTTTTGCAATAGATATTTTTAAATAAAGGTTAAAGAACATGTTTGTCTTATGTTACGTACTCGAAATGTCTATGGAAACAAACAAGCACCCTCTTCTTACAGTAGCGTCACTAGATCTTGAAACCAGCAGACACACCAAATACACATGGGTTTCACAAACTGTTCTCCAGCAGAAATCTACATATATGAGCTGACACCTTATCTCTAATTCAATCAAATGAGTTTATTGTTAAAGTTTTACAAAGCAACCCAGCAGCAAGGTGAAAGATGAAGAGATTATTGAATAATAGATAAGAATATTTTTAGTCAGCCTAGATGTATTCACATATCTGAGAAAGTGCCAGGAACAAGCCTTCAGAAAGGTGCTGGCTGAATTCCAGCAAAGCAACCCAACCGTCAGCACCCCATGAACGCCGGAGGCTCCCTGGGGCCAGGCTTCCCATGGGAGGTGGCAGGACAGAGCCCAGAACGGGGCTAGTGGGGGGGCACCAGGGCTCAGAGGCAATACCAGCCCCAGGCATTGGGCATCTCCCTCAGGACAGGGACATGGACCCATGAGGGGACCCAGCTTGGAAGGCCCATGGTTGGGCAGGGCTGTGGAGAGATGGACACCAGCACTGCTGTAGTATCACTGGGGCAGGGACCAACAGTCTCAGGGGGCTAAAATGGGGTCCTGGGCTGTAGGCAGGGTGGGGGGAGCACCTGGAGATCAGGCAGGGGCAGTCAGGGCTGGGGGTGCTCTCAGGGACCTGACACTGTCATGCAAAGGTGCAAGATTACTAAGAAGAAAGTTCCAGTCTTTCTGTTCCTGGAACTGATGAAGATAATATTTTTGCTTCCTTTTCACTCATAGCTTTAGAAGCCCAGCAATCGTGTCCTTAAACTTGCAGCAGCTGGAACTGTAAACCCATTCCCAAGGTCATTCCTTCTCATCAATGTCCTACAGTGTCCTACAATGTTGTTAGATGCAGAGGCAGCAAAGAATTTGTAATGCTCTGGAAAGGGCCTTCCTCACACACAAAACAAGGAAACTACTAAATTGTCTGATTCCAGAGCTGTTCTCTTTCTTACCCTGCATCCTTTAACCAAGCAAGAATCACTGCTCCATTATTATGGTCTGAAGAGACAAAGATTTTAAAAAGCCAACCCTTTCCCTGTGTCTTCCCCTTTTAATGAAGATCACAGGGTGGCTGACATCTCTGATCTCACTATAGATCCTGACTGCCTCTGAATAAGTGGAGGTATAATAACATCATTCACTTAAAAGCTAGCAAGATACTGACTGAAACTGCATCTACTGAATTAAAGTACCAGTGAAAAAAGGACCTGGACATTAAGAACTTAATTCATTAAAAAACATTTCTGAAAGGAACTTGCTCATGCAGGAATGCTGACACAGGAAGTGCCATGCTAAATCAGAACTGGCATTTACTCTAGAATCAAAGTACTTGCACATAATCCATCCTCCGACAACACTGACTACAGAGCAGAAAAGCCCTTACCTTACCATGTACAGCTATGAGAATATATGCAATATATTCTTTTAAAAGGCAGGTGCAAAGAGGGGATACTTATCTCAGTAGGATGCAAGCACAGTCCAACAACATTATTCAGTTTCTCTCCTCTCCACCTGGAGGTACTGTAACATGAGAGTGTTTTGGCATAAACCCCAGACATATGTATATGTAAATGCGAGAAGCCATCAAAGGGCCAGCAGTCAGTTTTGGGGGTATAGGCAGGTACAGACAGGGCCCTTGTCCTAGGGTCAGGCAAGCCCAAGTAACAAGTGACAGAACACTGGCAACATGGGCCATGGAGCCCCACATCATCTTTCTGTGAGAACTTGGCCAGGTTATTGTGCCATTGCCACACACAGGGCCCAGAAGGCTGCTGCAAATAGCACACCTTAGTAAGAAAACAGTGGTAAATAAATATATGCATTATATTCTCCTTCTGGTGAAAACCCTTTTCAAAAGAAACCCACAACGAGCACCTTCAAGAGAAGAAAACCATGTAAGAAGCCCTCACAGAATCTCAGCCTGTACACACACACATACACAAACACACAGGGACCAGTGTATTTATCCAAAATCATCTCAGATAAGATCTCACTTCAGATCTTGCAGACCACATGGAGGTGGAGGGTCATCCACATGCAGATCCATTGCTTTCGCAGCTGTCTGGGTCCACCATCTGCATCTTCCACTTCCCAGCTCTCTCAAAGTGAAGTTTCAGAGTGACTGAAATACTGAACATCTCCCTGCCTGCAAATTGCATCATTTGGAAATGCTGTGTTAGCTGATCTTCACTCCCTGTAATTGCACCGTCTGACATTTGAAGCTGTGTTTTCATTTCTGGGGAATAATGCACATACCTCAACTCCCTTCTTAGATGTGTCTTCCAACTGCTATTCCTTGCTACAGTTTGGTATTCTCTTAAGTGAACACAATTGCCAAGAAAGAAGTCCTCACTTTCACCCACTCCTACATCTTCTCCTAGATCATCTGTTGTACTGTGCCATCATAAATATTTGTGTGGCTACATAGTGAACCAGACTAGGGAACTGATCCAGCTTAAAAACAGCCCCTGGGGGAAAAATATGCAGTTTTTCCAATATAGTTCCCCACAAGGTCATACAAATGCTTGTACTGCAATTTTAAGTAGGTTTCTGTAAAAACAGGAATGAATGAGAGAAGGAAGGGGGAACAGTCTGCTTTTTTAAGCAGCTGTGCTGGCCTTACTGTGGTGGCATGGTTTGGCATTTGCTTTTACCAGCATTTGTCCACAGAACACATAGAAACGCCTGTTTTGGGGAGTAAAAAGGCACAGAGCTACCAGAGGTTCCTCCTGAATGGAAAAAGTTTTTTGCACAGTGATATCTAATTCTTGCCTTCATTTGAGGCCAAGTCTATAATCTCTAAGACAGCATCCTTAACACCTGAAGAAGAGCTTTCTTCTATCAATGACAAGCTCATTGGAGTCAACTGCTATAACTTCAGAGGCAAACAGCCTATATATTCTCCCACTTTCTCCAGATTTTAGGACTGATAAGATGGAATACTGCCTGGTTACCTATTCCGTAGCCCTACAGTGTAAACGGGAGGAACAAGTCTGAAAGCATTACCATTTGATTGCATTTTATCAAAAAGCCTTTTGAAAACAGCTCACCTTCCCATTTAACAGTTTCTAATAAACTAAGCCAAAACCTAAAGCCAGAAAGTCCTGCTGCTAATTCCCTTAATTTCCATTCTTTTTTGTCTTATTTTCTTTTCTCACAATAAAGTGGCAGTTCTGCTGCTGATACTTCTCAGGATATGTGTGATAATCTTCTGTAAGACACTTGTAAATTGCAGTTACATGCAAGCTTGCTGCTGAATAAAGCCACACAGGATCCAAAAATGTCCTTCCCTTGCTTCTTCCGCTTCAAAAAAAGTCAAGAATTAAACGTTTTCTGCCTGCTGGTTTGTGGTGTGAGATAGTGAGGATCCAAAACTAGCTGATCCCATGAGTGGGAGGACTGACTACAAAGAGAACTCTTCTTTTATTGTTTCCAGCAACTGTACTATTAACTTAAATTGTGGCTGTCTTTTTGCCAGTGGGCTTAATGCATTCAGACTAAGGATAGTGCCTAAGTGAACATTACAATTTCCTGAAGAGATTGCAAATCAGCAGTCTTCCCTGAAATCCTAGACCATTGCTTACCCTTCACTGAACTAGAAACACAAAGGCTGTGTGGTATCATATGCTAGGGAACTTCCTTCACGCAGTGTCTGTACCATGGCAAGGCTGGGAATAGAGCTCTGATACATAAGTCAATGGACATGTTTAGCTTGAGTCAGTTTATCCAGTAAAGATCAGGGATAATTGTGCACAAAGATAACAGAAAGGGACTGATCCTGGTCATCTCTACTCTTTGGGTAGCTCTGCTAATTTTGGAGAAAGTTGAGTGGGACTTGGCTATGTAACAAAACAGGCAAGCATTTTTAGACATTAAATGGGTTTGACCTTTAGGGACCCTAGAGAATGTGAAATCTACTGCTGAGCAGAGACTGTGTAAGGAAGTCACAGGCCTGTTTTTAACATATCCTTGGGAAAGACAGCAAGAAAAACTGTGTGTTGATTTTAATTCCAGTTCAAATGCCAGTTCCCCAAATTTTGTTCTGTCTCTACTTTTGGCTGTAATAGTGTGGCTGTTGCAGCTGTGATGGTCTCAGGACATAACCAAGGCAATATTTGCAAGGACAAGTCCTATTTTTTTATTAAATTGTGCATTTGGGGGAAAAAGAACAGGCAGATTTTCAGACACACAAGCCCATCTCCATGTCATTGAAAAGTCAGTGTGCTTAGAAATGTGTCTGAGCTTTTTCTAGCTGTATGTGTCTAGTAAGAGATATGACACCTCCCTTCAACACCCCTGTCCTCAATTTGATGCTCAGCTCACTATCTCCCCAGTAAAGACTCCTCTAACCCCATCTCCATTTTGACAGCACTCCCACTCTTGTCTAGACCTACTGAGCTTTCATATATTCATTTCCACCCTTCTTCCCATTCTTGTCACCCTGCCCCACCACCTCCTTAATGTCCCATTGAGCAGATGCTCTGGATCCGACACTTTCATTACACTGTAGCCCCTTTGATAGACCTCTGTTAGGCAGGAACAGTTCCACAAAACTTCATTTTCCACAAGGCAAAGCCACCAGAGCGATTCCTGTCCAGCCAGAGCCGCTTTCTCTGCCAGGCACTGCCTGATGACTGCAGGATGGGACTGTGCTAACTGTGTCACTGCAGTATCAGAGTGAAAACAACCCTCAGAAATAAAGTTCCTTACAGTGACATGGTTCAACCAGCTTCCTGGCATGCAGTCACAGAGGCAGAGCCAGGGGGATAAAATAGGGATGGGAACAAATGCTGAGTGTAGGGTGAAGGAAAAAGGCAGTGGGTTGAGGCTAAGAATCACTTTGGGTATCTGCACCCTATGGAGAACACCAGTGGGTCAGAAGGCAGCTTTCTCAGTAGCAAGAAAGCAGCCAGCATACAACAGGCAGTATTTTTCGTGCAGTTCATAGTAATGGTATTTTGTAAGCTTTGTCTACAGCTGCTGTGTAGAAAACGCAGGAACATTTTGCAATACTGTTAACATTGTGGTGTCATAGTCTCTTCAGTTCTGCATGGGTGGCTAAAAGAGACAAGAACAGGTTAGGACCAAAGGGAAAAGAAAGGCAAGGGAAGGAAAATTCTCAAGTGTTTGCCTCAATGGGCTGTCAAGAACTGAAGAGGGCAGCACTCTGCTGATATGACAGGTTGGCAGCACAGCAAGGACCCATTAGACTATTTCAGCAACTGGAGTGAAGACTGAAGAAAGCCCCTTGAAAGAAGGGTACTGGGGAAAAATGAAGAATATCTAGCAATGCTCTGCAGAACACCAAATCTCCCCATATTCAAGCTTGGCTTAGGGCTAAGCCTTAGCTTGGTAGAGTAGGAATGCCTTAGGTAGGACAAAAGGAGAAAAATAATGCCCCAGCCTTCTGCTGCCTAGCACAGGCTGTATGGACATTTGAGCTGCCGATGAATCAACATGAATCAACCCTATTATGCAGACCATAATAATGATGTAAACAGGTGATGCAGCAGCTGACTCAGAGGCACCTTGCACATCCAGGGTGAGGCACAGAGCTGGGGAGCCTGGGCAACAGGCCCAAGGGATTTTGCCCTGTCTATCTGGTTCAAATAATCAATATGTATCATACCAACCTGTGATGTGAAAGGCTCACTGACTTCCTTTAAAAGAGCGAGTCCTCCTTCAGGATTTATTCGTCTTGCCAGTGAGGTCACTGACAACAAGTAAAGGTGCTGTGACTACAGCCTGGCTCACCACACTCAAAGGAGACGGGCTGGTCATTACGTAGGACCTTCTCTGAGGACCAGCTGAAGGGTAGCCAGGGACATGTGTAAAGACATGTGTCGCTAGGAAGAGTTACTTAACAGGACAGAAACTGAAATCTAAGAGACTATGACACAGACTATGCTGAGCCTTTAAAAAGCAGCTCTGAGCAAGGGTTGCTGTGTGAACCTCACCATGGACATCCAACAGCAGAGCCACATAAGGCAGCAAGCTACGCAGCAAACTACTCAGTAAATTAATAAAGAACACATTATATTTCAGTAGCATCAGTTTCTCAGTCCAGTCTCCCACATGGTGATAAGAACAGCTCTGCTGGCATGGAGAAAAAGGTCATCTGGCTTGAGATCTCAGCTGGGATCAGGTCTGCCACCAGGGAATACCCATTGACAATACATCCTTGCACAAGAAATCTTGGCCCTCCACTATACTTCTCTGAAGTACAGTTTCTCTAAAATACCCTCACATGCTGTAGATAATAATTTGCTGTCAGCTTGTAAGGAATGCAACTTGCAGGCCTCTCCCTGTATCATGAGCAATGCTTGCTGGCATGCAAGAAATGAAGGCAGAGCTGCCACAAGATTTGGGGGGCATCCACTATGATGCTTCTCACTGCTTTTTACACTCCTACTAGCTGCCATGAGTGACATGCAGGCCCTGTGTCTGGGCAGCAATATATACTGGCGTGCCGTTACACATCCCCCTGCTTCCCAAGTTGTGACATCCTTCACAAAGACCCTGCATGGCTGATGTTCCCCTTAGCCTGGCTCTGGACATGGCTCTGCATGTTGGTATACTTCTGTCCTTCCTCACCACAAGCCCCACTCTTCAGTATGGATCAGATCCAGAAAGAGATAAACATGTTCACATTAGTAACAGGGTGAGGCTCTCAGATCCCCAAGTTAAACCTGGACACAAGTGAGGCCTGCAGTAAACCAGGGATGAGATTCATCTCACCAAAACTTTTGATGCCATCAATATAAACATGTAAAACTGAGCTAGTTGTCTAGACAACCTTTTTACTGTAGTGGAGAAGCATTTCTGGAGTACAACTCATCTGAATTAATTTATGTATCTACCTCAGAATGGCAGAACTCATGTATTGCAAAGTACTTATTCTTCACCATTGAATCCATCAACAAATCCCATTCTAGATGTCAAATGAGTGGTGTTATATTTGCTTGCACCATTTCCCACGAATACCTACTTGGAAACATTTGTATCAGCTTGGAACTGAAGTATTCCAACTTAATTTGCATAGCTGGAATGGATTCTCACTTAAACATAGCAAAACTTTAGAATTAGGTCTCGCACCTATACTAAATGGATACTAAAAATTCTCTATTTTTTTAATTGAAATTGTGCAGGCTGCTGTAAAAGTGAGCTGCATCACTGAGCACTAGACACAGTGCTCCTCTTTGGCCTTGGACCTCTTCATATGCATTACGCTGTGGTCTTTTTGAATAATATCCCACTGGAAAGTAGCAGGGGCTGACAGAGCTGGAATACCAGAGAAAACATCTCAGATGGGTGGGAACTGCAGACTTAACACTTCATTCAATACCTGCCTTACAGCAGGTAGAGTGGGGGGTACCTTGTCTTTCACCCTCTCTGCAGTTAGTGCATGAGGCTGGGCACCTGGAAATGAACTTTGCATCACAGCAGGGAAAAGGGAAACAGAGGTATGTATTCAATACAGCTGTGCAATCTACTACTAACACACAGTGGCCCTGATCCTAAGAGATGATAGATGGCTTTCAGGGATAGTCCTGCACCACAGAAGGCACTGCCTGTTTGGTCTTGGCTGTGGAAGAACAGGCTCAGTAGCATGTGTATCACAGAGAGTTTGACAGTGGTGCAGGTATGGGGTTGTCTAGTGTTTCTGCCTAGTGTTTCTATCATTCATTCAGCTTTCATTTACATCATTTACTATTAAGCTGTAACAAATCAAAATACAACAGTCTTTATGTAGTGCAACATTTGCAATTCTTCTTTAGGACAAAGCCAAAATGAATCAAGAAAAGTTGCAATAGTGTTTTACAAATAAAGATTGGGTAGATGTGATCTGGCTTTTATTACTTTAAGCATACCAGATGGTAAGAGGACATCTATCTGTGTTGGACAGAATTGATCTTAGCTTTGTGCTCTTGAAGAGATATGTGCAACAGCATGACAGAGTCAAAGGATGCCTGAAACAGGATTTAAGTTTGAATTATTGAACCACAGATTAATTGAGGTTGGAAGAGACCTCTGGAACTCACTCCAATACCCTGTTCAAAGCAGGTCCATTGCCAACACTGTATCAGGTCACTTGATCAGTGCCCCTTGCTCTCAGAGCACTTTCCTGGGACTAAGGCTTTGGCAGGCAAGATGCTTTTGACAACTGAAGCCATAGAATCATAGAATAGTTAGGGTTGGAAAGGACCTCAAGATCATCTAGTTCCAACCCCCCTGCCATGGGCAGCGACACCTCACACTAAACCATCCCACACAAGGCTTCATCCAACCTGGCCTTGAACACTGCCAGGGATGGAGCACTCACAACCTCCCTGGGCAACCCATTCCAGTGCCTCACCACCCTAACAGGAAAGAATTTCCTCCTTATATCCAATCTAAACTTCCCCTGTTTAAGTTTTAACCCATTACCCCTTGTCCTGTCACTACAGTCCCTGACGAAGAGTCCCTCCCCAGCATCCCTATAGGCCCCCTTCAGATACTGGAAGGCTGCTATGAGGTCCCCACGCAGCCTTCTCTTCTCCAGGCTGAACAGCCCCAACTTCCTCAGCCTGTCTTCATACGGGAGGTGCTCCAGTCCCCTGATCATCCTCGTGGCCCTCCTCTGGACTTGTTCCAGGAGTTCCATGTCCTTTTTATGTTGAGGACACCACAACTGCACACAATACTCCAGGTGAGGTCTCACAAGAGCAGAGCAGAGGGGCAGGATCACCTCCTTCGACCTGCTGGTCACGCTCCTTTTGATGCAGCCCAGGATACGGTTGGCTTTCTGGGCTGCGAGCGCACACTGAAGCCGGCTCATGTTCATTTGCTCATCAACCAGCACCCCCAAGTCCTTCTCTGAAGGGCTGCTCTGAATCTCTTCTTTGCCCAGCTTGTAGCTGTGCCTGGGATTGCTCCGACCCAGGTGTAGGACCTTGCACTTGTCGTGGTTGAACTTCATAAGGTTGGCATCAGCCCACCTTACAAGCGTGTCAAGGTCCCTCTGGATGACATCCCTTCCCTCCACCATATCAACCGGACCACACAGCTTGGTGTCATCGGCAAACTTGCTGAGGGCGCACTCAATCCCACTGTCCATGTCAGCGATGAAGATGTTAAACAGGACTGGTCCCAACACCGATCCCTGAGGGACACCACTCACTACTGGTCTCCAGCCGGACATCGAGCCATTGACCACAACTCTTTGTGTGCAGCCATCCAGCCAGTTCTTTATCCACTGAGTGGTCCATCCATCAAATTGATGTCTCTCCAATTTAGAGACAAGGATGTTGTGTGGGACAGCATCGAACGCTTTGCACAAGTCCAGGTAGATGACATCAACTGCTCTACCCCTGTCCATCAGTTCTGTAGCCCCATCATAGAAGGCCACCAGATTGATCAGGCAGGATTTCCCCTTAGTGAAGCCATGCTGGCTGTCACCAAGCACCTTGTTTTTTATGTGCCTTAGCATGCTGTCCAGGAGAATGTGCTCCAAGATTTTGGCAGGCACAGAGGTGAGACTGACTGGTCTGTAATTCCCCGGGTCTTCCATTTTCCCCTTCTTGAAAATGGGGGTTATATTTCCCTTTTTCCAGTCATCGGGAACTTCACCTGACTGCCATGATTTTTCAAACACGATGGCCAGTGGCTTAGCAACTTCATTCGCCAGCTCCTTCAGGACCCCTGGATGGATTCCATCAGGTTCCATGGACTTGTGCGCGTTCAGATTTTTAAGATGGTCTTGAGCCAGATCCTCTCCTACAGTGGGCCCAAGGTCTTCATTCTCACAGTCCCTGCATCTATCTTCTAAGACTTGGGTGGTGCAGTCAGAGCCTTTGCCAGTGAAGACAGAGGCAAAGAAGTCATTGAGAACCTCAGCCTTCTCCAAATCCTGTGTAGCCAGTTCTCCCGAGAGCTTCCTCAGGGGACCTACGTTGTCCTTAGTCTGTTTTTTATTTGCTACATACCTGTCAAATCCCTTCCTGTTATCCTTAACATCCCTGGACAAGTTTAACTCTAACTGGGCCTTAGCTTTCCTAACCTGGTCTGTAGCTTCCCGGACAACATCCCTGTACTCTTCCCAGGCCGCCTGTCCTTGCTTCAACTTTTTATAAGCCTCTTTTTTCATTTCAGTTTTCCTCAGCAGCTCCTTATCCATCCATGAAGGTCCCCTGGCCTTCCCGCTGCACTTCCTTCTAGTCGGGATGCAACACTATAGAGCTTGTAGTAGGTGATCCTTGAATATCAACCAACAGTCTTGGGCCCCCCTGCCCTGCAGGGCTATATCCCATGGAACATTAGTAAGCAGGTTCCTGAAGAGGCCAAAGTCTGCTCTCTTGAAGTCCAGGGCAGTGAGCTTGCTGCATGCTCTTCTCACTGTCCTGAGATTCTTGAATTCGACCATCTTGTGATCGCTGCATCCAAGGCTGCCCTCGAGCGTCACATTTCCAACAAGCCCTTCCCTGTTGGTGAGCACGAGGTCAAGCATGGCAGCTCTCCTTGTTGGATCCTCTATTACTTGCAGAAGTGTCATGGTTTAAACAAAGTCACCCATAAATCACACAGTCACTCTCTCACTCCCCCACTTCTTGCCCTCCCCCTACTCCCGGAGGAACGGAGAGGAGAATCGAAAAGAATGCAACTCCCACAGGTTGAGATAAGAACAGTTTAATAACTAAGGTATAACACAAATCACTACTGCTACCACCAATTATAATAATCACAGAATCACAGAATCCCAAGGGTTGGAAGGGACCTCAAAAGATCATCTAGTCCAACCCCCCTGCAAGAGCAGGGTAACCTACAGTACATCACACAGGAACTTGTCCAGGCGGGCCTTGAATATCTCCAGTGTAGGAGACTCCACAACCCCCCTGGGCAACCTGTTCCAGTGCTCTGTCACTCTTACAGTAAAGAAGTTCTTCCTAATGTTAACGTGGAACTTCCTATGTTCCAGTTTACACCCATTGCCCCTTGTCCTATCACTGGATATCACTGAAAAAAGCCTAGCTCCATCATCCTGACACCTACCCTTCACATATTTGTAAACATTGATGAGGTCACCCCTCAGTCTCCTCTTCTCCAAGCTAAAGAGACCCAGCTCCCTCAGCCTCTCCTCATAAGGGAGATGTTCCACTCCCTTAATCATCTTTGTGGCTCTGCGCTGGACTCCTTCAAGCAATTCCCTGTCCTTCTTGAACAGAGGGGCCCAGAACTGGACGCAATATTCCAGATGCGGCCTCACCAAGGCTGAGTAGAGGGGGAGGAGAACCTCTCTTGACCTACTAACCACTCCCTTTCTAATGCACCCTAAGATGCCATTTGCCTTCTTGGCCACAAGAGCACATTGCTGGCTCATGGTCATCCTCCTATCCACCAGGACCCCCAGGTCCCTTTCCCCTTCGCTACTTTCCAGCAGGTCAACCCCCAACCTGTACTGGTACATGGGGTTGTTCTTCCCCAGATGCAAGACTCTACACTTGCCCTTGTTAAATTTCATCAAGTTTCTCCCCGCCCAACTCTCCAGCCTGTCCAGGTCTCGCTGAATGGCAGCACAGTCCTCTGGTGTGTCAGCCACTCCTCCCAGTTTTGTGTCATCAGCAAACTTGCTGAGGGTGCACTCAGTTCCCTCATCCAGGTCATTGATGAAAATATTAAACAGCACCGGTCCCAGCACCGACCCCTGAGGAACTCCACTAGTCACAGACCTCCAGCTAGATTCTGCGCCATTGACCACAACTCTCTGCCTTCTTCCTTTCAACCAGTTCTCGATCCACCTCACTACTTGATCATCAAGCCCACACTTCCTTAGCTTATCTATGAGGATGCTGTGGGAGACAGTATCAAATGCCTTACTGAAATCAAGAAAAACTACATCTACCGCTCTACCATCATCCCTCCACCTAGTCACTTCCTCATAGAAGGCTATAAGGTTGGTCATACATGACTTCCCCCTCATAAAACCATGTTGGCTGTTCTTAATGACCCCCTCATCCTTGATATGCCTAGTGATGGAGTCAAGAATAAGTTGTTCCATCACCTTTCCAGGGATGGAGGTAAGGCTGACCGGTCTATAATTACCCGGGTCCTCCTTCTTGCCCTTCTTATAGATTGGTGTGACCTTTGCCATCCGCCAATCCTCAGGCACCTCGCCCATTTCCCACGACATAATGATAAAGGAAATAACAAGAGGAAAGATTACAACACCTGAACACCAGCTGATCGATAACTCACCCCACTCCCCCCAGCCGAGCACCTACTGATACCTAGTCCAACCCTGCAGTCCCTTAGCCCTTCCGGGTCACTCTCCGTTACATCCTGGGCATGACGTGCTATGGTATGGAATACCTCTTTGGCTAGCTTGGGTCAGGTGTCCTGTCTCTGCTTCCTCACGGCCTCCCCTCGTCCCTGGCAGAGCATGAGGCTCAGGAAGTCCTTGGTCAGACTAAAACTTTTGTGTTATCAGCTCTGTTGCCAGGCCTAAAGTCAAAACACAGCATTGCACCAGCTACTAAGAAGGAGAAAAATAACTGCTACTGCTGAACCCAGGACAAGAAGGAATATAATCTGTACCTCCAATATAATAATAATTTTTTAGATGGAATGGTTCCTAAGTCCAACTTATTCTGTGCTCCTACTTGCAACTGTGCTAGCATGATGGAGAAAGAACCAGACAAGCAGCCAAGGACAAGCAGCCAAGAAGAGGAAGTGAAAGGAGGAGGAAAGAGCAAGGAAAATGCCTGCCTGAGCCAGAGATGCAGAGTAATGATTTCTGAGCCAAGCCTAACCCTCAGAGAAGCAAGATCCAATTCCTTCATAACTGTACTTTCCTCTTCTGTATAAGGGACAGCTGGCTGACTTCAGAGAGTTTGTAGATGAAAGGCATGATAGGTATTGCTTATTGACTATTTTCATACCCAGTGAACTTACTGGGAAAACTCTACCAAATGTAAAGGAACCAGATGAATATGTACATGCATTAGAAAGAAGCAGCAAGAATAAAGATGGCTTGAAGAGAAGTATAAAAGAAATTAAATTTTCCAACTGAAATAGCCAGACTGGCTGAACTACAGAACCTGGGGTGTCTCCACCCAACATCTTGTGGAAAGGCACTTCCCTCAGAATTAGATCAGGCCTGAACAAAGCTGGAATGAACTCACCTGCATTAGCTCCAGCTTTCCCATTCTCACGGTATTTCCATATTTGTCAAAAGGGTTAAAAATGTTGTTCAAAATAACTAACAAAGAAAGAGAGCAACCAGTGATCAAAATAACCTGAGTAAATTCCACAGTAGTACTAGATTGCTACCGATGTGCTGAAAATTCAGGCAATTGATCCTCATCAATGCTACTGCCAACATGCAAAAAAAGATCTGGTTCATCCCATCTAGCAGTAGGTATCTAACGCAGGCATCTGAGTTGGAAGGCAGACCACACTAGCCTCTCTGTGTAACAAGTACTCCCTGCAGATAACTCATCTCAACATCTTACTTGCCATTTCTGTATAAGCCCATCAGAGGTGAAGACTGCCCCTGCAAGCACCACTCAAACCCTTATGCTCACCACTGACCAGAGAGGCTAGATGTCCTGTCACTTTTGAGTCCAATCTCAGTCCCTCATTTCTACTGCCCAGAGTTCAAAATGCAATTCGAAAGCCAAATACAGATTTATCTGGCAACATGAGTTGCCAGAGACTACACTTACTAAAATCAACCCAACAATGAAGCCTGCGTTTATTTTTAAACTGTATGATTGACACTGATTTGCCCAGATTTAAGGATAATACTCCTAACCAAAGTATAATATTCCCATATAGATTCAGCAGAAGCTGGGGGCTTTAACTAGTCCTGACTCTCAACATTACCCTGACTTAAACATTAAATGTTAAACATGAAGACTTACAGTCCTACCAAACGTGGAAGTAGGAATAACCTTCTGGCTCTTAACTATCAAAATTCCTAATTCAGTTCAGCACATGTACCTACCACATAAGTAGAACAGGAAAGCTGCCTTAACGGCAAGGAGTGGCTTTAACTAGGATGCTGTACCAAACCTTTAGCCTTTGCCTACAGCTGTATCACTGATTACAGGTTCAAACTGAAGGGTGACTAGGGGAGCCACAGCCCACAGATCAAATACATCTAAGTACGTAATAGACACAAAACACATATTGTATATAGACTGACACAAACCAAACTGCATTTCTCATAGTTGTTATTAAGAACACAGATGTGCTCCTTTTAAAATAGAATACAGTGTTTTAAAATAATATACACCCTTCCTACAGTATAAAGAGTAACTTAATTTTTTAGGATTGCTTCTATGGACAAGACCTGTATGATTAAGAAAAGGGAAAATGTCTTAATTCTAATTCTCTGTTAAATCACATCCTGCAAATTACTGCCTTATTCAGAAAGCCAAACTCATCCTGCTAATTATAAATTCTTCTCCCCTAATTAGGTAATGGAAATAATAACAAATGACTTAAGTAACTAATCACAGCTAAATAGCACAGCTTGTATTGTGGATACCAAGTATTCCATACTGCGAACATGCTCATGGAATATGAACAGGGAAAGTGCAGTCTGTCCCCGCAAACTGCACAAGTGGAAGAGTTTACGTTCACTGAGTAAAATGCAGCCAATAGAAAAAATATTTGGGACTAATATAAAGCATATTTAATACGTCACCATTCAGAAGCTTTCAGGTCCAAGGCGTTACTTTATTTTCAAGGTGCTGTATGAACTGGTTTCTGCCTTTGTAGAATGCTACTAAAAGATTTTACAAGGGGGTAGTTAAAGACATATCAGCAAGACCTGGAAGTAGAATATATCTGTCTGACTTACTCTAAATGCATGCAAAGCAAAAGACCAGACTGAAAGCTGTTTACACTGCTTTTCAACATGTTCCCGAGTCTGCATATACAGTCTGCACAGTGACTTTAAAGTGTCATGTGATTATCACGTAGAAAAAAGCTAATCTTTGGTGCATGTGAGCTTGAGGCTTTCAAAGGGCATAATGTATTTTCATGTTACCAATCCTGACTACAAAGAAAAATTTAATAAAAACTCCAATCAGAAGCAGCCCTGGATATGAATGTGCTAAACATAGGCTTGCACTTTGAAACCCAAGTGCTAGCACATTTATCTTGGAAATTAGAAGATTCTGGCAGCTAACTAGTCAGGCTACAGCAGGGCAGCAACAAATGGAAGCCAACTTCCATTTTACTCCCTAGTTAGCAGATTGCTTACAGCAGTTCATGGATTAAAAGATACCAAACCTCTGCATTTGAAATGCAATGTCAAAAGCCCCTGTATGCTCATAAGCAGAAGTACAGTTACCATATAAAAGTAGGAATAAAGAGGGAGGAAGAAAGATTAGTTGCACCTTCTGGTAAGGAGGAATGGCCAGTGGTTCAGACACCTCTGGTTTGTGACACCTGTGTTCCTTGCCATGCTGCAGCTCTTCTGCATAGCACCACAAGACACACTGAATTGTCTCTGCAGCTTCTCCTGTAAAATGCCAATAGCAGACCACCGTTACTGCAAACACATGGTATAAAGAAGCCTGGTGAGTGAGAAAGAGACATGCTGAGATGCTTTGAGTATAACCATATGTGTAGCAGAGGAGATTTAACAGCTGGTTGCCTTAGGATGCAATGGTCATTCTCCCTCTTCCTTGCCTATATCTCCATACCCAACCACGCTGCCTCAGCTTCTCTCTTGTGTAACTTCTGGTGCTGTCTGTACAATAAAGCCAATTCAACTTACTAAATGGCAATAATATATACTTTTCTTTTGCTTGGGTTTATTTTAATGCTGTCAAGTTGAGTCAGGTCAGTGTACAGTTAGATGAGTCTTGGAGATAGCAGAGAGGACAGCCAGAAGAACTATGCAGGCTGATGAGAGAGCAGGGGGACAGCAGAAGGATCTCCCCTCTTTAATCATCAGTAATTCACTAGACTGGGAGTTACAGCATGTAACTGCCCTTGACGGATGGCATCTTAGGTAGTGGTACACAGGTTCGGAGAAAAGCAGAAACAGTTTATTGCAAGGAGTGGTGGTCAAGGCCTGATCCAACACAGACACCAGAGCATCAAGAGCCCAAAATATAGGCAGGGAAGTTTACTGTCAGCCAAAAATAATAGATTCTCTCTCTCCCTTAACATAGAAGTTATTAAGTCGTGGTTTCAATTGAATGCACAGTGCTACCCCACCAGATTTGATACTGTTATTTAGTTTGCTTGAAAATAATACCATTTTCCTAATGTATTTTGCTTTCATAACATGCTTCCAGGACACCCTGTGCATTTGAATAGGGAGGTACCAGGAGGCCATCTTCAGCAAGACAAAGATTTGGGTCTGTTTGGACCATTGTGTTATAATAAATATGTAAATAATATATTTATGGTGTACTTGTCTCCTTTCCAGAATGACAGAGCAACAGCACATATTGCTCTTACAACTTACTGCTGTGAAAGCTAAGGCTGCCACGATTTTAGAAGGCACAGAGGCCATTTAAAATCTGAAGCATGCCATGCACCATGCTGGCAGGCACTGAGAATATTCCCAGTCGCCACTGACTCCATCCATAAGAGGGCAATGATACGTACCTATAACACATTCAGCGTCTCCCTCAGTCTTGGGATGGGACCTGGGAAAATAGAGCTAAAAGCATGCCCAGTTCTGCAGGAAAAAACAAGGATGGGCATGAGCCTTTGGCATCACCCCTGCCCACCTTCCTCTTTCCAGCCTGAGTGACTAAGCCTTCATTTAAAGCAGGATCTCTTGGGAACCACTGCCAGCACACATATGGAACACAGCCTGTGCTCATGACTCCAGCTTTCCAGCCAGATGTCCTAATTGCTCTGCTACCAGGTCCCTATGGGCTGACATAAGTTACATTATTAATGGCCGGCTAGAGCTCTTGGAAGCTGTGAACCAAGTTTATTAAACAGATAAATTCACCAGCTTGAAGAATATCTACTTCACCTTTCCTAGATATAGGGTACCTTCCCTGCAGTATTTATCCTCAACTGTGGTGGTGAATTGCATTGCATGAAGAAGGCAATCAGATCATAAAACCTGTAAATATTCCTACCCAGTGTGACTACCAGAGGAAGGGAATTGCAACTGCTCACGGCTGCTACACACATTTTTCCAGATGCTCAGAGAGAATGGTGATTAAATTTTGTTTTCTTATTTTAAAAAAGATAAATAAGAATGTCATGTGTAAAACTTCAAGAGTAGCTCAACCAGCCTTTCATTCTCAGGGCAATTCCAAAAGACTAGTATTCAAAGGGCAGAGAGCACACCTACCCATATGTGCTGCAAAGCTCTCAGTACACTAGAAGTGTAATAAAAAAATGATCATAAACAAACCATAAAGCTGTCTTGCATGCAAATAACCATTTGCCTTGATATTTAGCTTTAGTAAGCGCTACTTCCCACTGTACATCAGTTTTGATTTGCCTGTGATAAGGCCAAATCAGGAAATGTTGTTCTGATGATCAATAACATAATCAAGGAACGGGACATGAAAACTAGATAAGAACAATTTAGGACAATGAAAGAAATAAAAATATACCACTGGTAAATGAAACCAACACAAAGTGTCTCCACATGTCTCATAGAAGACTTGAGGCAATCTATTAGTTGCTTAAAAATTTATATAGAAATGATAATTGGCATCACCCAAATTTAGGCACCTCACAAGCAAGCAATTCTCATTATCTCCAGCAGAGAGGGAGAGGTTCCTTTGCTGGCTGATGAGGACTCTCTTAACTCAGATGTTTTCAGTTGCCTTGTTTAAAAGTCTCACTCTCTGATACATATGGAGGACACCTAGGCAGCCTGGCTGGCTGATGTGGTGACTGAGGCCACAGCATTCAAAAGCTGGGCTGCATGGATGCCTATCTTAAGTATCTAATGCTGGGGAGTGCCTAATGCTCTCCTAAAATGCATGCTATACTGCATTACTCTGACAGTCTTTACATTATTCACACATTATTTCTCAAATAAAATGTTTTTAAAATATCTCAGCTGTCTTTCTCTGGGGCTGTTTGGGATTTCTGGTTTCTGAAGATTGATGTAACTGACAAATACCCCGTGCAAAAAGCAGCCTAGAAATAAGAAAGGTGGGATGAAATACATCTTTAAAGGGTAGTTACATTTTTCGCTGACATAGCAGTGTACAGGATCTTAGTCTTTCACTGCCTTCCATCAGGCAGCTTAAGAAATTTCAGACACTTTTCAGAGAAAGGAAGACAAAATGTGATGTCATTGTTTTTAAGAGCTAAATAATTTCCAGAAATGTGTTTAACTCATTTTTTTCCAGGACATTTTAGTTTCGTTATAGAACTCCCAGAAATTCCACTTTCTGCCCTCTTACAAAGCTTTGGTTTGGTTGTTTTACCTAGCACACAGAAAAAAAACCCAAAACAAAACAAACCACCAACAAAACAACAAATTGGTGGAGATAGGACAATGTAGTTTTATTCTAATGGAGCTGGCTGGTCTAGAGTGTCCTAGGCTTCCTGCATCACTGGTGCTGAACACACAGCTCTAACCCATGTTTCCCAGCCTGTCAGAAATATTGCAGTCTGAAACCCAAAGGCACATTCCTCTAATCTCTGGAAGTATAGATAAATAACTGCACAGAATAACTTTCAGTTTTGAAGCTTGAACTATCACAAACAGCTAAAGAAACAGAATGTGCTGCCATAATATAAATGCAGCCAGAGGGGAAAGAGAAGCAAAACTGTGGGGTCAAGAGGGCCAGGGTGGACAGCACATCACACAGGAACAGTAACAGCCTCCTTCCCTTCCTGCTTTAGAGCTGGGCTAGGTTACTCTTCTGATTTATACAGATTCACTTTCTATAGTTCTGTTCAAAATCCAGAAAAACAAAACAGATGCTCAGGTAATGGCCCAAGCAAGCAACCATGTAGAGGCACCAAGTGTTGCTATGCTCTTTAGAACAGGGACAGGAGGCAACACAACTGATCAGAAACACAAACCTTTATATTCCTTACTGAGCACTACTCAGTTTGGCTGGTTTGTAGTTCATTCCCATCCAAATCAGATCCAGATGTCACCTTTTGCCAGATGTCATCTAAAGCCAGACAGCATTACTCCTGTCCCTTATACTCTTCATGCCCATTCCCTTACCATTCATGCAGTTTTCACTGATTATCCACAACAGTGTGGTCTAAAAAAAAATTATTCTGATTTTTTTTTCCAACTCTGCACCATTCTTATTCTGTTAAGAACTGGTCCAACTAACAATATGCAGCAGAACAGATTTTATATAGTATGCAGCCAGCAGAAACTGATGTGTAATGTTAAAGAGACAGTGTATTTCTACTGCAGCTAAGACTGACATGACTGATCTCAGGTAACCAGAACAAGGCTTTTCATCACCAGTTTACTGTTTAGCTATTGCTACTGCAAGACTAATTTCTTTTTTAGGTTTTCAACCAATGCTAGTTTGATAAATAACATTATAACATTATCTGTTATTGCATATAAATGCATGCAATGTAGATGTTGGATTGTAGATGTAGGCTTGGAGGAAGCCAACAGGAGGGCCATGAGGATGACTGGGGGCTGGAGAACCTCCAATACAAAGGCTGAGAAAGTTGGGGCTGTTCAGCCTGGAGAAGAGAAGGCTGTGTGGAGACCTCATAGCAGCCTTCCAGTATCTGAAGGAGGCCTACAAGGATAGTGGGAGGGACCCCTCATTAAGGACTGCAGTGATAGGACAAGGGGTAATGGGTTCAAACTTAAACAGGGGAAGTTCAGGTTAGACATAAGGAAGAAGTTCTTTACTGTGAGGGTGGTGAGGCACTGGAACAGGTTGCCCAAAGAAGTGGTGAGTGCTCCATCCCTGGCAACGTTCAGGGCCAGGTTGGACAGAGCCTTAGGCGACATGATCTAGTGTGAGGTGTCCCTGCCCATGGCAGGGTTGGAACTGGATGATCTTAAAGGTTCTTTCCAACCCTAGCTATTCTATGATTCTGTGATTCTATGAATATAGGCATTCTGGGTTTTTAAACTGTTTCCTAGGACATTCTTCTTTCTCTCTCTTCCAAGACATCCTATTTTTGATGTCTTTTAGGACTGGATGACAAACAGGTTCCAACGTTACGAAAGCTTTTTCTTAATTCTGTATTTTCTATATTGTGTGTAATTTCTTTTTATTTTTTTTTTAATAGTCCTGCAAGCCTGAAAACCTACACTGGCATCAAACTGCAACTGAAGTCAAAAGCTGTTTAAAATGCTTCTCAAATGTTGCTTTAAGCTGGAAGCACGACTACAATGTTTTTCTTGGCATACCTTGTTACCTTTGAAATACACAGACCACTATTCTCGACATGTTCTTGTTTTCCTTGTATTTTAATACATAAGATGTGTCCCTTGGGAATGCATGGTGTGTCCCCTTTCATAGGGTGGCTCTGTCGTCTAACCGTGGCATCCCTCCACTGCAAAGTATGCAATGTATATTTTTGTTAAGTGTTTATTTAAGTGAGGGTCAGAGATTTTCACAGACTTGAACACAAGATGTAATATCTAGTGGTAACCCCAGAAAATATTAAAAATTAAAATTCCAAAAATCAGGTTTTTTGCAAAGGAGCCAAGTAAGCAAGTCCTGGAGCTGTTCAAATAACCCAAAAACCTTCTTGAAACAGCCTCGCTGAATTCAATACTTCACCTCTCCATTACAAGTTGTTCAGAAATATTCTGACCCTAACTTTCACAAACATAGTTTACAAGAGATATATAAAAGTGAACAGAAGGATGGAAGGGGGAAAACTGATTTATAAAGATAGGTGTATTTGATCAGAAGACAGTAACAATATGACTTATAAAATAAAACTTCAAAATGCTTTCCCCTGTATTTCCCAGTCTTGTGATTTCAGTGTGAACATTCTTTGGAGGGTCAAACTGTCAACCTTACAGTGCTTGGGCTGTCTGTACCAAAAAGTTCTCAGCACTTACAGATGGTTAGCAGTTCATGCGATCCATTGGTCAAATACAACCGTAATGCTTACTTCAAGACTTTCTAAAACTTAAATGTGTTCATGGATGTCAGCCAAATGGAGAAAAAAAGAGCTATGTAGGCTGTTTGGAACACATAGTTACATTAGTCCTGACGGATCCTTGCAGTTGCTGATATAGCTTAGAGGCTAGAAATTTTCTAATGTCTCAAAAAAACCCAAAAACCCAACAACAAAATAAAATCAGTCTGCACTGGCAGAAGAGCAAAACCTTGTCAGGAAAGCTCCAGAGCCTTCAGCAGATGGACTGTCACACCGCTCATCCACCCTGCCGGCAGCTCAGGTTCAAATCCGCTGTTGATATTCTTCCATTTCTCTATACTTGTGGATCTCCTGAAGAAAAATATATAAATAATGAAATATAACGATAATTATTATTATGTTGAATCCACTTGTACTTTCTTGTACTTTCAAATTATTCAATATCTCTTTCCTTCCTTCTTCACTTGCTCCAAATATAGCACGGAGCAGTATAATGTAAAACTATATTCTCAGTTTCACTCGGATCCAGACTGCTTGGACATCCACACCATGTGTAAATCTTGTGTGTTTTCTTGTGTGTCAGGCGCAAGGTCAGACTCCCTTGGAATTTTAAAATAATTATTAGAGGGTGTTATCTTCCTATTGCACACTGCCCAGACTTAGTCTTCGCTTCCTTTTTCTATATTTCTTCTTCTCCACCAAATAAACTAAAATTCATGATTAATGCTGCTGTTCATGAAGAGAACAGATTCCAGGGTTGCTTGATATGGCAGGAAAACAGAAAAACTGTCCTTCTTCTTGCATAAGCCATGCATGTATTATGTTAAATTTGGTATAGAAAAAGCAAACCTTTCAGGATCTTGGCAACCTAATTCCATCACTGCTTGCAGATGAAATGAGCTGACTGATGATAGTAGGAGGGCAGAGAAGAAGAGTGGGTTTTAAATTACATACACTTGGTAATTCGTTACAGAAATTAAGCCTAGTAGGTACAGCTGCTTCATGGACATGGAGACGTTTCAAATGGCCAGTATTGCCCTTGACAGCAGGTGGTGTTTTGGATAAACAGCATCAGGAAGTAGCTAGCAAAAGGCAAAAGAAACACATGCAAGAAAAACTGTGCTGGAATTTGATCAAAATGTTTTCTAGACAGCTCAGCTCCTAAGAGACATGCAGATCATTTCAGTTCAAAAGAAATATCCAGCTGGGGAAAAATCACAAAGACAAGAAACTACACAGCAGTAATACTTGGTCAAAAGGGCTTGTGCTACCTTAGTAATTACTTGTGTCATATGTATCAGCCACTGCTTCAGCTTTAACATCGAATTTGAAGTCCCAGTGTCAGACTTCAAGCCATAAAAGCTGGAAAGAATGAAAGGAAGGAGGAAAGGAATGTCCCACAGCAACACTGCTTCCAATGTGGGGTCCTTCCAAGAGCACTCTAACCTGGGTCCTGCTGTCGCCCTCACCACTGTGTGTTATGGAGAATCAGCACTGCAAATGTGCAAGGACAAGGTACAGCTGCTGTGAGAACCACTCCTGACTGGGTGCAGGTCTAAGATCTGTATTTAATCTGTGGTGTTACTTTCAGTGTTGCATCCTTATTCCTAAGGGATTCAGAAGTTTGGGATCCTGGATGCTTATGTGAAAGGTTAACTACAGAGAGAGACAAGATGAGGAAAAAGAGACAGCAGCTTCATTGTGCAGGTGCAGTGGGATTATCTATCTCCAAAGAAAAGATCTCCAGAAAACAGAGCTTTCTCAGGCCAGTCCCAGACTTCTGGATGAGTTCCCACTGGAATTATCCTCAGCACAAAGCTTCTACTCTGAATGCAAGTCACATGAATACATCCAGAACTGTGTACAGATAATGTAATAACTATTTTAAAAGACACCAAAAATTAAAAAAGCAGAGAAGTCACTTTTGGTAAGAATGGGAGAGAGAAAACCACATGTAGCAGATAACAATCCCGTTACTTAATGCTCTTCTGGAAGAAAATCAACCCTGTGATGTGCAGCATATAAGAACTGAAATAAAATTACATAACATTGCATTACATTGACATACTTTTCTAGGTAAAGGAACTGGCTGCAGTTCATATAAACATACCCATGGAAAAATAATATCTCATCCACATGTACAAGATTTACCAAATAAGAAGAAGTATCACAGCGTTTGACAATTATCATAACATGTACTTCATAAAGTATGGCTATAAAAAACAATATCCAGTGTTTCCTAACAGGAAACAGCTAACGTGGGTTGATGTGGGGTTTATTCAATTGTCTTCTGCTTTGCAAGGTAACAATCTTACTCCAAGGATACTACACAACATACTCCTGTGGTGCCCCACACAAGTTTAAGTTGGGTAGCATTCTGTATTTTCATTTTGAGGCAACACCAGGACATATTTTACGTTGGCCTAATTCTTACTTTGCTTTTGTAAAGCTATATCGGCAGCATTTAATTCTCAGCCTCCCCAACAGAAACTCCAATTAACATTTAAGCTATGAAGACTATTTTTGAAAGAGTTCTGGTGCAGCTCTCAGCCTGCTAAGCAAAAATCCAAAACATTGAAACTGCAATGTTAAACATTACAAAATGGAAAGTGGAGGTCACCAGCAGCCTGATCTGTAAACATATTTCAGTCTTTTTGTTCCTGACAAGCAAGAACTAAGCAAGAATCTAACCATGACAATTGTCATTAAACTGGTTTTGCACAAAGAGATAAGTAAGTCCAGCCTTTTGCTGAGAATTTAGAACCACGGCTTCAACTATGCTGCAGGATCTGTATATATAAAAAAGACATTAAAAAAAGAGTTCTGCATCAGGTCCTCATGAGTTTAACATAAACCCAATGAGCAGGTGCTGAACACAGCCCTATTCATTTCTTTTCATCTTTTCTCTCCTGTGATGCAACAAAAGACATGAAACACTTCCAGGCAGCTTGATCCAACTGGATAAAAGGAAGAAACTGAAGGAGTTTCTGCTATCATAACACACTCACCATAAAATAATGTTTATTTATTTCCCCAGCCTTTCACTGCTCCTATTCAGTCCAGATACATATGCTACTTCTGGCCCTTGTACTACCTCACCAATCTGCTCAGCTGTGTCTATACTGTGGGAACCAGTAGTGTTCTGCAAATCTGAGGTGTATGCATACCTGGCATGTCTTGTCTTGACTTGGGGTGTATCAAGACTCATGGCCACTTGTTGGCATCCAGCTTGCAAAGAAACAAAACTGTGCAGATGGTTGCTTTCTCATCCTTTTTCCTTCATAAACTCTATTTTCTAACAGAAGAAAATGTAGGCACGCTGAGTAGGGGGAATCACAATGTGGTCCAGTAGGTGCTTCCATTTAACCTTTCAAGAAACCTTAAGAGAAAAGAAATAATAAGATTCATCCTTCATAATGGTGCTTATCTTTAGAGGAAAAATCACTCTACAAAGTTACAGGCAACAGCATAATTATTTTTTTGTCCAAATACCAACTTTCTGCCACCTCACCTGCCAGGACTCCCTCCTGCCTACCTGTTCTATACCAGTGCTCTCTGGAAAACTGTCCATGCTCTCTAGACTAAGAACAGAGCTCCCTTAGGATGCAGCTGTATGGATGTGCATAGGACATGTGGTGTGATAACCACATACACACACACAGAAATTAAAAGGACCAGAAATACTGCACATGCACATGGAAGGGATCTTCCCTGCCATTTCAAGCAAGATTATGCTGACACTATCTCAAAGGCTACTGGGTGTCAATCGAGGCCTACATCAGGCCAAACATTTTGGTTTCAGTCATATGATCTAACCACAGCACCTTAACTATGCCAGCTATCCACGGCATGCTCTCAGGCTACCCCACATATGAGATAATATGTCTCACATATATCTTTCATGGAGGCTTAAGATAAGCCACATCACCTCACAACTGTGGTGCATTACGTCTGCACACCTGGACAAGTACCAACAGTTAGTAAAGCTCTTTTGAA
This sequence comes from Lathamus discolor, assembly GCF_037157495.1. Taxonomy (NCBI): domain Eukaryota; kingdom Metazoa; phylum Chordata; class Aves; order Psittaciformes; family Psittacidae; genus Lathamus; species Lathamus discolor. The sequence continues at coordinate 50,265,016 of NC_088884.1, forward strand.
CTCTACTAGGTCAGGGACATCTTTTCAAGCCCCTGTAACTCAACCATGTGCTTAGTAACTGTTTGCAGACACAAATAGTGTTCCTACTGAGCCATGCAATTAGCCACTTATAAAATGGACTAAGAGTAGGAGGCTATAAAGTACATTCAGTTACAAGGTTGTTAACACTGCTAATTTGGGGATAATGCACTTAAGTTTTCACCAAGCTGTAGAGTTCACCTTAAAAATTTAGGTGAGATTAAAAAATCCACCTGAGAACATACTTATATATGTATCTCAAACAGTATTTCTAAATATTACCATCAAAGGTGAAGGGCCCATCCACATAGATCCTCTTTTATACAGTACAGGCACTCTGAGGCTTCTCTCCAGAGCACCAGCTGAGAACAGTATAATACATTCTCCTCACTGTGTGAGACTCTTCCTCCCAGTGAGCACCTTGCACTATAGGTGAAGGCTGCTGTGTATACCTGCCTCAACACACAGCTCTCCAATGCCCTCTGCACTGCCTGCAATACGGATAAAATCCATGAGATCCACTGCCACAGAAAAATTATGGACTCACTCAGAGATCAATGTGATCAGACAAAAGCCATTTATTATAGAGCATCTATCCTTTTTATACTGTTCTCTGCATCTGCTTACAGTAGCTTGCTGTATTATAATCGGATACATTTTCTTGTAACACACAGCAACTATGGCTACACATAAAATAGCTTGCTGTATTATAAATGGATATATATACAATAGCTTAGTATATTATGCTTTGATACATATTCTTGCAGCATACAGCAACTAATATAAAATTGATCAAACAAGCGTATGGGAACTTAACCTTTAAAACTTGCTAACAGTTCACTATTTTGTATCTTAGCACATTCCAGTTTCTTCTTATCTTGCTTGCACTGTTACTTTTGCTTCCATACCCACGTCCTCCTTCATCCTCGGTTCATGTTGAACTCCACGTAGGCACTTGCTGACTTGGGAATGTGGCCATTCTTTGCTAAAAATCCATCCACATCTCCCCATTTTTCTTGTTGCACAAGCCAAACACGCTTCATAGCATTCATTGTCATACATTGAATACATTGTAACAAGCAAGGTACAATACAGATAATGGCAAAAGAGACAAGGAACAAGATCAGTCCTCCTTTGACCAAGACTGATAACCATCCAGTTATACCCCATCCAGAAAAAAGTGATAATAGCCAATCTTGATCATCTTCCCTTAACTTCATCACACTATCTTTCAACTTACGGATACTTTCATGTGTAGATTCTGAATGATCTGACAAGTTCATACAACACATTCCTTCCAAAATTTCACACCCATGCCCATGTGCTAAGAGGAGAAAATCAATTGCTGCTCTATTTTGCAAAGTCGCGTGTCTAATAGAATCAACATCAGTGAGTAATGCAGACAGAGAGGATGCTGTAGCATTAGTTTGTTTAGCGAGCCAACACCCTAATTTATTCAATGTTGCTAAAGCTCGAGCACTAGCTACTCCAGGAGCTAAGAATGAAGCAGCTGCAGAAGTAAACTGCATGTTTTTAACAGTCAAGGAGTTTGCTGCATCAATCCACACTGCTCTTTTTCCACGAAGTGAAGGCCACCTCTAAAACCTGAGTGCACTACGAACAGCTTTCTATAAAATAGCCCCTCCCAAACACAAGGAATGAACATACCTCCCCAAAACTAAGCCTAGAGGCTTTCCCCAAAGACATAGAAAGTCAGTTAGTCCATGATGAATACTGCTCTTGTAAACCACCTCTTCACTATTTGGGGTGCTGAAGGTGGATAGAGGTTCTCTTGGAAAGCCCATGGATTTTGTCTAAATTCACTATTCTGCTTTCCATAAAAATCAGAACTATTTTAACTCAAGTCAAGAATCAACTGTACTTACACTTGGATGAAAAGCGCTGCTGCTTTTATAGGGGAACATGTTTGGCAAGCTTAACTATCAGCAGTATTATCTCAGCAACTTCTAATTCTATACCACCAGCTCCAAACATGTTATCAGCTGTTGTATTTTGGATGTGCATTAAAAAGCAACCAGATACTTATTACGGTAATACTTCTACCACACAGTTAGCAAACCCACCCACATAAGTATTCTGCCTGCTGTTCCTACAGTGTAGCAAAGTCCCTACCTACAGTGTACGAAACCTCTGTCATGTGCCTTAAGCATAAGCTTTGATTTACATTAGGGAGGAAAAAGTCATAGCCATACAACTATGCTGATTGGATTAATGATTTTGCACTGATGTGGCTGTAGTGATTCAAGTTCAGTACAGATACATACAGACAGATCTCATTCTAATGTAGACATTTGAAAGTTATATGTCTAAATCTCATGTGCATTAAGCACCCTGTAGTCAGTGGAGAGGGACTGAAACCTCCAAGGTAATTCCTCTGATTTGCCTTTGATATTTTATATATGTATAACTGAAGGTCCTATTTCTCCCACTGACTGAAAAGAAGCTCAGAACACTTAACTAGTTTGCATGTGCCTAAATTTGGGAAGATGTACCCCATGTATAATATGACAGAGCTTTACACAGGGAGACTTTATTTTTCTGCTCATACGACCAGAATAAGGTATGTCAGTGTAAGTATCCCCATTTAAGTATAACTGCATCCCACTGGGATTGGGCTGGTTAGAAATACATGCTCTGAAAAAAATATCCCATGCCAAAAACTTCTGTGGTATTTTAAAGTGCATGTAGCTGGAGAAAGAGGCAAATACCATACCCAGAACTCTCCCAATCCCAATCTTGAATAATTTATTACTTGAAAGAAAGAATTTACATGACCTACAGTAACTCAGTCAACAGATGTAGCTCGCACATATTAAATTTTGTCCTGCATGTAACAAAAAAATGAAGAGAAAAAGAAAAAACCTCACAGTATCTCACTGTGACAACTACCAAGATCCATCTCCTCTTCCTCATTTTCTCCACATTACCACATATTTTGCTGGGATCTTTCAGCCTTTTCTACAAGCACTATGCCTTATCGCAATGCCTTTTATCTTTTTATCAAAGTCTGTGAAGACAGGAGGTGTAGACTGTCTTCCTTACTAGCCCAGAGGAAAGGGTAATGTAGTTAAAAAAAAGTAAACTAAGAGTCCACTGTTTACCTGTTATAGGTGGGCCAATTGTTATATCTGGGCTGGTCCCCTAAGAATTTACTTGTGTGTCCACTGTAGTGATAGGATATGATGAGTGTCATGCAATGGTGAGAGTCTCACAGCAGAGGCTCCCTAAGGTATCGCTACAGCCCAGCTCACGGTTGTGGCGTAGGCTGGTCCTGCCAGCCTGCAATGAAGCCCCTACCATTGCTGCACATTGCTGTGACTGTACACAGGGTAGCTGGAGTGCAGCTTCCCTGGGTATGGCTACCTGACTCATCACTGCACCTCTGGCCACAATCTACACATACCCACTTTTTCAGCATAAGCTTCTGTAGTGCTCACAACAGTTTCAAGTCCTTTTTTTTCCCCATGAAGAATGGTCAAGTAATGTTAACTACCTCAAAGCTGAGGAATTCCTCTACAGAAAGGTCTAGCTCCTTTCTTCTCTGGCTGTGAAGGGGCTCCTCATTTTGTGAAGAGGTACCTTGTGATCCTACATGAAGTCCTCTTCTTCTCCTGCTGATTTATTTTCCACCAGGACTCCTTTGTTCCTCCTGTTCTCAACAGAGTCTTCTCATTCCCATTCCTGCCCTAGGATGACCACCTCTGAACCTTGCCATCTGGGGTAGACCCAGATCCCAAGTCTCCTCTTGAGCAGATTCTCTGCTAGCATTTCTCTTTGTTCATTATCTCAGCCCAGTGAGTGCTTTCCACAAAAGCACAAACTGACCAGAGAATCAACAGCCCTTTTGCACTTCCAGCTTCCTCAAAGACCAGCAGGCCTCCAGCTACCTGTTGGGTTTTATTTCAGTTGTCATGGACCTAGAGAAAAGAGGAACTGATGGTCTTCAGTTACTAAACAGAAAACCAGATTGTTTCCAGGGTGATAAGGAGTCTGGTATGTGCTGTTCTGTCTTCACTCTGCCAACTCCAGACTGCTCCACAGATGCTGCAGTGACCAGCATGTGAGCTAGATGTTTGCTTCAGAGAGCTGTAGGTGCTTCAGCTCTCTAACTCTATGCCACTCAAAGTTAAGCAAAGCTCAAAACATAATCAGAAGCTGCATTTTTAAAGTGTTAAAACCAGTTAACAAACAGCTGACTAAGGAAGAAAAACCCTACATTCCCAACAGCAAATAGATAACTTCTGTTGTTTGGCATACTGTACTGTCTGTTCCACTGCCTACTCAAGAAACCAAATACTTCCTTTTATTCATATTTCTCAGATACTTTATCTACCATAACTTAATATTTTCTTAGCACATAACTTTGTTAAATATGAATCATCCTAGTTGAATGATTTTTCATGTTTTGATTAATCTGAAGAGAATGATGGAGTACTCCAGTTACACAGATACACAGCTGCCATATATGTATCAAATTTAACCAAGACTTGGAACTTCCAAGTAATCTGTATTTTTCTCACTGAAAAATAACAAGTTCAAGAAGCATCAAGATATTTGCATCACCACCACCAAAAAAACCCCACAAAAATTCCCCACATGTTTGTAACTGTAATAATAGAATTCATCTTTTCTAATCCAGGAGTTTAAAACTCAGATGTTAAAGTGTAAGGGGATCATTCCTAACTCTAAATGTAGTCAGTGAACACACCAAGTACCTCACCAACACAAGTTATCTTGCCCCACTTTGTGACTACCATTAGATTCATCGCTCCCTGGAGGTCAAACTTGTCCCTCTTGACTGCAAAGAAAGCCCAGTAAGGCCAGTTTCAATTTGGATATTTAATTTGTAAGTATCCAAAATACAGTGATTTTACTTGATTTGCAAGCAATTAAATAATACTAGAGTTTCAAAAATGGACCAAAACAAACTCACAAATCCAGTTACCTGAAGTGAGATAACACAAATCACAACTTCTACACCTGCAACATATGGCTGAGCGACTATCAGAAGAGATGGTGTGAGACAACAGCTTTGCTGTCTGGAGCAGCAACAAGACTGCACCAAGAAGAACCATGAGGAACACAGACCCACAGATTTTGGAAATCACCTACACTTATCATAGTAACAGGTTATTCAGGACTGCATGATCCCAAATGAAGTTGTCATAAGCATTTAGGAAATGCCATTCTAGCTAATTCATAAAATCGGTTTGATCACAACCGCAAATATTGTCCTTATATCATGACATGAAAAGGTGGTAAGTGTGCCACCAAGCACCTTTGTTCTTTGTTAAATCAGGAGCACACTTCGCAGAAAAGGCATTGGCTTTGCTTTCAGAGAAATGCCTTACATGATGCGTCTTTAAGCTGTGAAGGAATCAATGCCAGCTCCATAAAAATATGAAGTAGGAAAAAAGGTCAGAACTCCCTAAACATAGCAGACAATCTGTCTGAAACTCTGAAAGACTGAAATATTTTAGGAACAGAAGTCACATCTCTTCAAAATGGCACTTAATGCATTTCAGTGAATCCACTGAGATGAAAGCTGCAACATACTGTGGGAGCAAAATCATCACTAAAGTTTACAGCTGGAGATGCCTGAGATGCCTGAGATGAAAAGTTCCCAAGAAAATCCAGAAAGGACTGGCAAAGCCAGCTCTCCAAATTTGCTAATGTAATGCTAGCAGCACTTCTATTATTACAAAATGGATTTTACAGGTATCCAGCCATTATTTTTTCAGGAAGACTCAGAACTATTTACTGTCTTATGATAGTTTCAAATGTGGGAGAATGTTAATTACACAACAGGTTTCAGCTATAGAGCTCTGATTTCAGTCATGACTAATCACTTAGCTTTATCTGTTGAAAGCCAACTGTTATTGTACAGAAAGTTATTGAAGGCAGTTCAAAAATATCTCCATTTTCCCAGCCAAACTAAATGTCTTTTTTTTTCCATAATCATTAAAGTTGATTTGAATTATTTTCCTGAGACTGAAAAACAATGTTGTGAGCAAGCAGAGTATTAAACACAGTTTAACTTCATAACAGAAGAATTACACTCTGACCAGCATACAGCCCAACACTGCAGACAAGCCAATTGTGTATTGTTCATCTCCAAGATTCCCATTGTTCAGACCCTTCTCAGATTTGCAAGACATTCCCTTTTGACATATTTCAAAACAGTATTACAATGCATAGTTCTGCACTTCGATTAAATTTATACTTTTTTAATGAAGTGAGAGGTACAAACTTCTAAAGTGTATGTCTTCTCTAGTTAGAAGCATAACCCCACCATTTTTGGGGCAGGCAAAGCCTGTCAAAGGCCATCAGTGCCTATTACCCTGGGTAGGTTCCCACACAGTCCCATGTAACTTCTTTAGTAGCTCTGCTGTAAATATGAACAATTTTAAGGGAACTTTCATGGGGTTTATATGTTCAGAGATCGGGTGATTTTCTTCCACACAAAAGCATAACCTACAAAATTCAATGTAGCTTCTGAAGGGAATGTAACTGGCATTACAATGCATCCCTTTCTTTTGCCTTCCCTTCCATTTCCCTTCCTCTCCTCTGCTTTCGTCTCCTCAAACCACTCCAAATTACGCTGCTGTTTTACCTTACTACTGTGATGAATTATGATAGTGTTTTGTGACTGTCACACAACACATCCACGCAAATTTTTGTCATGCTATTTACTCCATACAGATGTAATGCGACCTATTTTTATGGTATCTGGAAGTGGGTTGACATTAAAATGAATGAACAACTGTTAATGACAGTTGACACAAAACTATGCCTATCATTCATGCTGGTCAGTCTGATAATCCTGCTTCAATTACAGGACTATACTAAAAACAATGAAATTATATTAAATTACTACCTGTTGCCGCATCCTAAAACTTGCATACTTAGACATTTATGAGCTCGTACACTAAGCATCTTTGAGCTCTGAAGACTTCTCACTAAAACCCCTGCAGAACCTCCTCATGGATTTCATATGCAGGAAGCAGAGGCAGGTAAAATAGGCTGGATAAAAGCACCGAGCAAGATCCATGTACTAATGGATCAAAAAAAAAGCTACGAAAATGAAAGTAATTTTTCTTCTTTTTATATGAGGAGCATATTTCAGTCCAATACCTTGCAAACAGATGTCTTCCACCTGTCCTTTATTCAGAGAAAATACTTACTATAATTCAAAAGTAGCAGCTGATCTTCCTTGTCATAATTTCATGGACAGATGCAGCTTCTCTGAACAGGACTGGATCACCATGCATGTTTGGTGGTGGCGCTTATTAGTCTGAAATAATAGTTTTTGTTTATTCTCTTTCACCCATTCTTACCCTTTTTGCTTCTTCAAAGAGGTCTTTTGCATTCTACTCCCTTCCTAGTGCTCCTCAACACCACCTTATACTGTTTTTATCCACACAGTGACTCTGCTGGCTCTGACTCTCTGGCACTGTGTCCTACTCCACCTTCTCCCCCTGGTTTCCTTCCTCTCCTCCCACTAATGATTGCTTTCCCTAAATTCCAGTCATTAGAGAGGTCAGGAAGAGACACCATCACAACCACATGGAAAAGTGTTTCCTTTCCTTCCCACTTTAAGATAACCATTGTTCCAGATGGTGACAAGCATTACCTGGTTGTGAACTGCTAGTGTGTGTTTGCTCTAAAATTAGGCCAGAGACTGTAAGAGCATTAAATTGCAAAACGGAATGAGAGACAGCAGAAATTGCCATTTTGGTTGTTACAGCTGCTTGCCACACCTATAATCAGCATTGTCTGACAATTCCCATTCCATGGTGTTTTTTTAGTTCTGAATACTTTGCCAGATCTCCGTCCCCACGGCTTAAATTTTCCAGCTGGACATCTGCTTCAAAAAAGTATCAGTCACATTGGTGCAACGATGCCTAAGGATGAATCCAAAGAAAAGCCAGCTTTACTCACATTTTACTCGTGTTTAAAAATGCAGGCAAGCTTTTTATTTGTAAACTGGTCCATCCCCATATTTGTGGACACAAGTTTGAAGCTTAGCAGAGAGTTTGAAGCTTAGCAGAGAGTAGCCTGCTGTAAGACAAGACCTTTTTCTCACATACACAGGAGGAGAGGAGATAGGGAAGAGGGTAGCCTGGGACAGTAATCTTCAGAATTGAATGTCAGAACTGAGTTAAAAATGTTAGGGTGAACAGGAAAAAGCTGTCTACACAAAGCAGAAGGATTGAAGCCTGCTAGGGCACGGTCCCTGTCAGAGAAGGCATCTCACCATTCTCCTGCTGTAGCAAACATGACATGGGAAAACTAACCCACTCCTCTCCAGTGAGGGTACACAGGAGAGATGGGAATATTACTGGGGGGCTATAGGGATGCTGGGGAGGGACTCTTCATCAGGGGCTGTAGTGACAGGACAAGGGGTAATGGGTTAAAACTTAAACAGGGGAAGGTTAGATTGGATATAAGGAGGAAATTCTTTCCTGTTAGGGTGGTGAGGCACTGGAATGGGTTGCCCAGGAAGGTTGTGAATGCTCCATCCCTGGCAGTGTCCAAGGCCATGTTGGACAGAGCCTTGGGTGACATGGTTTAGTGTGAGGTATACCTGCCCATGGCAGGGGGCTTGGGACTAGATGATATTAAGGTCCTTTCCAACCCTAACTATTCTATGATTCTATGAATAAGTCCAATTAATCTAAAGGCTTCAAATGGCTTACATGGGGCATCAATATCATTGCCATGCTGGTGAAGATGCTTTTTAGTGTTTAAAAATCTAATAAAGTAGGCCTTATACTGTGAAGCATTTTCTATTTGCCTTTTAAGCCCTGTGAAGTGGTACACAACAAACCTGTCACAGGAAAAAATACAAATAAAAATCTAAGGCTGCAAAAAAGAATTAGGAAATAGCACAGTTGCTTTTGTTACCTTGTCTTTACCTCCCCTGCACTCCAATATATTTGATTTACAGTATATTTTTTCACTGCAGGAATACACACCATTGGTTTGCAAAGACCTCGTTCAGTGCACACAAGATCCTACTCAGAGATGCCTTCCAGAGAAGACTACTGGCTCTTCAGGCTTGCTTCTTTTGCTGCAGATGTTGTAATGTGTGTGGTAAAGTAGATTTATATCTTTCAAAGGATCATTCCATAGCTGAACACTTCCAAGAATAAACAGATTCTATATTTGTCTCTGACACAGACTTCCACAAAAGGTACTTTATGGACCTGCATTGTTTCAGGGATATGTATAGCTCCTTAGTACATGTAAAGAGCAAAGTGCCTGTTGTTAAATCCCTTGACTATGCTTGTTTTCCAGCCTGCCTGCCATCTTTTCCCCAAACACCTCAACTGGAAGCATAAAGCCCTACTGCCCAGAACATGCACCAGCCAGAAGACTGGGAATTGGAGATAGCTAGACTGACATGTCCTGGCTCCCAAAAATGTGGGAAGGAGTCAGAGACTGCAAATCCTTCAGCCCCAGAGTCAGAAACAGTAGCTATGCAGAGATCCAGATACTGCTACAGACTAAAGGGTTGAATGACAGCAGGTTAAGCACTGTTCAGTTTTATTTACCTAACTGCAAAGTCGTAAGTGGAGACAAAATACTCTTTGCATTTTCTGCACCTGAAACCACCTCCATTTCCTCCTACTGGTAAAACTGGACAGGCACCGCATGTGAGTCATCCTGTACCAAACCACAACTTTTTCTGTAAGCACACTGCATGTTCTAAGTGCACCAAGAGGCTTTACTGGTGGTGAAGAGACTCAGCTGGGTCCCACCATCCTGCCCATGGCCCAGGACCCCATTTCATCTCAGTCCCTGCACTACTGATGTCATGGGAGTACCAGCCTCTAGCCCTGACTCCTTCATGGATTTCAAATCCACACTGCAGCTTTTCCTCTAACCCTCCTTCTGGGCCCATCTCCTTTAGTTCCCAGATGGACACCCCAGATTGATCCTGGACCCGGGTCATCACTCCCCTAGTCTCAGGCTGTCTGTAGAGCCTGTTAGCAGCAGCCTGCTCTGCTTACGATGTTTGGTCCCTGTAGGAAAGCACTCTGTCAGGACACAGCCTGCACTGGGGTGACAGTCAGCCCCAAGATCCCTGTCCACAAAGGAGAAAGGTACTATGAAGAACTAGACAGACTACATTTGGGTTCACTTATAACACACTTAGTCTCCAGGTTAAGAACTGCGTCAAGCTGCTACAAGAAATCATTCTCCAGAATACCAGGTTAGATAGGCAGTGCCTAAATCCTGCCTCCCATGGACACACAGTATATGCCCTTTACATTCCTGTTTTGTTGTTCTTCCATTTCATAAATCCTGTTCACCTTCAACCAGAATTACCTGGTGACTCAACATCCATGAGAGTAGATGTTCCTCATACATCTCCTACGTATGTCCCCTTTTTGAAGTGTATAAAGTGCCATTAAAGCACATTAAAGTGCATCAGATCCCTCCACCTCCAAACACCTTTTGCTTTCAGAAACTGTATCTGAGTTGGACACTGGCACCTATAAAAAGCACTCTCTTGAGTGCCATCTGTCAATGAGTCTTCAGCAAGGCTATGAAACCAGGGCACTGACAAACACATGCCCAAACACAGTGCACGTCAGTTTGAACATTTACAAAAAAATATTCCAGGTTATACAACCAGGCCAGCAGTCCTATATGGTACCTCAGCCTCTTTTACGTCAGCCTCCTATCAGAGTTGGTATTTGACATTGGCTTTGTGCCTGTTTCCATCATGCAGACTTGACAAAGGGGATATCATCTGCCCCTGTGCCAGTTTTAACACCAGAGTTAAGATGCTGAGCTGCCACAGCAAGCGCAAACCCTGTGGTGTGATGTAGTTTGAGGTAAGTAGATGATATTTTCCAGGAAAAACATATCCAAAGCAGACACAAGCCTGCTGAACCTAAAGCATGAGCCTACAGATTAGGTGATAGGAAAACGGCCTGGTAATTAGGATGCTGGATACTCACTCCAATTCTGCAACTAACATGCTGTATGACCTTGAGCTATTTCTCTCTCTGCTTACCGCTGTCCTTTTGTTCATGTTTGCTGTTCCAGTTAGAAACTTAAAGCTTTCTCCAGACACCTTATTTGACAAATTCTGTTACCATTCCCAGCATTATTTTACACAGTGATCACCTCCAGTGATTTGGCACATTCCTGCATGACAAATTTACATAACAGTCCACACCATGCAAACGTGCATAGCTTGCTGATGGTGGCTGGCTCCTGGAAAGGGAATTGTGTTCTTCTTTGACAGCAGCAGCAGCGGTTCCTGATTCCCAATTGAAAGGTGCAGGAAGAGGTATCTGGGTGTCTGATAGCTGCCAAAATATTTGCTTCCCATCCTTTCCAGGATAAAGACAGCAGGCTGGATTTTGTTGCAGTGTACCACTTCAACGTAGCTGTAGTACTGCTTGCAGCTTCCAGCCTGGGGACACCTGCTGCAGCTGACTGAACCAGTACCAGTTTGTAAAACAGCCCACTGCTGTGGAGGAAGATGTGCTGTCTTTCCAACAGCAGTCTGTCCCTGTGCCACCTCACTGTGAGCCCAGAGCAAGCTCATCTGGCACTAGCCCAGAAGTACAGGCATCACCCAGCCCTGCATGGTGCAGCTGTAGTCCCATGTTTAATCGTGAAACCCTGAAAAAGACAATCCTCAGAGAGATCTGGCAAATGTGGGGAAACGAGGGAAGGCACAGGGGAAGGCTACTGTCATCTCCGCAGAAGAGCAGCATGAGGAGAGGTGGCACCGAAATTGCAGCTAGGGACAGCAGGCAAACAAGTGATTGAATCAATCAGCAAACTTGACTAATGATCTCGGATGCTGAATACACTTTCAAAAACCCCACGTGAAGCTCTTAAAAGTAACATCCCTGCTGAAGACAGTGAAAAAGACGTGTCTATTTCCGTGTCTTTTCTGACTGCAAAGAATTAATAGTTTCATTTTTATTTATATTCTTAATACTGAATGGGCAAGGGAGGAGTCATGAAGCAGAACAACTGTGAAAACTGCCTTTACAGAAATATTACCCATATCATTTTCTGCACTGGTTTCATAAAGAGCCATCACTAGGAAAAAGGGACAAATTACTAGGTTGGCACTTTGCAGCTCCCAAGATCTTTCCTTGGTGAAACTAACAATGTTAATGAGAGTATATGATATACATTGACATGCCTCTGATCATCACTACATCCAGCAGTTCAGGTCTAGGAGTTGAAAGAAAGGATGAAGATAACTTATGAAGTGCAAAGACAGTTTTAATCTGAGATTTTAGACCTTGAGTATAAAATCAACTCTTCAAAACAGAGCGGACAAGTAACTATAGTACACTCTTCCACTGTACTATTTTGCTTTTATTTCAGAATTTCTCTTTCCTGAAATAGAACTTCAAAAAAACAATAGATATTTGAAGATGTACAGCTTCTCTCATCTCCTGTTTTGTTTAGAGCTTTTTCATAAAAGCATCAACAATAAAGAGTTGAAAAGAGATGAACTGGGAATTCAACCACTACTCTCAAAATAGAAAAGGAAGAGATGGTAGCTTTGTTTCCTGACATGAAGGGTCCCAGGAGGGAAGGCAGAAGGCTTAAAAAAGAAAAAACCTCTTCCTTCCAAGACATGTTTCAGATTTTCCCCAGTTTTATTCAGACCAAAATACTGTCAACATCACATCCTTTCCCCAACATTTTTGCATTAAACCAGCATTTTCTAGCGGAAAACTTCTGCTAAAATGTCACAACCAACCCTGTTCAGCAACTTGTATTGTTGTGGAAATCTTCTCAGGGTTACAAATAGAGCATTAGAAATAACATTTCCCCAGCCAAGCCGCTCCTTGCTTACCCCGCAAAGGAGCTTGTCAATCACTGCTCCCAAGAGCATTCACCTGCGAGGAGGGAGGGGCAGGCCTGCCTGAAGTGGAGATTGCAACACTTTCCATGCAAGTTGAGTCATTTTGTGAGATACTTGGTCTATTTACAAACAGCTATTCCTGACTCTACATTTATCACCCTTTCTTAGATAAACGTATCTGGGAATCTCTAGGCCCTGAGTAAATGTTTAATAATGCTTTCCTCTAAAGGCAACATGTCGAACTCTCCACTCCTATGTCTGCATTTTAACATATGAGTTTGCCTTTTTCCCCAGCAAAGAAAATAATAATCCTGCTTTTTTGTGCCTTCAGTTTATAGTCTCTGTCTATTTTTAGAGAGCAGGGAAGAGTAGACAACAGATAGCTGTTGATACCAAGCAGCGCTGGGTGAGAACCAGGCTCCAAGGATAGTAATTAAACTCTTTTTGTTAGTAGTGCTCGAACCTCCTAGTATAGATTATGCCTGTCTAGACTTAGATATTAAGTTTCCCAGATAATGACATGGTCTTGGCTGTGTTTGTACACACAGATGCACACACCTCTTTGTTCAAATAACAGTAATGGGCTACACCACCCCTGATCCGATAAAACAAATGAAGTAGGGTGATTTAACCAGTATCTCTTCAAAACGTTACTGTGAGACATCACTGTCCAATAGCAGGGAAGAGCTCTCTTCACTCTGTAATACAAGATCGACCCACCCTCTGCTTTCATTCATTAATAAGAGGGCTTTCCAGAGCTGCCTTTTTGAATCCAGAGATCCCTTGCTCTTAATCTTTCCTGACAGCATAGTTTTCATGAAGCTTCTTGATTATCAAAACCAGCTCCTCTACACCTATCAGAGAAATGTCTTAAGTGCTCTTTGCCCTAAATGCACCCAGTCTTACTTTTTCTGACCTACAAATCTTCAACAGTATGGCAAATTCCCCTCTAAGGCAACAGGAAATGCACCAAGAAGTGTCATGGCCATGGGACATTAGGCAATCATCCAGTATAAATTCACTCTGTTGGTTCAAATGCAATAAAACATTTTTGGTGGATCATTTTTGCCCTGGCAGATTTTATGCCAGATCAAGCACTGCCCATCTTTGCACGGCCATTGTAAAGCCTGAATAAACACACAAAGCCAATATCCACACCAGAATGCGTTCAATAGGAATGTGATCATGTGCCCGTCTGTCATCTGGCTCATGTTTGTCTGCTGTGTGACCCAGGAGGGATATGTTGGGAAGGAGCATTAATGGTACCAAGGCCTTGCAGAATTCACAGTCCACAGAGAAGTGGGGGATTCTCCCCTGGATCATGGGATTATGACTGGGTCTGTGGAAACTGCCACTTGGTGGAGCAACTTCTGCTTTTCCAGCCAGTACTGCCTTCAGTTTGCTCTCCTTCCAAGGGTGCGGGAAAGGACCCTCACCTCAGCAATGAAGAATAACTCGTTGTAACTTGAAGGTCTGGCCTCAGCCCTCTGAAGTAGGGCAGTTTCGTCACCCCTAATAAAGGGTGGACTGGACCTCTCCTTAGTGACAATATCTGAACTCTTCAGAGCAAAATATTCACAATGATTAACAGAGTCTGTCATTCCACTTGCAAAGCTATTGATGATAGGTTTGTCACTCCTCAAACACATCTTTAGGTTAGAGAATTTTTAGCTATCTGTGTTTTTACAGCTTCCCCAACCTTTGCCCATTCTATGCTTAAGCAATTCAATAACATGGACTGCTTTAGCAACAGCTGAAGATAGGAAGTAGAGAATATCAGTGTGCCTTCAAGACCAAAGTGGTCAGTAGCAGAATAAAATACTTCAGTCTGCTCACCGAGCGAACCTAGAATGCTTTCACTGTGGCCTTATTGAAGACAAAAAGAAAACCAAACCGAAACAAAACAAAACCAAAAGGTTAAATAGTAGTTGTGTAGGTCTCAGGGCTCTTTTAAGTAATGCCAAGAAGGCAGCAAGGAGGCAAGAAAAAGGCTTTGCTCTTTCTAGGGAAGATGGGAAATCTGAGACTATAGCTCCACAGTAACAAATTTTTGGTAGAAACATCCTGTCCCGGAGCTCAACCTTCACCTTCCATTGGCTAAGCCGCACTGTGAAATACCATCCCTGCACCACCACTGCCAAGATCCTGCCGTGAACTCCACAAAGGAGCCACTCTGAGTTAAAAACAAGACAAAGATCATCTTTTAATTAGTTCCTTGATCTGGTTCATGACTTCTGTGTCAGCTGATTGAGGGGCTTAGTTCCTTGCAGTACATGGGGAGGAAAGAATATGTGGAAATACTATTAGAAGGAAGCAGGAACCCTTTTACCTAGCACTGCCATCAGATGCCTCCTACTGTGGAACCACAGACAGAGGTTCTTAAGTCCCTAAGAGGTCTACCCTCTTGAAAAGAAGTCTAACCAACCTCTAAGAAAAAAATCAGGCCACCTTGTGATGTCTTCACAGGTTTGAAAGTGGTACCTTGCTGAACTACTAAACACTCCTATGTACATGCTACCTGGTAAAGAATCCTTCACTTTGTAGTGATTTTGGCAACTGTCTCTCAGTTAAGACTTTCCTTTGGAAAAAAAAAAAAAAAAAAAGGCAGCTCTCTCCTCTATTTTACAAATACTTATGATGATGTGAGAGATGCCAAGGAAATTGTGAGGAGAAATCAACAGATACCTTGGAGAGGCTTGGACACAATGGATAAAGGGACCATAAAAATGCCTAAGTAAGTTTCTTTAAAAAGTAACAATAATAAAAGTCATAAAGCAACTAGTTGTTCTTCTAGGAAACCAACACAGTGACCAACATGTTCTTCAACCATAACATGATCTAGAAAAAACAAATAGGTAAACTGCATATACAGTCATTTTTAAGTCATCAAACTACCGGGCATCATTCAACACAGTTGCCCAAAGCTTTAAATTCAGATGTATGATCATTATAAAAAAAGGCACTCTGACCTGTAACTGCTGCACTTAGCAAACAATAACCTCTGCTGTTGGACTTTCTAACCCCAATTTAGGTCATGCAACTAAGGTAAAGAGACAATTTTTCACAAGCTTCTTTCTGCCACATCTTTATTGAAGAGATTAATCTGCCATAAGTTGTGTGCACCCATACTCAGAAAGAGAAACAATAAAATCAGAAAATCAATTGTCAGTGCTTCCCAGTAAAGAGTATCTGCTTGTTCAGATCTGTCAGGTTTTGTAGGCCATTAAAAAATAATCAGCGAGATGAAAGTGTAAAAGAGCTTGGTCCTTAACACATCCTGTGCATTGAACTCTTTTTGAACATTCCTGTTTAAATTCCATTCTGGAATAGCCTCATTAGTACCGTTTATGAGTCATTAATTCACCTTTCAACGAGAAACATGGCACAGTTATAATAAACCAGCTCATGGATGTGAGTTGCATTCACACCAATGCTGACAATTGCTCTGTGGTTTGCCCTTCAAGCTCTCTTATCAGCTGCTCTTAACCTGTTTCCAAGATTTGGAAATTTTTGTGTCTACACAGGACTCTTCAGATGGAGGATCGAGTCTTGTGAGCCCACTAATATAAAATGTATGAACAGCCCTTGAATCAAGGATAAGAAAGAGCCTCCCCAGCAGAGAGCTGTCCTCAGCCATCCATAGCCCATGCATGTTCTAACTTCTATGCACTAGTGATCGTCTGCCCATTTTTAAAGTGTGGGCCTAAAAAGAGCATATGGATTCTCATATAGCCTAGGCACACTCCTACAGTCTAGGATAAGCCAGGAGAAAGAAGGGGGGTTCAAACCTGCTGTGCTATTCAGCACTTCATGTTTGATATTTTAGGTAGCTGCAGCCTGCTTTGCATCTTACTCTGAGACATCTGCCTTTCCACAGACTGCCTTGGAGCCACAGGGTCCAACGGCAGGCTGTGAATTCCCTCCAGGAAGTCAGGACCTTGCAAGGGAAGTGCCACTCTTACAGTACTGAAGTCCCCTCGCAGATTTAGCCGTTGGTGCCTAACCAGTGCCAGAAATAAGTAACTATTACTTTCAGCTGGCAGAACTGCAGTAATAAATCCACAACTTATTCTTCTGTTAATTTTGTCAGGTAGTTTACTACTTACAACTACTCCCTGTGCTCCCTCCAGGCCACACTTGTAATTTGTTCCCTCTTGATACCAAGACATTTGCAAGTCATATTCTTCAGGGTCATAAACTTCCATAGTGATTAAATTAACAGCATGAAATTCCGACTTGTAGGACTGACAGAAGTGGACTTCGGAAAACTACTGTTTGAGGTTTATTTTTGTCCATGGGAAAAAGTGCTATAGACATCATTCCATGCAGAGCTGTTTTTTGTTTCAGTTTGTTGATCCTTTTGTCCAACTTTGTGATTACTGGACCAAAACCAAAAATCATTGTAAAAGCAAAAAATGCCATTCAGAGTAAATTCTTAAGTACTTTATTTAAGGATATGAATTTGCCTCCTGTGTTACCTTCCACACACTTCTAGATCAAAATAAAAGCCAACATATGCAGACCAAAAAATTAAATTACCCTGTTGAAATAAAATATTATCTTACAGTGCATTTAACAAATAAAGAAAATATTTTAAGATCTAAAGATGCATGAGAAAAATATTTAATGTGTTCTATCCATGTTTGGTAAGCAAACAATTTCCTTTCATTCCAGAAGAGCACTCAGCAATAAGGAAACCAGCCACGCTTACAATACAAGCCTGTGTCAAGCTCTACACCTGCATATCATAAAGACAGCCATGTGAAAGAATAAGGACATCAACTGGCTGATGATAGAGACTTAAGCCTCCTAAATCACATGACAAGGATAAATTAGAACTATCTGCCACCTACATCAGATGGCGAAGGAGGCAGGAACACAATGCTCTGTATACCAATTAGTGGCTTAATGGAGCCAGTTCTCATGTGTCAAATTCCAGCAGTGCCAATGAGATCAGAACAGAAGTCACAGCAAGGTCACTGCGATCTGTCAGCGGGACAGCTTCAGCCGAGTACCGCATCCTAATCCCTGTCTGCTGAGAATCTAGCGGAGAAGAAATGCCTGTACTTAAAACGCACCTAAAGTAATATCCTCCAAGGGCATCAGGCTGGAAGCAGAGGACTGATCCAGAAGATAATAAAATGTAGTTGATTTTAGCTGTTAAATGAGCACTTTCTTGTTTGATACAGGAATGTGCCAAAGTCTGCCTATTCACAGAAACAGCAAGGACATCAACAGTGTAGCAGGGACACAATACTATACAAACGCCTTCGAACCATGTACCATCTTCCCCACTTCAAGCCTGAAAAATCTACCTCTGTGACTATGCCCATACGCTTTGGGAGCTCACCCTGACAAGTTCGTCAGTTTTTTAAGACATAGTAACTTAGCAACAAACTGCTATTCAAATGATTTATCCTCCAGCACCACTTGTCAGGCAGAGAAATAATGTACCTGTTGTGCAAGGCATAAGGCACCAAGCAAAACCTCTTGTCTTCACTTTTGCCAATCCCAGAGGCAATTAATCGGAGTTTATCCACATGCGCTAGCCTAGCCTTCTGCAGTATGGTTACACTCACAACGTTAGCATATTTCTGTCATGTTTTATGCCTGCCCTGAGGCTGTATGCAGCCACAGCAAGCAATTCAACTGCCAAAAGCAAAGATGGTGAGGAATACAATTTCTCTAATACACTCAGTGTGCCTGAAAAGTAGAACAAAGTCATATGTTTGCACTGCGGCATGGTGCACTGAGGTTGTTGCTTTGTATGTAGACACAATCCTTACGTGCATGTTACCAAAATAAACATGGTTTGGTTTGGGGTTTTTTTTACCCTATGTGCATTGAAAATCCTTGATGCTAAAAAAGTAGCTGCCCTAATTTGGTCAAAGTATGTGCAAATATAATAGAGAGAAGGACCCACTCCTAGGGATTAGAAGACGCATTAGTCCCAGCTTTGTTCTTTTTGAGGTCCACTGGCTCCTGTTGTTTGCTCATTCTGCCATTAATCTTCTGTCTGCTGAGAATTATTATTAGAGGGACTTATCCCTAGGAAAGAAATTTGGAGTTAAATTTAACTTCTAATTATTCAAAACAGTTGTTGAAATAAAGGAGGTGGGTAGGCCAGTTAGCAGATGACACAATAGCAGCAGAGGTTATGCTGTGCCCTGTTTAGACTTCTGCAAGCTTCCATTCAGGTAAGGTTTCACATTGCAGCTGGCCAGATCCAGGAGACAGATCTTGCTGCTATGAGGAGGCTGTGCCTCCTCCACCATTCCTTTCTGTTCATTCCTGCTCCATCCATCCCTTGCATGGCTTGGCAGCTCAACTGAGCTGATCTGGCTCACTGAATCCTCAGAATAATATTCACTTGCACATGTTTAGTTATCTTTTCGTGGGTTCAGTGAGCTGAACTGGCCCACCAAGGGCAAAAGGAGTGCTGGGAAAGAAGGGGAGAATTGCGCAGCTGGTGACAGGAGGAAGAGTAGGAAGAGGGGTACAGAGGAAGAAAGAAGAGAAACTAGCTTTTGCATATGACAGTGACCTTCAGATCTGCTGTGCTGTACTATGAGACCTCATCCTTACATACTACAGTGGAAGAAAAAAACCCATTTATTTAGAATGTGTAATGTAAGGTGACATCTTCCATTTCTACCACACACCTTTCTCTAACTTACACTGAAAGAGCTCAAGTAATCAAGTGACAGGACAGGGACTACAGACTACAGAGACAGACAAGAGATGTTTTTCTTATGAAAGAATTACTGAGTAGAAGTCTAAACAAGTGAAAAAACTCTTACTCTTCTCCACAAAGACTTTAAATCATCTAGGCAATAATCTGACATGTGATAACCTTTTGTAGGTTATCACATATGTGCCAAATATTAGAGCATAAATCTAAATCTAGCAATTTAGATTTTATTAAGAAGTGGACACAACTTTTTAAGTCTGTATATAAATGCTTCTCATTTTGAAAAGGCCAACAAATTCACCTGCTATGAAGTGCTAGGTTTCCTCATTTTTCCCCATTTGCCAGCTATTTTGAAGTACACAAGTGAAAAGAGGATTCCCAGAAATTAGTAGAGGGAAGTAGCATTTACAACCCTAGCAGAGCCACTCTATCAACTTAGAGCTACAACTGTGGTCACATGGAAAATCTACCCAACAATAAAGTCCCGCTTGCCTTTTCTGCCCCCTCATACCTGAACCAGTTTGAACAGTGTGATCAGGATGGAGGAGGAAGTAAGTGGGAAATCCATTAGCAAATGATCTCCAAACAGAAAGCTGAAGGCAATCTTTCAAGATCTTTCTCCTTAAGCTTTAAACCACCCTTTGAAACCGGAATAAAAGCAACTGCTTCCATCTTCCTCTCCTGAGATGCTGAGTCACAATCTGTGCTGTTTATATTCTTTATGTTATTTCGTTTGCCCAGAGAAATTGCGGATGCCCCATTCCTGGCAGTGTTCCAGGCCAAGTTGGACAGGGCTTTCAGCAACCTGGTCTAATGAAAGAAGTCCCTGCCCATGGAAGGGGGCTTGGAACTTCCAACCCAAAATATTCTATGATTCTATGAAATCAAAGATGACTTTTTTTCCATGGCAGAATAAGGCTCCTTACCGCCCCCTTTCTTTCCCTTTGCCCCTTTGCTGCCTGCCCGAGCAGGTCTTTGCAGATGCCAAGTTTGACATGGATACTTTTGCCCTTGCCCCAGGCTCCCAGTGGTGCCAGTGTACAGCCCATTTCATCACTGGAATTTTTACCACTGGATTTCCAGCCACTACCCTTCAGCTTCTTCATCTCTTATCTACAATGATTTTCAGGTTGCCCAAACCTCTAGTCAAACAGCGGCACCTTGATGTTGGATGTTCCTCCTTCATTATTAAAGTAGCAGGTTTTGCTCTCTTCAGCTCAGACTGACACCAGGTAAATGATGTGTTACTGCAGTCAAGTAATTGGTATAAAGACCTTTGGGTTTCTAAAGGTCCACTGCTCTGCTGCTTAAAATGCAGAAAATGAATGAAAATTAAGAGACTGGAGACAGGTTGGAATAATGAATGCTAAGAAAACGTTTTATCTCTCCCATTTTCAGGCCAGTGATGCAAAAAGTGAATCAGCACAGGTAACTAGTATATGGGAAGGCTTGTGGGTAGGTGTTAAAAACTGATTACTTCTTTGTATGCATACATGCATTCAGTGAATCCACATGGCACTTACAGCTGATAAAAAGCCACAAAAGTAGCTTCTGAAAAGGCTTTCATGTGTGTCTCTGATAGTTACTTTAGATACAACAATGCATTCCACGTTGAAGGTGAAAACCCAGGTTAAATACAGAATTCACATGCAATGAACATAGAAACTAATGCTATAATCTCTCCCAGTAGCTGCGTCTTCCCTTATTAGCAAGGCAGAAAAGCAGAGCAGTAATATTCCTGTCATGGTGCAAAGACTAATTGAAAAGTGAGGCAATCAATTGTTAATTTCATAGCTTCTCTAGTTGCTATAAATGTACAACTTTGTCATAATCCATTCATAAGAGATTTCTCATTGCGCCAGCATAGATGACTTCTTATGCCATTGTACCTCCATAAGGAATCAAAATCAGCAGCACAGGAAGTCTGAGTAAGCGAGCACGATAAAGCATCAATAGCAGGGATAATGCCATAGAGTAACAAACACTTATCCACCATGAATAGCTCCCACCAGAGGAAAGATGTAATTTATAACTCTGCTTCAGTCTCAATTAGAAAGACTGACAAATGAAGAAAGTCTTCCTTCATTTCTGCTGGAATCTCATTCTTGATGAAGCTATTGAATTCATATACTGATCACTTGACAGGCTCTTCTTTAGATGTACTCAGCATTTCATTTACTACTTAAAAGCTAGCTGATACTGACAAAAATAAATAAGATTTTGGAGAATAATTTAAGACTAACACTCTCTCTTCTAAATTTAGTGAGAACTGTGTTCTATTGCTTATCATGGTGAATGTTTATTAGATGGATGAAAATCCCAATATAGCAGAAATGTATTCAACATAAAAAGCCTACCATAGTTATTAACATAAACCTATTTTTGAGAGGCTAGGAAGATAGGACAAGCAAAGCCTTCTGAAAATAATGGATGACTTCTGTGTGACACCAGCTCTGTGCAGCTCACAGCAGTATATGCTTACACTAGACATTTATTTTGCACAGATAGGTCAGGATATGTTACATGGTGGATTCACATTAAATAGTGTCAATTTTGGCTTCTTCGCTGTTACAGGAAATTTCTCAGCTGACCAGAATTATGCAGTATGTGTAAATTATTCCCTCAAACAGGATGTAGAAAGAAAAATTACTTTACGGGTAGCAAGTGTAAGTGCACTAATTAGGGTACTAACCTGTGTCCAAAGTTGGACTGTAAACATCCTTCATGCTTCCAGCATGGAAACATTGACATTCTGTTATCTTAACCAACTGTACTGAGACGTAAGCAAGACAACTCCAAGACGGAGACTAGAAATATGCTTAAAGATGGAGAAGTTTAAATCAAGGGGTGGGGACCAGGAATTCCCAGCCCTATTTCCTCTTCTGCCGCTGCAAGACAAGAGGTCATTTGGAAAGTCATTACCATGCTGTTACCACTACCACCATGCCTCATGGAAAGGAAGATGGTTCATACTCCTGTAGAAGCTGGATTATCTGCTACGGTGCAGTACTGAGAACAGCCATGGAACTGTTCTTTGATCTTGATGTCAGTCTACTTCTTCCATTATATGACGATGGGTCCATTACTAGCAAAGATAATCTCACACGTGTAAAGACCCAAATATTAGAGCACAAACCTCACTTTACAAATCATAGCCTTTTCCTTGTTCCTTTTCTTTTTACCCTGTAAGATCAACAGAATCCAATCATCCTAATGCAAGGATGAAACAGATCGTGTGCTCCAGTGAATGAAACAAAGTAGAAAAAAAATAGAAATAGGAAGAAAGTAGACTCATCTATGACTAAGTAGAGAGAGTCAGAAGAAACACAGCAGCTATAGAAGAAAATTAAAAATAGCAAAGACAAGCCCAGTGACTGAAAATGTGAGTTATGAAACAGACTCTCAGCACATATGAATGAATGCTTTGGCTTTCACACTGGAAAAAGAGAAATCTTTTAATTTCAAGATACAGACTTTTAAGCTAATTGTTAAAAAAAAAAAAGGGTATTTATAACAACAATGACTGTCCTTCTCATATGAACAAACGCATGTCTCCTTCAGTCTGCTGATCCTTTCCTTCAGTGGCAATGCCAGCTTAAACTCCCACCTTCTTCCCAATACCAGCAGTTTGATCCTGTTCTCTTCTTCATGAAGTCAGATGTTTGGGAGGTCATGGGGTGAACAGGTTTCAAACTGACTGTATGCCAAATCACCACCTAACCCCTGCTTTTTTTCAGCTGAGTCAGTTCCCAACTGCACAAACAGCAGACTGAGAGACTTGGGAATTAGAATAAGCTTCCTGAAATACAGGGCTGGTGCCCAGAAGGCGCTTAAGACAGCTTAAACAGACTTGCCATCACTTGCCTTAATTCACTGTGCAACAAACACTTTGTTTTAGCATCAGCTGGCTCTGCCTCCAAGAGTAGTCGCTTACCTCACGAGTCTACCCGCTATCTCCCGTCCCATGTCTCCATTTCCTTTTGGCAGACACAGATGTTTTTTGCAGCTTTACAATAAACAGGATTGGGGAACTTACCCAGCTGAAAAATAGATTTTGCCTTTGTTTTGTTTTGCTCATGTCTGTTCTCAAGGGATGTATCTTCTACCTATTTCACCCCACGTGTAGAAACTTGAGGGTGCGAGCCAGCGCATGGGAACAGGGAACCACGGGACTCTCTCTGTCTGACGCTGGCTTAGCTAGTATATGCATCCATAGAATCAGAGTCCTGTGGGTCCTAAAGCTGTCCAACTTAGCAGTAGACATGCAGCCACTTGTTTGTTTTAACTGTATACACAGCAAGAATGTAATGCACTGAAGTGGCAACCCACAGATACATAAATCACCTCTTATGTTCATTTGAGTCACTTCCAGTCAATTTGATGATTTCTTAATGTGATTGCCCTGTCTGACAACAGATACCTGTGGAACTTTATCACTCAGAGTCACTGTAATTAACACGATTCCTGTCAGCACAATCAGATAATCCAGTCAAATCAGCTCTAGAAATGTCCACGAGGAGACAAAATTTGCATGAAGCCAGAGAAGACGACTCAACACTCTTGCTTTTTTTTAATGCTCTGATCTCCCTCTCTCTAAAAACCAGAAAGAGCAAAAGCAAGGAAAGAAATTCATAGTATGATGATAGAGAAGAACATTCAGGAGACCTCTTCAATCAACCTGGCATGTCACAGGGCAGAGAATTTGCAAGGGCAAAGCAAATGCATTGCTGGAAAACAAGATAATAATTCAAGGCTGACAGAGGAGTCAATCCAAAGCAAAGAGAAGAGAGACAGTAAAGCCATTCACTCACCTAGCCTAGATAATGAGAATTTGAAAGACAAGTTCCCATGATCTTATGAAAGAAACAGTTCATAGCATGTTGGGCAAATGGGACAAACAGCATGGCCAGTGCAAGGCAGGAACTGGGCAAAGCACAATGTGCTAGCACAGACTCTGATGCCTAACCTAAGCCTGGTCCTGAGCCTGAAGTTTCACACACGGCCACCACGCTAAGCCATGCACTGTGTCCTCCATGGGCGCTATCAGCCCTTCCCTCCCTGTCTGTTTCTGCCCTTACATCAGGTGCAGCACCCATCCAGCCACGGGCTAACTCAGAACTGGATGAACCGCATGAAAACTCATCAATATATTTGCAGGGCAGGACAACTATCTTCAACAGCAGCATGGTCTTAAGTCCACTGTGAAACCATACCTAAATCTATGACAGAATACCAAAAATAGCCTACAAGATCTACAACAGAATTGCAACTTACTCTTCCAATGCAAGGAAATGACTTCTTTCTATAACTATATCTAATAATGGAAGGGTTCCCCTGTCCTAAACCCTGTTGATCTGAAACTCTGCATACCACCAGACGTCTACCTAATCATTCAGAAGCCCCACTGGATTAAATGCATGGGCAACCTGATGGTGACTGCAGATTTCAGAGTGGCGATACATTGGACAAGGGCACTGGAAGGAAGAACAAAAATTGCTCAAGCTCTCTCAGAACGTTCAAAATACTTTTTCAAAATATCAGATTAAAATAAAAGCGAGGGGGGTGCTGCGGTGGTGAGTTGAAAGCAAGCCTACAGTTTAAATATCCTCCAGTATCAAAAGGCTATTACTGAAGTGCCTTCGGTTCCGCCTACTGTGAGAAAAAAGAAATAGCAGGACAAGAGAAACCAAGGAACAACAGAGAGTATGGCCATTCAGCATGTTATCACTTGCCACAAGAATCAGAAACTGCATCCAAGCAGATTCATCCATATCATCCAGTAGCTCCTCTGCCAATAATGCTGCTTCATCACTTTTGGCTGGATTCCAATGCTAACAGCAAGTGCAGGAAGCTGGCTTGAATCTCTTGGACATCACTTAAAATTTAAGTGGACTGTGAAAAAGTCCCCAAGGTTCCTCAGGGGAGCAGATGACACAGTGGAGTTCTTCAAAATATAAACTAGGAATTTTTCCCTCAGTCAACATTACACAAGACTGAATGACCTAGGCAAAATGACAGCAAAATATGTCTTTGGCCCATCAGACACACAAAGTATAAAACAAGCAGTTTAAAGCACATCAGTAAGAGATGGGTTTCATGTTTGGCAACAGTGCTATTACAGCTGGTTTGAACAACTTCTCGATCTTAGTTCTCTCTCTGCTCTTCAGCCAAGCTATTTCAGCGACCAAGTAACAAACTTGATCAAAGAGATGATCCATCTGTAACAACCCAGCAAAGTAAATGGTGATTTTCAGGTGAATCCATTCCCAGTCCTGTTAATTGCGCAAGTGCCCAGTATGGTGGAAGAAGCACTGCATGGACATGAACGGGAATCTGGGAGCAGCTGATTAAGTTGATAGTGCACGTAAGAAATACACAGAATGACTCTTAAAATACCACGAGGATAAGAAAGCCTGACACAGACACACACTGCAACATTGATCCTGATCTTACAACACACCAGATCCAGCAGTGATGCTGTCTTACGAAGCCCCTGTCCCTCCAGTATCTGGTTGCCTGTCCTTTGAGTGTGCTGATCAAACTGTTTCTATGTTGAACTGAAAATTGGTTCAACAAAAGTAACTGGAGTACAAACAATGCTCGAAAGAAAGGGTGTGCAAGACCTCAAGGAAAACTGTGCATTTCCTATGCAACGTTATAGCATAGTTGTAATTGACATTTCATACTGTACGGTGCAAATCTGTGTACTGCAACATGTTTTAAATGAAAATTTCCTAAATATGATCTGGCTCAGGTTCTTTTTTATTATTTTGCATCCACATATGAGAAACTAAGGAGCATGGCCAAGCAAAATAAGGTGGCTATGATGTACCATCTCATCATGCCTGGGGAAAGAAAAACAAGCACTGGTACATACATCTCCAACACCCAGCCATCAAAACAAGTACTTTTGTTTTCCAGTTCTGTTTACTTGGACAGGCTTAGGAGCCACCCATTTCATAAAACAGAGAGAGTAACAGGAAACCAACTCCAGAGCATGTATCCCTAGTTATCCCTGAAATACTGTACATGCTTTAAAGAAGTTGACATGCACCGTTCGATTAACAACTCACCACCCTGCAGGACCAGCTCATGTGAGAACAACAATTCTGATTAACACCAGAAAGAGATCATACGAGCAAAGGGGAAAGAAAGCAAAACTGCATGAACTCCACATATTTAGGCTTGTAGAACAGCACAAAGGGAAGTTCCATTCACAACTTTTTGTCTGAAAGTCAATGGGATTTCGACATCTGACTTTCCCACTCTGTAAAATCACCCTTTTGTATAATCTAAAGCACAGCATGAATTCACATCCAAGCTGGCTTAACATAGAACATGCTTTCTGAAGTCCGGGAAGCTAGGCACCAGGTTAGGAAGGCTAAGGCACAGTTAGAATTAAACCTGGCCAGGGATGTTAAGGATAACAGGAAGAGATTCTACAGGTACGTAGCAAACAAAAACCAGACTAGGGACAACGTAGGTCCCCTGAGGAAGCTCTCGGGAGAACTGGCTACACAGGATTTGGAGAAGGCTGAGGTTCTCAATGACTTCTTTGCCTCGGTCTTCACTGGCAAAGGCTCTGACTGCACCACCCAAGTCTTAGAAGGTAGACGCAGGGACTGTGAGAATGAAGACCTTGGGCCCACTGTAGGAGAGGATCTGGTTCGAGACCATCTTCAAAATCTGAACGCGCACAAATCCGTGGGACCTGATGAAATCCATCCGCGGGTCCTGAAGGAGCTGGCAAATGAAGTTGCTAAGCCACTGGCCATCGTATTTGAAAAATCATGGCAGTCAGGTAAAGTTCCCGACAACTGGAAAAAGGGAAATATAACCCCCATTTTCAAGAAGGGGAAAATGGAAGACCCGGGGAATTACAGACCAGTCAGTCTCACCTCTGTGCTTGCCAAAATCTTGGAGCACATTCTCCTGGAAGACATGCTAAGGCACATGAAAAACAACAAGGTGCTTGGTGACAGCCAGCATGGCTTCACTAAGGGGAAATCCTGCCTGACCAATTTGGTGGCCTTCTATGATGGGGCTACAGAACAGATGGACAAGGGTAAAGCAGTTGATGTCATCTACCTGGACTTGTGCAAAGTGTTTGACACTGTCCCACACAACATCCTTGTCTCTAAATTGGAGAGATATCAATTTGATGGATGGACCACTCAGTGGACAAAGAACTGGCTGGATGGCTGCACACAAAGAGTTGTGGTCAATGGCTCAATGTCCGGCTGGAGACCAGTAACGAGTGGCGTCCCTCAGGGATCGGTGTTGGGACCGGTCCTGTTTAACATCTTCATCGCTGACATGGACAGTGGGATTGAGTGCACCCTCAGCAAGTTTGCCGATGACACCAAGCTGTGTGGTCTGGTTGATATGGTGGAGGGAAGGGATGCCATCCAGAGGGACCTTGACACGCTTGTAAGGTGGGCTGATGCCAACCTTATGAAGTTCAACCACGACAAGTGCAAGGTCCTACACCTGGGTCGGAGCAATCCCAGGCACAGCTACAGGTTGGACAGAGAAGAGATTCATAGCAGCCCTGTGGAGAAAGACTTGGGGGTGTTGGCTGATGAGAAAATTAACATGAGCCAGCTTCAGTGTGCGCTCGCAGCCCAGAAAGCCAACCGTATCCTGGGCTGCATCAAAAGGAGTGTCACCAGCAGGTCGAGGGAGGTGATCCTGCCCCTCTACTCTGCTCTCATGAGACCTCACTTGGAGTATTGTGTGCAGTTCTGGTGTCCTCAACATAAAAAGGACATGGAACTGTTGGAACAAGTCCAGAGGAGGGCCACGAGGATGATCAGGGGACTGGAGCACCTCCCGTATGAAGACAGGCTGAGGAAGTTGGGGCTGTTCAGCCTGGAGAAGAGAAGGCTGCGTGGAGACCCAGTGGAGATCCAGTACCTGAAGGGGGCCTATAGGGATGCTGGGGAGAGTCTCTTCGTCAGGGACTGTAGTGACAGGACAACGGGTAACAGGTTAAAACTTAAACAGGGGAAGTTCAGATTGGATATAGGAGGAAATTCTTTCCTGTTAGGGTGGTGAGGCACTGGAATCGGTTGCCCAGGGAGGTTGTGAGTGCTCCATCCCTGGCGGTGTCCAAGGCTAGGTTGGATGAAGCCTTGTGTGGGATGGTTTAGTGTGAGGTGTCCCTGCCCATGGCAGGGGGGTTGGAACTAGATGATCTTGAGGTCCTTTCCAACCCTAACTATTCTATGATTCTATGATTGTATGATTCTATGAAGTACAGTGCAGGACCCATAGCTCATACATCACATTCCCATTGTGTACTTGGAGAACTGAAAACTGATCTAGTCCCCATGAGACAACTCTGAGATCCCACGCATTGCATAATACAATTATGTAGTTACTTAAAATAATGAGAAAACTCTTGACATTTCAGAAGAAACTAACCCACCAGAAGCTTCTACTAAAGACATAGTATTATCAACCACTTGAATTTTGTCGTAAAGCGCTAGAAAACGCATTATAGGGCTACCCTCTTTTGTCAGAAACAACTAGATGTTCTTTCTTATCTCTGATTTCCATGAGCTAGAAGAGAGCTTCATTAATACTTACCAGATACTTTTCTCATTGTATTAAGGAAAACAAATTTCTTTTCTTAGATGCTGTCTCTTACTAGACACACAGGGCACATGCATCATACAGTGCCTGATAAAGAAATCACCATACATTCCAAAAAAGTGGATATAACATCATATTGACTGTGATATCTAAACAGTATTTTAAAGTGCTTACACATGCGCCTAAGTACTGTTCCAAAGCCTCAGAGAAATCAAGTGCAGGATATTTACATACAAATGTAATAACTCTCAGACAACTTAATCTGAGGCTGATAGATACTATCAAGATTGTTATCACAATTGCAGGATTTGATTGCAAACAGTAGCACAGGCACTATATGAAAGCCCCATTCAGAAATAAAAATATTGATTCAAATTATTCAAAATTGAGGACACACAGTGACACATGAAACTCATTTTTGTCAACATTGCATCCGACTGATACACATTTTCTATCTAGGGATCCAGCCAGCATACGCATACCCAGTAGGTTTGATTTACATGACAAATTCTTTTAAATAAGATTCTTTAAGTGAGTCTTATTCCTCCTAGCTTCTAGTATAATTATTTTGGATAATGTCTCTTTTATGCTAAGAACACTGATTCCTCCTGATGCTCTTAGCTGCAGAAGACCTTTTTATTTAAGAAGTTTACCACATATTGAAAAAAAACCAAACAACTCAAAGGCTGTAACCTGCAAAATGACTAAAAAGCATTCTGTAAAATTCAGTGCACAAGGACACAAATTCCCTGTAAGATTAATAAACATTATGATCCCACATCAACTTGTGCAGGAGGTGTGAATAGTCCAAGAAACTCAACTTTGGTAAATATATCAGGTTGAAGTAACCACAGAAAATACATATACGTCAGCTCTAACCATCTAAAACCATTACACCGGTGTTACCAGCATTACAAACCAGTAGTATGAGCTAAAAGGCAAGCAGAAAACCTGAAGTCAGAAATTCATGTTGTAGTTCTGCTACGTGATGGACTGTGAAACCTTTAGCACTGAGCCTGTCTGCCTCAGCCTCCCCACACAGAAAAACAGGGATTTGCACAGCTTTTCATGATGCATCAGATTTGCTCTGCTTCCAAGCTTCTGTTAGTAATAGTTCTGTGCAAGGTGGAAAGAAGCCAGCTGTAAGAGCTGAGTGCAAGTAAAGAGCATCTGCCAACTGAAACAAAAAAGTCCAAAACATCTTAGGCAAAGAAAGCATGATCTAGTACTCTGCTCAATAGCAATTCTCTGTGTCTGTATGTAAAGCTATAACTTTTGGGCATCCCTTTTGATCAATCCTCACAATTTAGAGGAACATTTCATTCTTACTGGCTGAAAACTGAAAAGAAAGCGAGAAAACAGAGGCTACACCTGCTGACCCAAGTTTGTTTTTTAGAACCACTTTCATATTACTATGAACTTCCAGTATTCGTTAAGGGAGTGATTAACAACCCCTATCCTTAATGCCATCTCCATCTCACCCTGTCGCACTAGCTCAGTGTTGCAAGTTTTGCCCATCCTTGAAGAGATAACTTGTTAGGAGAAAAGAAAGGGGATAATGCTTAGGGAGAATACAGTGGGAGACTTGCACAGCATCACTGCTGGGGAAGCCATGGGTGGTGAAGGATCTCACAGAGCCACTGGCTGTGGGAAAGGGAATGCAGAGCACTGACAGCAGTAAGGGCGGTCAATGGCATGGGAGACTGGCATATGGGACGGGGATGCCTGGAAAACAAACAGCACACACAGTCTCTGGCTTGGAGACACATGTCCCATGGGCTTTTCTCTCTGCAACTCTCACATGGCAAATACAGCCCACAAGCAGATAATGCTTCAAACTGGCAACCTTCACAGAGCCATGGAGCAGGAGAAACCCAGCAGTACTGGGTGACATGGAGATACCAGCTGCAACAGTAAAGGGGTGGAAAGAGGGAGTGGACTGAGAGAATCTCTGTCAGCAAGCTTGCTGGGCTCTACACAGCTCAGCCTTATCTGCCTTGCTCCAAGGCCTGAACTCCTCCAAGTTTCTTAGCTATTAATGTTACTCTCCATTTAGCAAAACTTCCCTAATGCTGATCTGCCCTTGGCAACCTCCTGTCTCCACTCCCTTGGTTTCTGTCAGCGCTTAATAAAGAAGATCTGATGATCTAATGTGATTAGGGCCACAAGGATGATCAAGGGTCTGGAGCATCTCTCTTATGAGGACAGACTGTGAGAGCTGGGCCTGTTTAGTCTAGAGAAGAGCAGACTGAGCTAGGATCTCATTAGTGCAGATCAGTATCTCAAAGGCAGGTGCCAGGAGGATGCTGCCAGACTCTTCAGTGGCACCCAGCAACAGGACAAGGAGCAATGGCCATAAACTAAAACTCAAGAAGTTTCACCTCAGGAAATTCTTTCCTGTTAGGGTGGTGAAACACTGGAATGGGTTGCCCAGGGAGGTTGTGAGTGCTCCATCCCTGGCGGTGTTCAAGGCCAGGTTGGATGAAGCCTTGGGTGGGATGGTTTAGTGTGAGGTGTCCCTGTCCATGGCAGGAGGGTTGGAACTGGATGATCTTGAGGTCCTTTCCAACCCTAACTATTCTATGATTCTATGAAGAACTTCTTTACACTGAGGGTGGCAGAGCACCGGAACAGGCTGCCCACGGCGGCTGTGGAGTCTCCCTCTCTGGAGACTTTCAAAACACAGCTGGACAAGTTCCTGTGTAACTTGCTCTGAGTGGCCCTGCCTTTGCAGGGGGGTTGAATTGGATGATATTCAGAGGTCCCTTCTAACCCTAATGATGCTGTGATTCTGTGATCTGTATCTGCCTGCCACCTCACCTGCGACTGCCAGACACACTGTTCCTAGGGCCATCACGACGTGCAGAGAGGTGCCTCTATCACAGAATCCCAATCACAGAATCACAGAATCCCAAGGGTTGGAAGGGACCTAAAAAGATCATCTAGTCCAACCCCCCTGCAAGAGCAGGGTAACCTACAGTACATCACACAGGAACTTGTCCAGGCGGGCCTTGAATATCTCCAGTGTAGGAGACTCCACAACCCCCCTGGGCAACCTGTTCCAGTGCTCTGTCACTCTTACAGTAAAGAAGTTCTTCCTGATGTTAACGTGGAACTTCCTATGCTCCAGTTTACACCCATTGCCCCTTGTCCTATCACTGGATATCACTGAAAAAAGCCTAGCTCCATCATCCTGACACCTACCCTTTACATATTTGTAAACACTGATGAGGTCACCCCTCAGTCTCCTCTTCTCCAAGCTAAAGAGACCCAGCTCCCTCAGGCTCTCCTCATAAGGGAGATGTTCCACTCCCTTAATCATCTTTGTGGCTCTGCGCTGGACTCCTTCAAGCAATGAATCACCCGCCATTATTGGTGGCGTGGGCAGTTATTGTGCTACTCCTACCTTATGCATAGTAGTAGTATAAGCATTGCAATTCAAGGCACACAAGCCTATTTTTCTCAGACTTCAGGATATTCCAGTGTCACTACTCTTGATGTGCTTTTCATATGGTTTGTGGCAGGTCTGCTCTTCATTTTCTTACTGACAGTCACAGCTGAAAGGTCTTATTTGGAATGATAAAGCTGAGGGGTTTTTTGTTAATTTTCAAACTTCCCTCTACTCCCCCCTCCCCCCCTTGCACTGCCCTCATATCAATAAGCACCTGCCTGCCTTCCTGAAGGCCACCCATGCTAGTATATTCCAGCAAGATCCTGTTACAGGTCACAGCACACAGCCCAAGCTATGCACTTGCTTTACCTCCACCCAAAGGGATTTAAAGAAATTTAACCTCCAGACAATCTGGAAAATCTAAGTTGATCATTTACTGCTATTAACCCCACAAAAGATTATGCTGAGTTGATATGCACAGGTTGTTACAGCATTTACAAGCACAGACCTCATCAAATGCACATGTCACCTGAGCAGGATGTTTCCAACAATTTGAAGTCAGCACACACTGCTTAAGCTATTCTTTTGTACCCTTCCCCCCCATTATCCCTTTCCCCTCACATATATATTCCTATGCTTAGTCTTTCTCCCAAGAGAAATAAACAACAGGTTTGATTCCTCTCTCACTGCTGCCAGCGAGCCTCAGCTAACTGTATGAGCCCAGACTGTGCAAGGACAAATCTGCAGGTGCTTTTTGCAATTGATTTGAAAACCAATTTAATAAATAAAAAAAAAGACTAGAAATAGGAATCAGGACCAATCAAATCATTACTGCAGAAGGCCCAGTTCAGTGGCATTGGTTAGCAACATGCTGAGGAAGGCTGGCACACCATGAAAGGACCATCACCATTTATTAGTAAAATCTAGTGCAGCTGAAGGAAGATCTTGGCTGTTAGGCATGCTGCTAGATCATGCATTCAAAGCCTATCAATACAGAGAAGATACTGAGATTACTAGAAGTTGAAAAAAGTCATAATATTAATACCTTATTCCATGCTGACACTCAGCCAGTATTTCACTGTGGAAGATATGGCCCACAAAAATATTGGACATCAGGACCCACTTTGACAGCCAGTATCTGTTCCTCTCTTTCTCCTCAATTTCATCTGTAGTAGGTGGATACTTCTACCATCAGCTTAACTGACACTTGCTGCTTCACTCTTCTGTGAGTGCACTAACCATTGCTGTTTCAGTTCATCTCCCCACATGATCTCTCTTTGAGCCCACAGACTCAGCAAGAGCGTCCTTCATGCTCTGTTACTTGCATTCAAGAACTATACAAAGTCAGAGGATGAACAAGGGCCTGGCATGATGGCAAGAAAAGGTTTTGCACCCCAAAAGCAATTGAACTGCCTATTCTGAACATGACACAGAGCATTCTGGATAATGGCACAGCCCCTGTATTGCTCTCCAAGACACCTCCAATAAAGAAAGCAAGCTGTGCAGACTTCTGCGTACACAACAGTTAGGCCAAAAGAAATAAGTGAGGTGCACACAGGAAAGGGGCCTCATCTTCCTTGGCTGTTTGCATGTTCCCTGACACCATTTTCTTCATGACTTTACCAAAGTGCAGAAGCTGTTTTTACTGTTAGCAATTCCACCGCGATTAGCAGTGCCTCCTATATCAGATGGCCCTGCTTCTCCTTCCATTTGAGCTATCAGACTTACAGCCCTTATTACGCATCCTGCTGGTCAGCTTTTCCAAGCGTCACCTGCACACCTTGTCCTGCTGTTAGGTTTTTGCTGCTCCACTCTTCTGATTTTATTGACAGATGGTAGTGCTTGCACTATAATACAGTAGTTTCATAGCCATTGCAATATCATAGTATTTCAGAGCACAGAGGTAGAAAGGAGCTGTACAAGGGAGCCATTTCTTGCTATTTATAAGATGGGAAAATTGAATAAATGAAGATAAAAGTTTGTGAGATTAAAGGTAATAACAGCCTAGTCTGTTCAGCCAGTATCAACCAGTCCCATCTGGTAACTGGAACAAACCATACAGTGCATCATACTGCTTTACTTTCCTGTCAACACAATCAAGCAAACCTAGACACGTAGCAAGGCAAAGCTGTTGTGTTTTCAAACTATCTGGTCCTACAAATGCTTGACGTTCTTGCTAAAGCTGTATCCTCTTTCAGTTACTGGAGAGCTGTTATTAATGTCTGTATTATTTGGGAAAGTCTTATGTGCATCAGCTCTGCATAGCACTGCAACCTTGCATGTGCAATAAACTTGAAAAATGTTGGATTCCTCTTCCTAAAGGTCTGAAAAAAATAGGATTTCCAATTCCTAACATAACAGTGGTTCCATCTGGTTCTCATCTCATTGTTCTGGGTACATCTTCCTGGCCCAAGAACACCCAGGGGAAGTCAGTGATTCTTTTCAGAGGGTGGAAATTAATTTGTCAGTACTACAGTCAGCTCCACTGCTTTCTTCTAAAACACTCCACAGCTCAGCTTATCGCCTCAGCCCTGATTGCACTCCTCAGCCCTACTTCCCACATCTGCAGAAAAAGCCATAGAAATATCTGTGCTAAGGGGGGTTTATTATTGACAAAGTTCAACTTCTTAGCTCTTTGCCATACCTACACATTGTTTTAAATAGGCAGAAATACAAATAAATCACTTATTAGGCTCAATCTTATGTGAAAGCTCAGATGAATTACCAGGTTTCTCTGGCACTTAATGTCCAGCATTAGCCACCTATGGTCATCATCCTATAGAGTGAGGGAGCAGCATCGTTACAAGAGACTATCTGCCTGCCAGGGCGCTAATGCCACAGACTGCTCTGCTTCTACAGCACTCCTTGTACTTGTTTCTCAGCAAGGGGAGAGCACTGAGCACCTAGCCTGCTGGGCCAGCCCTCTGTCCCCAGCTTCATCTGATAGGAGCATTCCTTGCATTTTATGATGGCCTTCCCTTGAAGCCATACACATAGCTCTTAAAATGGGCCTTTTAGGAAAGGAGACCATGATTTTTAATCTCTAATGCTAGTGTTTACTTCTACTGAACAGATATCCAGAGGTAATACCTTACATCACTCCTATAACATTATGGAAGCAAACAGATTCTCTGGAGTGCCAGAAATAAGCATTTATGGCTTTTAAATAAAAGAAGTGATAAAATCCAAATCCTCCCCCTAATGTTTTCAAAATATATTTCACCTAAAGTCATTTTCTCTGTGAGTCAAACTCAGTGTTGAAGTTGAAGTAATTTCCAGCTCCTGGGAATATTACATCACCTTTGTCTGTCTACAAAAGTTTGGCCTCTCATCAAAGCTAATGCTCTGGTTAAAAGGTTTCCACCCTCACCTCTCTATGCCCCAGCCAGCTGAGGTTCCCATTCCTTCCTGCCTGCTTAGTTGTACATGTTCTGCACTCAGGTCTAAAAACCCAAAAAGCTGTTCAACCCAAAACCCCTTCTCCATCCAAATACATGGTATTACAAGGATTTGTGCTAACCTGGTTAGTCCTCACATAACCAAGCGACTGAGGGAAAAGCTGCATGTGCAGTTAGACACATGTAGGTTTTCAGGAGAATCAATAAGAACCATCTTCTCCACATCAGCAGACAAGGTATTTATACTCACACAGATCACACTTATAGAGCAATTCCCAAAACAAGGCAAACTGTGTATATCTAACATCTTACACAAACCAGAGAAGGGGGGGTCCCAGCTCTTTGTCATACAATTCTCAGTCATCTGGACTTCCTTCTCACCTTCCAATGAAGCAAATCCTTGAAAAGAGATAGAAAACTAATATAAAT
This sequence comes from Lathamus discolor, assembly GCF_037157495.1. Taxonomy (NCBI): domain Eukaryota; kingdom Metazoa; phylum Chordata; class Aves; order Psittaciformes; family Psittacidae; genus Lathamus; species Lathamus discolor. Next base: position 50,301,417 of record NC_088884.1, read on the forward strand.
AATAAAATAGAAAATCAGCCTTTTTTTTCCCACTACTTCAGTGGGTTGAATCAGCATACAAGCAGTAAAGCACTAGAGTCCACAGAAGGGAAGAAGTACCACCATGCAGCCAGGAGCAAGAGAGAGAAAATCAGCAGATCCTTTTGGAAGCTGTATGCCAGCAGATTCCCACCCCGAGGCATCCCATTCCAGTAACACTGAACAGACCATGGAACACCTGGCCTTTTGGCCTTTCCTCACAAGCAGAATTAGACATCCAGAGATGTATATTTTATAATAAAATAGAAAAGGGAACTGACGCATTTATAAAGTTTCTTGCTATTTTTATTTCATGCAAACCCATCCAACCATTCCTAGAGCTAATCATACTTAAGTAGGCAATTCCACAGCTTCAAGCACTTTATCCTTATTACAGTTACTGTTGCAGTAGACACAGTCCTCAAGCTGAGCCATCCTCAGGCACTGAACAGACCCGCAGTTTGGAGGAAGGGGTAACAGCCTGAAGCTTTTCTGTGACTACAGGTCAGATGCTGTGCTAGTTCCTAGCCAGTGCCTGACTCTGGATGATACTCAGTTTCCCAGTTGAACTTGTCTACTGGTGAGGTTGCACGCTAAAGTGTACCAAGTGTGTCATTCCCAGTTTCTAATACATTATTTTCCAATGTGATTCAGATAAAATCAGGAGAGTCCAGCACCTACACATCAGCGCAAACCCTGTATGCTTTTCAGGTTTTGATGTACTTGTAGCATTTTCACCTAACAAGAAGTGAAATCTGAGATTTCAGATCAGTAAAAAGTAGGCTACTTATATATCCAAGCAGAAGCCTGGGGAGAAGTTTAGAGAAAAGGAAACTAGGAAAGTAACATACATACTTTAATTTTCCTATTCATGGTCAGTCCCCATTTCAGGAAAATCTGAACATTGTTCCCTTTGCTGCCCTGCTGCCCTCCTCAGAAGACACAAGGCAAAACCAGACAGACATTCCCTTTCCAGTCTCCTGCTTACAAAACAATCTGAATGTATTATTCCTTCAAAACATCTGTTTGCACTCCTAACATAAGAAAAAATGTTGAGGCTTTACGTGTTTGATAACAAGCTGTGACCTCTGCTTTGGAATTTGGTTAAACCCAGCTTGTTACATCTCCAGAATCTAGTCACTTTTGAAACTTGACTGAATTAAACTCTAATTATTCTAGAGTGAAATGATTCCTATGCTTCTGTTTTACAGATATCCACTGAGATTGTCAAAAAAAGGCTCATTAGCTTTGCTTCGTTTCTGTTTACTTTTTAATCACTTTAATGGGTGAAACTCTAGTTAGTGGATCAGAGTGGTTTTAGTGAAAGGGTGGCGAGCTCATGACCTGAATACAGCAATTCATCCAGGATACAGCCCCATCTTAACACCGCCTTCCAGAGCACCCCTGAAATGTGGACCAGCAGCAAGCCACAAACCAGGTGATGACTTGGGCAACCTGCACCAACCATTTCTTCTAAGGGACTTACAGTCTTTCTACCTCTTGCCTTCATCTTGTCTATAGCCTAAAGGCAGGTCCCACCACTGTAAGAAAGATGCAAGGAGGGACTGTACAGGCATGTCTGACAGGATAAATGTGCAGCCTCTGGCCATATGACATGCTGTGCAGTGATCACAGGACAAAGCCCACATTAGCCACAGGACAGGACACAGACGCAGCCTCCAGTGAAATGACACATTTCACACATACCTGGACATGTGGCAGTTAGATGACAGGGCAGGTAGATTTTGAGAACATGACATATACACAGCTATTTATCTGTCAGGGAAAGGGCCACACCTTTCCTTATCACATAGCTATCAGAAGCTATGTGACTGCCCAGGCTGAAAGCACAAGCACAGCTGCCTCAGAGCAATTCTGATTATGGTAAATACACTGCTGCTGCTACAAGCACATCATTTTTCTCTTTGTCTGGTTTGCTGATGTTCTCTATTACAGGTAGAGTGGTCTGTATCTTCAAGATAACAAGCTAGTCCATTTTATTACACATTAATGAGGTTCACTACAAGGTTTCCTTTTATTTTCAACCATTTGACTGATAGTGAACATTCTTCACATAGTCAGGCAGAATACCTGTGGGACATCCTAAAACTCTTTTCATTCCTACTAGCTGCTTATAAAATGACAATGGAGTAAAATTGTCAATTAAGAAGAAAATACTAAAATAATAGCTAAAGAAAGAAATATCACTGTCCTCCACTGCGTACTTGTTTATTTGTTTACCTGCCTTTCTAAAGTGTAGTCTTTGTCCATGGTCTTTCTTAAGGGAGAGGTCTTTCTTAAACCATGGAAAGACACAGGAACAGCAAGGATCACACATCAGTGACAGGAAGAGCAATGAAGCAACAACCAGTCCTGTTAAGGACACAGATGTTTGTCTTTTACAAATGTAATGTGGCATCTGGCACACACAAAAGTCTAATGGCTGGAAAACAATTACAGAGGAAGCACCTTCTAGGCAAATGATCAAATCTCACCCAGTGCAGGAATTTCAGTGGAAGATAACAGAGGTAATTCTGTATTTGGTATTGCTCTGGCTCTAAGTTTTCCCACTGTTGTGAGGAAAAGCTATGCCTTGGGAATATGTTTTAACCAAATATGTTTTAACCTATATACTTCATGCATTTCAAAGTTGTCTCCAAGCACGGGTCTGAAATAAGGTACCTGAAGGCAGGTGAGGTAAAAGTGAAGACCAGTTTCTTCCCTTCAGGACAGAATGCTGTTTTGATACTAGCTTAGGTTCCTCCACCCAAAGCAAGGTCCTGCTGTTAACATTAAAAACATTCTCTGTGCAAACCAGCAATTTTCAAAAGAGGGTTACAGATCCCAGGAGGTTTATGGACCATTGCTGGAGAGTCTGAAGGAGGTAGCTGTAAAGACAAGCTATTATCAATAGTCTCGGAAACACCAAGCAGTGGTCTACATCTCCAGGAGAGAAAAAGAGTGTCTGTAAATCAGAAGACAGTAAAAGCCCTGAGTTGTCCTCTTCTTCACTCTTCTGAGGTTCTCACATTGCACACTTGCTCCTGTTCCTCTCTTTAAACCTCTTACTGCTGTGGCTCAGTCCCCCCTGTCTGATCTGCCTCTTAATTCCATTCTAGATTCAAATCCCTTCCTCTTCTTTAAGAGTACAAAACTTTATTATCTACTGAAAAAAATTCTCTGTACCTTCCTGCCCTGAGCAGACACAGCACTGCAAATTCTAATACAGCAATTTAGCACATCTTTGGCATGCGTTGCACTTTTTCATTTAAAAATAAAGCATGACATTTATCTACATAACTGTAATTCCTTAATGACTTTCCCTCAGGTGTTTCTCTTCTAAAGGACAATTACAGGCACTGAAGTGACTGTATAAAATGACATGCATACCTGATAACTCTACTTGTCTGCTTCCAGAGCATCAAGTTATTTTCTCACTTAATTGACATTAGCAAAGTGTTGCTCTTGGTGGAATGGCAGAAATGAATCAGCTGGAAGGGACAAAACTTGTTCCTAGTCTTCTGCCTACACTAACAGGCCAACTGTCACATTCTGACTGCAGGACCTACGGTTCCTCTCAGCGGCCAGACTGGACCAAACCTCTGCAAGAACAGGCTGGGAGAGGCAGCTGATCCTCCCACTGCATCATTCTATAGGAGAAAGCCAACAGCCGATATCTTGCCACAGACAGGAGTATATTGCACACTGGGGTGAGACTTGGGAATGTGCTGAGGAAAAACATGCTTTCTTCTGGTGCTGAGCAGAGCTACGATTCCTATTCATAGGTGCCACATGTGACACATCAGTCACAGTCACATTAGCATGTGGACAATCCAGATCCCCAGAGCAACACGGGAGCAAATACATAAGCTAACACTCCTCCTCTGCCAGCACTTGTCCACCCTTATAAAACCCAGTTTGGAATGGTCCTATAAGAATATTGCTTAGTTTTGTATGGCCCAGGTTGAATTTGCTGGATTAGAGGCAGATACAGTAGTCATTAGGCTGGGTAAATTGAACACATTTAACATGAGAGTAACAGCTATAAATATAGAAAACTCTGATGTCAGGTGCAGCTTTTTTTTTTTTTTTTTTTTGAGTATTCATTACATTTACATTTCAAAATGCACTTGTAAAATAAAAGCAAACTCGTGTCATTATTTGTGTTCCAATTCTCCAGCAGCATCACAGCACATTTTATAGGGCATGGCCTGGTTATCACAAAACTCTGAAGCAAAAATTTTAAGCCTATTTTCCTAAGCATTTGGCAAGCACCAAAATCACCTGAGTTGTGACATGAAGCTGTGCTTAAGATTATCTGTGTACACTGAGTTAAGGTCTTAAAGCATATTATCACATACCAGTTTTTTGGAACCCTTGCCTTACTCTGTTTCCTACACAGATTTCCCTGGGATGAAATGCAGGTAATGTAGTGATGAAGGCTACTCTTTCTGGACACCTTTTTTTTTCCCTCTCTATCATTTGTTGTAAAAATTGACAAGTGATTAAAGGTGAATTTGAAAAAAATAGAAGGTATCACAATGAAAGCATATGAATGTGGCTTTTTGCCATGGTGTGCTTCTGCAGTGCCAGCCAATTCATTTAAATCACACTTTTCACTGTTTTTTAGCAATGTCATATTCCTCATCTTCCCATATGTGGTTTGAGATTGCGGGTTTTAATTTGTAGCAGAGCTGAAAAGTCAGCTTGCAGTTGATTCATGTGAGTGCTTTACTCTGAGTATTTGCAGCACTAAACACTGAGTACTCTTAAATATCAGCTCTTGCGCATGTCAGTCATACCTTAATGCAGGTAACAAAGAGATGGTTCAAAAGCCCCATCACGTCACAGAAATACTACGGAATAAATTCAACAGGGATGCACACACACAAAAAAAAGTGCATTAGGAAATTAATTGCAGTGATTTCAGAGCAGACTCCTGTAGCTATTTACTTTGAGGTACTTGATTTTGCAGTTTTGAAAGCACCAATAGCAAGGAGGAAGAAGGTGGGGAGCGAGCAAGCGACTGCGTGTTCTGAGTTACTGGCTGGGCCACTCGGAACCAAAACCTTGCAAAAAAGACGTTAAAAAGTACACATTTAAAGATAGACATTTGAGTCTAGTATGTCTGAAAGTTACATGACCTGACATTTCCAATATGTTTCATTCTTGAGTTTGCTTTCTGTCTACGTGTAATTTCTTTGTATCTTACCAGGAACCTTCAATTAACTGTTAGTAGCTTTAGGAAACCTGAGCCATGCAGGAAAAGAAAGGTATCCATACAGACATGTATGTGAAATTCCCAAGCTTTCATTAAACAATGACCATACATGAAGTGCAAAGATCCTTACAGACTGCAAAGCCATAATATTTTAAGCATTTCCTTCCAAAACCTTTGCTGAAAAGTATAAAAACCCCACCATATAAACCCTCCCACAGTGTCCTTAAAAATATGAACATCGTGTTTTCTCTTGAAGAAGTTCGCTATGAGAAAATGAACATGGTCGATGAGAAAATGAACATGAGCCGGCTTCAGTGTGCGCTTGCAGCCCAGAAAGCCAACCGTATCCTGGGTTGCATCAAAAGGAGCGTGACCAGCAGGTCGAAGGAGGTGATCCTGCCCCTCTACTCTGCTCTTGTGGGACCTCACCTGGAGTATTGTGTGCAGTTCTGGTGTCCTCAACATAAAAAGGACATGGAACTGCTGGAACAAGTCCAGAGGAGGGCCACGAGGATGATCAGGGGACTGGAGCACCTCCCGTATGAAGACAGGCTGAGAAAGTTGGGGCTGTTCAGCCTGGAGAAGAGAAGGCTGCGTGGGGACCTCATAGCAGCCTTCCAGTACCTGAAGGGGGCCTATAGGGATGCTGGGGAGGGACTCTTCGTCAGGGACTGTAGTGACAGGACAAGGGGTAACGGGTTAAAACTTAAACAGGGGAAGTTTAGATTGGATATGAGGAGGAAATTCTTTCCTGTTAGGGTGGTGAGGCACTGGAATGGGTTGCCCAGGGAGGTTGTGAGTGCTCCATCCCTGGCAGTGTTCAAGGCCAGGTTGGATGAAGCCTTGTGTGGGATGGTTTAGTGTGAGGTGTCCCTGCCCGTGGCAGGGGGGTTGGAACTAGATGATCTTGAGGTCCTTTCCAACCCTAACTATTCTATGATTCTATGATTCGCTACAGAGAATTTGAAAGTTTTCTTATATCTCCCTGTAGTTTTGGTAGATGAAAACTTTAAAATAATAATAGAAAAAAACAAACCCATGCAACAGACAAAACCAAAAACATGTGAATAATTATTTTAGTTTACTGCTGAAGTAATGGCAAACGAAACCAAACTTTATATGCCTTCACGAAACCAGCTAAGAGAAAAAAAAAACCCTCAGCTTTCACTTAAGATTTACTTCTGCTAGTTCACCATGAAAGTTTAGAAGATACTGGTACTTCTTTATTTCATTTCACATTTCAACAGACAAGACTGAAACAGTGCAAGTAAAATGCCAGGGATGGTGAACTCATTTTATAAATAAAAGTGTGAGCATGCACAATATATAAAATACATGAGTTCATATTTGGTCAGATAATGTTCTTACACCTGTTCATCCAGGCTTTGGACCAAAGCTAGCGAATGATATTTGAATAGAGCTGGGTAAAAATAGATCTGTTCTTGTAACATTATCAAAAGGATCTGACCTAACAGGTGATGACATCTTATGGGGTAAATCAGCTAAATTGGATGTTTCCTCATGTTTTAGGATTGGTTAGTATTACTCAGTACGCATAAAATAGCTGACCTCTAGTACGGGACATATTGTATTTATGGACTGCCACCTATTTCAGTCCTATGTCAAGTTTATACTATACTCCTAGTTTAACATTATACACCAAAACTTTCACTGCAGTTGTTTTATTTGCAAACTAGTCCAAAAGTATAGTCAATGTATGTTAAGTTACAATATTACTGCAGATCTTTGGTAGAAAGCAGTCTTTATGTTTTCTTCTCTTTTTTGAATGTCATGTCTTATAGATATACAGGTAGTTAAGGATAGTACTATTTTCTTTGTAACTGTTTTCCTTAAAAAAAAAAGGAAGATCTTATTAAAAAGAATTGATATAATATCCATTGCATTTTAGCTCTGTATGTCTGTTCTGTTACCAAGGTCACTGTCTGTGAGCCCATTTAGCTTCACCTGCATGACATAGGGCTGTGCCCCCCTTCAGAAACATTCACCACTAAGTGCCTCTGCCCAGCACCGTTGCTGAAGCAGTTATTCAGTGCTACAGGGAAGATTAAACCTACTTTCCACAGTCAGAGTCACCAAGGAAGATAGCTTTGGAAACAATTTAAAACCATGTCACTTGGGATAAAGCTGTACGTTTGTTTCAAGCAGGGAGGCAGGTGAGGAGCCTGCAAGAGGATGCTTATGTCCAATCAGCAGACAGCAAAAGCACCAGTTCTCCTGCTGAGCCACTCTCAATTCATGTTCGATCAGCTTTTTCAGGCACTGGTGAAGTTTAGTGACACACATTAATAAGGCAATAGTGACAACATGCCTCATTTGCTCAAACCCCATAATGTCCCCTGCTGACTCAGAGTTTACACTGCACATGAGACTTAGCAACCTTGGCGTGCACCTCAGGATTTGTCTACACACAGAACACAGCATCGGTTTAATTTCAACAGTTTGTCAAGTCAGTAAAAAATCTGGTGGGACACAGATGACTCAAGATTGACATCTTTGAATGATTCTAGATTTCAATCAACATAAGCTTTAGCAAGCCCTAGGCTTTGGTCCTAAGGCATTCACTGAGCCACTGCACATTGCAGAAGGAAGGGTTTATAATTAAAAATCAGTATTTGGGGAGCTCTTTCCTAGTTTTATGATATACTTTCTATGTTACCATATTTGTAGTCTATATTGTCAGTGTTTTCCATTTGTTTCTGCTACCTTTTTAGATGTTGGCTATTTATAAGTAGGGCATTGAAACAAAGCGTTGCTTCAAAGCTAAATGTTAACATCTCTCTTGTCCCTTTCCCTGAAGTTGGAACTAAAATGAAAGAGGTAATGATTGTATGCGCAGCTTAGGAACACCCCTACAGAAATCCTGTACTGTACATCCTCCCTACTGTACCCCTACCAAAACACTCTAATTAACCAGCTATTTAGCTAACATAGTAGCCAACATACCAGCAGGCTGCAAGATTGTCAGCTCAGTGTGGAATTTCTAGTAGTCAAAAGAAGCAGAAAACTATTGATGTCTCTACAGAGCAAGTATTCAGAAAGGGCTTCCCAGAAAAAACCAAGGAGGAAAAAGTTAAACAAGGAAGAAGAAAAACAAAAAAAATCAGGCTTGCCAGAGCTATGTAAAACATGACATACCTTTCAACATGGCAGGGATCATTCCTGTCCATTTCCTATTAAAAGTATAGATGTCAAAAGGAATTTGACTCTTTTTTGTGTACTTTTAGGCAGGAGTGCTGCAAGAATATAGCTAGGAGAATAAGCTGATAGAGGTAACTCAGTGCTGGATCCAGCAGAGATACACCTCGAGGCCCTTGCAACACCCTTGTCCATTTTCATGTCTGTAAAATCAAAACAGAGCTCACTCTTCTTTCCCTCATGTGTTATAGAGATTAAGCAGACACCACTTCACCTTCTATCAGTGTAACACAGCAAACAGGCTCTTTTCCTGGGGGTAGGAAAACTCCTAGAAGGTCCTGGGGCAGAACAAGGTGGAGTACCTTCAAAAACCTTTCACCCTGCACGTACCACTGCAGGCTCCCCCAGCCAGGGAAGGAGGGCAGTTACACACCCTCAGTTGTCGCTACTGCAGAGTTAAACAAAGCACCATGTGCTGTTCTGCTCTTGCAAGAAAAAGTAGGGGTGAATCCCATCTTCCTTCTTTTAATACTCCCCACCAGAGAGAACCAAAAGGCTTGCTTAAAATATATTAAGTATAAATATCTATATGTTAATTATACATTATTAAAAAATCATTAGGATAATGAAAACTCCTATCCATATGGTAAAGAGACAGGAGAGGAGAAATCTCTTGTACTGCTTCTGTATTTGCCAGGCTGGTGATGACAGCCACATTTCAGCTCACAGTAAGACAGCACTCTGTACAGTAGCATATTCGCCCAGCACATATCTCACAATAGTTTGCAACAGCAGGTAAATACTAAATATAACAATAACCTTACAAACATGGCAACAGGAGAATGGAGAAGTTAAGGAACCCAGTTCTTTTGGCTTTGTAAGTCATTGGCAGACAAGCACAGAACAAAGCTTTCCTAAATTCACTTCCAGCCCAAGATTAAACCAGCAAGTTGCAGACTCCTGCCATGGTATACATGGGCTCCTCATGGAAGTTGGATGACTCACAGATGGCCAATGAGCCACCTAGTAGTAGGACTTCAAACAAAATGAGTATTTTCAGTTCCATACCCTAATAGGCCAGGACTGACCAACAGACCAAGCTGTGCTATGTCGAAGTGGTAATTCATTTCTCTTTTGAAAGGAAACATCAAAGAAATAGCAGAAACAGGTAGGTATTTGCCTTTTAGGAAGTAAAAACTAAATAAGAAAATGTCTTTCTTTTCCTTGATATCAAGTGTGGCTTGAAGATTTTCTCACCTGCACTGCAGCAACACTAAGTTCCATGCACAAAGCAATAGGATGAGATGTCAGGGATTTTAGATACCAGCCAATGTCAACTAACTGAAACAATGATGAGACTCTCTGTGTGTGTCCGTGTCTGGCTGATCATTTAGCAAAATTTTGCTTACATAAGGGCCACCAATATTCTGAAAGACAAAAAGCATGGCTCCTGGCTGGGAATCAAGGAGCAGTTCTATGGAGCAATGGGACCTTTGCTTATCTTGTAGCTCTGTGCACACAGAAGCATGATCCTTTCCACATATTAACAGCTGCAACCTTTCACACAATTAATTTTTCATAACTTTAGCTTGAACTTTCACTTTTCCTTTTATTGCTATAGCATTTAGGAGAAGAGTGCCTTGCTCTTCAGGAACTCAGGTGATCTGTTTTCAGTTTATAACTTTAGAAGACCTGCTGTTATATTACAGACAATCCAAATGTGTGAAATACTTACTGTACATGAAAGCGTTGGTTGTACAACTGGATGGGCACCATGCCAGCCAAACTCATCCATCAGGCTGTCAACAACTTGCTGTGGTGACCTATGCAGAAAATTTTCCTACAAACAACTGTTCAGATCACAGGCAGACAACAGGTTTTCTTAAATCCACTTTCAATTGTGCTTAAGGGTTTGTGAATTTCCAGTTTCATCTGCAAGAACAGGATGTTCTGATTTACATTTATGATTTGTTTTACATTTTCTATTTGCAGAAATTCTGCTGGACCTCCTGGCTTCATCACCGAAGAAAGATTTTTAGTTCACTGACCTTTTCCATCTGATGTAAAAACATCCCTTGAGATGTGAGTCCTTCAGACAGAATTGAACTCTTTTCCCTTCCTGCATTTTTTTTCCTCAAGGATCCACCAGCAGATGTGAAAAATGGCCCAGAATCATGTGACAAAAGCTCAGCAATGCACACCATCAATGTCATGAAGACTTCTATTTCACAAAACTCAAATGCTGTTTCATTATATAAAGAAGCATCTTTTCCAACAGAATCACAGAATGGTAGGGGTTGGACGGGACCTCTGGAGGTCATCTAGCTCAACTCCCCTGCCAAGCCATGCACCTAGAGCAGGTTACACAGGAACATGGCCAGGTGGGTTTTGAACGTTTCTAGAGAAGGAGACTCCACAACTCTCCTGGGCAGACTGTCCCAAAGCTCTGCCACCCTCAACGTAAAGTCCTTCCTCATGCTGAGGTGGAACTTCTTGTGTTTTAGTTTATGGCCATTACTCCATATCCTGTCACTAAGCACCACTGAAAAGATTCTGGCACCATTCTCTTGACACTGCCCTTAAGATATTTGTATGAATTGACAAGATCCCCTCTCAGTTGTCTCTTCTCTAGGCTAGACAGGACTGGCTCTCTCAGCCTTTCCTCATAAGACAGATGCTCCAGTCCCCTAATCATCTTCACAGCCCTCTGTCAAGTTTGCCTGAATGATCTCTAACCTGACTCTCCTCAACCAAAGGAAGTTCTTTTCGCAGAGTTCGTCTGTTGCCTCCAGGGTCTGTGATTCCAGAAGGCTGGCCTTAGCAGTAAAGACTGAAGCATAGAAGGCATTCAGTAACTCCACCTTCTCTGTATCCTTCATTACCAGGGCACCCACCTCATTCAGCAGCAGGCCCACATTTTCCCTAGTCTTCCTTCTACTACCAATGTACTTGAAGGAGTCCTTGTTGTCCTCGACATCCCTTGCCAGATTTAATTCCAAATGGACCTTAGCCTTCCTAGTCGTACTGAAAATATTTTTAAACTGTCAGAGTGATTTGGGACTCTAATCCTTCAGACTTTCAAGGAAACGCAGGCCTTAGATTATAGGCCAAATTATTTACACATTCCAAAATTCCTTTGCATAAAAATTCCTTCTGGCTTTGAGAGGTACCAAAAGAAATAATGACTGATAGCTGTAGGTAGAACTTGGACCTTATGAATAAAGCCCTAGATGGCCATGGGTAGAATTCATCATGCTGGATTAGATGTCTGGAAAAAAAAGACCTGAGCTGGTCAGTGAAGACACATGTGAGCTGTTCTGGATGTTGCCTTTAAAATTAAATGAAACTCTCTACCAAGCATCCACTTCTCTTCCCTGAACTCAGAGGTAGCTCATTTCCAGATATCAACACCTCATTAAATAAATCCCCTTTTCAATTCAGTTTTGGAAACAGGATTTAGGTCCCTAAATCTTTCTGTAATTAATCCTGAATCTTCTGTAATTAATTCCTGAATCTTCAGACCATACATACCTAGATTGGCACATGGGCAATTTTAATAAAAGCAACACCTAGATGTCATTCAGTTTGTCCTTAGCTCTCCAATACCTTCACGAGAATTATCCCTGCTGCTTTATAAAGGTGAAGGCAGAGAGGCAAATACATTCTTTATACTATCTGGCAGTAATATTCAGATATCTGGCTGATGAAAAAAAAGAACTCTTCTGAGGCCAATTGAGAGCAGTGTCTTAACTTAGCCATATTTAATCACATTTTGGAGGAAGGTATTGATTGCAGATTTAACTGTGCATGCAGAGAGCCTTGGGAGACTACTGCATTCAGCTTAACAGCTCTAGCAGCCCTCTGGTGAGGTTGCATCACATATGGATGCTTGACTGATTATTTTTATTAACTTTTTCCTTCGAATGTGACATTTACTTTTCCTCCAAGAAACAGCCTCTTCATTCTTCTATTCGTGTACAAAGATTACACAACATCTTTAAAAACCAAAAAGTACATTCAGTAATTCGTACTCCTTACTCTTCCTTGCCATTTCATGCGATTCCCATGACTGTACTTGATAACAGTATTTCCAGTGCACAGAACACTCCTTCACAAAATGTGGGGGCTGATTTTATTTATTTATCCTTTCCTTTATACATTTCCAGAATGACAACTCTGACATTCTGTATTTTTGTTGAAATTCTTCTTTGTGGTCTCAGAATTATGGATCACAAGCTTAGTCAGAGCTATAATTGAGGGTGAAGTTAATCAAATACAAATGTTTATAAACCAGCTACAAACAGAAACATTTTTCCACTTTTCTTGAGAGCTCATTCTGTTCCATATAAACACATTTCTATGGCTGATTCTTCAGGCATCGAAAGATTTTGAGTCTTCTTGATGTAAAGGTGTTGGCCAGCGTTAATGGGAAGATTCAGTTCTGTGTGACTCTGTCTAGCTTTCGATTCTCTCCAAGTACATGATGGGGATGATAATACTCTCCAGAGGGCCCCTTTCATTCTTGTCCATACTGATTGCACAGAAAACCACTATCAAAAGGATTGATCTCAATAGACACAGTGGTGTGAAATCAACTAGAAAAGCTACTGTTTCAGCATGAAATTAAGTTTATATCATTAAAAAAAACACCCACCACAGTTCCATGAAGGGTGTGAAAATAGTGTAATCAGAAAGACCAGACCAGCTACTCTTCTTATATGTGAGCCATAGCTATGAATCATAGAACGGTTTGGGTTGGAAGGGACCTTAAGGATCATCTTGTTCCTGCATGGGCAGGGACACCTTCCACTGGACCAGCTTGCTCAAAGCCCCATCCAACCTGGCCTTGAACACTGCCAGGGATGCAGCCACAGCTTCTCTGGGCAACCTGTGCCAGTGTCTCATCACCCTCATAGTGAAGAATGAAACTAGAGGAATACTAAAGGAATGCCATAAATATGCTAGAATAACTGTCACTGTCCATATCAATTAATAGCAGCCCTCAGTTTTGTCACTGTCCTGTTCAAAAAGTCCTATACAGTATAAACTTCATGAAAGTCTAGTCTAAGGTTTAAAAAGAACACATATATCCCTATCATGAGAAATATACTGTTTAGATCAAAAATAAAATTGTCATTTGCTGTTCAAACAAAAGAAGACCAAATTGTAGCTGCTTCTGCAACAGTTTTGCTGCTCAAATGGATATGAGTAGAAATCATGGCTCTGCATAAGCGCAGTACACCTATTTAAAGGCCAAGAAAACTTCCATACATAAAATTTCATTATAACAGATTTTAAATCACAGGCACTTAAATGCAGTTTTGTATTTGTACAGCTTGTGTTTATAGAACTGGCTAAATTGTGGAAAATATTAAATTAAAAATTCCTTTCAAATTCACTTAGAACATTTTACTTAGGCTAAAAAACAGTATTTAATTTCATTTCTAGGCTAACAAACTTTCTATTAAAATCATTAAAAGAGGGCAATTTCCAAATCAAAATGCCATTTCAAAACCCAAATTTTAAACTTACAAAGTTACAAAATTAAATATGCTGAATTTCCATGGTTTTTTTCTTTTTTTAATGCAAAAATCTTTGAGTATATGACATAAAAATTATTAGCTTCACTCATCCTAAAACTGCATTTTTGGGCTATTCACATAAAACAGTCATCAGTTTGATGTTCAGACTACCACTCAGAACATAGTAATTATTTCTTAGAAGCCTCCAAAACTCTGGAGCATTAGGATACTGCTTACCAATAGATTTATATTTTCTTAATATTCATGTGTCTTTATGCAGACAAATTTGGTATTCCATTTACAAACATATCCTAGCAATAAAATTAGAGCACTTGCATTTAAAGGAGCTAGGTGTGCCACAAAGCACCCCAGTTAATACTGAGAAGTATAGCTAAATGAGATGCAGCAGATGCCTAAAGAAGTTCTCATCCTTTCTCCCAGCTACCAAATGCTGTTCCTGCACTGCAGCTCTGTTCCATTGGTTACATGAGCACAATTGTTGTGAGGCAGCTCACTAAACTGGATCACCCAACTGATCCAGGCTAAAAATAATTCTGTAACTATTTTCCTTGTTTTCCTTAATCCAAAGCAAGCAAAGTAAGGAAGATGTTATCTCTGCTAGGAATTAAAGGTGGTGGAGATAGGCAAGATCTTTCGTTAGACTTAAGTGCGACTCTTAAGAAAAGCAGACAAGTTTTCAGGGACACAAATCTTTCTACAGGTCTAAAACAGACATAGAAAACTGAAACTGACTACATTTTGGAGACAGTCTCTCTGAATTTGCCTCAGTTACATTAATCCATTTGATAATATCAGAAAGAAGAGTAATGGAAATAAGCAGATTAGATAGGAAATATAGCCAGAGGAGTGACAATAAAACAGAGTGGGGAGAGATTAAAGACAAGTGCTTCTGTTCAAATGCTTCTGTTCAAAGAAAGGAGAATTTACTATGGAAGCTGTAGAAATGTGTGTATATGTTTTGTATTTGTTGTTCTGACACAGTTTGGTTCCATAGTGATACATTCCATATTGTTTCTGATTATGAGTTTGGTGAGGCTGAGGTAAGACAGGAGCTATTTGGTGCCTTGCTGTAAATGAGTTGGAGAGATTTTCTTTCAAACTGTGATTTTGTGATAAGCAATCCAGTATAACTGGAAAGAAATTAATGAAGGCCAAAACACATCAGTCAAGGGTTTATCAGCTAAGCCATAAAAACAATATACTCTCAGCCTTTAGTAAAACAACATGATTTACTGCCTGCTAAAATTAGTCAATTACCTTGTGTTTGCTGATACAAATGGGCATACCTGTAATTACCACCTTTCAGCAGACTTGGAGAAGCTTGTTCCTGGTCACGTTTCCAACTCTTTACAAGAACCAAACACCTGGCCAGACACAGGCCCATAGACTAAAAATGAGTGAGACTAATGGCAAGAACACTGTTAATTATGTGATGTATATCATTTACTTAAGGATAGTAACTTCAGTGCCAATTTTCACAGGAAAAAAAATCACATATGGATGCCTTCATCAAAACTCCAGAAGAGTGTTGGCTCAATGGCATGATGACATGTGTGTTCCAGTTTAGGCTGCCAAATTCATGTGAGCTGATCTTTCAAATAAACAGAGGATCTCTTGTATTAGGAAAAAATACACTGGTTTAGTATGCTAGGCTAATTCAGGTAGGCTTTCATGGAATGCTGTGGAAATAATTGAACAGTCCTTGTTGAGAACATTGCTTGTGTTTGTTTGGCATACTAATTGCTCAACTGTTTATGCACAACAGACAATATGTTCAGTGTTTTCAATATCTAAGAACCATGTTAAGAATAAACACTAATGACATATTTTGCAAGATACATAATCTGTTTACGTGACTCAGCATGTCTAAAGAGGAGATTTTGATTACTTTAATACAGTCCTGTGGTAGCTACTGCTAACTTTCCAATAGGCAAATGGATGGTCAGATAGTTAAATACTTGAAGAAGTTCCATATTTAAATAGCTCTAAGAGCTGTAATTTTCCAAATCCATTAGATATTACATTTGAGTTAAGGTACAACATAATCCAAGCAATATGATGGTCACAGAAATATTTTAGTTTGCTAACACGTAAGGGAGCAGCTGGAAAAATAATGATGTATTGTCAACATGAACTTGTACTTGGTCAATGCAAAATAAAACCCTTGCAAATGTTAACAAAACATAAATCCCAAGTACTTCTGTAGTTTAACTTCTTTCCTGTGAACTTCTTACCCCCTATCAAAGCAAACAAAAAAGCAGATGCAATGCATTACTATTTTACTGAACATTTCAAATTAACATTCACTTTTCAGAATCTTATCATTTTTACAGCTAGATAACATTACAAGCATGCTATATCACACCTTTCCACCTCCTTAATGTAATGATACCAGCCTATAAACCAAAAACCCATACACAAAATCATCACAGCCTACCTTAGCACTCAGAAAAATGAAAACAGCTGCCTAACATTTCACTTAAACATAGTATCTGTCACAGCAGGAAAAAAAAAAATACCATGTGTGTATTATTTCTTCACATCTAGCTGAAAAGAAGTATATGTAAAGAATGAGTTTACTATTAGGATATATTGTATGTTCTATGCTTTTATTAAAAGCTGATAAGGAATTAGGGATTGTCCAGTTAAAATCCTAGCAAAGTTTTGCTAGCCAAGCTTTAAACACAGCTTTTTCACTTACATAAAAATTATATTTTTATATGCCAGCATAGCAATTAATGAAATTATAGTATGAAATAATGTGGAAGTATCCATAAAATTGAAATGGTTTGTCCTGTTCCTTGGGAAAAAGAAGTATGTGGGAAAGCCCTCCAGCTTTGTTGTCAAGGAGTTTGGATTGCCTAGCAGCATAATGTCTACAGTGCTCTGGGCTTTGGTGCAGCAATGCTATCCCTTGCAAAAACGCAGCCCATGTAGTCAAGCTATGGGAAAGTAATGCCAGTATTACTTAAGACCTGCACTTGTTCCTTGCTAAAGTTAATCTAATGTATTACCCTCTAGGAGAAAAGCCTCTTCAGTACCTAATGAACAATGGTGAGTTTTATGAAAAAAAATTTAATTTTCGAATCAAGGCTGCATTTTTACCTGCTTTGTGAGAAAGAAGTCAGCTAGGCTATTTCTTCAGCTGCACTACAGGTCTGTATTTAAATCATTATACAAAAGAACAAGATCGGAGTAATTACTAGGCAGAAAACGGGGAGGCTGCACCCATCCATACTCAGCACACAGAAGTTTCAAATCCTCTCAAAAAAGAGTGTGTTTCTTTTCCTCTCATTTCAGGAAGTTCAGTAATTGGCATGCTGTTGGCACCAGCTGTCATGTTAACTGGGAGTTTTAAAATTAGATGAGATGGGAAAAAACAACTGAGGCAAAGAAGATATCTTAAACTTGCAAGGAGATGCGGACTCTGTGATCTACCCAATGTTAATGATTGAAAGGACCTATAATTAACAATGAGAGCACTGCAAAAGATTTGAATGTTCTATTGCTGCAAGACATGTCACAGACACCAAGTATTAATCATGACTTTTTACATTTTTCTGTCCTCAGTGACCCATTCAAGTGCCACTGAGCAGGACATCTCTGAGGGTGTCCTCACCCTCATCGTTGTGCTCAGTTTCTCACAGAAAGCACTGGCATGATTTCCTTCTCACAGCAAGGTTCAATTTATTTTTCCAAGCTGCCTCTTCTCAGTTTGCAGTAACTGACAAGTCTTGCCCTGGGTAACTTTGTTCTCTGGATATGCACTCTCCAAGACAGTTTTCATTAGGAATATTTCCAAGGATGTGTCACCCTGAGTTTGTCATGTATTCACATCTTAGCTATTAAAATCACACCACCACAATTGCTTCTTCCTGTATCTAATTAATTAACATTGTGCAACCTATCAGACTCCTATCAAAAGAAAAGACACCCTGATCAACAACAAGGTGTCATAAAGCGGCATCCTCTTCAGGATTATAAAGGGCTAATTAGGAGCAAGATGACCAATACTTTTAACTAAGCAAAGAGAAAAGAATTTGAACAATCAGTATGACTAGAACACCAGTTTCAAACCCACATAGGCAAACTGGTAAAAGCTTCTCCATGAATACAAGTGAGTGATTCAAATCTGCCTCACAGAGGAAGATGTGAAATGCAAGATTGCCCTTCCCACAAAAGTGTTCTGTTTTAACAAATAAAGTCAGTTTTAAACTGCACTTTTCATTTAAAGGGTAGTCCTATTCACATTTTCACCCACAATCAAACCAATGGGGTTTTTTATATCCTTTATCCTTGATGAACTGGTTTTCTTATCTGTGCTGTGCGACTACCTACGCAGGACTGTTGTTTAACACAATATCAACAGAACTGTCAGAACTTAAAGTAAGGAATGGGAATGGCTTTTTAGCTTGATTCATTTCACTGATCAGTTTACAGTCAGCCTCACATAGACTCCATCAGCACAATTGAAACAATTGAATGGCAGCACAGGAAGAAGTGCTTCCCCATTTAGATGAGAGCTGAAGAACAGAAAAAGAAGCTACTTTTCTAGTTTTCTGGCTCTAGGCTAATGAGAAAAGACCTTCAGTGGCACAAATGACAAAACATAGCTGTTTCCTCCTGCCCCTCCTCTGTTGTGCCAGTGAAACTCTTTGTGGGGTTACACTGAGCAGCACAACAAAGAGCTCATCTGCACCACGAATAATACCTTTACTCTGGTAGGGGTTTTAGCACCACCAGGAATGTTGGGCACTCCCATAATGCTGTGTTTCCATCAACATCCCTGTCTTGTCAAACCATGTCCTCATGGTGAATTTCTGTGTATCAATATACTTTAATGCAAACCATGGCTGGTCACATTTTAGCATAACTTTAATGAGCATTGCAAATAATCAGAAACCAATATTATGGTAAACATAGCTAACTGAGGAATGGCATCCTCTATCAACAAAACAAGTTTCTTGTCTCCTGTAGAAATGTCCAGTCTTCAGCTTCTTCATGAAATCACTGACACAAGTACTAATCACAAATAGGCTGTGGTAATGTCAGAGGCGGTAGTGAGCTTATTTAGCCTCTGTCCTTGAGAACCAGATCAAAGCTACACGTTCACTTTAAGAAGCATTGAGCAGATATAAGCTAGCCACAGCACTTTAATTATTAGTTTAAAACATTCTGTGTTAATCTCAGAGTTTAATGCTTCCATCTTACTAATGATCTGCTATGACTCCAGGACCGAAAAAGTCCTAGTTGCATATGCACACTTCTAATGCAGTTCAGTGTACTGTGGGTAGTTTGCTTCCCCTAATCAGACAGCCATCACTGTAATGGGAAAGAAATTAAGTTTGCTGAAGTACTATGAATTTAAATCATGCAGATGGTCCATTGGTGATAGTCCCTAGAGGGCAAAGGTAGATCATCAGAGCTAGAAGGACAAGATCTACATGCAGAGTGTGTGCAGTTGAAATCCAGCAAGGGCTATCTGGCCAGCAGCCTGTGGCATTATCTGGAATTTGCTATTGAAATCCAAAAATTAATTATTTTCCAAGCAATGATAAGCTGATAGAGAATCACTCTATAAGCAAATCTAAAGTTCATCTTTCCACTGATTATCTTTGTTTTAAAGCAGAAAAATCTCCATTTACTTTACAATCTCCATTTCCTATTTCTCACTCAGCTCTAATTTGTTTTGAAGTCCTACAGCAAGTTCCAAATACAGCACTTCAGTATCTAAGCAGTAAGTCTTCCCCAGACCCTTTATCTCCTGATTTTTACACTGACATAGAAAGACAAAGGCTGACCTTCTGTCTCATGCTGAAACCTCAGTTTCACGATACAGGGGATTTTGGCAGCAGAATTCTTCTCTACCCTCTCTGTCAGTCACTTATTTTGCTCAGCAGTGGATCTCTCTCCTATCCCACATGGAATTATGCAATTATTTGCACAGGCTTTAGAAAGGTGCACTAAGCTTAATAATAACTCCCTGAAACTATAAGCAGGAGGTCATGCTTCTGCTGTTTGCCTTCTACTAACTCTGGTACTAGTACAGACCTTCCTTCAAGATAGTTTAATGTGCTAAAAGGGCAGAGAAAAAAACTAGGGTTGGATAGTTTTCTGCTGCTCTATCTAGTGAGCTAATAAATCAGCTCACAGAAAGGTCTGACAAATATTGAAGTTGTTGTCCAGGACGGGGATAGTGTCAGTGTGAAGCACAGATCAGCTCAGGAAGAAGTGCAAAACCTCCCACCTTTTACAGAAGTAAGCTGGTACCTTGCTGTGTCCCCTTTCTGTTTGCATTATTTTTAACCTTATCTGGTTCCCTGATCCAGTTCACAATCCCCAAACAGTTATGTCAACAACTGATTGACAGCTTCAGTGTAGAATTTCTTCAGTTATTTTCTCTTGAAGGGCCACGTCTCTTCTGAGCAGTATTTTGCTTCAGACGTGTCCTGTTAGGTTCATTTAAATAGACCATGTGTGGAAGTGTTACTAGGCATGAAAGATGAGAATCTGATGTGCTCAGCTTTTATCAAAGTTCTGTTAGTCCACTGCATTCTCCTTTCTATCAGAATAAGAAAAAATAACATCATTATGTATCATGGGCAGCTGTGGTATATTCCACAAACACTACTGTCCTCAAATTCATCTTTTCATTTATCAAGTTTAGTCTCTCCATAAACTAGAGATAAGCTTACATTCCTCATTAACCCTAATAAAGTTTCACAACTACTCTCTACACAGATATAAAAACTTTGTGCTAAAACTGCTCTGACAATTCAGTTTATCTCACAAATCATTCCAGAATAAAGCAAATCTGAACAGCAAAAAAAGACCTAACTTATCAATAAGCTGGCTCCTATACTTGTTTAAATGCTGCTTAGCTTCAGGGATGCACTTCAGAGAAGCACTTTCAACTATCAACAAGTTATATAGTTATAGACTGCATTTCATAAGTAGCAAGGTAAGTTTAAGAGTTGGTTGATCGTCAAGGCTGCAGAAATATAATGGGTGCATTTACCTGACTAGGGTCTTCTGTGACTACAAGATTTCAGAAGAGGAAGCTTCAGCCAAAGTATTGTTGAGGTTGAGTGGCTACTCAACAAACATCGAGGAAATCGCTTCAAAGACTAGCCATCAGGACCCCAGCTGCACAGTCTGTAAAACCTTTCTTTGCACTAAATTTATCAACACTGTGGACTGGCTAGACAAAGATCATAAATTCACACTGGTATGTAGTTAACTATTAGAGTGTCATCTGTGACATTTATTCATCTGATTCCAAATGCAACAAAGAGTTTCTTTGATGCATTTTACCTCATTGATAAACCTTGCCCAATGTTAAGAGAAATTTCAGGTTAGTCCGGAAAACACATGGCACTTGCATTTCCCCTGCAGTGAAACCAATCATCCTGAAGATCTTGGACCCAGTGGGCTCAGCAGAACCAAGCTCCTCTACTCGGCACTTCCTAAACTGTCCATCTTTCACCAAGCTGCAACATGCTGATGCAGTAGCAACCAGAGTTTTCTTGCCTTCATAAGCTGCAGGACAGCAGGGAAAGGACTTTAAAGATGAGGTCTTCTACAAATCTCATTTAGAGTGGGTTGCTTCATCTCCAATCTGTGACAGCAGATACAAAAATATGTACAATGAAGCCATATTCTCCCAAAAATCTCAGTGCACTAAAACATCATTAGATATTTTTAATGCAAAGTCAGTAATGTCATTTCTTAGAAGTAGTCCCACTTAAATGTTTATTGCCACAATTGTAAAGATCAATGTGAGACTAATGTGGATATAGTTTTTGAAGTGAAAAACTAATGGGCTGGGTCCAGCAAGTAGATAGTCAAAAGTTTCGTTTAGGTTCTGTTGCTGCGTTTCTCCCATTTGATTTTCTCTGACCCGTAAAACCTAAGTATATTTGGACCCATGGCTACTTTAAATCAGCTGACAATTCTGACAATCATAGATTCAACAACAGAGACACCATACATTCAAGTGATCCTTTGTAATATATGCTGAAGACTGGTAATACTGAGTGGCTTAGCTACACATACATTCTCAAGCAAGTCTGACGGTGTCCTGGGTTGAGCAGCAGCAGTCATTTTTCTCCTTCTTAGGAGCTAGTACAGTGCTGTGTTTTGATCTTTTGGCCTTGGAACAGTGGTGATAACGCCGATGTTTTCAGCTGCTGCTCGAATGTTTGGTCTGGCCAAGGATTTTCTGAGCCTCATGCTCTGCCAGGGAGGAGGGGAGGCTGGGAGGAAGCAGAGACAGGACACCTGACCCAAACTAGCCAAAGAGGTATTCCATACCACAGCACGTCATGCCCAGGATGTAACGGAGAGTGACCCGGAGGGGGTAGAGGGACTGCAGGGTTGGAGGAGGTATCAGTCGGTGCTTGGCTGGGGGGAGTGGGGTGAGTTATTGGTCGGCTGGTGTTGAGGTGTTGTATTCTTTCCTCTTGTTATTTCCTTTAGCACTATTATCATTGGTGGTAGCAGCAGTGATTTGTGTTATACCTTAGTTACTGGGCTGTTCTTATCTCAGCCCATGGGAGTTACATTTTTTTTTTTTTTTTGATTCTCCTCTCCGTCCCTCCAGGAGCAGGGGGAGGGCAAGAAGGGGGGGAGTGAGTGAACGAGGTTTGTGGTTGGGTTTAAACCACGACAGACGGCTACAGAAATTTCATTAAAAGTAAAAAGTTTAATAAATCAAAAAAATTGAGAACTAGCACTGCACACTGAGACTGAGGAAGACTTCAGTCATCCCCATCTCTGGCTGCGCAGCTCAGAGGCCATAGTGGCAGCTGAGGTGCAGCTGTCACTCAGCACAGTGATCAAAACGCAGACTGATTATCAGACCTTGTGTGACACAATTTATCCTTTCAGTGTTTCACTGATTTTAATGCTCATGTATGTGGGATTTCTGAGAAGCTTAGAAAATGATTGGATATTGATTTGAACTTGGATATATGGCTATATGCTTCCAGGACTGCTTTATCTTTCTGGGGAGAAATTCTGATCCTCCCTATTCCTGTCCTTATCCCATCCCTGCTCTGCCTCTTTTAAGCAATAAGGCCAGTCCAATAAGCTTCCTTTCTGCTTAGCACTTCCATGAACTTTTCAGTCAGACTTGCAAACACTGCTAAACATGATCCTCGGCTCTCACAAGATTTTTCCTCACTAAATTACTGTCATTCAAACTGCTGACTTCTTCTTCAGCAGAACTGTAACACAGCCATAGCAGCCAGTGATCTTGAGAAAACAGCAGCAAACCATTCCTCCAAGCAGTATAAAATTCTCAGTCGCAGTTACCCAAACAACAAGAAGAAAAAAAAAGAGCATAATCGCAAGGATCTATCTAACAAGCAGACCAACATCCACATAGTGACTGTAATGCATCGTATCTAGAAGAAAGAAAAGAAGCATGCCTTAGGTCAGACATCTATATGCCTAACAGAGCAGGAAGCAAGAAAGCATTTTAATATTATTTAGCCCAGACTAGAAAAGAATACCCCTAAGAGCATATTTAACATTTTCTACTCTTTCGTTCTATGAACAGCAGCCAGTGGGATGATGGAGTTAAAAAGGTGTGGCTGTTGTTCTTGTCTAATACCTCCATTTACAATATTCTAGCACTGGCAAGCACTGTGTACACAGGGAGGACCAAAGGCTAGGTACCAAAAAAGTTTCAGAGTTTACACTTTTCCCCTTTCTATGGTTTAAAAAGAAACCCAGAAGACTGGGCTTTTTTGCTGTTGTCTCTCAAACACCATTTATTCATCATATAATGCAACATCTCTGTGGTAACTCCAGAGAAAATTCATAGCTGTTCTTCATGTAAATATGTTTGCTTTCTTTGGTTTATGTAGACACTGAAACGAACCAGGCATGTACTGGACCTGTTTATCTAATTACCATTGAAGGATTAATAATCATACATGGAAAGACTGTTACACTTTTCTAGCATAGGCCTCAATTTTGCTTTGTCAGAGATTTGCAAAATTCTGATCAAAATCATGTTACTCCTGCTTTGACTGGGTCTAATGATGTTTTCACAAGGTCAAAGTTTAGATGAACAAAGAGATAAAAATATAAGGTCATTTCAGTGAGGCAATCTGAGCTGGAATGTACCTTTTGAATGAACAAACCTGTAGACTTTGTACAAGGCTTTCCTCTCAGCCCTGCACAGCCCTTATAATAGAGAATATCAGCCTGGTGACTGAATCAGACCACAGAGTCAGTTTTTATTCTTGGCTTGGATACAGATTTCTTGGGTGACATTGATCAAGTAGCTTAACCTCTGACTTTCCTTATTTGTAAATAAGAATAACCACCGTCCCTTATCCCATAGCTTTAATTTAGGAATACTTGCAAAAAGCCTTGAGATTCTTGGCTGAATGTTGCTATAGAAACAAGAAGCATAACTACAATCCAATTGTGTATGATGCTTTTATGACCCCAGTCACTGTAGTCACTCATGTACTTCAGCCTTTCATTTTAATACACAGTGGCACTGTCATTAAGAGTGAAATGGCAGCAATATCCTATTTCATCCATTTTTGGAGATGGGGAATTGAAGTACAGACATTACACCTACATAATCTTCTGAGCTCAAAACTGTGCTTTGGTTTACCTTTTAGTCTTGTATATGGGAAGATATAGGGAAGACTGAGGAAAAAAACCTCAGACCTACATTCCCCTTAACATGAGTCCGAGTATACACATGCACAGACCATATGGGCAGGGTGAACATGCTGCATTTAGCTGGTCATCAACATTTATCCCATCTTCCCTTCCTTCTTGCAAGACCACTGCTAAGCACTTGTCAAGACAGCTCAGACTCTGCTTCAGTCAGTGACACAATCCACAGTGACACCAGTCAGTCAAGATTCAGAAGCTAGATAAGCAACTCAAAACCAAAGAAGCAAGTCTGCTACAACTTGCATTAGTTGTCTGCCTGACCAGTCCATTCTTCTCCTGCTCATGTGGAACTGCCATCCATGTCACTGTGAGTGCTGCGTACTCAGAAGAGACCAGTAAAGCTGAGATGATGGTCCAAGGAGATACTTACTCATAGTGCAGGTGGCTGTACATGCCACTCATGCACCAAAGTCAACCTGTGCAGCAACCATGGAACTCATTTTGTTTCAGAAACATGCATTAAATAGTTAGAAATTACAACTAAACAGAGCTATTGTCTGTTGCTCTTCCTCAAAAGTTAGTACTGTTTGAATTATAAAGTTTTAATTAATCCTTGAGGATTAACACATGCATTTTAATGTCCCATTTGCCTTTATATGTTGACATTTGTGATAAGATTTCTATTAATAAAGGGTTTTTACTGACAGACTTTTGCTGCTGCTTCCCCAGCCACTAACACTGCAGGCAGCCAGATTAATCATAACACTGCTAGTTGTGAAGTGGTGAAGTATATGTGCTCTAACACTGCTTTAGGATCTACTAACAGGATACAGAGTTAAACCATCATATGGCTTAACTAACTGACATAAAAAAAAACAGTACAGAATTCATATAGTGAAAGCATTTAAGTGTGAAAGAATCTATGCAGCAAACCATTTCAACTGATGCAGCTTCCGCCACTCACTGTCAAGATGCACAAGACTGCATCTGCTGCAACAGGAGTCAAGTTTGATGGGACAGCCTACAGCCTATGTCATTAGGCTGTAGCACAGCTGACAAGTGCTCCCTATGGCTGAGAAGCAGTTTCTGAATCAAGATCATCTTAAAATACATGAGTCTGAAGTTGAGCTTTGTCACATGATGGGCATTTTCCTATCACTGCTAAGAACTAATTTTTTTTTTAAATATATACTATATTTTCTTACAATATTTACAGAAAAGTTTGAATTATTTTAAATCCTTTCTTTTTAAAAAAAAAGCAACTGTGGATTAAACGTCCGACAGAAAAGACTTCATAGATATTTTTTCTATAGCGCTATAACATAAGCATTTGACCTAATGCTCCTTTTTCTTAGATTAGACCAACAAAAAACGTTGGCAGCAGCTTCTGGACACTAGTGTAAACAGCTGGGCTCCTGTGGGCCCAACGATACACTTTAAAAAAAAGAGTCCATTGCAGACAATTTTCTTTCAGACCTTTATCAAAGAGTTCATCCTGAATATCCCACTGATGTCGGAGAGTCCATATACATTAGATGGACCTTATAAAAAGGCTTTTCTGGAGTCCCATCTTAGTTTGCCAAGGCCAGCTCTTAGTATTATTTTCTCTGTCTGCCAACATTAAGGTTTGCACAAAATGATGACTGTCAGTACCTTTGCTAAGGAACAGTGCAAATGACATGTTAGCAGCCAACCACTGCTGATTAGCATGAGACTTCAATGGGTTTAGCAGGCAAGCTGCTGTGAGCTTCTTAATGCATTTGGGATACTGCCTGGAATCTGTGCTGTGGAGTAATATTTGTATGAATCAGCAAACACAGAAATACCTGTATACATAGGACACGTATAGAAGTCAATTTTGGTCATTTTATATCAAGCAGTATAACTTTTTATTCTTTTGTGGCTTCAGTTAGACTAATCCAAGAGCCCGGATGAAAAAGATTAACAAAACACTGTTTGTTTAGTTAGCTGCTGTTGATTGCTTTCCTCTCACCAAGGGAGAAGCACAATCAGAGATTGAATCAGAGATTGAATCTGAGATTGAATCTTCTTTATTTGATCTTACATAAGACAGGAGAAAAAGGGTAAGTGAAAAGAGGCTATGAGATCTCCCTGCTCGGATTTTGCCTAGTGTTTCTCACACATGACCAGTTAATGGAAAGACTAATGCTCAGAAATTCCATAGCCTGGCTCCCACTGCTTCCAATCCTGCCTTATAGCCTTCCTATTACCACCTAGGGGTTGTCTGTAAGTGACTGACCCAATGCTTTTAGGATGGGAGGGGACTTCCTCTTTTCCATTGTTTTTCAGGTAATTTCTGACAAAAGCTGGATCCTTGGTCTCTCTGGGTGGTGAGTTATATTTTTACATTTAAACGGACATTTTTCCTACACTGGTAAGAAAGCACCTGCTTTCTGTTAGGGACAGAGAAGGAAGGTCCTGATCTGACAGTGTTGGTTTTGCTAAGAAAACTCTGCAGGTCAGTGTAATATTGCTAGTTCAGAAATCAACATTATGCCAATAAGAGCTTACTGGATTGAATCAAGGCACTAGGATAAACTCAAGGCATAACAATATCAATACAAATAAAAAAGTCAGCATTTCTTGTGTTAGTCTGGGGCCAGAAGATTGCCACAAATCTAATGAATCTGTTTCCTACCCTTTGTTCATCATATAAACCAGAAAAATGTAGATAGAGACTGCCATGGTTCTAGCTAGGTAAAGAGTAGCAGCAGGATCAGGCTTTTACTCAAGATGCAAAGAGTTTATTAACTCAAGCATCAGTAAGACAGCCTTGGAGACATTTCCCCAGTCACTTGTGGGAAAGATTTATTATGTGCAGTGCAGAGTTAACATTATGAAAAAGGATGTATAGTATCTATCTGCTGTGCAAAGACATTTAGCTGCTAGATGCAAAACCAGCAGAATTAACCTTTTCATTCTCTGCCTGGCTCTGCCTTCTTACTGCAGAAGAAAAAAGTGCTAGTATTGCCATTAGCTATGTAAGGTAGCATTCACCACTTTAAAAAGTGCAACTAGTATGTAAAACATCAGTCCATGTTTCACTTCAGCCTAACTCAAACTGAAAGAGAAAACAAGAGATGCCATTTCATGAAAGCAGCCTATCTTGACTCATACAGAAAAGCTACGGTATAGGTAAGATATTAGCTATTCTTCTCAAGTGTTACAACCATGCCATGCTGCCACCCCTGGAGAAGCTCTGGACACTACAGAAAGCGTCTGATCCCACATCTAGATATTCTCTGGCCTCCAAGTCCTGTTTACAGTATTACAGCTGTAGGCTAGAATAAAAGCCATAACTAATGACAGAAAGGCCCTATAAAAGTTAAATGCTAATGGCCCTGGATTACCTCAGCTTTTAGACGCTCTAGAAGGTGGAAGTCTCCATCTCTTCTAGCTTGCCCTGCCTTACTGCCCTTTCTTCCCTCTTTAGGCTTTCCATAGCCTAGACTCAAGTTCACATTTTTAAAGATTTCATGAAAGCTGCCCAAGGAATCTGCCATAATATGACATACTTCACTGACAAAGCTGTGAAAGCTAGCAAAGTTCTGGTTATCATCCCTCATATAGTTAAGGTGTAATAGCAGTGCATACAGCCAAGCAAAAGAACGCTTTAAAGAAAAATGTTGTCCATTAAAACTTGACTTACAATAAGCCAGGCTTTACATTACTTTAGCTACGGAGAACTGCAATGCCTCCGTGTTCCCCAAAAGAGTTAGTGTGTCCACTGGGTAGATGAGAAAGGAAGAGGAAAGGATGGTGGAGACACCACAGTGCACAGCAACCCTCTGGGAAAGAGAAGCTGAGTAGCACTCCAGTCTTCCCATTGTACAAACACCTTTTCACCTTTGGAAATCCAGAGAGGACATGAGCTATTCCTGCTCCCTGCTTTAGAACTTCTGTTCCTTAGCTGACCAGCACATCACTCTCTTTTAGCTCTGGCAAGAGGTCAGTCATCATATAAGCACTGCTGAGCGTATTAATTACTGTGTTCACATGGTCCCTGTGTCTTATTGCCCAATTATTTCATAACAGTGCTATGTACTGTGCCAGATCCAAGCACACAGCTCTCACTGACTTCAAGGGCTCCCTTCACGCATAGTTCTGATGAAATCTACGTTTTTCATTGCTTTATTTACCCGACCTGTAAATATTTTGGAGAACATAATGGTGCTTTTGAACGTCTGCATATTTGCCCTGTCTACGCATTGAAGCTGTACTTACAAATGTATCTTTTGCAGAATTCATTCATGAGGAAAATCATACAAGTTTACAAGTTAATCATTTCCCTGAATGTCAAAAGCCAGGGCAGATCAGGATGTTCACTGTGTTGGCAGAGCTGCAAACTAGACTGCTTTAGTATTAATAGTAAATTTCCTAGCCTCAGTAAGGCTTTTAATAGTTTTTACAGCAGGTTAACAAGTCGCCATGGATATTTGCCATAAGCAATTGCAAAGCGCAGGAAAAAAAGTGTAATTATAAAGAAGAAGGTGGCTTGAGTTTTCTGTTAAATAGAAAAAGAAAGCATCTAGTGCTTTCTTTTAGCTTTCAATTTCTGAGTAAAACAGATGTTCTGCCTTAGTAAGAAAAGGCAGAGATCACAAGAATTCACTGATCAGCATGTTTTATATCCCAAATGTTCCAAACCAACATCCAGTAAGATTCTGTTATGGCTGCTAGCTGTAGAATGTGGCTGAGTAGCAAACACTACATAGGCTCAGGCAGCTACAAGATCAGTAAGACCAAAAGGCAATGCTCAGCTGCATACAGCATTGTGGCCAAGTATGCTTTAGTCGCTCCACCTCACCATCTGGTAGATAAACATAATCCACCTTGTGAACTAGACTTTTGACTAGGATGACTGGCATGCTGACACACGTTCTGCCACCCTGTTTTGCGGGATAAAAACATGTGGTGAGGGGAATGAACACCTGAGAAAGCAGCGTTTCTCAGAACACAGGCTATTTTTCCATCCACCTTAGGAAGATAAAAAGCAGTGAGATCCTTACAATGACTCTTCAGAGACAGCCGCCCCCACATCAGCAACCGGGGATAAGCAAAAGGAATCACTCTTATGTTCCATCAGCCACTAGCATTCTTTCATCATTCCCCCTCTCTCGTTTTCTTTTGGTTATAAGTGATGAGATACAATGCATGTGTAAGCTGCTTAACATTCTGCCGCTCCTGTCCGCCCCTCCAACTGCCCCTTTTTCTGTCATCCCAAAATTTGCCTCTTCTGGCTCCTTACAGAATACAAGTACAAAGTAGGTCAGACAAATGGGCACTGTCATGTGACTAGTTTCAATTTATGAGCATGTTGTTGTCTCTGTAGTACCATAGCAAGTTGTTGTTACAAATCCTTAAAAGTTTGTTTTAGCCTGAGAGGCTATTAGACTTACTCAACTAGCAAAAGAGGCTTTCTGCAGGAATGTCATCTGGTTAAGTCAACAGAGCTCTGCCTGCAGAGCGCAGCTTCCAAAATGAGGCTTCATTCTGTATAATTAATTCTTCACCTTTTCCTGTTCATAATGAAAGCATGATTAAATGCCTACCAACTTAACAACTAGGGTTTATTTTCCTTTCTCCCCTCTCCTTGCCCCACACACTCCAGCCCCAAAGTCTCAATCAGTCATTTTAGTTTTCAGTCATAGTCAGCACTGGATACACAAGCTTCACATACTGATACGCTTCATACAGCCATGTGACAGTGTCCCATCATGCAAAGAGGAGTGCACACCACAGTGGTGAGTGCTAATGGCAGGGAGTGGGATCTACAGCTCTTTTAACTCTCCCAGTAAAGACAGCACCAGTCGGATACAGCGGCAAATAAAATACTCTGACAGAAGCATGATTAAACTTGACAATGGTCCTCCAATCTTCAGCAGTTTCCAACAGTGTTCACAGTTTTAGTGAATTAATGGCAAGGCAAACAGTATCTGCACAATTAGTTCTGTGGTCTGGTAAGGCCAGAATGACAGTTTTAATAGGTTGTTGTCAAATCACCTATCAGAACGACTGTCTGTTGCCTCTAGGCTCCTGTTACATGTGTGAAACATGGTACAGTAAATAACCGTAGGCTGGTACTTTGTTAGACCATATTATTACATATTACAGCAGCAATCTCAAGCACTGCTTTAACTCTAGTCACAACAAAACTCTATTCAGATTTACTGGCTTAAAGAAAGGGGTGGCCACTTTCTCTTGTTCTTAAAAAAAAAAACACCCAAAACAAACCCAAACATAACACAGCAGGACAGAAGTGCAGAGAAAACAGTTCAGACTGACCATAAACATACCAGAGGTTAAATCTTACTACCACTAAAATCTATGGCAGTTTTGCTACTGCATTCAGAGAGACCAAAACTTAACTTCCATATGTTTGGCTTTGTGTTGCTCACTGAAACTAATAGATCAGATAGTCGTCATCATTCCTCCCATCCATATGGAAGCCCCTAAGTTGTGGCAGGCCAACAAATGGTAATATGTTATTAAATTTGGATCAGAAGTGGGTAGAAGTAAAAGTATAAATTTCTCCAGTAAACTCATTCCCTGTGAAAAAAGTCCCTAGGGAACTGGTTTTACCAACAGAATACAGAACAGTTTAAATTAGATGAAACAGGGAATGGGAAATTGGACCCCTTCTCATCTATATTCCACATATTATACATAATGTAAAGGCTTATATTTCCCACTGTTTATTTCCTGTAGATATAACTAAAACACCTATATTAGAACAAATTGTGAAATCTGGCCCTAAGAACTAGGATTTCTCCCCTTTTTTTCAGAGGACACTGAAATTCCTACAGTGGCTACTACTTAGGATTTCTTACTGTAAAAAAGATATTAATTTAACTACTATGTGTGCGATACATCTGTCGTGATGAATCTGTCTAGCCAGGTGGAAGTAAGGTGTCCATTCTCATCAGCTGTATAGGCACCTTGTACAATGAGAAGTTCTGAGACTTAGGGTAATTCCTCCTACTCTAAATAGGCATCTAAGAGGAATGAAACCTCTGGAGGGCAAATCAGACCACCTGCTTTACACTGTTTGCTATAAAGTGAATACTAACTTTTATTCTCTAAATGGCTAAAAATATATGTCAAGTATTTCATCCTAAGCCTTTATGATCAGAGCATAGATCCAGGGTCTTTTCTTTTAAACTTCTTTTAGAAAATATTTTCTAAGCAATTGTTGCTTTGACTAATCTCATTAACTGTAGGATTCAAATAATTCATGGATCCAAGTAAGGCCATGAAACGCTGTTGAGGCTCTCACATTGAATGCTTACGTATACAGTGCACTAGAAAAATATGATGAAGCGTAAGATACAAAAGCTATTGGGTGCCATGAGTTTATGAGACAAGAACATTTTTAAGTTGCTGTTGCATAGGAAACTAGTTGTAGCTTAACAGTATTAGAACTGTTTTTCTTAGACATGGTAATCATAGAATAGTTAGGGTTGGAAAGGACCTCAAGATCATCTAGTTCCAACCCCCCTGCCATGGGCAGCGACACCTCACACTAAACCATCCCATACAAGGCTTCATCCAACCTGGCCTTGAACACCGCCAGGGATGGAGCACTCACAACACCCCTGGGCAACCCATTCCAGCGCCTCACCACCCTAACAGGAAAGAATTTCCTCCTTATATCCAATCTAAACTTCCCCTGTTTAAGTTTTAACCCGTTACCCCTTGTCCTGTCACTTAGTGTGGTTTAGTGTGAGGTGTCCCTGCCCATGGCAGGGGGGGTTGGAACTAGATGATCTTGAGGTCCTTTCCAACCCTAACTATTCTATGATTCTATGATTACCATGTCTAAGAAAAACAGTTCTAATACTGTTAAGCTACAACTAGTTTCCTATGCAACAGCAACTTAAAAATGTTCTGTCTCATAAACTCATGGCACCCAATAGCTTTTGTATTTTACTCTTCATCATATTTTTCTAGTGCACTGTACACGTAAGCATTCAATGTGAAATCCTCAACAGCGTTTGGAGGTATTCTCAAAAATTCCTGTTATGCTTGGTGCTACACAGTTTAATAGGGCATGCCTACATTTCCAGCAAGGCATGACTCTATCAGTCATATGAAGGTATATATATTGATTGCAAGCCAGGTAGCACTACAGAACTTGTCACAGACTGCAAAGTCTACCTGAAAAGCAAATTCAGAAAGTTAACCTGTGCTTTCTTTGCTGCTGAGTCTATACTGACAGCAGTATTTGACTGATGTTAATTAACGTAAGGCTAATTTAAGTATTTCTATGTGAGATGGAATCATAATGTGATTGTTATGTAAATAGCTTTGTAGTAAGATATGGTACTTTATTGCGGTTGACAGAATTAAAGAAAGGTAATGTCATGAAAAAATTGGGACAAAGAGAAGCCAGGTGGCTTCCTTAATTTCCTGCTAAAAATGGCATCCACCTACTAATACAAACTGCCTGGCATGAGTACAGTGAACGAGTACAGAAACAGATCCTTTCTAAACTTCAGTTTCTACGTATTTCAGAAATAGCACTCATGATTAGAACAGCCCAACATACCTTACCTTCTTTTATTAGCAGTGTCAACTTCCTGTCAACTTGTCAGCTTCACTTCCCAAATTCAATATCCCATTTCCTCAGTCTGGAAAACAACAATAACAGCAATTCAAAAGTTAGCAGAAGCAAGGGTGGTGATAGTATTAATGATGGATATTTACCGTCTTAGCAACTCACTTTACGGGTTAAGAAAGCAAAGCAGTACATAGAAGAGTTATTTCTCTAAAAGTTCCACTTTTAATCTTTTCTGTCTACTGCCCGTTACAGCTGCCCTCACATATCTACACTGCTGATTGCATAAGTCACTTGGAAGATATCAGACCTTCAGCATCAGAAAGTGATGGCATTAAACAATAGCTGACCACTATGTCCATATATATAGGTCTTTGTTATACTGTTGCTGTTATACAGTCCTCTGAATTTCTTATTTCTATGCACAATTTTCTGATACAGTTAACTTCAATATACAGTGGTTAGCTATCCAGCTCAGTCTGGGGACCGAAACATAAAACAAAGACCACAAACTCGCAAATACACAGTCAATTAAAAACTGTAACTTTTGAGGCTCTTTTGTTTCTTGATTTTTTTTGGTCAAGTCTTTCAACTGACTCAAAAAGTGACAACCACTGACGTTGTCATCAGACTCTATGGCTAAAATACTTACACCCCTATTTGAAAGAGGAACCATGGAAAAGTAAAACTGAAAACATTTTCAAATAGACTGATTTAAAATAACTATTTCAACAGGAACTTCACAAATGGAACTCAGGAGGAAAAGCAAGTAAAAGAGAACAGACAACAAAAGATAAGAAAGTTGTGTTATATAATGTTTTGATTTAGCAGTAGGTTGGCTAAATTTAGCACGTACAAATCTGAATCTTCCAAGCTTTAAGATTTGAAAAAGTCACACTCTTTCCTCAGTACTGTCATGAAATGTCCTTTCAAATTAGTCCCTTCTTCACAGAAATAAGTTGAAAATATGCTTTTATGTCTCTATCCAATGCTATTCTGTTGATGGACAAACTTGGGAAGAGCAAGTGGAAATACAGCCAAGTCACTTATCAGGCAGAACAGAGGAATTCAAATAAGCATGTAGCAAATCAAGTATTCTAAGTCCTAGTGAGACTTTGTGCTGGTTACTTGGTTCTCAGAAGTATGACAAATTCTCAGGCAAGTCCTACATAGTGAAAACATGATATTTAATGTCTAAACATACCATTCTAACATTCAGGTCTAGAAACTAGATATAAACTTTCCATACAAGGGACCTCAAATTTAAGAGCTCATGCTCAGATACTGTTTTCAAAATACACATAGCAAAATCCTTGAAAGTCTATCATACAATCTGCTTGCAGAGACTCCCCTGTATTGCCAAAGTTAACTCAGCAGGCTGTCAAGGAAGAAAAGGCCTTATTTGGTCATTAAGGTTTCAAACTTGCTTCTATTGCCATAGTCTTAGCTCACCCTGACTTCTGCTTGGAACTGGAACAGATTAAAAGCCTCTAAAAATCAGCTGTAATAAGGCTCAGCCATGAATGAATTGGCTATATTCAACTCCCTGTCCAAAACTGCTGAAGTAGCCTAACACCAGATGACCAAGTTACATAATTTCATCATAAATACCATGTGCTTTTAAGTTGTTTTGTCATTTGAAGTCCTTAATGACAGCGGAGAGGAAAGGAAGCAGGACATAAAATAGTGAGACTGTTAGGATTAACATTCCAAAATAACGAACTTACACCAAAATCCCAAGACTGCTAGAGAAGTTGAGAGCTCTTCAAAATATATCTCTGGCTTGGTTGCCTTCTAGTTTGATCTTTCAGGCTTGCACTTTATGTAATTATAAGTGTTTAAAACTTTCCATCTTAAACATGGGATCTAATATCTAAGTCCAGGAGCCAAGGCTTTATATATACACATAACAGTCTGAGATTTGGCGTAATGCACATTCCTGCAACTGTCATCACTGCATCTTCTTCCTGCAGGGAACTTCTGTGTCTCTACTATCATTCTCCATTCTCAGAAGTCTACTTTCACTCAACCACCCCACTGTTTCCAAAATCTCAGAAGTGAAGAGCTATCAGCAGTTTTCCAAAAAAATAGAAGAAAACACAAAAGATGCCTTCAAGAAGTGAAATCCAATGCTTCAGAAGCTAATTATGCACAGCGTGGCTGTTCATATCCTGGAAACAGAGGTGATCAGCCAGTAGCATCTTCTCTAAAAATACCCACTGCTCATCTTGTAGTGTGAAGTCCACTAATAAGCTCAAAAAAATCAACCCAGGAAGAGAGGTTGAAAGGCTGAAAACCTTAGGCACAGATGAATTCAACACTTTATTCTGGAACAATAAAGAACTCTTAACCAGGAAAAGTAACTCAGCCAGCACAAGTCTGAGTGCATTCCTGTTCCACTTCCAGTCCCCCCCAAAATACCAGGGGCAAAAAGCTAGGAAAGTTAAAACATTTCCCCCAAGCAACATAAGTTCTCTCTTGGCCTGCTGCCATTACAATAAAAGGCAACATATTATAAACAACTTTAGTCAGCTATGGCAGAGGCTGTTAAGAGCTGAAAGAGTCATCTTAGGCCACCTTTAAAATCAATGGAGAAAACAGTCATTTAATGAGTGATTCATCTGTTTTATTTTACACAGTGACACTGGGATGAGATAAATTGTGCTGCAAAATTAAAACAACAAGCCCTAGAAATGGCTACTTCCCTTTATACACAATAAATGCAGTCCAGATGAGGAACTGTCTGTATTTAGTAAGATGAATCCCACACAGTAAATCTGCGGCATACATTCACTCTTCTCAGAGACATTTTGTTATAGCTGTTACAGTTTCCATCATTTCCAGACTACTGGGCAACCAGTGTTCCTCTATGATGAGCTCTAAAGGGACAGTGGAATCACAGAAATTCAAAGGTATTATAGGATTTCTAAGTTACGAGATCCTACTGCGTGGACTGACATGGATCTGTAGAGTACACCTTACCATGTAGCATATTTTACATGTAGAATACTGTGAAAGAAATAAATCAGAACAGCTCAATTTTCTAAACTGGGAACATAAACTCCCTCCCATTGCAAAGCCTTATAACAAAAACTGAAAACTGCATGAATACATACTGCAATTTTCAAAGAAAAAAAATTACTAAGCTGCATTCTTTATCAGAAAATCAAAATACTCACAACCCAGACTGGACACATAGCATGAAAAATAACTCCCTTCAAAGACCTACATCCTCTTCCTTGTTGCATTTTATAGCAGTATTGAATACCAGTGGAGGAGAAGACCTGCTATGAATCTTCCTACTCAGAAGC
Source organism: Lathamus discolor (assembly GCF_037157495.1). Lineage (NCBI taxonomy): Eukaryota > Metazoa > Chordata > Aves > Psittaciformes > Psittacidae > Lathamus > Lathamus discolor. The sequence goes on from NC_088884.1 coordinate 50,337,888, forward strand.
AGCTATAGATGTCTGGGCCAGCACTTTGCACTGCCTATACTGTAAGTTAAGCTTGATAAAAGTTTTTTTTCTGAAAATCCAGCCTTATGTTATTCTGCATTAGGTGGAAGTTCCCAAAAAATAATTTCTAAAATAATTTCTGCATGTGTGGCAACAAAACCAATCATTGTCTGGTTAGTGCATTCTACCACAGTGCTCTCTTTTATGCTCCCTCAAACAACTGGTACATATGGAAGATGGCACTGGCATTTCTCTGACTTTAACAGTTGGTACAAACACCTTGTTTCTTCACCTAAACAAGCCCACAAGGGACATGATAGTTGCAGAAGTTATGTAATATACAACATGTGGCATTCACCATCAGAACCATTTCATCTGTAGAAAACCAGACTTCTCATTACATGTTATTGGTATTTGGTGTTCATTCATTCTGGGCATCCTGGCTCTGCTTACAGAACAAAGTCTTGCCTATCCAACAACAGGCAGAATCACTCCACTTACCAGTACAGTTTTGCTATTTTATAGGTGGCTTTGAGTACCAAGTTCAGTTTGGGACTCCCCAGCACAAGAGACACTGACGTGCTGGAGTGAGTCCAGCAGAAAGCTACCAAATTGACTGGGAGCTGAAGCACATGATGTACATAGAGAGGATGGAAGAAGTGCAATTGACCATTCTTTAGCAGAGAAGACTTAAAGGAGACCTGATAGCTGTCTACAACTACCTCATTGGAGGATACAAGGAAGATGGAGCCAGACTCTTCTCAGAAATGCACAAAAACAAGAGGCAATAGACACAAGCTGAACAGGAGAAATTCCAAGCAGATATAAGAAAGTAGTCAAAAAACAGTTGCCCAGAGAAGCTATAGAATCTATGTCCTTGAAGGACCCAGACAGGGCCCTGAGAAACCCGATCCTGTTGAACCTGCTCTGTGCAAGGGATAAGACTATGTGACCTTCCAGAGGTCCCTTCCAACATAAATAATTTTGTGATGGGAATGGGAAAAGGTTTGGAGAATACAAAATACAGCCTTGCTGAAGAAGCAGTTTCTGTGCCTTTAATGCACAGCTCCTTCTGTTCCTAAAGGATACTCACTCATCATTTAATATTCAGAAGCAGCCTCACCCAGTTGCATGCCAAGTAACAGCACGTTGATATAGTTGGCTCTACACATAGACACCTCAGACTGCCCACAAAACCAGTCACCCTTCACAGCAAGTGATGACACAGCTGTCCTAAGGACAAGGAACCATCTTATCTGCACAGACAACTGAATTAGCCAGACACACAGCATATCCACATAGCAATAAGGACACTCCTGAATGAGCTTTAAAGCTCCAGCACTACCCAATATTTTTCCTGCTGGAGAATCAGCTGTTTTCATGCGCCCCAAATTCAGCAATAATGACACCCTAGCAAGTGCAGAATGAACAGCTAGTGCATTTGGATTCAAGATGACTACTGTACTGCATTGCAGACACAGTTACCAAAATCCTCTTACATGCTATGCATATTTTGCCAATACAATCTGAAGCCATGAAGAAGTACATTGCCAACAGAAGCAGCCAAATGTGGATGCATTCTGCCAAAAGAAGTTGCTGGCTGCATTGTGCCAACAGACTGTTTGCCAGCTAGGTCTCCTCATGCAGAAAAGGCCATGGATTTCCACTTTCAGGCTGTCTGACAGATTCCAGTATTAAGTAACTGGATTAACATTTTGCAAGCAACAAGGTGACATTAGTTATCTTCATATCTGTTTTTAGTCACTAGTCAATAATAGTCAACATGTCAATTTACACTATCATCTGTACTGAACCATGTAAACACAAGGCTGCATATATCTGGGAGGGTTTCATAAGATGATGTTAAACTCTGTAACTGTGGATTTGCTTCTGAAGTCTGTGAGGTTTCAGATGCTGCAAGAGACATTACAGGCTTACTACTGCAGCATGTTCACCCAGCAGATACCATCCATAAGTAGCTTTACAGGTTGTGCATTAATACAAATCAAAAGGACAGATATAATGTACTACCAAAAAACAGCAAGTCATTGTTATGTTTCACACTACAATTTTCCTTTTGCAGTTTCAACAATAAAACTATGGTGCTAGAAAACGAAGTGGTGATTCAGAGTACCTGAAAATTCTCTGAAAAGATGCGTTTGCTGCTCTTTACTAATCCAATGAATGAGGAACCTTGTGGGAATGTACTGATTCTGATTTAACTTTCCTGGAGGGTTTGAAAGTCTATCCAAAGAAAGAGAAAAACCTAAGCAAATTTGGTGCTGAATCGCATAAAAGATTCAGATGAGACATCTGATTTGACATTTTCCCCAGCATTTAATGGCCAACATTTAATTTCTCAGAAATGTTTTGTGTCTTAAGCTTTTTCTGCCTCCAAGAAAAAAGACAAACATTAGAAAGGAGTTTAAGTGTTTAGCTTTTTAACAGGGACTTTATTAAAGAAAGGTATGGGAGAGAAGATGATGTAATTGCTGTCAAACCAACAAATTAGCATAAGGAAGCTACAGTTACCCTGGAATCCTCCCTACAGAAAATATAGTGAATTGATGAACCTGTAACAATTTTGGCTACACCTTCTTTAGTGTACTCACAGCAAGACAGCTACAGCAAAACAAACCAACCAACCAAATCTTCTGCCAAATACAATACTCTAGCAGATCATCTTCACCCCCTCAGGAAAGGATGAGAGAGGTCAAGCACAGTCAGATGTGTAAACAGATTACCCAAAAGACAACAGGGTGGGACTCATATACTGGGATGAAACATATAGATTAAAATGTGGGCTCTGTTAAAATAACAGAAGAGCCAATGCCTGCCTGTCCTGGGTTCAGCAGCAGCAGTCATTTTTCTCCTTCTTAGTAGCTGGTGCAGTGCTGTGTTTTGATCTTTCGGCCTGGGAACAGTGCTGATAACGCCGATGTTTTCAGTTGCTGCTCGAATGTTTGGTCTGGCCAAGGACTTTGTGAGCCTCATGCTCTGCCAGGGAGGAGGGGAGGCTGGGAGGAAGCAGAGACAGGACACCTGACCCAAACTGACCAAAGAGGTATTCCATACCACAGCACGTCATGCCCAGGATGTAACGGAGAGTGACCCGGAAGGGCTGGGACTGCAGGATTGGAGGAGGTATCGGTCGGTGCTCGGCTGGGGGGAGTGGGGCGAGTTATTGGTCGACTGGTGTTGAGGTGTTGTATTCTTTCCTCTTGTTATTTCATTTATCATTATTATTATTGGTGGTAGCAGTAGTGATCTGTGTTATACCTTAGTTACTAAACTGTTCTTATCTCAACATGTGGGAGTTGCATTCTTTTCGATTCTCCTCTTCGTCCCTCCAGGAGCAGGGAGAGGGCAAGAATGGGGAGGAGTGAGTGAACGAGGTTTGTGTTTGGGTTTAAACCATGACACTGCCTTAAAGTAGCAGTGGAGTTTGTATGCAAACAGAAATAAGAAACTAATCAATTTCAGATTCCATTTCTTATGCCTACACTAGGATACATGCAAAAGCACAAAAATTTCATGATGTCCACCAGAAATATTGTAATAATGTCATAGAAAAGTTGACCTTGCAAGCCACATGAGCAAAATTAACCATTTGTTCTCTGTGATAAACACTACACAGTATTTAAAACTAGCATTAATACAGACCTATGAGAACTACTGATATCCTGTACAATTGATACTGGAAAGACATATTTAACAGTGAAATGGTTCCATACAGTTGAATTACAGTTAATGATACCCACTGCAATAAATTACGTTTAGATGTTCTCTATTCAGTATCCCAAAGCTAGGAAAGCTCTCACATTACCAAATCTGCCCTGATTTAGATCCCATCAGTAAATAAATCAAGATCAAGACCATTAGGAGAAAAAAGAGCAGGAAAATAACTGTTGCTTAGAGAAACTACAGTCTACAACCTCTAAGGCAACAAGATGTTTCTGGAATCCATTTTCAAAATGTGGCAAAAGAAATTCTGCTCATTTTAGGATAAAATCTTAAAGAACATATTTTCAGGGTGCATTGGCTGAGGCTAAAAATTAGATGGATTTCCTAGGGTAGCAAGCTTGTCAAAGAGGAGGGTGAACGTCATGACTGCCTTGAAGCCATTCAATAACTGGTGAGGAAACATTGGGTGTCCATCACCAAACTGCCTAGAGAGACCATCTTCACATATTAAATTCCTGAAGGTAACAATACAGTCTGTAGCCCTGAAAGATTAAGTAATTCACAGAAAATCTTCTAATTTCTAAAGGGATAATTCAAACTTACTGAGGAAATTTACCAAATACTATTTGCCTTCTGCAGGTCTTAGTTCAGCATAAGAAAACAACCTTTAAGCTCCAATCCAAGTTTCAAGTTGTAATAAACTAGCATTTTAATGAAAGCTTTCTATTCCTATTATTCAGTACCCTTCTTTTAAATGTTTTTAAGGATTATTAGGTGAACACCTGCAAAGGCCCTAGGTAATTAGCAAATATGTTCATGGAAATATTACAGTTAAAATGTAAATTAAATCGTGTTTATAATTTAAAGCCTTTCAGAAATCCTCTTTAACCATGTCATTTTAAGAGTTAGTGACAGCTTCGCTTTTGACTCTGATGGTTATAGGATTGGTTTATCTTGATATGAGTTAAAACATCTTTCTTTTAAGGGATCTGTTAAAGATGCACACATACCCAGTAATACTTGCACTACCACTGAAATAATTTTCCTTTAAAAAGCAGTTACCACACAGTCACATGTGGTACCATATATAAAAATATTATCAAAGTTAGTACACTGTAAGCCAGCCCTCTGACTCTTCAAATCTTTGAGCCTTGGTGTAGTTCTGGTTGAAAAATGTAGCTAATCTAGTTTTGTGTTGTTCAGATCAACAGATACAGATATTCTTCCCACCTACTTATTCTCCCGCTTTAATACTGCTGTGAGGAGCTATTTCTGATAACCAGAGAGAATCTGGTCTACAGACCTCTTAAATCTCAGTACTCCAAAAGACATTTTCAGATAATTATTATAAATTAACCTTTTTGCAATACCTGCTGTTCATGGTTTGACCTATGCCCAACAATAGGTCAGTTCTGAAAATCACTACTCTAACCAGTATTTCTAGGACACCTTCTCAAATTTTAGGATAAATGCTAAGACTACAATCCAGCCAGGTCTAGTTATAGGCTAGTTGGGTAACAGCAAAGTTCAGCTATGAATTCAGATACTTTTATTTATTGAGATTTTTGCTTTAAAACAGGTGGATCAAATTAAACAAGTAACAGAATGACTCAGTAAAGTAGAATTCAATCGGATCAACTGAAAAAAATAGTATTCCTATGGTACATAACATGCAAAAAATTATCATTTTATCACTTAAATGCTAACAATAACTAGTATATTAAATTGAAGGTAACCTATAACAGTTCTTCTGCCTACAGGAAGTAGTTTTCTCATTATGGCCTTATGAAACTCCAAATAGGAAACGTAGGAAGGATGGGAGAATGATATTGTGGAGACTTCTTGGGGTTAATGTCATTTTAAAGCTCCCCTGAAACACTATTTAGAGCATAAAACAAGCAGGTACAGGTTAAAATGAGATTGAGACAACTAGTGTGGTATTCCTTCAGCATGTTTTCTGGCCTGGGGTAGGAGTTTAGTAATGGGTTTGGGTAAGCAGTGGTCAATGTTTCCTTGCTAAATAGTGTGTGCATTAGCATTGTCTTGAGTAGACAGTCCTTGTATATATGAACTTTGATAATCAAAGCTAAGCTTATCTTCTACATAATTGCCTCTCTCTCCCCACCCACCCAGGGCCACCCCTTAACTAGAGGCATTTCTGTGATGGTGTGCTATCACTTTTCATTTATGCCTCTGGTGACTGAGACATGATAAGGGCTAACTCTGGCTTAATTAACTTTTAAGAGCTATTCTGTGTGTAGACTGCAAGTTTTCTCAGAGCCTATAGGCCGCCCCCCTTGTTTAAGCTTTTAAGGGAACAAGATGTCCTAATACATATTTTCACTGTTGTCAACTAAAAGCCTGTCTAGGCCTCAAGACATCAAGGTCAGAATGACATAATTTGAGCATCTGAACAGCCTCAACTGCATTTTTTAACTCTTCTTAGAAGGAGTGTCTGAAACTGGCTTCTCTTCCAACAAGGGTAAAGCAGTTGATGTCATCTACCTGGACTTTTGCAAAGCGTTTGTCACTGTCCCACATGACATCCTTCTCTCTAAATTGGAGAGATATTTATTTGATGGATGGACCACTCGGTGGATAAAGAACTGGCTGGATGGCTGCACACAAAGAGTTGTGGTCAATGGCTCAATGTCCGGCTGGAGACCGGTAACGAGTGGTGTCCCTCAGGGATTGGTGTTAGGACCAGTCCTGTTTAACATCTTCATCGCTGACATGGACAGTGGGAGTGAGTGCGCCCTCAGCAAGTTTGCCGATGACACCAAGCTGTGTGGTCCGGTTGATATGCTGGAGGGAAGGGATGCAATCCAGAGGGACCTTGACACGCTTGTAAGGTGGGCTGATGCCAGCCTTATGAAGTTCAACCATGACAAGTGCAAGGTCCTACACCTGGGTCGGAGCAATCCCAGGCACAGCTACAGATTGGGCAAAGAAGAGATTCAGAGCGGCCCTGCAGAGAAGGACTTGGGGGTGCTGGTCAATGAGAAAATTAACATGAGCAGGCTTCAGTGTGCGCTCGCAGCCCAGAAAGCCAACCGTATCCTGGGCTGCATCAAAAGGAGTGTCACCAGCAGGTCGAAGGAGGTGATCCTGTCCCTCTACTCTGCTCTTGTGAGACCTCACCTGGAGTATTGTGTGCAGTTGTGGTGTCCTCAACATAAAAAGGACATGGAACTGCTGGAACAAGTCCAGAGGAGGGCCACGAGGATGATCAGGGGACTGGAGCACCTCCCATATGAAGACAGGCTGAGGAAGTTAGGGCTGTTCAGCCTGGAGAAGAGAAGGCTGCGTGGGGACCTCATAGCAGCCTTCCAGTACCTGAAGGGGGCCTATAGGGACGCTAAGGAGGGACTCGTCGTCAGGGACTGTAGTGACAGGACAAGGGGTAACGGGTTAAAACTTAAACTGGGGAAGTTTAAATTGGATATAAGGAGGAAATTCTTTCCTGTTAGGGTGGTGAGACACTGGAATGGGTTGCCCAGGGAGGTTGTGAGTGCTCCATCCCTGGCGGTGTTCAAGGCCAGGTTGGACGAAGCCTTGTGTGGGATGGTTTAGCGTGAGGTGTCGCTGTCCATGGCAGGGGGGTTGGAACTAGATGATCTTGAGGTCCTTTCCAACCCTAACTGTTCTATGATTCTATGATTAAGTATCTCAGCTGGAAGGACCTATTTTTACTTAAGGATAGTCTGTATGTCTGAGAACTACTAAAATTGTTTTCTAGCTTTAAAAAGAGTATCTATGTAAACTTCACTAAAACTGCACGTGCTATAAAACACTTTTAAAGTCATTAGAGAAGCTTTTTCTTTTAAAATACAATGGAATAAGTTTGAAACATTGTTCAAATTATACAGAAAGCCTGTTTTAAAATGGCATACTGCATACAGCTGTACTGCTTTAATTTTGCTTTGGAAAGATGAACAGCATAGTTAACACTTGTTCACGCCTCGTGGTATGGCATTTGAAACTGGTAACACCAGGTTCTCTAAAAAGCCAAGCTCTATTTTGCTTTCTAATTAAAACACTCTGGTAAAACTTAAAAAATCTGGATCATCTACTAACATTGATCCACACTACCTCTGACAGAAAATTATGAAATACACTTATTGTGGAATAATTACATTCCCTTTAGTTAAGATACTACTTTATTTGGTGTTCTCTTAAAAGAGAACTCAAACCTGGAAATCTGACTTCAGTGTCATCAGTAGATCACAGCTATTACAGGAGGGAGGACAGGACACTCATACCCTAAGGCTGCAGAATCAAATATAACTCTGCATTATTGGTCTACTCACTTTGACCTCACTACAGTCATTCCCTCCTATCACGCAATTTCTCTTCCTGTAATTTAAATATTCAGGAATCCTCTTTCCAAAAGTCAGCTTTATCCCCTGGATAGATAAGAGCATCCTTTTATGGTGCAAATAGCAGCACTGACAGCATACAAAACATAGCTGGGAAAAAAGCATTGATTGACTGAATTATTTATTTATTTATTTTCCACCACACTCGACCTGCTGGAAACAGCCTAATACCAATAACAGTGATTAACTTTTTGTATACACTAAAAGCAATTTGTTCTAACTGTAACATATAATTTTATTAACAAATTCTATTCTATACATTTCTATATCAACACGTCAAAGGCAACAGCAGTTGGTATACAATCTGTTGTATAAATTGCACTAGATAATTTGTGGAATCAGTCTGTTCAGTTCTTGCTCTGAAAAACATAAGGATCTTTACTTTTATTTTTACCAGGGTTTTATTTCTGGTTGCCACATCTCTCATACCCTCATTACTTTCCTTATGTTATTCCACTTTGTCTAAGTGCTATTAACATTAATTTTTTGGCAATTAATTGAAACTCTTTGCAATCTTTAGTAAGGCCTTTGACAGTGTCTCTGTTTAACATCCCCATAGACAAGCTGACAATGTATGGGTTAGATCAGTGGACAGTGAGGTGGATTTAATGCAAGAGTGGCCAGGCCAAGAAAGTTGTGGAGTCTAGCTGGAGGCAGGTCACTGGGGGTGTATCCCAGGGGTCAATACTGGGACCAGTGCTAACACTCTCATTAATGACTTGTATGAAGGGAAAGAGTGTACCCTCAGCAAGTTCACAGGCAGTACAAAACAAGTACACTGCTTTCCAGAAGGACTTCAACAGGAAGAAGAAACGGGCAGAGAAAAACCTCATGAAGTTCAGAAAAGGAAAATGTGAAGTCCTGCATCTGGCCATAAAAGACCCTAGGCTCCAGTACAGGCTGGGAGCTGAGCAGCTGGAAAACAGCTCTACAGAGATGGCCTCAGAGTCTTTCCATCCCACATGTTAACTATGAGCCAGCAACATGCCCTTGGGGCAAAGAAGGCTGAGAGCCCCCTGGACTGCATTAGGAACAGCATTGCCAGCAGGGCAAAGCAGGTGATCCTTCCCCTCTATCAAGCACTGGTGATACACAGCTGGAGTGCTGGGCTCACTCCCAGGCTCCTGTCCTGGTTTAACCCCAGCCAGCAACTAAGCACCATGCAGGTGCTTGCTCCCTCCACAACATAATGGAGAAGAGAAGCGGAAGGGTAAAAGTGCAAAACTCATGGGTTGAGATAGTTTAATAGGAATAGCCACGTGTGCAAGCAAAGCAAACCAAGAAATTCATTCACCAGTTCCCCTTTGTAGGCAGGTGTTCAGCCATTTCCAGAAAAGCCAGGCTCCATCACACATTACAGTTACTTAGGAAGATAAATGCCATCACTCCTAACACCCCCCCCCCACCTTCCTTCTTCTCCCTCTAGCTTTATATGCTGAGCGTGAGGCCATATGGTCTGGAATATCCCTTTGGTCAGCTGGGGTCAGCTGTCCCAGCTGTGTCCCCTCTCAACGACTTGTGCACCCTCAGCCTACTCTCTGGTGGGCTGCGGTGAGAAGCAGAAAAGGCCTTCAATCTGCTTAAGCACTGCTCAGCAGTAGCTAAAAAACATCTCTGTATTACCAACACTGTTTTCAGCACAAATCCAAAACAAAGCCCTATACTAGATACTGCGAAGAAAATTAACTCTACTCCAGCCAAATCCAGCACATCTCCCCAGTGCAAGATGGAGACTTACTGAAGTGCATTCAGCAAAAGGCAACTCAGATGGTTAAAGAGCTGAAGCATCTGACATAAGAAGCCGAGAGAGCTGCAAGTGGTCAACTTGGAGAAGAAAAGGCTCAGGGGGATGCTACACATGTGTATAAATATCAGATAGGAGGGAACAAAGAACAGGAAAACAGACTCTTCTCAGTAGTGCCCAGAGACAGGATTAGATGCAATGGGCAAAAATTAAAATACATGAAATTCCATCTGAACCAAAACCATTTTTCTACTCAGTGAAGGTGATCAAACCACAGATAAGGTTGCCAAGAGAGGCTGTAGACTCTCCATCCTTGGATATATTCAAAACACAGCTGCTCACAGCCCTAACCAACCCGTTCTGGCTGACCCTGCTTAAGAAGGGGTTGCACTAGACAATCCCCAGATGTTCCTTCCAACATCAACCATTCTGTGAATTCTGAAACAGAGATACTACTAACATTTTCTTTGCCTTTTCTTTTTGTAAAGCCTACATGGTAACAGGATGGAAAAGAACCACCTCAATCTCCAGGCCGTCACCTTCTCAACGTTAAAGTGCTGCTTTCTTAAACTCATTGGTCCTAATTGAAGTTAGGGCTCCCATTCTCACACCTCCTACTTGAGGGTTAGGTGGTTTTAAAAACTTTATTTTAGCCCAGTTCACACCCAGAGGTTCTTATCCTCACATTGTTCAGCCTCACTATATTTTCCCCTCCCGTATATTTATAGTGGCATTGGCTTATTTAGTACATGAAAACAAAGCTTTCATGGGCTCTTATAATATACTGACCATTCCTGTGATCACCCTCATAGCCTTCCCCTGCACCTGTTCCAGTTTTAATCCATCCTTCATGAACACAGAAGAGCAGAATAGTACACAGCATTCCTCAAAAGAAGAATTACATTAATACCTTCCTCTCTGCTCTATTGTAAACATTTTCCTCACTCTTTGTAGGTAACATTTGATTACCCCTGACAGACTAAATGGGAGAAGTAAATACAACAGAAGACTCAGTTGCTTACCTGCGCTGTGCTTGCAGTCCATACTACTGTGGGTAACAGAAGCGGATGCAGAAAGGTGCCTCGCATCACGGTCATAGGGCTATGTCATGCTGGCTGCAGGTATTTCATTAAGATCTTGCTTCCCGGCAAAAACCAATTCAGGTCTTTTTCTTACGGTTGTATTGCCATCCATGTGCATTATCTGATGCTGCAGACCAATTTTCCCAGGAAAACTTCAGCAGCCTCTGTAAGATGTCCTGAAAATAGAAAGACTTTAGCCAAGAGAGCATCTGATTTAAGTTAATTCAGCACATACCAAACTACTCAGCAGGGAATAGGTGAGTTTGACTTGCTTGAAACAAACAGTACACCTGCATTTTAAATCATGCCTATATGAAAAAATTTCAAACTTGTTTTTCTGCTTGAACCTAGTTCTCTGTAAACACACACCAAAAAAAACCCCATCTGGGTTAAAATTTTCAAAAGTAGCAGAAGTAACTTCGGCTCATTAGTTACTTAGAAAATGGGACTCCGGGGCTTTGAAATTTCCATTCTAAGAAAGTTTCTAAATTAGAGAAGACACTGAAACAGAGCTTCAGCAGAACAGCAGGCCATTTGATAAGCCAAAAATAGCCATTAGCAAAGCAAATATAACTCTAAAGAGATGTAATCTGTTCAGAAGAACTTTGGAAGGTAAAAGGTGATGGAAGGAGGGGAAAAGCTAATACAGAGATCACTTATAACTTATGATGCAAATGAAATATGATCCCATGGCATCTTGAAGCTTGAGATATATTTGCACATGAGATACAAGCTCATCATCTTCTATATAGAGTTAGGACAGCCTTGTAATATTACATTTTTCTGCCTACTCTCCCTAAAATTTTGAAGGTGAGGCAAGAGAGTTATAAACCAAAGTGGGAGAAATTACTCTCTTATACTAAGCAATTCAGCAGCAGCTTTGGGCTCTTTACTCCTATTTGCAGTTATACTGTTTTCAATAAAACTTTGTTTCTGTCCTGATATTTATAGTGTCATTAATACGTGAAAGCCTATTTTCAACCCCCTATCACTATCATTCCATATCACATATGCTATGTCACATAGCTTCCATTCATTAGAGAGAATATACAATGTGAGGAGTCGTGGGAGGTGGTATTTTTTGTTTGAAAGTAATAAATTCTACAGAACTAATGTAAGCTGAAAAAATAATCCTCATTTTCTGATTTTCTGTCTTTTGCAATCACAATTCCACCCTCAAATATTTTACTACTTGGAGTAATTATGTATGTTCATAGGAAGGAAGCAAATGGCAATCCAATATTAGGTAGACTTGCTGTAACTAAAATTATAAACTACCAGTTCACTGAGAATTTGCCCTCAATTCATTAGCAAATCTTCTCCTAAGTATCTTGAGATATATATATATATATATGTATATATATATATATACACACTGCTACACGTTCTCCTAGCAAGATGGATTTGCCTTCTTTCTCGTGTATGATTTTTCATTGCTACTCCATACAAATCCAGTCACTCCAAAGAAAGGGACGTTTATCCTTAGCTTGAGATTATATTTTTAGAGTGTCAGTTATAAAGATACACTAAAGCAGTAGCTCCCTTTTACTGGATAATAAACATAGCCCAACAGCTGAAAAGATATATTTACAATCTTTCACCAGAATCCTCCCAACCCCTTACAGCTAAGAAAAACAAGTGGGCCACTGCAGCCTGTCCCAGAACTATTTTGGTATTGCGGGAAGTGCAAGTTCCAAAGCAGTGTGGAAAAATGCCCTGCCAGCTGCTTCCCTCTCATACAAATGTAGGCTTAAGTGTCTTCCCTGATCAAATAGTAGATGAAAGAACTTTCAGATAAGTTGCTTCTACATCATTAGTGCCACATCCACAGAGATTTTAAGGTGTCCGAAGGCTCAAAGTTTCAGATGAATTGCTGGAAGCTAATCAAGTATCACATCTCAGCTGACCTACGGTAATTGGCTGAGCAAGTCAACAAAAAAGTGCGGTGTAACTCACAGCAGCTCAGCTCCCTTCACTATGGAGTATGCTCACTCAAATTACTTGTGCCTGCCACAGATTAAGAGCACAGAGCATACAGACCTACTGAGGCACAGCAACTTGTTACCTCACACCAACTGGCTCTGCTCTGAGTAACATTTGTATTTATAAATATAAATCTGCTTTCAAAGCTTTGGCACCAGACAACTCATTGGTGCTGTAACTCACCAATGAAGTTAGCTGAGGGCCAGACGTGCTACTAGTCTGTGTGCCAAGACCTTGGTTTAGCTAAGCATTTCATGGACCCATCTCATGCCTACCAATCACAAGCTGTCAGGCCTGTGCTTTGTCTGCTAATCAACCCAACAGACAGGCTTGTAGTACAAGTGCCACACCAAGACCAGATACAAACACTGGATATAACACTGGGAAGCACTACCAAAGCAGAAGCTGGCATCCCCCACCTTTTATGTGGCTATCTAGGGACTGGCATACTCAGGGAAGAAGTAAGAGAGTACTCAGCTGAGGGGTTTCAAACCCAGATTCTTACATTATTCTTGGAAACATGAAGACATTTGCCACTTTAAAAGGGATTCCTAATGGAGTTCATGCTTCTAAATAGAAGTTTAAAACCTTGGAAAGCAAGCAGAAGTCAGGTACATGTGGATTTTTTCTAAATCTCATGAGCTCCTGGAACCTGATGCATATATGTGGCATTAATGACAATAATAAGTGTAATAATGACACTAATAATAGCTGACACAATGCATGATGAAACCAGTTTAGTCTGAAGATGAGGAAGACAAAGAAAAGAGTTGGATTGTCTATACGAACAGCATATAAACACAGCTCCTTGGTCAAGCTGAGACCTAAAGCTAGACACACATGGTCTGGCTGCTGGTGCTGCAATGTTACTGCTTCCCTGTCAAGAAAACAGTCGTAAGATCAAGCAAGTAGTCATAAGATGCAATATGACCTCTTTCATCTTGACTGGTTTGTTCTTTCAAATTAATTCATTTCATTACTGTGAGTATCTCTTCTTCCTTCAGAATGAGTTTCAGGCTACTTGCAAGTTTCAGCCAAAAGTAGGGCTGAAGCTGACTTAGGCCAAAACTCATTAGTTAGAAGCAAGGTAGCACTGCAGAAGCTTCAGTTACCACGTAGTACCAGGGTACTACCCAGATTTGTGCAACTGAAGTCAAATTCAGTGCTCTTGTAGCATCAATGCTATTG